>NC_082643.1:84729638-85355638 GCF_028023285.1 Balaenoptera ricei
AATAAGCCAATGTAAACAGAACTTAACAGGATAATAGAAAAATACAATGAAAAAATCAGTAGAATGAGAAAATCTAAATACCAGATGAAGCATAAGAATGAGAGGGATTACATAATATACACATGGAGATGCAGAAATCAGTCCAGACAAAGCACTATGCTAGTTAGCCACATAAGAGATTGATGCTGCAGAATAGACTTAGCTCAGGACTATCATGGTAAACATATTTTCAAAATGATGCTTTCTGTATCCCAGTCATTGTACCTTTTTTGTTGTTGTTAACTCTTGGAAAAGGCAAAAGGACTAAGTAAGGGTTAGCACACCAAAGAAAGCCTCTAGACACATAAAGAAAATGAAGGTCCTAGTGAAATATTGCTCCCTAATTTCAAAATTGGAATGGAACAGGAAAATATGGACAAAAGAAAACATGACTAAGTAAGTACTGACCTAAAGTGAGAAACACAATGAATAGAAGTCCATATAAGTATCAGAGAAACTGCCTAAAAAAAAGAAAGAGAAGAGGTAGAAAAACAAAAGATAAAGATGTTAAGATGTAAGTAAGATGTAAGTAAGCATGCTCTCTTAAAAATATCTTTAGGGGCTTCCCTGGTGGTGCAGTGGTTGAGAATCTGCCTGCTAATGCAGGGGACACGGGTTCGAGCCCTGGTCTGGGAAGATCCCACATGCCGCGGAGCAACTGGGCCTGTGAGCCACAACTGCTGAGCCTGCGTGTCTGGAGCCTGTGCCCTGCAACGGGAGGGGCTGCGTTAGTGAGAGGCCCGCGCACCGCGATGAAGAGTGGCTCCCGCACCACGATGAAGAGTGGCCCCCGCTTGCCTCAACTAGAGAAAGCCCTTGCATGAAACAAAGACCCAACACAGCTAAAAATAAATAAATAAAAAGAGTAGCTATTAAAAAAAGAAGAAGGAAATGCTAGTTTCTAAAAAAAAAAAAAATCTTTGATGCAACATGTAGAAATATCAAGAGGCAAGGGCAAGTTTATTATATACAATTTTAAAAATAAACATCATAAAATGATTCAGCTTGGTACCATATCTTGAAGATAAATGAACGCTGATTTTCTTTAGGCCTTGGTGGCATGTAGGTAAAAAAGAGATCACATTGTATTTTATACCCAGCTTCTGTTGACTCTGCTCCGCCTATATCCTTCATGGAGCTGGTGATAAACACCACATGCTTTCCCTCCCATTGTCCTTTTTGTGCATCTCTTTTTTCATTTAAATCAAATCAGATTTAATGGTGTATAGATATGGAAATATGTATATGTATAGATTTAGATATAGATATCTGGATTTGGTGGGTTCATGAATGTAGGCATATCTAAATGTCAGCTGAGGCTCAGCCAGAAGCCTCATACAAAAATAACACTGCATATTAACACTGTGAGTCCTTTCTCAAGATGTCTTATTTTCCCCTTACTTTTCCTCCACCTTCTTTCTTTCTCCTCCTTTCTTTTTCATCCTTTTCCTCCCTTTCATCTTATTTCTCCTCTTCCTATTTCTCCTTCTACTCCTCATACTTCTTTTTGTAAAGTATATAATTTCTTCACTTAAACATTATGTCATGGTACCAAGTTTTATCCTGCATTTTTGGCTCACTGTGAAGTGCTGGTGATATTTATGATTATGGGCCATTCATCAAGTAACAAGGGTCAGGACTGTGTTTGGCCCATTGTTGAAAATAATGGACACTAGTAAGAAATCATTAAACCTGGCAAACTAGTCCAGGATCTAATCTTTTCCAAATTGTAAATAATGACAGAAATAGTCATATGAGTTTTAATATGTTAATTAAAATACTAGCAACTTTTAGAAACAAAAAATTTATAAAAGAGTAGATTCTAGACTGTTTGAATAATTTACAGACAACTCATGTGAATTTTTTTTTTTTTTGAGTTTATCGTCATATTTCAATGGCATTCAGCACACTTAATACCAGATGCTTAAAAGAAATAAAGAGAAAAATTCATTTTGAGGTTCCGGACAAGGAAGAAAATGGCAATATGAAGTTCCTTTTCCCTGGTCCCAAAGCCAAGGGAGTTTTTATTGTCTGGACATTTGTTAATCCCAAGAGTACTCCCAGTAAACATTATAAATACTAATCTCCATCTCAGAGACTGGCTCTTGGGAATATAAACTTCAACAAATTTCTTTTTAGTTGTTTTGTCTTCCTTTTTTTCCCCTTTGCTGTATTACTTTTTAAAAATATAAGATAGTGTATCATATAACACACACATATCTCTGTAGGCATCTAAAATATTATGCTCACTTTTTATTTTTTGTTTGTTTACATACATAACCATGGTGACATTATCACTAACATAATTCCCAATAAGTCTTTGATATAAATATAACTCTATAATCAGATTTTAGCAACTATCTCAAAAATGTATTTTTAACTTTAGCTTGTTTTATTTGTGATTTTGATACTCAGTTGCTAGAGAGCCTTGCTTTGAAAGTATTTACATTCTGACCTGACTTTACATTGTGTAAGAAAATTATTTTGCCTTTTAGGAACTCAAAAATATTGTTTAAATTAATTAAACAAGGAGGCCATTATAGTGAGGTGGTTCTAACGCCATGGCAGCCTAAGTAAACAAACCAAAATCTAAGCCTGTAGATGCCTCAAGGTTACAAAATTGAAACCTAAGGACAACTGATCATAAACAGCCAACTAGGCTTTAAGCTATAGCCAGTCAATAGTTTCCTTACTTTGCTTTCATCTACTCTCTATAAACATCTCTCCCTAAGCTCCTGTCGGTAGAGGGCTCCTAATCACTTCTGGTTCAGTGTTTCCAGATTCTAAATGATTTTTGCTCAAACTCTTAAAATTTTTAATATGCCTCAGTTTACCTTTGATCAACATGTACTTAGTTGTTACTCTTGTCTTTCTGCTACAGCATGTCCTTCAAAATCTAATTCTACTTAATCTTCTATAAATGTGAGGTATTATATATTCTCCTTTAATTTCCTTTTCCAATTGTACTGAGTTGTGAGAAATATTATTATTATTTTTTTTTTTTTAAGAATTTTTTTTTTCGATGTGGACCATTTTTAAAGTCTTTATTGAATTTGTGACAATATCGCTTCTGCTTTTTTATGTTTTGGTGTTTTGGCCCTGAGGCATGTGGGATCTTAGCTCCCCGACCAGGGATCAAGCCCGCACCCCCTGCATTGGAAGGCGAAGTCCCAACCACTGGACCACCAGGGAAGTCCCGAGAAATATTATTTAAATTGCCTTAGTATGATTGCTAATTCCTTGAATTCTACCGTGGCATTGACAGGTAATATTGGAAAAGTACAAAACCTAAGTAGATATATAAGAAGTTTAAGAGTGCCAGTGCTAATTTTAATTTCACTAGAGCCCAGTGTTGAGCAATTTCATGAAAGATATATTAGATTTTTCCAAATTGTTTACTACATCTTTGTTATAGCAGTGCACTAGACGAAACGATGACTATTTTTTGCAAAAGGAAGTTAACCCCAAAGATTTGAATTTATATTTAATATTTAAAGGCTTACAAAATATAATGGCAGCTATATTTAACAGTAAGATATACACTAATAGATGGCAGACATAAGTGTTAGGTCAGCAGAGTTGTAATCTGAGAACATTTTAAGGTTCCAGACCCTTAAAGTAGATTTTTCACATACTATTCATGGCTATTTACCTGAACTATGTGACTAAATTAATTTATTTGCCTTTTATTTGTTGACAGCATTTAGGTTTGAATTTTTAAATGGACTTCCATTCTTGTGATTGGATTTGCACTTTCAACACTTCAATGACATTATTTGACCATGACCATGCTTTACATTATATGTAAATTCAAATTAATATATTTTCTACAGTCTACTAGTTTTAAATTCTTGGTCAAGGCCATAATCTCATGGAAAGACATTAATTTGGAAACACATGTATAGCAATACTTATAATTAGAGAATATAAACATTTTGGAGGAAAAGCAGCCAATAAAACAAACATATTTCCATAAGTAAATAGTGCTTTTCTTTGTAAGTTAAGGAACCTTACAATTTTAATTTAATATATTTTTAATGATCATGAATACACATATATAATTTTAATACTAACATGGTTTCAATTGCTACTTAGCAATTGTGGAAGTATTTCTGAAGAAATTTACTTGGAATTTAAAGTTAAAAAATAGATATTAAGAAAAATACTAAAAAATTAAGAAAAATGCTAAAAAATTAATTAACATGTTAATACAAAACATAATTTGACACTGTGAGCACATTTCATTAACAAATGAATCTTTCAATTATACTTATTATTCAATAGCCTTAAATTGGAAGAGATAATCCCAGATTATGGAATTAAAACTAAAATGCTTCAACAATGACAGTGTAACATTCAAAAGGTCATTTATATAAATCCAAATATGTATCACAAAATTATGTTAAAATTCCAGGAATTATGACTGCCTCACAGAAAAGCATTAATATAGCCATAAAACATATAATTTATTCTAAAATAAATGTTTCAAATGGTAAAATTGAAATAAAAACTGGAAACAGTATGTGAATGTAGTTCATTCTGATTATAAAACAATATAAAGCACTGTGAGATAAAATTGATAATCTGGATTATCAATTTATCTTTTAAAAATATGCAAATAAATCATGCTTAGGAAATTTTATAATACTATTTATGATCCCATTAGTAAGTCAAAGTATAAAGTAGAATGTTATAACATAAGGAAATGGCCTACAAATTTTAATATGATTTCATCTTTCTTTACCAATGATAGTTAAGGGCACCAGAAATGAATGCAAAAATTTAAAAAACAACATTAGAGTAAAGCATATATGTGGATTTAAAAATAGTAGTAATTAATTTTTATTTGCAAGAAATAAAAATAGATATACTATATACAGACAATTGAGTATTCATTTTCAAAAATTTTATTTTTGAAACAAAGAATAAACGACTCAATACTTACATTCTAAAAAATTAAAAAAAGGACTTTTAAATGCAAAAATTGCTAAAAATTCTCTTTAGCTACCACCTGTTTCTCAGTTTCTGTTTAAGAAGAACAAGAAGGAATGGAAGGAGGTCACTGTGTAGTCTACACCAAGAAGTGGGGAGCTATGCTCCACCTCCTTAAGGCTGCGGTATCTACATACATCTGTAGAATTCTGCATGGGGAATTTGTCCACCATTTATTTATTTATGTATTCAATCTTTTTTATGTTAATATAACCCCATGCGTATTTATTTTATATTTCGAGATATAATCCAATGCCACTTTATTTTTTTGCTAAATTTTACCAGCTCTGCCCATTGGGAGCTCTTTAGTTGGCTCCTGAGTTCCTTCGATATATTCCCATCATTTGTGTGTGTGTGTGTGTGTGGTATATGTCTGTCTAGTACTTCTTTACTTTTTGGCACTACAGAGTGTTCTAGGCTCATCTTACATATTTTCTGCTGAGTCCTAAGATCAGCTGCTTCTCCAAAAAACTCTGGTTCCTGTATTGGAGAATGATATTAGGCCAAGATTTACTTCTGCTTGTTTTTGTAAATGAAGATTATTGGAGCAGAGCTATCTCTTTTGTTTAGGTAATGTCCATGGTTTTCATGCTTGGTTGCACAGAAACCTTGTAACCCTCAAACCCCCAAATATTTACAATCTGACTCTTTACAGAAGAAAATTTGCTGACCCTGCTGTATTACACAATTGCTGGCTTAAAATAAAAACCTCAATCATTAACCATTTGTCTGGTCTTTATAAAGTCAAAGCAAATTAAAAATTATTTTGTTATTGAATTTCTGAAAAACTAATTTTTAGCATTATAAAGATAATATTAAACATGTCTATCATACAAGTCGTATAGGCTTTTCTTGCAAATATAAATTCTAAAGATTATTAAAAAAGAAATGTCAGCTTGCACTATAAATGAAATATATTGGCTTTATTTTAATGCTTATTACTTTCTGATACCATACTTTGAACTTATGAAAGGTTTTACAAGCAAATACTCAGACAACTGGCATTTTAAAATTTAATTTTAAAATAACCTCTTTACTTTTACTAATTTTATACTTGTGGTGAAAATGTTATTTGTTGAATTAAAAAAGATTCAAGAGTAAGTAATGGATGCTTCCAATTTACATACCAATTTAAATTTCTAGATTTTAGCCACAAACTCTATAAATAGATAGCAATTAAATTTCTTACCCCATTTTTTTCTACCTAACATATTTTTCACATACACACAATTCCTCATTTGTAAACTGACAAGTGCCAACAGAAACATTTTTAATAAACTTCTTAATTACTCTATTGTTTGTTCTAATAAACAAGCTAGTGTTACTTTTGCTATTTTTGAAATCACACAAATATTTTTAATAACTCTATGCAACCAATTAATCTTCTGCTTTCTTCTCAATTTTTCCCTAGCTGGTTTGTTAAAGGTGGCATATATTGAATTATATGTCTACCATTTCTAAATAATAAACAAAGACTTGTTATAAAACAGATAAATTTTTTTACAAGGTTCAGAATTGTTAAGCATAATTCAGCATGTAAAGGGAAAATGGTTTAAAATAATTATGTAATTTTAATAAAGATTTAGAGTTTCTTAGAAATAATGTTTTAAAATTATTTCTTGTCTCACTATTTGCTAAAATATGAGATTCATAGACAAAAATAATCAATTTGAGGTTCACATTTTTTCTCAGTTCTTTTTGTTGTTACTCCTAGTAGAAAAAAGATATTCAGCGGTAGATGGTCAGTCTAAAATATTAGTGACACGTGGCAAGTATTGCAGGAAAGTCTGGTTCAAAAGACCATAAATTAATTTTTCTGTTATTTATAAAGACAAAAGACAAAAAGAAAAAAAAACATATTTAACAGCCTGTTTTTTTCTTCCTGTAGTATGTACTTCATAACTAAGTGGGTCTATGGTTAGGGAGTAAAATTAAAGTGTCCCTCTGTGAATATATTGGATTTGCCTTTTCCAGCTATACAAGCTTCCTTCTCAGTGGTCAAGTGGAGTCTGAAAGTTTGATTTTTTTTTAATTGAAGTAGAGTAGATTTACAATGTTTCAGGTGTACAGCAAAGTGATTCAGTTATACATACATACATATATATTATTCTTTTTCAGATTCTTTTCCATTATTGGCTATTACAAGATATTGAATACAGTTCCCTGTACTATACAGTAGGTCTGATTTTTTTTATGTATCAAAATGCTCAATTAATTAATCTCCTTCCCATATATCCCACTTCATGAAATTACATGATAATTTTTGCAAATACCCAAATTACGTTCAAAGTGCAGGAAAAATGATCAAACTCACGTTTTTAGATCTGTATGTCAAAAGTTCTTTTTGACTACATACTGGAATCCTGATAGTTAATTGACATATTTGAAAAAAAAATAACCTTATTAAAAAACTGTGTTAGTGGAATTATCAGGCTGTTTGGTCTCAAATAATTTACTAAATAGGTTAAAGGAAAAGTATATTTTGATGTGTGTGTTTGCCAGGTGATGCAAAAGAAACAAAACAAAGCAAACAAAAAAACAAACAAAAAACCTAAAAACTACAACAATGACAAAATCCAAAGAACTGGTTAGTTGTATTTTTGCCACGCATCACTCTAGGCAGTGGAGGTAAAGAGGTAAATTTCCAACTTTGTGGAACTTATATTCTGAGGGAGAAACATATAATTCATGAATAAACAATTAAATACATGTTATATATTTTGGTAGTTCTAAGTACTATAGTAAAAATAATAAGCCGAATAAATAATATAACCCATTGTAGTAAAGGGAAGGGAAAAGAAGTGAGAAGATTAAGCATCATACATCACAGGAGCTGCAGTCACATCCTTTTTTAGCTGATCTGGTAGCTTAGAGTTGTAGTTATTAGTGTGTCCTGCCTCCACTAATTCCATTGTCTCTTTACCGTGGATGAAGTTCTTACTCAGTGGATGGATACAAACCTTCATTTGTGTTGGATCTGAATTCTTGGTGTAGGGCTCCTGTTAATGTATGACTTTAATTTTTCTTCTCAAGTATTAAATTTGGTTTAATTCTAAATTATTTAAAATTATTTAAATAGCCAAGTTTAAAGTGTTTAAACACTTTTTTAGATGCATGGCTTAATATGTTGTCTTTCAGAAATATAGTCTCTACTTGAACTTTTTTCCCCCAATTTACTTGCAATTCATTGAGATTTGAGTACAGCAGATGTTATAGTTACAATCTGCTTAAATTGAAATATGGTTAAAAATATTCCCACAAATCACTCATTTTTTTCAGACAATTTAGGGGAATCGTGAGTTAGTCTTGAATCAGTCTAATCATTTTTGCATTACTTTCAGAAATTTTGGTTTCCACATTATTTTTTACTTTTCACATTCACCTGGTTATTAGTTATTTTCATTATTTATACAAGATTAACAGGACAAAATTTAGGTTGAAAAACAGGTGTTTTGTGGAAAAACTCACATATGTTAAAACTTTATACATATGTACATATGCATACACATTCACATACAGATATATATATATATATATATATATATACACATACACCATTTATAAACTCTATGTACAATGTTTTAAATTTACATGAAATATATATCACATTGTTTTACTTTAAATATTATATAAATATGTGCACCTACAAAATTGGGATAATACTTTCTGATTGCTAAATACGTGCCAACTACGTATTCGACAAGTATTAACTTGTCCACGTATTTGACAAGCATTAACTCAGTTCTACAACTGTGTGAGGCAGGTGTTATTAACAGCTCCATTTTACAGCTGAGAAAACAAGGAGTTAAGTAATAGAATAGCTATTTTTCAAAAAAGAGCTAAGATTTGAAATGAAGATCCTGTGCTTATAAACACTCTTCCACACTATTTTTCTAGATGGTCCTACTTGGAAGGATTTCCATCTTTTTGGGAAGAGTGACAAAACTGATTTAAATTATCCAAATGTACCAAAGTCTACCTCCACCTTTTCACTCCAATATTATGAACTATAAAAAGAAAGATTTTAATTAAAACAGTGAGCCACTACAGGAAAAATAATTGTAACTGATTTTGTGGTCATATGTATACATTTAAATAAAACTATAAGAATATGTTTCAGTATAACACTGACTTGTACAACTTAGTGTCTTTTAATTTGTGGAAACATGCTTGTTTCAACTTTCTACACCAGTAAATGACACTATTAACGAGGATAATCTTAGACTCATTTAAAGAGATAACACAAATTATAACGACAAATAAGATAGAAGTTTATTTCTGTCATGTAAAGGGTGGATGGTAAGGCATCTAAGTATTCAGTTAAGCTTCCATCATTTCTTATACCATCCATACTTGGCTGTGTTCTTCTCACACAGCCAAGTTGTCATCTCTAACCCAGTCATAATCTCAACATTCCTGCCAGTGATTGAGAGGATACAGCAGAAAATGCTGGTTTGTCTTTTTACATAGCAGTAATAAAGTAGAAATTTTATATAATTTGGCCACACCTAGCTTAATCAGAAGCTAGCAAGTTCAGAGTTTAGTTGACTAGCCATGTTCCCAGTTAAAACTTCCAGTACCATTGGAAGGAAAAACTTACTTCAGAATTTTTATTGTTTTGTACAGAATTGTCAAAATATTACTATAAATATAATTTTTAGATGAGATAGAAGCACCACAGATTTCAATCTAAATCTGTGTGTGTGTGTGAGAGAGAGAGAGAGACAGAGACAGAGAGGGGGGAGAGAGAGAGAGAGAGAGAATGAGGGGGAGATTCACTGACTGAACTACTAAAAGGGTAAAGAGGTCCCAAGGCACAAGTGTTGAGGTAATTTATAGGACACCGTATGTGAATTTGAGTATTCCACTACTAACTTTAAAAATGTCTTGTCCCCAAGGGGTAAAGTGGTGGGGGTGGTGGTCGTGGTGGGATGAATTGGGAGATTGGGATTTACATATATACACTAATATGTATAAAATAGATAACTAATAAGAACCTACAGAAACTAACACACCATTGTAAAGCAATTATACTCCAATAAAGATGCTAAAAAAATGTGTTGTCCTATATAATTATTGATAATCAATCAAACAAACAGCAAGAACAAAAATGAGATCTAACATTTATTGGGAACACTTTTAATAATTGTATAGATTTTTTTATACTCTTACTTTGAAATGATTTGAGATTTATAGAAGGGTAGCAAAGATAGTACAATGACTTTCTATATAACCTTTACCTGGCCTCCCCTCTCCATGATAATAACTTACATGGCATGGTACCATTGGTTCATAAATTGGCCCTTGTATACAGAGGGCAAGGAGAGACCAAAGAAAGAGACAAGCCACCCTGTACTGGTAGGTGTCAGGTTTAAAAAGCAAGAGAATTTATATACAAGGCTTGTCTCGAGTAGCTGAAAGACAAGTAGGTATCTGCATCCACCTGCCAGAATCTTAGAAGTTTATATAGAGGCCATACCTGGTTTCAGTCATGTATATCATCCAGATGATCTTAATACCATGCCCTCTCAAGGCTATGTCCTTGTAAGCAGCTCCCAGTGCAGGAACAGTGGGTAGAGCTGTACAATCCAAGGACAGGGGAGGAAGTGAGGAGCATCTGATTGCCCAGATCCAACCCCAGGCTCAATCAGATGTCACGCCTTTTCTTGATGTCCTCCTCCAACATTGTACATTTTTCAGAACTTAAGAAATTAACATGACAATACTATTAACTTAACAACAGATTCCCTTCATATTCCATTACTTTCTCCACTAATGTTGTTAACACTTCCAATATCTAATCCAGGGGAGGTACCACATTGCATTTATTTATCATGATATTTTAGGCTTCTCCAATCTGTGATACTTCCTCAGTCTTTTCTTGTCTTTCATGTCCTAGACAGTTTTGAGAAATAAGGGTCAAATATTTTGCAGAATGCCATTCAATTTAGGTTTGTCTGATATTTTCATATGTTTATACTAAAGTTATGGATTTGGGGGAAGAATGCCATAGCAGTGATGTATCTATCTCAGCACATCATGACAGAGGTATAAGGCACTAACCTAACATTACTGATAAGGTTAACTTTTATTCCTATAAGGTGGTGTTTGCTAGGTTTCTCAAATGTAAACTATCATTGTTTTCTTTTCCTATTCTATTTGTTAAAAGTGAGTCACTAACTCAAGCCCACATTATAGGTAAAGGGGGTTAAGCTCCATCTCTTTAAAATGTAGTGAAATGACAATGACAACTAAATATGTTGAAAATGTATTTTAAAATATTTTAAATGAACTTTTTTTCAACAGATAAAATCATAAGGATAAATCTAAACTAAGAGATCATAATGAAACATAGATAAAAGTAGACATTTTATATCAGTGAAACAGTTTTTTTAATTCATTACTAATCTTTTCCTAGACTTTAATGTTAAACATTTAATAAATAGCTATGATTTCCACTCCTGAAATTAAAATTGCCTTCCTCTCGCAATACATTCTTAAACTCTTTCTAAAACTATAACTGGAAACTGAGAAAATGATAAGGCCTTGATGTCAGGTTTTTTTTTTTTTTCTACTATTGAGATAAAAAACCATGACACCAGATAATAGGCTGTATGAAGTATTTATGAGGTTCATCAGAAAATTTGAAACATTTTATTGTATTTATTTGGACTTATTTTTATGGACAGCTAAGGTCCTAAAATGTCTTTTTCCTCTTTTTAACTATCTGTTTCATTGCCATTTGATCTAAATTTCCTTTTTTATTTTTTCTTGCAGACATTTATAAAACTATATAGTTTATTAAACTTCAAACTTTAATTCAAAAATTCCTTGACCCATGCATATTTAAGACAAAAAATGATATTTTCACAATTTACTTTATTTGATATAAACTATTGTTCTGTTCCAACATATACTAGATTGCTGAATTAAAGGCACAGGCAATTTGATCTCACTTTGCAACCAGAAGTTTGGCCTAAAGATCTGTATCTTTTCATTATATTTGAGAAATTTGTAAATTTTTCTTTCTCTAGTTTCAAAAGTGAATATGGTGTAGTAGGCAAGCAGCTGTTCACACTAAACTATGTTTTGTTGTTTTCATGCAATGTATATTTACAATAAATGTATGCTATAAACCACAGCACTCTGTAACTGCAACCAAGTAAAAAAGTTAAGAAAAATCATAGAGCAACTGATAAATGCAACTGAAAAAATGATTGAGGCGGGGTACAAAGGCCTCTTTATTTTGGCCTAACACAAGACAATTCTGAGTAACAATTTAGTTCCACACCTTTTTTGGGGAGGTCAGCTGAGGCTATTATGGGGTGTGCTGTGCAGTTTGACCACACCTTCTGCCTAGTCCTGCTTCCTTACCCTCCCTTGCACAGATGTTGGCCTCTAATAAACCTTGTGCACACCAGACTTCACTTGAGTCTGTTTTCCAGAGACCTCCACCTGCAACTCTCTTCTTCGTTGGCAGCTAAATTGGATCAAAGCATTTTCATTTCTAACCCTGCTGTGTTTTCTGTACACGTTGCACCTATTATGCACATATACTCAATAGTGTATTATTTAGAAAAAAAGGGTTTAGTATATTAAGAAAATATTCAGTAAATTTTGAAGATATACATGTCACACTACAGTGCATATAAATTTATTTTGGTAGTTACACTATTCTCTTTATTCTTAGTATGCAAAGATATGAATCTCATGTCAACTTGAAACAACTATGTGTGTTAATGATTCACTTTCAAGTTGAATTATGCAACAACATTTTGTCTCTATAAAAGTTTTAGTTTGTAATACACATAAAAATGTGTCGAGCCATCTTGATTTTGCCGGTTACATTTTCCCGCATGATAAAATAAGAGAATGATTAATATGAAGCATATTTAAAATGGGCCTCTTAATTTGAGAATTTTATATAATAATTAAGTATTGTGAAAGTATATATTGTTGTTTACTCTCACTTATAATTAAAAGAGTGTAAATTAAACAACACTAGATTGCCATTTGTTGCTCATGAAATTTGAAAGACATAAATGATAAAGTTTAGTGCTTAGGGAAATGCTCACTATATTTTTTACACTATATCTATGCATAGGATTTGCCATATTGTTTATAGAAAGCAATGTGGCAAACCCTTTGAAGAGTATTTACACAGTCATACAATTTATGAGTACTTCCATTCACATGGACAGAAATTAAGATAATCATTTTAGGCTAAGAAGTTTAAGCACTGGATAAATTGAATACTTTGTAGTAATTAAAAATAAGCTTAAGAAGAATTTATGTTGAAACTTACTGTTATAATGGAGCATTTTAAAAGCAGTTATAACATTTGATATTTTATGTGAAGATAACAAGTATATATTTATTATCTATTAAGTGTTGTTTATTTCTTGGTTTCTGTGTTTGGGGGCAATATTTTAATCCTTCTATATATTTTTGTTCTAATTTCCAAAGATACCTATATAGTTAAAAACAGATAAACAAACATACAAAGCAACTTAAAAAATACAATAACACTACAAAAATAAAAATAATTATTACATTTCTTGCATTAGTAGTTCTCTGGTAGCTAAAGGCTGTTACAATTAAAAAGTGGGAGATGAGTTTGCTATGAAACCTCTGTCATAGAACTCTCAAAAGAACACATTCTTTGCAAGAATACTTAAGTATAGTTATGTTTTTTACCTGCTAAATAGCTGAAACTAATTTACTAACCACTATTGACTGCCTTTTATGTCTAAGACAATTTGCTTCAGTCATCTACATCTTGGTTCTAATAATTACAAAGCACATAGGAATGAAAGCAGCAAAGAATGTAAGTAATTAGAAAACTAGTATATTGACTGTTCGGAGACATTTACTATAGTACCAGCTGTGCCTGTAATTAGCATTTAACCCTTCAGAAAAGCCACCCACCTGCTCTTGGTCACATTTTTCTCCTCTGTATAATAATGAGGTTTGAGTGGAAAATCTCTAAAATCTTCTTCAGTTGTGACAAAGCATGCATGGATTTAAAAGAGCATTTGGAATGGAAGGGTGAGGTTGAATTTTCTGAACTTGTAGAGTATGTATAGAAATCTCTTAGCAGCTATATGTAAGCTCCATTATCTTTTTGGTGTTGTTGTTGTTAGTAACTAGAAGCTGAAGTTAGGTTTCCCTCAAAATTAGAGTGAAGAAAAAATGAAGAAAAGCTCCGCTTCTATGGATTACAGGCGTGTTGTTTATGTTTTTGTTTTGTTCTGAGGGGGTTAATAGTAGAAACATGAGGGAGATACCTCAATTACCTGAGACATTTATTTTCATAAAATACTGCAATTTCTATGAAGTTGAGGAGACTTACCAAAAAAAAGAAGAAAAACCCAAAATGATAAAAGCCATTGTGTTGTGTATACTGTGAACTTTTTTCAGGACTCAATGATGTGAAACTGTGTCCTAAATACGGAAATAATAAAGACATGTTTTTTTGTCAAAATAAGCAATATTGTTGAAGGAAGCTGTTTGAACATCAAAAAATAATTTTTTACTTTGAAATCTACCTTGAACATTTAGCCAACAGGTCAAATGTAGAAATAGCTGTCCTCTGGGTAAAACTCAAAGTCATTTCTCAAGGGAAAATGATGTTGAACAAAAGATGTGTGTGTACAAACTACGCTTCCTACTATGGAGATAATACAAAAGGAAATTTGAGTTTATCAGGCTGAACAACCTAAGAAGTTGTTAATAAAAAGCCATATTATTACAATTTTTAAAATGACTTTCTGAGAGAGTAATTTTGTTTACATTTCATGAGTCAGTGGAACTCTGCCATGTTGGGCATAGTGCTCAGGACATTTCTGAGATGTGCTCACAGTAGAGGAAACCCATTTTCAAAAGATAAAAATGGGACATCTGGAGATATGTGCCTTGTGCTGTGAAGCAACGTGAAATACTTTGACCCCTAAAATTGAATGTAAATCTAAACAGGTCTTTTTACTTCCAGTTTGGAGAAAATACAGGAAAAATAGAAAGATGAAATGCCATACCTCCAGGAAGTAATCAGTCAAATGCAGAATACCAGACATTTTAGGAGAACTGACCTCATGTTTTCAAAAGCTAATGTCAGTGTAAAAAAAGGAGATGGGGGTATGAATGTTCTAGATTAAAAGAATTATAGACACACAGATGTAAAGAACAAATGTATGGACACCAACGGGGGAAAGTGGTAGGCGGTGTGGCGGTGGGATGAATTGGGAGATTGGGATTGACATATATACACTAATATGACTAATATGTATAAAATGAATAACTAATAAGAACCTGCTGTATAAAAAAATAAATAAAATAAAATCAAAAAAAGTAAAATAAAATAAGAGATATAGAAGATGTAACAACCAAATAAAATGAGTGTGTGTCGATTAGATTCTGATTTGAATAAGTCAACTTTAATAAATTAGAGAAAGCTGACTGGCTGTTAGATGATATTCAAGTATTTTGGTTAATTGTGTTAAATATGATAATGGTATTGTGACTATGAGAAGCTGTTAATTATTAGATGCACATTGGCGTATTTGATGATGAGATAATATGATGTCCTGGAATTGCTTTAAAATACTGCACTGAAAAGGGGATAGTGGATAGATGAACTGAGTGTAATAGAGTGTGTATCGTTGTTGATGGTTAGTGATGGGAATATGGGTATATTGATTTCTCTACTTTTTTACATTTGAATACTTTCTATATAAAGCTCAAAGTCAGAGTAAACAGACACAAACGTTTATATCCTAAGTACAAAATCCAAAAATAATTATATTAAAGTATTAAAAGACATATGAACTCAAAGTGGGAGAGAACTAGAAAGAGACACAAGAAGAATAGGTATCTCAACAAAATTCCGAAGGATGGAATGTGCTTGTGTGTGGATGTGTATATCTATATCTATTGATGGATGAAGGAAACCTAGAATATTATTGTTGTTGTCTTCATTATGGCTTCTATGTTATCCAGGAAGTAAGAGGTGAAGTAATTAAGCATGAGATGGTAGGCAGGAACTTAGTTGAAAATTTGAAGAAAGTAGATAATATGTCCAACTATTTCCATGAAAAAAATAGAAGTCTTGTATCAATGGAATCAATAGAAAAACACTGTTCCCTTGGTTTACAGATTTGCAAGCTAGAACTGAAGCCAATGGCCTTAAAAATGTAGTATTGTTAGCATAAATAGGTATGTGACTTTTTTTTTTTTATTGAAGTATTCAGCACACTTGATGATGCTGTGGAATTTCAGCATTCCATTAAATCAGGAATGAGTTTTAGCCAGAGGGCATAATGGAAATTTAATTTGAAGGGGTAAGGACATTTAGTATATTGGCAGGAAAGTGATAGAAATGATAGGCCCCAGAACCTAAACTCTGTAGGGAATAAAATGAAGATAGAAAGTGGCTGGTGACTAAGAAACTCCAAGGGTCATCAAACTGGAGGCATTTATGAGGTCAAGACCTGGAGTGCTTGAAGTAACAAAATAATCAAGTTCTACAGATGTGGTTCAAAACTCTGAGGTGTCTGATTTGTTGTTTTAGAGGTTTTGTAGTTCTGGATAATGACAAATGGATTAAAATGTTGTGTTAACAAAAGTATCTCTAGTTATTTCTGGTTTAGGTGTTGTTAATTATTCATGAAGCTATGTTAATAATTTAATTTCTTACTAATTTCTTTGTTATATATTTCCCAAACCTTCAAATTTTTAAAACGTATTTTTTATAGATGCATTAATTACGTGATCTCGTTGTAGGGAATTAAAAAATACAGAGAAGTTGAAAATACATTAAATGTCATATATAAGATATCCCAAAAAGAAAATTGTGTTTATTAATTAGTTATATTTAATTTGAGTCCTTTTATGCTGTTTTACAAGCATTTTTAAACAAACAGAATTAATAATTAATACTATTAAAGATTAGTATCTTTCATTTTCAGAAAACCTTACATTATGAGATGTCATTGAATGATCTTCAAAAATCTAATAGTCAAGAGCTACGTAAATTTCTGCAATGATTATTTTTGTCAACATTTCTAATTATTTCCTTAGCTTTAAAGGTAGGGTTATTAGATAAAGCTGATTCTGATTTAAGACGTTGTGCTTTTTTATCTCATCCACAGTAAAGAATTAGATATTTTTTCAATCTGTAATTACTTTTTCAAATAAAATTGATTAAAACTGAGAATGATTTTCATATTAATTCTTTAAAAACTTTGACAGATGAAAAGTAATTACAATATAAAAAATTACCTTGTTTTATAACTATCAGAATTGGTTTCCTTAGCAGTGTAATAAAAAATATTTACAGATTTTTGCTTTGAAGATGTGCTGAATTTTATGTCTGCTTTCTCTTTCTGTAAAAAAAAAAAAAAAACTTTTTGCCGAACAGTAAAAAAAAAAAAAGTTTCAAATAAAATACAGAAAAAAAGGACTTTGGTTAACATTTAAGATCAGAACCCAGACAAAAAGAAATGTTTGGTTAGAATGAAAATATGTTATTTTTTACAATGGAAATGGAGAAAGAAGATGGGAGGTGGGTAAATTGTCTGATCTCCTCATTGGGTTGAAGGATATTATACTTGATCAAGCAAATAAATTATCTAAAAATACTATTTAAAAATATAAACACAAAAAATTATAACTGACACTAAATAATTAGTGGAAAAAATTGAAAGACATGGACCATGGAGGAAGAAGGAACATAAATATCTACATTAGGAAATAAAAATTTTTAACAAATAGAAGATTTGGGGTACAAATATAAAGTTATATAGTTAATTACTAGAGCAAAAAATACCAGCATAAACACACACCACACTCAAAGCAAAAATGCAGAAACAATAAAAATTATATAAAAATACATACAGAAAACAAAACAATTGTAGTAGTACAGAATCGGTACACATCTGTTATATCAATAAATACAATGGGTAAAAAATATCTGCTAACATAGTTCAACTGAATTAAAATTAAAATGTGTGACTATGCTCTATGTAAGACACACAGGTAAACAAAGTGAATATTACTGCTTAAAAAAAAAATTAAGAATAAAATTATACCTGGAGATATAAATTTAAAAAGAGTGAAACTGGTAATTAGAATAATCAAAAAGTTGAAAAAAGTGAACCCAAATTATTGAGTAATGCAGAAGACCACTTAAAATGCCTATAATTTTAAATTAATATGTTATTTATACCTATGCACCATATAACATAGCATCAATTTTATAATCTTAAAACCACAGCAAAATGTAGTTTAATGAAATGTATTCTACACAATGTAAAAAAGCCAGGCAACCTCATTATCCTTGAGGAAAGAAGGAAAAAAACTTTCAGTATGAGAAGCAATGGGTACAAAATTATAATATTTTCTTAAAAGAGTGAAAAAATGTGTATGTGATGGCAGGGATGGGGGAAATGTGTGTGTATCTGGAAAGATAACACAAAAATATTATTCCATTTATTTACCATGGAGTGATCTCACTGGCTGAAAGACTGGTATTAAAAATAAATTTTGTATTAAAAACTATTGTAGCTTTTTAACTTGAAGTTATCTGAACAATGTTGCTAGTCAGTATATTAAAAATAATTGGGACAATACAATTTATTTGGACTTTATTTTATTGTTTTCCAGTTTATTGAGATATATTATATTTATTGAGATATAATTGACACACAGCACTATATAAGTTTAAGGTGTGCAGCATAATAATTTGACTTACATACATCATGAAATGATTACTACAATAAGTTTAGTGAACATCATCTCAAAGAGTTACAAAATAAAAGAAAAAGAAAAACAATACTTTTTCCTTGTGATGAGAACTCTTAGGGTTTACTCTCCTAACAACTTTCATATATAACATACAGCCGTGTTCATTTTATTAACCATGTTGTACAGTACATCCTTAGTACTTATTTATCTTATAACTGGAAATTGTACCTTTTGACCACCTTGCATTTTATAACTAGGTTATACACAGTTCTAGATATATTATGCCTTTGCTTATCTTAATTGATCTAGCATTTAAACTCATTTCAAAATGTCAAATAAAACTTTATCATTTAATGTGAAATGTTGGAAATAACTATATTTCTATCCTAGAGGAAATAAATAATTGTTTATAAGAAAAGGTCCATAGACGCTTTTGGAATGGTGTGGAAATATTACTGCAACTGGTCATGGAAAATAAGCTTTTTAAATTATATAACCAAAAGATATTTACTACATATTGCATATACAATGGAAAGTATATTTTATATTACTTATTTAGCACCTTGTAGCTAAAAAGGGGGACATTTTCAATTATTCTATTTGGAGATTAAGATGTTTATAATGATATTTCAAACTCTATTATTTATGAATTTTTAAAATTAAAGTATAATTGAATTACAATGTTGTGTTAATTACTGCTGTACAGCAAAGTGACTCAGTTATACATATATATACATTCTTTTTCATATTCTTTTCCATTATGATTTATCACAAGATATTGAATATAGTTCCCTGTGCTATACAGTAGTATGAAAAAGAATGCATACATATGTATAACTGAGTCACTTTGCTGTACAGCAGTAATTAACACAACATTGTAATTCAATTATACTTTAATTTTAAAAATTCATAAATAATAGAGTTTGAAATATCTATGAATATTTTAATTACATTTCAGGTATAACCATAATATTTAAATTTTATTCAGTGGCCCTTAGATTTCATTAAAATCACTAAAGGTCTTATAGCCATGGTTTCCAAAGGTAAGTAGTCTTGTTTAATTTTTCTAAGAAAAATTTTGAAGTGAATGGAGATCATAGTAAAATGATAATTTAGTTGACAAAGAAAGTCACTGTGATAGTTGTAAGAGATTACTAATATCCACCCCTTGTTTTGGTTATCCAGTCATTTTATTGAAACATGGAGTTGTAAATGTTACATAACATATGTAAATGTTATGACTTTCGGTTCTTCATTTTGGAGTTTATTATTAAGACATGAGGTAAAATAGAAAAGAGAGTTATTCATATGGCAAAAAAAATCATGTTTTTAAACCTTGAAATGGTTAGTTAGTAGGTTTTAACATGAAGGTCTTGCTTATAACACAGAACAAAACGCTTTATTTGGACTGTACAGATAGTTATGCATCCTCACTGAAACATCTGGCTTTGTTTTAATCTTCATTGTAAAATCTTTATGTATTGACAACACAAAAACATCTGTTATCCCTGTGTTGATCTTTGAGGTCATGCTCACTCATCAATGCTACAGCCTGTCAATAGTAGCATCCTTGAGTTAAGCGAACACTTATTTTGGAAAAAAAAGATAAATTACCGTACCTTCTGTACCAAAAGCATTTGTTAAGCAAATGAAAATTTTCAAAAGAGGTTTGTATTCCATCCCAGCTGTCACATTTATAATCAAAATATTAAAACTGAGAGATTTTTAGAGGGCATCCAATTACCCATCCAAAACAATTCAACCATTCCTGTAACAGCATTCATTAAAGGTATTAACTTAGAGATTATCTTGCCTAAAGTTTCTGTCTGTTACATTGCCTTTTCCAGAGAAACATAGCTAAAATTATCTCTCTCTTGTGATGTATGTTTTGGCCCATTTCTGTTATTTTGAGCAAATCAACCTTTCTACGTAGACAGATTTCAGAAGAAGTGTATGTGCAAGCCAAAGACCATTAACAAAGACAATTTGAAACCAAAACAACCCAGTTGTTTCTCAGGTGGTTTGGCACAGGACTCTGCCAAGTAGAGGAGAACCAATTATCTTGGAGAAGGGCAGTGACAACATCTGGGCTGAATTAAGAACTTTAGTAATTTTATGCCTTAGAAAAAGTTATGAATTTGTTATTTAAAATGAAAGTAGAACTACATCATAAAATTTAAAGCTTATCCAAAACATACATAGACACACACAATATTTAACTTGCACTTTTGGACTAAAATGAGAGTCCTGTCAACAAAAATATAATGGATTATATTTATATATATATATATATATATATATATATATATATATATATATATATATAAAATACCCTAAAATCTAGATTTCAATTGTGCTTGGCATAATTCAGGTGCCACTAAAGAAACATGTTACAGATGGAGAGGTTTTAGGGTTGGAAGATTTTCAAAATCTTTATTGCTGGCATAGGACTACTTAGTTACAGTCTTGCCCACAGCTGTCTAGTACTTGCCCAGGAAGCAGGTGCTTTTTTTAGGCTATATAGCTGACATCCATAATCAGGTTTGCTGATTGGTGGTGATTCATTATAATTTCTCATTCTGAAAGGAAATCAAGCTGAAATCAACAAAGCAATGGCTGACAATTCTCCTCTAAAAGCTAGTCATCCTCAGAAACCTCTGTGATTGTTATTTCCTCACTTTCTAAAACAGTATATGTTCTGGAATATTGCAAAGACCATTTAGAATAAACTCTAAAATATTTTAACACTAGAGTAAGTTTCTTTTTTACAGGTTCAATTTTTACTTTATGGCCAACAGCAAGCATTTATTCTGTGTTATCTACAGATTCATACTGATTAAAATACGTTTACAGTATAATGATGAAATTATATGTACAAAGGATTGAAAACTGAAAAATATTATGTAAATATCAAAATTGCTATTAAAACACATAAGTGGAACATGCAAGTGTGTACATATTTTGACTTGAGAAGCACCAATAGGGCTGCACTTTCATCTCTAAAATGTCTCATTCTGCTCAGTTGAAATAAACACTCTTAGATGAATTCTTCAACATTTATAAGCCATGTTTGCCTGTTTACATCAATTTTTCCATAAGAAAATTCTTGAGGGAAGAGACTGTCTTGCTCACATTCATGTCCATAGCATTTCACTCCATTTCTGACTGATGGTTGACTCTCGATAGCTACCTGCTGAATGGTAAATAAATTGTCATTTTTTCAAAAGATTTCTGTTTAACAGCTTTGGGGTTCTTTGCATTCTCATTTGCAATCAGTTATTTTATATTAGATTGACTTGCTTTATGGGCAGAAATGAGCCTCTGACTCATAGTTTTTCAAAGGACAATCTGGAAAACTATTTAGGAAAACTCACACCACGTGAGGTGCAAAATGATCAACCATGAGTTGCTTCGGGAAACTCAAAGCTGTAACCACCACAGGAAAAGTGGCGGGTGGGGAGTGAGGACAATGCATGTTCTGTGACATCCACATCCTGAAAATGCTTTATAGTAGCTTAAGGTTTGTTATACTCTGCAGAACAATCAGTACTAACAAGGTTTTATATACCCGTGTCCTTTTAATGGAAGAGGGGCATAGCTGAGGAAACTTCCTTAATGAGCAAGTGTTTGCTAGGTCTATTACTGTTTGCATTATTTTTAACCCATCAGAGTCAATATTCCCACCGCTATTTTATGTTATCATTAGTTCAGCAGGATATTGATGCTATTTCCGACCTAAGAGTATGAATAGGTGCTACATGATCAACGCCAGTTATCTTGTGGTTTGAACTGGTTTCCTTGACAATTTCTTTAGGCCTAGTTCCCTCTGCTTGGAAATGTTTCTAGATTAATACATTTCTGTCTGTCGGTACATTTCTGTATTTATCACTCCATCTACCTCTCTAACTTACTCCTGCTCTCCAAGTTATTCAGCCCCTAGTCTGAGCTTAAACTGCAGAGAGCAGAAACACATTGCCAGCCATGTATTCATTCTCAGTCTAGCGTGACACTAACAATTTACCTGTCTCCACCTTGACCTTTGGTTCATAGCCGTGTTTTGGGAGTGGAACTTTAATCCTAGTAACTCAGTCTTCTAATGATAAAATAATGGTGTTTTAGGATGAAAATTTCTTGTTTAGAAGGAAAATCTTAAGTTACTTATCTTTCTCTAAAGATTGTGTTCTTGTACTGATTTTTCATTGTTTTTATCCCTTATTTTCTTATTTTCTGATGTCTTCTTTCTCATGAAATTGCCTGGTAAGTTTCCTTTTCCTATGCTACCAGTCTTCTGAGAGAAGTTATCTCCAACTCTTAAAAGACCTGGTAACTCTAGCCAGGGGACACTTTGACCAAGGTCTACTTTAGTTTATTTCATTTAAGTAGACTGCAATTCTGACATCTTTAATTCTATTGATACAATTAATTCAGTAAAACTATTTGCAATGAATGATTAGCAAACACACAAATAGCCAAGACATGAGACAATTACAGCACAAGATACAATTGTCATTTAGAACCCATTCTATGCATATAATTTCCAAATGTGAACGTTATTTTAAAACATCAAAAATATTGTGTGCATTTTTTTAAATAAAATATCTGCAGGAATTTTGTCTTGGGCTTTTATAAATATAGAAATAGTCCACCCAATATGAGGTAAGTGATTTCTTTTCATCGAAGGTTAGCAAAATGATCTAAAAGTGTAGTATTTTACTTTGATTTTCCCCTTCCAGGGAGAAAAATAGACTAAAATAACATAATAAAGTTCTTTCAAATTATTCTTACCAAAATTTCCCTCAAAATAATACTTCCTAGGAATTCAGAGGTCGTTTAAACTTTACTATTAGCAGTTTTTGAGAGACTACCTTTATCTTCCTTTTAATCTCTCTCCTTTTAAGATGTTATTCCTCCTTTGTGATTTTACCTGAAGCTACTTTATCTTGAATTGGTATGTAGTTGGTAATTTTTATACATAAGGGCAATAAGAAAGAAGTTAAAAATTCAAAGAAGTGAGAAAAGATAGTGCAAGGAAATTTGGACAGTTATATTGGATTGAAACTTAAGACCATACAAATATATTAGAGACTTCTATAGTAATTTTATAATCATAATATTTCTATTCCCATGTTTAAATGGTTGACCACCTTGCATGGTACCCATTTTTCCCCCTAACTTTATTGAGACATAATTGACATATGACATTGTGTAAGCTTAAGGTGTATAGCCTGATGATTTGATATATTTATTTATTGTAAAATGATTACCATGATAAAGTTAGGAAGCACATTCATCACCTCACATAATTAAAATCTGTGTGGGTGTGTTTGTGGCAAGAACTTTAAAGATCTGTTCTCATAGCAATTTTCAAGCATATAATACAGTATTATTAACTACAGTCAAAACACTGAATATTAAATACCCAGAATTTATTCATTTTATTACTGGAAGTTTGTATCCTTTGACAAACATCTATTTCTCTCAACCACCAGCCACTGGAAGTCACCATTCTACTCTCTGTTTCCATATGTGTCTTTTTTTTTTCTTTTCAGATTCCACATATATGTGAAATCATGCAGTATTTGCTTTTCTCTCACTGACATTTCACTTAGCATAATACCCTTAAGTTTCATGTTATCACAAATAGCAGGATTTCCTTATTTTTAAGGCTGAATGATATTCCATTGTGTATATCTACTACCTTTTCTTTATCCATTTATTTGCTGATGGACATTTAGGTAGTTTTCATATCTTAGCTATTGTGAAAAATACTGCATGGGGGCGCAGATAACTCTTTAAGACAGTGATTTCATTTTCTTCAGATATACAATCAGATGTGGGATTGCTGGATTATATGGTAGCTCTAATTTCAATTTTTTGAGGAAACTCCATACTGTTTTCCATAGCGATTATGCCAATTTAAATTCCCACCAACAGTGCACCATTGTTCCCTTTGTTCCACATCCTTAACTAACCCTTGTTACTTCTTGCCTTTTTCATAATAGCCATTCTAACAAGTGTGGGGGATATCTCATTGTGGTTTTGATTTTGAATTTCCCTGATGATTAGTAATATGAGCATCTTTTCATGTATTTGTTGGTCATTTGTATTTGTTCTTTGGAAAAATGTTGATTCAGTGCCTCTGCCTATTTTTGAATTGGTTTTTTGTTGTTATTGATTAGTATGAGTTTTTCATATATTTTAAATATTAGTCCCTTATCAGGTATATGGTTTGAAAATATTTTCTCCCATTCCATAGGTTGCTTCTTTATTCTCTTGATTTTCTTTTGCTGTGAGAAACTTTTTAGTTTGATGTAGTCCCACTTATTTATTTTTGTTTTTATTGTTGGTGCTTTTGGTGTCATAACCAAAAAACCATTGTTAAGACCAATGTCAAAGAGTTTTATTGCTACATTTTCTTCTAGAAGTTTTATGGTTTCAGGTCTTACCTTTAAACCATTAATTTATCTCAAGTTAATTTTGTGAGTGGTGGAAGATAGGGGTCCAAGTTCATTTTTTTCCTGTGAATATGCAGCATCCACTCTTAAGTCATGATTAATGCCTTAATAACTTTTTCAGCTCTGCATGGTTTTTCTTTGAATATTTGAATTTGAGATAATATGTAACTGTTCTTAATTCTTAGATGCAATGAGATAGAGAAAATTATATTCACCATAATTTCTATTTATTTGTATATTGTTTTGTTTAATGAAACAGTTTGACCTGTCTTTTTGTGTGGATAGGTGCTAACAAATGTAGAATTTTTTTCTTTTAAGACTTGAAGAAGTAGAATGAAGGAAAGAAAAAAAAAAGAGGAAAGGAGGCTGGGGCCAGTGTATGGTGTTGAGTTCGTTGGTTGAGAAATCTGAAATGGCAAGAGAACTCAGGAATATGAGAGTAGTTTTTAAAGTTGTTTAATATTAGTCAAGAGATGCTTATATTAGAAGAGTCATTTTGCCCACTCATGTCTTTGTTTTTGTTCAGTGGGTTCTTTTGGAATAAGGGCAAATTAAAGTAGAATTGACCTCTAATCCAAGGTAGTATGGTGTGAGAAAGAATGGAACATGCAAAGTTGCAGGGGCATGTGGACTACAAGAGGGCAATTTCATTTGCTCTTCATCATTATACTCTAATTCTCTTATTTTATTAACTGTACACCCTCCTCTATATTGTTTATTACCTTATGTTATTTTTTTCCCATCAAAGGCAAAGGAAGTGGTCACTTTACTTTTGATGTTGTTGCACTTCTTCACTCCAATTTTGAACACTTTGAGAGAAAGAAACTAACAATTACACAGATTTTATTTTGTGCTTGTTACTGTACTAAGCAATTAACTATTATTAATTCACTGCATATTTATAATAACTTTGTGAGAGATACGCTATTATGATTAACTTCACTTTATAGGTAAGGAAACTAAGGCATACAGATGTTGGGTAACTTTCCCAGGGCATACACATAGTGAGTGGTGGATCCCGAATCAATCCAGTTTAGCTCTAGAAGACGAGATATTTATTATTCATTATTCTAGCTACCTTACCTTTTCCTAGTTATCTCTCTCCATTATTTTTGTATATCATTTAGTCTACTTATAAGCATAAAAGTTAGCTACATTAGAATTATCCTAAGTAACCATCACTGAAATAGCACAATTTTGGAAATGAATGAGTATTTTAAAATTTGGTAAATTTCTATTTGAAATTGTATTGGTAAATTTTTAGGTTGAAAAAGAAATTAGTACAAAAAGTCAAATATTTCAGCAAAGCCCCATGAAATTCAAAGGTAAAAGGCCATAATTTTTATGGAATATCAAGTAGCTTTGTTTTTTTTATTGTTATTATTAGTTTTATCCACAATACTTGACCAGAATTGGCCATCATTTGCACAGCCCTGAGTAAGGGGCTAAGCTTCATTTTAACCTTAAGTGTAACAGAAATGGGAAGAACCAGGAGGTGAGGTTAGACTAATGGAACCAATTTACTCATAAGAAACTGCAAGTGGAATATAAATTAAAGAGCCTCTTCCTAGGTGAGAAGATGATATATCTGGCTGAAATTTTTCTGCAGCTTTACTTTAGGAAGACACTCTCATTACTATGATGTGTACCAATGATCTATTGCCACAACAATCCTGCATAACCAACCACAAAATTTAACGCATTAAAAATGACTTATTTATATAACATATTAGCTTTGGATTTGGCAAGTTAGAGTGGAGTTGGCTGGGTGGTTCTGTGGCCTTGAGTGTGCTTATAGTGGCAGGTGTCTTGCTATCAGCTGGATTGAAGGGAGGGTTATGACTGGGCCATGTATCTTCCATCCTTCAGAGGTTACCCTGGACATGTTCTCAGAGCAAAGGCAGAGAAGCAAGAGACAGAGTGTGTGAAAACCCAAGTCTTCTTGAGATGTAGGTATCTACACTATAAGATTTACTAAATTTTGCTGGTCAAAGCAAGTCACTAGTTCTACCAGGATTCAAGGAGTGGAGAAATGGACTCTATCTTTTGATAAGTGGCGCTACAAAGATACATTGCAATGGGTCAGTATTCAGAGAAGAAAAAATTGGGACTTTTTTTTTGCAATCAATCCAACAGTGGGAGGAAAACATATTCACCACTCCTCCAGCTTTCTGTAGGGAAATGTCATCTGGAATAATTCCGTTAGGTTTTTACTAACCTCTCGCTCAGGTGGAAGGAGCAATGATCAGGTTTGACTGTGGTAGACAGAATAATGGTGCATCAAACATATCCACATTTTAGGGGGGCGGAGTCAAGATGGCATACTAGAGGACACAGAATTCACATCTCCTCACAACTAGGGAACCTACCAGGCACCAGTGGGGGACCACGGATACCTAAGGGGGTGGGAGGTACCCCCAGTGACTGGGTAGGATGTGGGGCATAGGGTGAGTGAGGGGGGAGGAGAAGTGGAGGCAGGATGGGACTGGTACTCCTGAGGGGCGGCTGGGGTAAGGGAAGGGATCCCAAGCCTTAAGGGGGAAATTAGGGGACCATTGGGAGGGCAGAGGATCAAAAGGGAGTGTGGTCAGGTTTCCCCTGCCCACTTGGGCCCCCAGGAACCTGCTGAGATCCTTGGCCTGATCCTCTGCCCACTGAGGCCCCCTCCAGCCCCACAGGTCCTGAGGGAGTGGGAGGGAAGGAAGGGGGAGCAAAGGTAAAGGCCAGACCTCGGAGACCAGCACCCCTGAGGGGTGGCTGGGGGGAGGGGAGGAGTTCCTACACCCAGTGGGACCCACCAACAGTTAGAGGTACAGCGGAGGGGGAGCCTGAGGAGACGGTGGGGGAGGGGCACAAAGGAATGGAAGAGAATGGGGCCTGTGCTTTCCCTGTCCATTTAGGCACCAGGGAGCGTCTTGGGCTCCCAGGCCTAATCCTCTGCCCTTGGAGCCTCCCTCCTGCTGTGCAGAGCCCAAGCCCTGCCCCTACACCCCCACCCAGGGCCCTGCCTCTACACTCAGAGAACCCCTCCAACATACTGGGCCGAAATCCCACCCACACACCCTCACTCAGGGCCCTAACTCCAAATTCTGGAACTCCACACTCCAGAGGTCCTCCTTTCGAAATGCTGGCTCTCCCCTTCCACACAGATCCTAAGCAGAGGTCCCACCCCAAGCTTGAAATTTGCCCCGCATAGGACCTGCCCCCAGGGCTTTTTCCGGCTATGTGGGCCTGAGCCTAGGTACCTCCACCCCATGCTCAAACGTCACCCCCCACACTCCTAGGTCCCACTTCACACTCCCACTCCCGCCCTTGCCTAAGGTCCACCACTGCTTAAACTTTGCCCCCACAGCCATGTCATTTTTGGTTTTTTAAATTTTTTCCTCTTTTTGATTGGGCTTCTGTTTTACCTTGCTGATACATTGTTGTTGATTCTTTTATATTTTTATTTTTCCTAATAAATCTTTTATTTTTCTAATTTTATTTTATCCTTTATACGTTATTATTGTTCTCTCCTTTTGTCTTCCCCCCCCTTTTTCTTTTTCTTTTTGTTTTTTTCTGTTGTGGTTTTATTTTACCTTGTTGCAGTTGTTTCAATTATAGATTTATTTTTCCTAATATATTTTTTATCTTTCTAATTTCATTTTGTTTTTTATTCTTTGATACTGTACTGCTCCTTTATTTTTCCTTCTTTCTTTCTTTCTATCTTTCCTTCTTTTTTTTTTTTTTTTTTTTTACAACGCAATGAAGCTGGCAGGAGCTTGGTTCCCAGGACAGAGGTCAGGCCTGAGCTCCAAGTCCAAACTGCTGGACTAACAGAGAACCTCAGACCCCAGGGAATATTAATCAGAGTGAGAACTCCAGGAGGTCCTCATTTCAGCACCAAGAGCCGGCTCTGTCCAACTGCCTGCAAACTCCAGTGCTGGATGTCTCAGGCCAAACAACCAGTAAGACAGGAATACAGCACCACTGATCAAAAAAAAAAAAAAAAAAAAGAAATGACAAAAAATTATGTTACAGACGAAGGAGCAAGGTAAAAACCTACAAGACCAAATAAATGAAGACAAAATAGGCATCCTATTTGAAAAATAATTCAGAGTAATGATAGTAAAGATGATCCAAAATCTTGGAAAAAGAATGGAGAAAATACAAACAACATTTAACAAGGATCTAGAAGAACTAAAGAGCAAACAAATAGTGATGAAAAATACAATTACTGAAATTAGAAATACTCAAGAAGGAATCAATAGCAGAATAACTGAGGCAGAAGAACGGACAAGTGAGCTGGAAGATAAAATGGTGGAAATAACTGCCAGGGAGCAGAATAAAGAAAAAAGAATGAAAGGAATTGAAGACAGTCTCAGAGACCTCTGGGACAACAATAAATGCAGCAACATTTGAATTATAGGGGTCCCAGAAGAAGAAGAGGAAAAGAAAGGGTCTGAGAAAATATTAGAAGAGATTATAGTCAAAAACTTCCCTAACATGGGAAAGGAAATAGTCAATCAAGTCCAGGAAGCACAGAGAGTACCATACAGGATAAACCCAAAGAGAAACATGCTGAGACACATATTAATCAAACTATCAAGAATTAAATACAAGGAAAAAATATTAAAAGCAGCAAGGGTAAAGCAACAAATAACATGCAAGGGAATACCCATAAGGTTAACAGTTGATCTTTCAGCAGAAACTCTGCAATCCAGAAGGGAGTGGCAGGACATATTTAAAGTGATGAAAGGGAAAAACCTACAACCAAGATTACTCTACCCAGCAGGGATCTCATTCAGATTCAATGGAGAAATTAAAACCGTTACAGATAAGCAAAAGCTAAGAGAATTCAGCACCACCAAACCAGCTTTACAACAAATGCTAAAGGGACTTCTCTAGGCAAGAAACACAAGAGAAGGAAAAGACCTACAAAAACAAACCCAAAACAATTAAGAAAATGGTAATAGGAACATACATATCGATAAGTATCTTAAATGTAAATGGATTAAATGCTCCAACCAAAAGACATAGACTGGCTGAATGGATACAAAAACAACACCCATACATATGCTGTCTACCTAGGGACACATACAGACTGAAAATGAGGGGATGGGAAAACATATTCCAAGCAAATGGAAATCAAAAGAAAGCTGGAGTAGCAATTCTCATATCAGACAAAATAGAGTTTAAAATAAAGACTATTACAAGAGACAAAGAAGGACACTACATAATGATCAAGGGATCAATCCAACAAGAAGATACAACAATTGTAAATATTTATGCACCCAACATAGGAGCACCTCAATATATAAGATAAATGCTAACACCATAAAAGGGGAAATTGACAGTAACAATAATAGTAGGGGAATTTAACACCCCACTTTCACCAAATGGACAGATCATCCAAAATGAAAATAAATAATGAAACACAAGTTTAAATGACACATTAAACAAGATGGACTTAATTCATATTTATAGGATATTCCATCCAAGAACAACAGAATACACTTTCTTCTCAAGTGCTCATGAAGCATTCTCCAGGATAGATGATATCTTGGGTCACAAATCAAGCCTTGGTAAATTTAAGAAAATAGAAATCAAATCGAGTATCTTTCCTGACCACAATGCTATGAGACTAGATATCAATTACAGGAAAAAATCTGTAAAAAATACAAACACATGGAGACTAAACAATACGCTACTAAATAACCAAGAGATCACTGAAGAAATCAAAGAGGGAATCAAAAACTAACTAGAAACAAATGACAATGAAAACATGATGACCCAAAACATGGGATGCAGCAAAATCAGTTCTAAGAGAGAAGTTTGTAGCAATACAATCCTACCTCAAGAAATAAGAAAAATCTCAAATAAACAACCTAATCTTACACCTAAAGCAATTAGAGAAAGAAGAATAAAAAAACCCAAAGTTAGCAGAAGGAAAGAAATCATAAAGATCAGAGAAGAAATAAAAAAAAAAAAAAAAAAAAGGAAACAATAGCAAAGATCAATAAAACTAAAAGCCGGGTCTTTGAGAAGATAAACAATATTGATAAACCATTAGCCAGACTCATCAAGAAAAAACGAGAGAAGACTGAAATCAACAGAATTAGAAATGAGATAGGAGAAGTAACAACTGACACTGCAGAAATACAAAGGATCATGAGAGACTACTACAAGTAACTACATGCCGATAAAATGGACAACCTGGAAGAAATGGACAAATTGTTAGAAAAGCACAACCTTCTGAGACTGAACCAGGAAGAAATAGGAAATATAAACAGACCAATCACAAGCACTGAAATCGAAACCATGATTAAAAATCTTCCAACAAACAAAAGCCCAAGACCAGATGGCTTCACAGGAGAATTCTATCAAACACTTAGAGAAGAGCTAACACCTATCCTTCTCAAACTCTTCTAAAACATAGCAGAGGGAGGAAAACTCCCAAACTCATTCTACGAGGTGACCATCATCCTGATACCAAAACCAGACAAAGATGTCACAAAAAAAGAAAACTACAGGCCAATATCTCTGATGAACATAGATGTAAAAATCCTCAACAAAATACTAGCAAACAGAATCCAACAGCACATTAAATGGATCATACACCATGATCAAGTGGGGTTTTTCCCAGGAATGCAAGGATTCTTCAATATACACAGATCAATCAATGTGATACACCATATTAGCAAACTGAAGGATAAAAACCATATGATCACCACATTAGATGCAGAAAGCTTTTGACAAAAGTCAACACCCATTTATGAAAAAAACTATCCAGAAAGTGGGCATAGAGGGAACCTACCTCAACATAACAAAGGCCGTATATGACAAACTCACAGCAAACATCATTCTCAATAGTGGAAAACTGAAACCATTTCCTCTAAGATCAGGAAAAAGAAAAAGTTGCCCATTCTCACCATTATTATTCAACATAGTTTTGGAAGTTTTAGCCACAGCAATCAGAGAAGAAAAAACAATAAAAGGAATCCAAATCAGAAAAGAAGAAGTAAAACTGTCACTGTTTGCAGATGACATGATACTATACATAGCGAATCCTAAAGACGCTACCAGAACACTACGAGAGCTAATCAATGAATTTGGTAGAGTAGCAGGATACAAAATTAATGCACAGAAATCTCTTGCATTCCTATACACTAATGATGAAAAATATGAAAGAGAAATTAAGGAAACACTCTCATTTACCATTGCAACAAAAAGAATAAAATGCCTAGGAATAAACCTATCTAAGGAGACAAAAGACCTGCATGCAGAGAACTATAAGACACTGATGAAAGAAGTTAAAGATGATACAAACAGATGGAGAGACATACCATGTTCTTGGACTGGAAGAATCAACATTGTGAAAATGACTATACTACCCAAAGCAATCTACAGATTCAATGCAATCCCTATCAAACTACCAATGGCAGTTTTCACAGAACTAGAACAAAAAATTTCACAATATGTATGTAATCACAAAAGATCCCGAATAGCCAAAGCAATCTTGAGAAAGAAGAATGGAGGTGGAGGTGTCAGGCTCCCAGACCATACTACAAAGCTACAGTAATCAAGACAGTATGATACTGGCACAAAAAGAGAAATATAGATACATGGAACAGGATAGAAAACCCAGAGATAAACCCATGCACATATGGTCACCTTATCTTTGATAAAGGAGGCAAGAATATACAGTGGAGAAAAGACAGCCTCTTCAATAATTGGTGCTGGGAAAACTGAACAGCCACATGTAAAAGAATGAAATTAGAATACTTCCTAACACCATACACAAAAATAAACTCAAAATGTATTAAAGACCTAAGTGTAAGGCCAGACACTGTGCACCTAATGAAACTTAAATGCTTTTGCACAGCAAAGGAAACCATAAAAAAGAGGAAAAGACAACCCTCAGAATGGGAGAAAATATTTTCCAACGAAGCAACTGACAAAGGATTAATTTCCAAAATATACAAGCAGCTTATGCAGCTCAGTATCAAAAAACAAACAACCCAATCCAGAAATGGGCAGAAGACCTAAATAGACATTTCTCCAAAGAAGATATACAGATTGCCAACATGAAAAGATGCTCAACATCACTAATCATTAGGGAAATGTAAATCAAATCTACAATGAGGTATCACCTCACACCAGTCAGAATGGCCATCACCAAAAAAACTACAAACAATAAATGCTGGAGAGTGTGTGGAGAAAGGGGAACCCTCTTGCACTGTTGGTGGGAATGTAAATTGATACAGCCACTATGGAGAACACTATGGAGGTTCCTTAAAAAACTAAAAATAGAACTACCATGTGACCCAGCAATCCCACTACTGGGTATATGCCGGAGAAAACCATAATTCAAAAAAAGTCATGTACCACAATGTTCATTGCAGCACTATTTACAATAGCCAGGACATGGAAGCAACCTAAGTGTCCATCGACAGAAGAATGGATAAAGAAGATGTGGCCCATATATACAATGGAATATTACTCAACCATAAAAAGAAACGAAATTGAGTTATTTGTAGTGAGGTGGATGGACCTAGAGTCTGTCATTAAGAATAAAGTAAGTCAGAAATAGAAAAACAAATACCCTATGCCAACTCATATATATGGAATTTAAAAAAAAAAAAAAAAAATAGTTCGATGAACCTAGGGGCAGGACAGGAATAAAGACACAGACGTAGAGAATGGACTTGAGGACACAGAGAAGGGGAAGGGTAAGCTGGGACGAAGTGAGAGAGTAACAGTGACATATATACACTACCAAATGTAAAATAGTAGCTAGTGGGAAGCAGCTGCATAACACAGGGAGATCAGCTCAGTGCTTTTTGACCACCTAGAGGGGTGGGATAAGGAGGGTGGGAGGGAGGCACAAGAGGGAGGGGATATGTGGATATACGTATGCATATAGCTGTTTCACTTTGTTATAAAGCAGAAACTAACACACCATTGTAAAGCAATTATACTCCAACAAAGATGTTAAAAAAAAAAATAAAAGAAAACATATGCGCCTTTTAATCCCTGGAATCTGTGAATATGACACCTTACATAGCAAGGGGAATTAAGGCAGCAAGTGGAATTAAATTTGCTAATCAGCCTACCTTAAAATAGGAAGATTATTCTGGATTATTTGGGTGGGCAAAATGGATCCTTAAAAGTGAAAGAGGAAGACAGAAAAGGAGGTCAGAGATAATTTGATGTGACAAGGATTCAACCTGCCACTGCTGACTCTGAAGTCAGAGTAGGGCCAAGAGCCAGTGAATGCAGGCAGCCTGGAGAAGCTGGAAAAGGCAAGGAACTTGCGCCTCCCTAGAGTCTTCAGAAGAATGCAGCATTGCCAACAGCTTGAATTTGGCTCCGTGAGACCTGTAGAAGTTGTCTTACCTACTAATCTGCAAGATAATACATTTGTCTTGTTTTATGTCACTAAGTTTGTGCTAATATTTTATAGTGGTGATAGGGAACTAATATAGCAAGTCCCCTACATACGAACCTTCAAGTTGCGAACTTTCAAAGATGCCAATGTGTGTTCGCATGTCCAATCACGTGTGTGGCGTACATTGTCACGTGCACGCATCCTGTACAAGTGGTTGTGGTTTTGTGTACTTTACTGTACAGTACTGTATAGAGTACAGTAGTACAATATCTTTATTTCAAGCTATATCTGCAAGAGGATGACTTCATTGAACTCCTTGCTGTGCAACACAAGGGGCTTACCAGTGAAGACGTGATAGAATTGAAGGCCCAGAGAAAAGACAAAGAGAGATAAGAGGAAGAAGAAGTAACTGAAGAACTGAAAAGATTCACGATGCAGGAAATGGCAAGGGGATTTTCTTTATCTGAGGAGGCACTGTTAGTTTTTGAGGCACAGGACCTGAACGTAGAATGGTACACGAAGATTGCAGCAGCCGTTCAGAATATGACCCAGTGCTACCCTGTCATCTATTATGAGAAAAAAAAGAGCTACTCAGACATCACTGGATCATTTTTTCAAGAGGGTAGATAGAATTGAATCCAGCAAGGAACCAGAACCTGTGCCATCAACGTCAGGTGTGAGTGAAATTGCAGCTTGCCCTCCATCTCCTATTGTTGATGATCCTTCAGCTCTACCATCTCCCACCTCCTCTCCCTCCTCCAGTCAGTAACTCTTCTTGCCTGTTCACTCAATGCCAGCCCCTGGATGCCAGATGTTGTACTGTACTACTGTACTTTTCAAGGTGCTGTACTGTAAAAATGTTTATTTTTTTGTTTTTTATGTATTATTTGTGTGAAAAGTATTATAAACCCATTACAGTACAGTACTATATGGCCGATTGTGTTGGTTGGGTACCTAGGCTAACTTTGTTGGGCTTATGAACAAATTGGACTTATGAACGTGCTCTTGGAACCTAACTGGTTTGCATGTAGGGGATGTAATGTACAGTGAATTGGGGGAGGAAGTTCACTTCAGCTTCTTTCCCTTCCTCTTCCTGCCTGAAGAAAAGGTTCTTCATGGTCTGCTCATTATTATGTTTTCTTTTTAGCCAAGCAGGATCTTCCCCAGAAAGCAGAGACCTCTTTGTCTAAGATTGGGTAAGCCTCTTCAATTCAGTGTCAGAAAGTTATTTTGACCAGATAAGTTAAAGCTACCTTCACTAAGCAACAGTATCTAGTAAATTTTTTAAAATACTCACTTGTCTATATATTGTTTCCCAACTTGAGAGAGTAAGAATTAAGAGACATCATTTATTAATCCCTTAAATGTAAGAAAAAGTCTTTTTGTAGTACCTCATACGAGGGGTTTTTCCCCTCACAGTTGCTCTGCCACTGAGTATTAGTGACAATGCTAGTGAGACTAAGAGAGACACAGCTACACAGTGAGGAAGGAATAAAAGCTAAAGAATTGAAAGTAGTGAGTTTAGACAATTTTTTACAAAGGTCACTTATGCAGAGATTTCTTTAAAGACCAGAAATTTGTACATGAATGAATCAGGCTAAGGAAAAGGATAAAATAAAATTTATTATAAAATATGTAAATAAACTATTCAAAACATTTTAACAAGCAGTAAGAAGTTTTAAAAAATGTTAATGTTAGAAATTAATTGTAACCTAATTTTAAATGTTTTATAATACCAAGTTGTTGTTTTGTATGCCGAGGTCAAATAGTCCCATGTACTTAATGGATTGACTTGAATTAAAAGCTTACAATCTAAATGACTTTCTCACTACAGGATTCTTCCTTATGACATTTTTTGTACTTAAGTCAATATCTTCCAATAATAAATTAAATTAGCACTTCCTTTATCATAGTAACCTAATAGTGTGACATGCAATGGTGCAGCTTCTTGAACAACACACAGGAGGAGAAGTAATTAGCTGGTGAAATGTCTGTGTGTGTAGAATCCAGGCAAGGGCAGACTAGCCTGACCTAGAAACAGCAGGCAGGGAATTAGCCTGCTACAATCCCAGCAAGCAGGAGTGAATCCAGCAGTACAAGGGAACCAGGTGAGAAAGGACACTGCCTTGCTTTTCAGATGTAATGTTGTACCTTCCCTATAGTGTCATGCTTATGGTAACCCAGTCTAAAGAATGCTCTCTGCTGATTCTGGAAATATTCATCCACTTTAGTGCCATTCATAAGGAGTCTAGCTGACAGAAAATTGTTAATATCATATATTTAGTCATTAAGTGAAATAATGTTATTATTCTCCTTGAGCAGGGAAACGTATGATTAAAGTTTTATTTTTTGTTTCTTTTATAAGTAAGAATATGATGGAAAAATGAGGACAAACATAGCTGTTATTGTAATGTTTTTGTAATGAGTAATGTTTCACCCGAACAAATTTTTTTTTAAGAATCAGATTATTTCATATGGTCGGAAAGCAAGACTAATTTTAAATAATTGTTCACAACCACTAGCCTCTGGTGAATAATGCTTTAAGCCAGGTAGTAAAGAATGTCTGATTTAAGGTTTGACTATCTCTGTACTTCCTGTTAGGAGAGTGGGTTATAAATCATTTTTATAATATAGTAAATTTGGAATACTTTATTTACAAGGTTGTTTTCAATCATGTGGATACTCTAACGGGATAAAATAATCCAGAGCAGGAAGCCAGATCTAGTTCTCAGCATACAAAAAAAAATTGCATGGGGGTCTAATAACTTCCTGAATAGATAAGAGTTCAGTGTTTCATTTGCTTTTTAAATAAGAGGCGTAAGAAGGCATTATAGGAAGCAAGTCCAAATGCAAATGATGTGGCATGTCCAGCTCCATTTTATCATCTGTATATTATGAAGAAAGAAATGCACTTGGCAAAGAAGAAGCAGCCCGTTTCTTTTGTCCTCTCTATATTTCAATGCAAATGAGATATATCATTTACTCCTGACTTGACAAGCTTTTCTCTCCCTTTCTGAGTCAAGTCATGTGAGGCACAGTCTAAAGAGGACATCAGTATAACTTTACAGCTGTGTGAGCTCAGGGCAGTAATCAATGCAGAGGCACAGAGAAAAGAACATGTGTTTAATAGCTTGAATTTCTTCTTTTCCTTCTAGGGGCATTATGTTTCCTAAGTATGAAAGGAAAGGCCCTGAGATATACAATTGTGATATCCAAATGTGGACAGCTTTTATTCTGGTTCTTTAAAATACACACTGTTCTTCCCTCCTCATTATTTGCTTATGTGACTGAATGGAAATGTACTTTTAAAAATTTTCCTATGACTGATTATTTGACCTTTAGGAGTGGGTGGGAAATATAATTTATGTCTAATATAGAGTCAGAAATAACTCACATTTAATATTCAGGGTCAAGCCTTTCTATTTCTATCTTTTTTAAAAAGGCAAGATACATAGGTGACCATACAATGATCTCTTAAAAAATGCATTTTCATTAGTTAGCCATTCAAACAGAAAGATAAGAAATTTTAGTGTGCTTCCAGTGTAATAAGTGCTTCTTCTCCTGACCCCTCCCCTTGTTCATCATGTCTAAGACAAGGAGCAATACTGTCAAAGCAACAACCACTGCCAATTCTTTAGCTGTTGTATGTGATGGATGTTGTCAACTTTTAACGGCAGGGTATAGGATTGTGCTGCAGTAAAACAATTCACAGCATTTATAACTGTTGGTAACTATTGTGCAACTGCTTTCCAGAGAGATATTTTTAAAAAAACATAACTGCCATGGTCAGCTAACTACCTACCAATAGTCATTAAGCCCCTCTTTGCTAAGAGGACCCCTCATTGTGTTCTAAGTTAGAAATACTAATTTTCTCAGTCTTCCTTGTAGTAAGGATAGCCATGTCACTGAGGGATTCAATGATATTTAAGGGAAAAGATGCAGTAAGAATTCTTGGGACAGTTTTTCCTTACTTGATAAAAGTGGTAGGTGCAATGCTTGCCGAGTTAGGTCTTTCCCCTTCCTCCTTCTAGGAATATTTGTGTGATACTTGCGAGTCCAGCTGCCATTTTGTGATTATGGAGTGACAAATATGATGTGCAATTTAACACTCTAAGGATGATCAAAGCATGTTTGTTGAAAAAAATGTTTGTGTAATAGAATCTGTCTCCAATTTTAATATTTGACGACTGATAGCTTTTGAGTCCCTTTATTCTCTCTTCCTCTTCAGCCTAAATCTGGGAAAGTTGAGAAGAAATACCAAGTGCTCCCCACTTTGGCACTAAAGAGCATTTTAAACCACTTGAGCCATGGCACATGCATACACAGGAAATCTCACCCTAGCCCCACTCTTCATCCATAAGAAAATACAGTCCAGTCTTACCCTATTGTCTCTAGCCATTTACAGATCTGCTTGGAGCCTGCCTTGCTGGCAGGCTAGAGAGGACAACTTTGAGCTATATCCATAAACCACCAAAACATGGGATATAAGGGAAGAAACACATCCTGAAATAGAAGTCCACAGTTTGATCTAATTGGAAATCCAGATATTTGCAAAAAGAATTTGTGATAAAGGTAAGATGGGGCTGGTTGACTTGGACCTCTAGAACATAGGTTCTAAATTAATTTAACATCTGCTGAAAACCACCAATTAGGAAACTTTAATAGACTTAATAAATACTAGGTCTCAAATTAGAGTTAAGCTTGGGGATTCCATTATATTTAAACTAGGTATTCCCTATACTCTTAGGAGATTTAACAGACATAAAATACAGGACAAAACCAGGAATGTTTTACCTTATCCATGAGAACTATTGCCTTGCCTAAATTCTCCATAACCATAGTACCTATTGCCCTAAAATATCCCATGGTAGGCATGAATACTCTTACTCAATAAAATTAATGTCTTACTCAATAAAATTAATGTCTTTTGTACTTACAATTAGCCTGACAAAGAAATCTTTCATGGACCTCCATTCCTGATTAATATAGCTAATACAAATGAATATAAATTAAAACAGTATCTTCAAGGATTGTAACACAAGACGTTTTTAGATGAGGTTATTATACACACTGCTCCTCCCTTTAACAATCACATTTGACTTGTCCTTATATTTGGAAAGAAAGATTACCACAACTTCAATGCTGTGGCTCCAACCATTAAAGCCCTCATACCCAATATTATTGAAATTACTGCCTTCATCCAATCAGGAAACTATAATTCCTCTGCAGTCACAGATTTGGTGAATATATTATGTTAAGTGCCTCTTTTAATAGACTCTCCGCTGCAGTTTGCCTTCATCTTCTAAAAAAGCACAGTATACCTTTACTCTGCTGGGTTATCTCAACAGCCCTGCCATCACCCACAATCTTTGCAAGCAACCTTAATTACATCCAATTTTGTCCTGCAGCACAGGTATAATATTGCATTGATGTCATCCTCCTCCAAGGAAATTCACTTTACACACTAAAGACATGCAGATACTCACAAAACAGTTCACATAAAGGAGATGGGTCATTGTCCCACACATAGTTCACATAGTAAAAGGTCCCATCGCCCAGTTAAATTTGTGAAAATTGTTTGTTCCACCAAAGACCACTGAATCTCTGACACTATAAAGGCACAGCTATTGACCTTCTCATTACCCACAATATTAAAGCAAGACCAGCACATTTTAGGACTTTTTGGATTCTGAAGGCAACATATTCCTTGTTTACAAATTTTACTTAAGCCTGTTAGGATATTACTTGCAAATTTGCTACATTGGATGGGACCCCAATGGCAAAATTCTCTAGAATCTGTCCAAATTGCAATACAGCAGGCACTCTCATTAATGATCCCAGAGACTCCTTCATAATAGAGGCTTTAGCAACCTACTATCATTCCTCCTGGAGTCTCTCAACCACCCATGATTGTAATTAATGCCCATGGACTTCTGGTACATGAAACTGTCTTCCTTAGTACCACACTATATGCCATTATATTGATTGCTGGCTACACACTGGATTGTTCTGGAAATAAAATATCTCATTGGGAAATTCTTCAAGCTGATAGAAGACATCTAACAAAAACTCATAGCTGACATCATACTTAATGATGAAAGACTGAAAGATTTCTCCCTAATATCAGGACAGGATAAAGCTGTTCACTCTCATTGCGTCCATTCAATATTGCCCTGAAGATTCTTGCCAGGGCAATTAGGCAGGAAAAACAAGCAAAAGATATCCAGATACAGAAGATGTAAAAGTAACACTATTCTTAGGTGACCTGATCTTGTATATAGAAACTCTTTAAAAAATTCACATACAGAAAAAAAAAAGTAGAACAAATGAACAAGTTCAGGCAGATTACAGGATAAAAGATACAAAACTTAGTTGTATTTCTATATATTAGAAATGTACCACTTGAAGTTAAAATAAGAAATTAATTTCATGTACAATGCAATTAAAAAAAAGAAAGTACTTAGGAATATATCTTACAAAAAAAGTGAAAAGGTTGTACTACAAGGGTTATAAACATTATTGAAAGAAATTTAGAAGACTTAAATAAATGGAAAGATCTACCATGTATATAGATTGGAAAACTTAAGTTGGTTAAGATGATAGTACCCTTTACACTGATCTACACACTTAATATAATCTCTATCAGAGCTTCAGCTACCATTTTTTCCCAGAAATTGGGAAACTATAATGCATATGGAGATACATGGAACACAAAATAGCCAAAACAATCTTGAAAAAAAAAACAAATTTGGAGTTCTCATACTTCTTAACCTCAACATTTACTACAAAGCTACACTAAACCAGATTGTGTGGAGCTCATGTAAAGATAGACAAATAATCAATGGAAGAGACTCAAAAGTCCAGAAATAAATTCTTACACTTTCCACAATTATGCCAAGACAATCCAATGAACAATGAATAATATTTTTTAGAAATGTTGCTGGGACAGCTAGATATCCCCATATAAATGAGTGCTGCTGAAACCCTACCACACAACATACAAATAATTAAATCAAAATAGATCATAATTCTAAATTTAAATGTTAACATTGACTTACCAAGTTCTTGCAAGAAAACAGGACTAAATTATTGGGATTTTGGATTAGCCAATGACTTTGGAGATATTACACCAAAATCACAAGTGGCAAGAAAAAAAACCAGATAAATTGGACTTCTTCAAAATTAAAAAAAATTTGTGCTGAAAATGATAGACTAAAAAATAAAATGGGAACCTACACTATAAGAGAAAATATTTTCAAATCATATATCTGATAAAGGGCTTTATATACAACACATAAAAATTCTCACAACTCAATAATAAAAGAGAAATAACTCATTTAAAAAATAAACATTTTACCAAAGATCATATACAAAGGACCAATAAGCACATTAAGAGATGCTTAACATTAGCAGCTTTGAAGAAATACAAATCAAACCCATAGTGAGCTCTTACTTTACTATGATGATTATATCATAAAATATGAACAATAACAAGTGTTTGCAAGGGTATGGAGAAATGAGAACCCTCATTCATTGCTAGTGAGTTTGTAAAATGATGTAACTACTCTGAAAAACAGTTTGGTCATTACTCAAAATGTTAAACATATTGTTATTCTGCGGAAGTAATTTCAATTCTAGATATGTAATAAAGAGAAATTAAAACATATACCCATGCAAAAACTTTCACACAAGTGTTTACAGCAGCATTATTTATAATAGCCCAAAAGGAGAAACAATTCAAGTGTCCATTTGTATTGAATGGATAATGGATATATCTAACTGAGTGGATGAATAGATAAAAAAATTTGATATATATAAAACACGGAATACTATTTGGTGACTAAAATGAAGCACTGAAACCTGCTACGACATGGATAAACCTTAAAAACATTATGCTCAGTGGAAGAAGGTAGTAAACACTAATTACACATTATATGGTTCTATTTATGTGAAATGTCTCAAATTGACAAATATACATAGACAGTAGTAGTTGCCAGGAGATGGGGGAAAGGAAAATGGAGAGTGACTGCTAATGGGCATGTGGTTTTTTTCAGGGGTGATGAAAATATTCTAAAATTAGTAGTAATGATTGCACTCTGTGAATATGATTTTTAAAACCCACTGAATATACATTTTAAGCGGGTAAATTTCATGGCATATGCATTGTATCATAATCTGTACTGTTTTCCATGGAGGTAGTACAAATTTACATACTCACTAACAGTGCACAAGTGTTTCCTTTGCTCCAAATTCTTTGCAACACTTGTTATTTCTTGTCTTTTTGATAATAGCCATTCTAACAGGTGTGAGGTGATATCACATTGTGGTTTTAATTTGCATTTCCCTGATGATTAGTGATGTTGAGAAACTTTTGGTTCCTGTTGGGCATCAGTATGTCTTCTTTGGAAAAATGTCTCTTCAGATGGTTTGTCCATTTTTAAATGGGATTGTTTGGTGTTTTGCTTTGAGCTGTATGAGTTCTTTATATAATTTCTTGGTATTAACCCCTTATCAGATATATGATTTACAAAACTTTCTTTCATTCCATAGGTTGCCTTTTTATTTTTGACGGTTTCCTTTGCTATGCAGAAGCTTTTTAATTTGATAATAGTCCAGCTTGTTTATTTTTGCTTTTGTTTCCAAATTCAAAATATCATTGCCAAGACTGATGTCAAGTAACTTACCCACTATGTTTTTTCCCAGGATTTTTATGATTTCAGGTATTACATTCAAGTCTTTTACCTATTTTGTATTAATATTTGTGTATGGTGTAAGTTAGGGGTCCAATTTCATTCCTTTGCATGTGGCTGTCCTGGTTTTCCAACACCATTTATTGAAGAGACTATGCTTTCTCCATGGTATTTCCTTGGCTCCTTCATCATGAATCAACCGTATATGCATAAGTTTTTTTCTGGGCTCTCCATTTTGTTCCATTGATTAATGTGTCTGTTTTCATGCCAATAACATTCTGTTTTGATTATTATAGCTTTGTAGTTTGAAATCAGGAAGCATGATGCTTCCAGCTGGTTCTTCTTTTCAAGTCTGCTTTGGCTATTTGGGGTCTTTTGTGGTTCCATATAAGTTTTAGGATTGTTTTTTTCTTTTTCTGTGAAAAAAAAAACATTGAAATTTTGATAAGGATTGCATTGAAACTGTAGTTTGCTTTGGGTAGTACAAAAATTTTAACATTAATTGTTTCAATCCATGAGCACGGAATATCTTTCCATTTATTCATGTTGTCTTCAATTTCTTCATCAATGTCTTATAGTTCTCAGTGTACAGATTTTTCACCTTCTTGGTTAAATTTATTCCTAGGTATTTAATTTTCTTTGATGCAATTGTAAATAGGGTTGTTTTCTTAATTTCTCTGATAGTTTATTAGTGTGTAGAAACACAACAGATTTCTGTATATTATTTTTTATCCTGAAATGTTACTGAATTTATTTATTCAAATAGTTTTTTGGTAAAGTCTTTAGGGTTTTTTAATATATAAAATCATGTAATCTGCAAAGAGTGACAGTTTTACTTCTTCCTTTCCAATTTGGATGTCATTTATTTTTCTTGCCTAATTGTTCTGTCTGGGACTTCCAATATTATGTTGAATAAGAGTGGCAAGAGTTGTCTTGTTCCTGATTTTTGATGAAAAGATTTCAGCATTTGCCATTGAGAGTTATGTTACCTGTGGGTGTTTCATATATGGCCTTTATTATGTACATTACTCTATACTCACTTTGTTAAGAGTTTATCATAAATGGGTGTTGAATTTTGTCAAATACTTTTCCTGCAACTATTGAGATAATCATATAATTTTACCGTTCTTTTTGTTAGAGTTGTATCACATTGATTGATTTGTGAATGTTGAATATATGTTCTTTTCTTCATTCCATGTTTGACTCTTCACGCTCCCTCATCTCCACCCTAGTTCCTTATAACAAATTTATGTATTTGAGTCACTTTCTCAGGTTCTGGTTTTCCGTGAAACACAACTAAGACAAATATGAATGTGGGTAAGTTGGTAATTTGGCATAATCAAGCTGCCTTCTTGAAGTACTTACTGGTGACATTATAAGAACACAAATTCTTGCTCTGTGTTTACCTCTATCTTCTTTCCAGTAGTACGTATCTTTTCAGTTTCTGTGTAGCCTGAATTATTGCTTCATATATATATAAAATTTTGGCAGCAGCTGAAAACTGAGATTTCTGATCATGTTTTCCTCACAATCTCTGCCTATTAGGAAATACTCTGCACAGCAAAAGAATTTTCATTGTCCTTTAAATTCTTGTTATTTATATCTACAAGTTGGAGAAGGCATCCCTTAATTATGAAGCCCATCTGGGTAGTTATCCAAATATCAATGGCTATATCTAGATTGACCATAAATAGAGAAAAGAGGAGAAGAAAAGCACATTTTTCTCTTAGAAAATTATATTTGTTTTGAAAACTCATACATTTTTAAATGACACATTTATACTCAAGATAAATCAAGCAAACCCCTCAAGAATTATCTGTTTTGACTTTAGAAATTGACTACCTTATGTACACTTTTATTGAAAGGTGAATAAAAGAGTACCCAGAGGCCTTTCCAATGGAGCTTCAATTAGATGAAACTATATTATTCTTTAGCATGCTGTGTTTCCCATTACTTGGTGATCAAAAGAAAAACTCCAAAGAAGATCCTTAGGATGCAAGATTGATTACAGACTGATTCAGCAGTATAATCACTAGCTAGTGCAATCTCAGCATGAATGGAGTCCCCAGAGAGCTAGTTGCTATCTGATAGCACTACAGAAGGGAGACATCAAATGACTTCTAGAATGTAGATTGGTCTGTGTTGCATTAAACAGGAAAGGATTATATCTCACACTGTCATCCATCCTGGCATCTGAGAACAGCGCATCTAAAACATCTCATTTCCACGGAAGGTATACATCAACTTTGCTGCATTGCCTGATTCAGCAACTCCTGGGAAGAAAGGGAAACTGCACAGTTGCAATGTGAAAACAGCTTCAATTAATTATAGTGTGCTTTTGGTTCTTGCCAAGGACCCAAGACTAATTTTTCATTATTATTCAATTTACATCCCTTATGTTGATCATTCTCCCTTAACATTATAAATCCAAAACACAGTATTTCCTGTCTAAAACAATAATTGCAATAACTATTGAAGGGCATTGGGAATAAGGGCAAAAACAATGAAAGGGAAGACTGAATTATTGGGATCTAGTTCTAGTTCTGCTAAAATCTAGCTATGTATTTGTAAGTAAATAATTTAACTTGTATCAATATATGCATCAATAGACTCATCTAAAAATGGAATAATTATATTTGGAATTCCTGTATGCAGGAGGTCTGGATTTTACGTTTTTTAATTTTACTTAAAATTTTAGCTATGATTCTCTGAATAATTATACATGTTTCAAATAGAACATAGCCAGTTTCAACAGTGTTGAACCAAAATAACTGTAGTGAATAATTCACATTTGTATTTTAAATTCCTCTTGACCATTTGTTTAATAAGTTAAAAGTTTAGTGTAAGGGACAGATTAATAAAACACTTCTAGAAAATAATCACATAGAAAGCATATCGCTGAAACATCAAATCTGTGTAGGTTAATATCAGATTTGGAAAAATGAGGGAGAATTTATCTAGCCCTTTCTTTTTTTCATAAGGATCTTTTCAGACCCAAAGTAAAATACAGTTTATAGAAAAACCTTAGTATTTCTTGATTCACTTGATCATCATCCCAGATCAACAAAAGAACTAGAAGGGGGTTGGTAAGAGTACACTGATGATGCATCAAAAGACCTTTCCTGGATACAAAGGCAACAAATTGAACCTGGCAAATTGTCTAGCAAGGGAGATGGTTTCAGTCTAATGAAGAAAGGCCCTTTATAACAACTAACAAATGGCAATCAGTGTTATTCTAGGAAATCTTCCATTGAACACTGTCCCTAAGGAGGAATTCAGAATTGTTTACCTAGTTTTGTTATCTAGGCTCCATGCTTATTCTAGTTCTGCTATATTTCTTCAATGGCTTATATTATATATTCAGGTATTTTCTCTTTTCCCTTTTCCTCTATTTTTTTAATGTTCATCAAAATTCTTTAGACTACATGGAATTAGAACTTGAGTTATTTTTGATGTCCCTGCTTTATTCCTGAGTTTGTATTGGAATCTTACATATTTCTCTAGTTGTCATATTTCTATTGCTATTCCTCTAGCTCTTTACTACCACATTTAACTCAAAACGCAGAAATGGCTTCCTAACTGATTTTTTTTTGTCTTTAAATTGTTATTTCTGCCAATCCATTTAATGTAAAACTGCCAAATTAATCTTGCTAAAATATAGATTTCATTCTGCCATTCCATTCTTCAAAATTCTTCAGAGAATCTCCATTGAATACAGTCTAAAAGACACACCCCCTAGACTGGTATTAAAATCAGTTTAGAATTTAGTCTTGGCACCCTTTCCTAAACCTATATGCAAATTCTGTTTGTAATACATGGTCATTTGAGCTTGTCTTACTTTTGCTGCTTCTCAAAGAAATGGATTAGGGTTTCAGTAGATGTACCTATGCCAAATTAGACTCATATAGATGTGTAAAATCACAGGATTTTAAAGCACATGGACTTTGTATGCAGTCTTATTTTGGTTTAATTATATTGTTTTGTGCCTAAACTAAATAATATAAACTATTAAATAGAAACCTACAAACATTTCCCACAGTTTGTTCAAGGGATACTCTAAGTTTGTAGAAATTTTGCTTGCGGAATTAGTTTATCTGGTTATGTTTATATAGCTTAAATAAAAGATATTTGGTACTATATAAGTTACATAACATTTAAAACACTAACACAAAAGTAATTGCCATTAGCCAGAATTCTGTTAATATGTAGAGTGGATTTCATATATATTAGAATCCAAAGATGCAAACCATTAGAACACACACACACACACACACACACACACACACACACACGCATGCAAACACTGGTCCTCTAGCAGAAACAAATAACTAAAAACCAGCAGATGCTGAAATAATTTTTTTAGCAGTACAGATCAACAGAATGAAATAATTGCCCATTGAATGAATTAGAATGCTTTGGAAATTTTTGAAAATCAGACAAAATATTAACATGTTTTAAAGAAATATAAAAATTCCTGTAATTGAACTCTGCATTTTTCATAGGTTCCACTCTGGAAGAGTATGGTTTTTCCCTATTTAATATTTGATTAGGAGTGTCTAGCCCTAAGGGCAATATTTCTGAAAATGAATCATATCTGTTTTCCATACTAAATCTCTAGAGATTATGATATAATTGGAAAACCAATATTTTAAAGCAAAAGTCCTCAGATGACTCAAAATATCAATCAGTGATGAAAGCCCCTTTCTATCTAGTCACACATATGTGACATCTTCTTTATCCATTCATTAGTTGACAGTAGCCTAGGTTGTTTCCATATCTTGGCTATTGCGAATAATGTTGCACCAACAAATGAGATCATATATCTCTTCAATATTCTGTTTTTATATCCTTTGGATGTATAACCTGATGTGGAATTACTGGATCATATGGTAGTTTTATATTTAATTTATTGATGAACCTTTATATTGTTTTCCATAGTGGCTTCATCAGTTTACATTTACACCAACAGTACATATGAGATCCCTTTTCTCCAAATCCTTGACAACACTTGTTATGTCTTGTGTTTTTGTTGAAAGCCATTCTAACATGTATAAGATGATATCTCATTGTGGTTTTGATTTGTATTTCCCTGATAATTAGTGATGCTGAGAACCTTTTCATGTACCTGTTGGGCATCTGTATGTCTTCTTTGGAAAAATGTTTATTCAGTTCCTCTGCTCATTTTTTAAATTAGATTATTTCTTTTTCTGTTATTGAGTTTTACAAGTTCTTTATATATATAGTATATTAATCTCATATCAGATATATGGTTTGCAAACATTTTCTTCTATTTTGTGGATTGCCTTTTCATTTTGTTGATGGTTTCTTTTGCTGTAAAGAAGCTTTTTAGTTTGATGTAGTCCTCATTATTGGTTTTTGCTTTTACTGCTTGTGATTTTGGTGTCATATTCAAAAGATTTTTGTCAAAACCATTGTTGAGGAGGTTTTCCCCTATTTTTTCTTCTAGGAAGTTTTAAGGTTTCAGTTATCTTTAATTCTTTAATCCACTTCAAGTTAATTTTTCTGAGTGTTGTATGATAGGGATTCAACTCTGTTTTTCTGCATGTAGTTATCCAGTTTTCCAAACACCATTTATTGAGGAGACTATCCTTTCCCCATTGAGTATTCTTAGCTCCTGCATTAAATATTAGTTGACCATATATACGAGGGTTTATTTCTGGACTCTGGATTCTGTTGCATTAGTTTATGTGTCTGTTTTTATACCAGTACTATACTGTTTTGATTACTATATCTTTATAGTATAGCTTGAAGTGTGATGTCTCAGGCTTTCTTTCTCAGGATTTTTTTGGCTATTCAGTGTCTTTTGTGATTTCCTACAAATTTTAGGATAGTTTTTTCTCTTACTGTGAGAAATGTCATTAGAATTTTGATAGAAATTTCACTGGATCTATAGATGGTTTTTAGTGATGTGAAAATTTTAGCAATATTAATTCTTTAATTAATGAACATGAATATCTTTTCATTTGTTTGTATTGTCTTCAATTTCTTTCATCAACATCTTGTACTTTCACGTACAAGATTTTTTACCTCCTTGGTCAAATTCATTCCAAAGTATTTTACTGTTTGTGATGCTATTGTAAATAGGATTATTTAACTTATTTTTTTCAGATATTTTGTTGTTAGTGTATAGAAACACAGCTGACTTTTCAGTGTTAATTTGTATCTTGCAGATTAACAGGATTAAATTGAATTTGTTGATTAATTCTAGCAGGTTTTTTGGCAGAGTCTTTAGGATGTTCTACATATAATATCAAATCACCTTCAAACAAAGATGATTTTACTTCTTCCTTTCTGATTTGAATGTCTTTTCTTTCTTTTCTTTGTCTTGCCTGATTGTTCTAGTTAGGACTTCCAGCACTATGTTAACTGAGAGTGGTGAGAGTGGGCACCTTTGTCTTGTTTCTGATTTTAGAAGAAAAATTTTCAAGCTTTCACTGTTGAGTTTGGTGTTAGCTGTGGGTTTGTCATATATGGCCTTTATTATGTTGAGGTATGTTCCTTCTATATACAATTTGTTGACAATTTTTTATCATGAACAAATATATTTTGTTAAATGTTTTTTCTGCATCTTTTAAGATGATCATATGATTTTTATCCTTCATTTCATTAGTGTGGTATATTACAGTTATTAATTTGGGAATGTTGAATAATCCTTGCATCCTAGTGATAAATTGCACTTGATCATGATGTATGATCCTTTAATGTGCCATTCAGTTTGTTTTGTTAATATTACATTGAGAATCTTTTCATCTATATTCATTAGGGATATTTGTCTATCTTTTTTTGTTTGTTCATTTGTTTTTTATTGTAGTGTCCTTATCTGGCCTTGATATCAGAATAATGATGGCCTCTTAAAATGAATTTGGGACTATTCCTTTCTCTTAAATTTTTTGGAAGAGTTTGAGAAGGATTGACATTAATTCTTTTTAATGTTTGGTAGAGTTCACCAGTAAAACCATGTGGTCCTGGGCTTTTCTTCTGGGGAGGTTCTTGATTACTAATTGAATCTCCTTATTCATTACTGATCTTTTTATATTTTCTGTTTCTTCATGATTCAGTCTTGGTAAATGCTCTGTTTCTAGGAATTTATCCATTTTCTCTAGATTATCCAAATTGTTGGCATTCTAATATTCATAGTAGTCTATTATAATCCTTTGCATTTCTGTACTATCAGTTGGAGTGTCTCTTTTCATTTCTGATTTTATTTGAGTTTTCTCTACTTTTACTTAGTCTAGCTAAATGCTTGTCAGTTTGTTTTCTTTTCAGAATATCAACTCTTAGTTTTATTGATTGTTTCAATTGTTTTTCTGGTCCCTATTTCACTTATATCTGCACTGATCTTTGTTATTTCCTTTCTTCTGCTGACTTTAAGCTTATTTTGTTCTTCTTTTTCTAGGTCCATAAAATGAAAGTTAAGTTGTCTATTTGAGGTCTTTCTTTTTTTCTTAATATACTGATTTATTGCTATACACTTTCCTCTTAGAATTGCTTTTGTAGTATCCCATATGTTTGATATGTTTTTTTTTCAATTTTCATTTGTTTTAAGATATGTTTTGTTTCTTTTTGATTTCTTCTTTGACCCATTTGACCCAGAGTATGTTGTTTACTTTATATATATTTGTAAATTATCCAGCTTTCCTCCTATTATTAATTTCTGTTTGCATATTTTGTGATCAGAAAAGGTACTTGGTATGTTTTCAATCTTCTTAAATTTGCTGAGATTTGTTTTGTGTTCTATCATATAATTTGTTCTGAAGAATGTTCTGTGTACAATTGACAGGAATGTGTATCCTGCTGTTGTTGGATGGAATGATCTATAATTTTCTGCTAGGTCCATTTGTTCTAAAGCATGGTTCAAGTCCAAGTTTTCTTTATTCATCTTCTGTCGGGATGATCTATCCATTGCTGAAAGTAGGGTATTGATGTCCCCTACTATTGTATTGTTGTCTATTTTTCTCTTTAGATCAGTTAGTATTTGCTTAACATATTTAGGTACTCCAATGTTGTGTACATATATATATTTATGATTTCTACTTTCTTGAGGAATTGAGCACTTTATCATCATATAATGACCTTCATTGTCCTTTGTTACTGTTTTTGGCTTAAAGTCTATTCTGTCTGATATAAGTACATCTACCCCTGGTCTTTTTTTAATTTCTACTAGTATGAAATATCTTTTTTCACCCCTTTACTTTGAGCCTATGTGTGTCATTAAAGTTGAAGTAGTCTCTTGTCTCTTGTAGGCAGCATATTGTTGTCTTTTTTTTTTTTTTTTACTCAATCTATCTAGCCATTCTATGTGACTTTTGATTAGAGATTTCAATTCATTTACATTTATATTTGTTGTTTCTAGGTATGGACTTACTAATGGCACATTTTAATTGTTTTCTGGCTATTTTTAGTTCCTTTTTTTTTTTTTTTTTTTTTTTGGTGTTCTTGATGCCTTCCTTTGTGAAGTGGTGATTTTCTGTACTGGTATGTTCTAATTCTCTTTTCTTTATCTTTTGTAAATCTACTATAGGTTTTTGCTTTGTGGTTACCAGGAGGTTTACATAAAACTGTGTTGCCATTCATTTAGAGTGCAGTGCTTCTTGAACATAGTGGGCACTCCATATAGTTCCTACTTTATTTACCAATTAGCTTTTGTTTTTTCTTATAAAGTTAATAAATCATTTTAAGATAAGAAGAATAATTTTAAGAATAATTTTTAAATAAACAATCTTTATCCAATTAGACTATGATAGTCATAGCATCATATAAGGTAAGATCTTACATAGCAGAAATGACTCTAAGAAAATGCATCATTAGATCCATCAAACCTTAATTCAATGAGGATTGTGTTTATATGCATTCTATGGAATACCTGATAGAATACCTTAATGAAATAGTTGTTTATTTTTCTCATGTTTTCTAATATGTCCAGAGATAAGCATTTTAGGATGGGGTAAAAACATGATGACATCAAGGAACCAAACATTTTCTAATTATCACTTGGACATTCTAATACCTTAAGGGTATATTCTATCCTTTTTGTCTCAAAATGGCTGCTGCATCATCAGTCACTGCATCTGTTTTCCAGTCTAAATAAAAATGACATCCAAGGGAGAAGGATATGGCCTATAAGAACGAAAGCACAACCTAACTTCTGTTATGACTCATTAAATGGATCATCCCTGACTGAAAAAGGATGGAGCTGATAACCAGCACCAATTCTAATTCATGTAGCCTAAAGGATTCTGATGGTAATGAAGAAGGAAAGTATACTTTTTGGAGAAACAATAGCAGAATATTCCACAAATATATAATCAGTACCTACTATATAAAAGGCACGACTTTGTGTTCTTGGATAAGTATTATGTTATTTAATATTCATCCTAAGTGATAGGTGTTAATTTCATATTGTTTATTCTTTAAGAAAACTAATAAGGACCTACTGAATAGCACAGGGAACTATACTCAATATCTTGTAATAACCTATAATGGAAAAGAATATATATGAGTAACTGAATATAAACATATACATTTATATGTAACTGAATCACTTTGCTGTATACCTGAAACTAACATAACATTTTAAATCAACTATACTTCAATAAAAATTTAAAAAATTTAAAAAAAGAATAAAATGAGAAAGAAAAAAAGAAAACTAATAGATAAAGTATAAGTAACTTGCCTATGGACATTTAGCTAGTAAGTAGAAAAATTCAGATTTGAAGTCTAGTCTCCTGAATCAAAACCTTTGGTATTATACACAAAAGATACATTTATTTTATTTTGTCACCTTATTATGAGTAAAATGATAGTGAAAGAGGAAAAAGAAAGTTGAATTATAGAGAAATTCTCTGGCTTTGGTTAACAGAATTTTTCAGAACAGCACAAACTTTTGCAAACAACCGAGGCAATAATTTGATACAAATGTGACACCTGAAATGATGCCTCTGTAGAATAGCATCCCAAAGTCAATATAAAATCTTTATCCATTAGATTGAACTTTAGTATTCTGCAAAAATTTTGCTCCTATAGTAGATTACAATAAACAAGAGTGATTAGTCAGCAAGGACAATGTAACACAGATGTTACCACCATCATTCAAAACTATGCACAATTGTACATTATTATTTTCCTGGGCCCAGCTCTCAACATAAGTCTTAAGAGCCTGTATGTCAGCATAATGTAAGTACTGCATCACTAGTCTAGCTACATATTTTCTTCATAGGGAAATAAATGGTGTTTATCTTTCCTGTCATTTTTGACCCTTCAGTGCTTGACCTCTATATTGCATGTTGTTCTAAAGAAGATTCAGACCTTGAAAGAAGTTAGGTGTGTATTTGATAACAGTGGACTATGTTAGTGTTTACATTTTCCCACTCAATCTTAATTTTTAAATCAAATGAGCATAGATTTTTATTTTGTTACTATAATTTGGGATACTTCTTATATTTTGTAGTTTACATAAATTTAATTTTATAAGTAATTATTTAAATTTTAATTCATAGCAATACAAGTAGAGTTTTATTCCATATTACAACCTTGTTAGGTATAGCACATTTAAAATTTCACTTCGGATTAGGAACGAAGATGGCGGAGTAGAAGGATGTGCTCTCACTCCCTCTTGTGAGAACACCAGAATCACAACTAGCTGCTGGACAATCATCGACAGGAAGACACTGGAACTCACCAAAAAAGACACCCCACATCCAAAGACAAAGGAGAAGGCACAATGAGAAGGTAGGAGGGGCGCAGTCACAGTAAAATCAAACCCCATAACTGCTGGGTGGGTGACTCACAGACTGGAGAACACTTATACCACAGAAGTCCACCCACTGGAGTGAAGGTTCTGAGCCTCACATCAGGTTCCCAACGTGGGGGTCTGGCAACGGGAGGAGGAATTCCTAGAAAATCAGACTTTGAAAACTAGTGGGAATTGATTGGAGGATTCTGACAGGTTTGGGGAAAACAGAGACTCCACTCTTGGAGGGCGCACACAAAATAGTGTGCACATCGGGACCCAGGGGAAGGAGCAGTGACCCCGGGGGAGACTGAACCAGACCTACCTGCTAGTGTTGGAGGGTCTCCTGCAGAGGCGGGCAGTGGCTGTGGCTCACCGTGGGGACAAGGACACTGGCAGCAGAAGTTCTGGGAAGTGCTCCTTGGCGAGAGCCCTCCCAGAGTCGGCCATTAACCCCACCAAAGAGCTCAGGTAGGCTCCAGTGTTGGGTTGCCTCAGGCCAAACAACCAACAGGGAGGGAACCCAGCCCCACCCATCAGCAGTCAAGTGGATTAAAGTTTTACTGACCTCTGCCCACCAGAGCAACAGTCAGCTCTACCCACCACCAGTCCCTCCCATCAGGAAACTTGCACAAGCCACTTAGAAAGCCTCATCCACCAGAGGCAGACAGCAGAAGCAAGAAGAAGTACAATCCTGCAGCCTGTGGAACAAAAACCACATTCACAGAAAGATGGACAAGATGAAAAGACAAAGAGCTATGTACCAGATGAAGAAACAAGATAAAACCCCAGAAAAACTACTAAATGAAGTGGAGATAGGTAACCTTCCAGAAAAAGAATTCAGAATAATGATAGGGAAGATGATCCAGGACCTTGGAAAAAGAATGGAGGCACAGATTGAGAAAATGCAAGAAGTGTTTAAAAAAGACCTAGAAGATTTAAACAACAAACAAACAGAGATGAACAATACAATAACTGTATTGAAAACTACACTAGAAGGAATCAGTAGCAGAATAACTGAGTCAGAAGAACGGATAAGGGACCTGGAAGACAGAATGGTGGAATTCACTGCTGCAGAACAGAATAAAGAAAAAAGAATGAAAAGAAATGAAGACAGCCTAAGAGACCTCTGGGACAACATTAAACACAACAACATTCGCATTATAGAGGTCCCAGAAGGAGAAGAGAGAGAGAAAGGACCAGAGAAAATATTTGAAGAGATTGTAGTCGAAAACTTCCCTAACATGGGAAAGGAAATAGCCACCCAAGTCCAGGAAGCGCAGAGAGTCCCATACAGGATAAACCCAAAGAGAAACACGCTGAGACACACAGTAATCAAAGTGGCAAAAATTAAAGACAAAGAAAAATTATTGATAGCAGCAAGGGAAAAATGGCAAATAACATACAAGGGAACTCCCATAAGGTTAACAGCTGATTTCTCAGCGGAAACTCTACAAGCCAGAAGGCAGTGGCATGATATACTTAAAGTGATGAAAGGGAAGAAACTACAACCAAGATTACTCTACCCAGCAAGGATCTCATTCAGATTCGATGGAGAAATCAAAAGTTTTACAGACAAGCAAAAGCTAAGAGAATTCAGCATCACCAAACCAGCTCTACAACAAATGCTAAAGGAACTTCTCTAAGTGGGAAACACAAGAGAAGAAAAGGACCTACAAAAACAAACCCAAAACAATTAAGAAAATGGTCATAGGAACATACATGTTAATAATTACCTTAGAGGTGAACAGATTAAATGCTCCAACCAAAAGACACAGGCTTGCTGAATGGATACAAAAACAAGACCCATCGATATGCTGTCTACAAGAGACCCACTTCAGACCTAGGGACACATAAAGATTGAAAGTAAGGGTATAGAATAAGATATTCAAAAGAAAACTGGAGTAGCAATACTCATATCAGATAAAATCGACTTTAAAATAAAGAATGCTACAAGGGACAAGGAAGGACACTATGTAATGATCAAGGGATCAATCCAAGAAGAATATATAACAATTATAAATATATATGCACCCAACATAGGAGCACCTCAATACATACGGCAAATGCTAACAGCTATAAAAGAGGAAATCAACAGTAACACAATAATAGTGGGGGACCTTAACACCTCACTTACATCAATGGACAGATCATCCAAAATGAAAATAAATAAGGAAACAGAAGCTTTAAATGACACAATACATTAGATAGATTTAACTGATATTTATAGGACATTCCATCCAAAACCAGCAGATTACACTTTCTTCTCAAGTGCGCATGGAACATTCTCCAGGATAGATCACAACTTGGGTCACAAATTAAGCCACAGTAAATTTAAGAAAACTGAAATCATATCAAGCATCTTTTCTGACCACAACACTATGAGATTAGAAATGAATTACAGAGAAAAAAACGTAAGAAACAAAATCACATGGAGACTAAACAATACGTTACTAAATAAGCAAGAGATCACTGAAGAAATCAAAGAGGATATCAAAAATACCTAGAGACAAATGACAATGAACACCTGATGATTGAAAACCTATGGGATGCAGCAAAAGCAGTTCTAAGAGGGAAGTTTATAGCTTTACAAGCCTACCTCAAGAATCAGAAGTCTCAAATAAACAATCTAACCTTACACCTAAAGGAACTAGAGAAAGAAGAACAAACAAAACCCAAAGTTAGCAGAAGGAAAGAAATCATAAAGATCAGAGCAGAAATTAATGAAATAGAAGCAAAGAAAACAATAGCAAAGATCAATAAAACTAAAAGCTGGTTCTTTGAGAAGATAAACAAAATTGATAAACCATTAGCCAGACTCATCCAGAAAAAGAGGGAGAGGACTCAAATCAATACATTTAGAAATGAAAAAGGAGAAGTTACAACACACACTGCAGAAATGCAAAGCATCCTAAGACTCTATTACAAACAACACTACGTCAATAAAATGGACAACTTGGAAGTAATGGACAAATTCATAGAAATGTATAACCTTCCAAGACTGAACCAGGAAGAAATAGAAAATATGAACAGACCAATCACAAGTAATGAAATTGAAACTGTGATTAAAAGTCTTCCAACAAACAAAAGTCCAGGACCAGATGGCTTCACAGGTGAATTCTATCAAATATTTAGAGAAGAGCTGACACCGATCCTTCTCAAATTCTTCCAAAAAATTGCGGAGGAAGGAACACTCCCAAAAGCATTCAATGAGACCGCCTTCACCCTGATACCAAAACCAGACAAAGATACTACAAACAAAGAAAATTACAGACCAATATCACTGATGAATATAGATGCAAAAATCCTCAACAAAATACTGGCAAACAGAATCCAACAACACATTAAAAGGATCATACACCATGATCAAGTGGGATTTATCCCAGGGATGCAAGGATTCTTCAATATACGCAAATCAATCAATGTGATACACCATATTAACAAATTGAAGAAGAAAAACCATATGATCATCTCAATAGATGCAGAAAAAGCTTTTGACAAAATTCAACACCCATTTAGGATAAAAACTCTCCAGAAAGTGGGCATAGAGGGAACCTACCTCAACATAATAAAGGCCATATATGACAAACCCAGAGTAAACATCATTCTCAATGGTGAAAAATTGAAAGCATTTCCTCTAAGATCAGGAACAAGACAAGGATATCCACTCTCACCACTATTATTCAACATAGTTTTGGAAGTCCTAGCCATGGCAATCAGAGAAGAAAAAGAAAAAAAAGAATCCAAACTGGTAAAGAAGAAATAAAACTGTCACTGTTTGCAGATGACATGATACTATACATAGAGAATCCTAAAGATGCCACCAGAAAACTACTAGAGCTAATCAATGAATTTGGTAAAGTTGCAGGATACAAAATTAAGGCACAGAAATCTCTTGCATTCTTATACACTAATGATAAAATATCTGAAAGAGAAATTAAGGAAACACTCCCAGTTATCACTGCAACAAAAAGAATAAAATACCTAGGAATAAACCTACCTAGGGTGACAAAAGACCTGTATGCAGAAAACTATAAGACACTGATGAAAGAAATTAAAGATGATACCAACAGATGGAGAGATATACCATGTTCTTGGATTGGAAGAATCAATATTGTGAAAATGACTATACTACTCAAAGCAATCTACAGATTCAATGCAATCCCTATCAAATTACCAATGGCATTTTTTATGGAACTAGAACAAATCATCTTAAAATTTGTATGGAGACACAAAAGACCCCAAATAGGCAAAGCAGTCTTGAGGGAAAAAAACGGAGCTGGAGGAATCAGACTCCCTGACTTCAGACTATACTACAAAGCTGGAGTAATCAAGACAACATGGTACTGGCACAAAAACAGAAACATAGATCAATGGAACAAGATCGAAAGCCCAGAGATAAACCCACACACCTATGGTCAAGTAATCTATGACAAAGGAGGCAAGGATATACAATGGAGAAAAGACAGTCTCTTCAATAAGTGGTGCTGGGGAAACTGGACAGCAACATGTAAAAGAATGAAATTAGAACACTGCCTAACACCATCCACAAAAATAAACTCAAAATGGATTCGAGACCTAAATGTAAGACCGGATACTATAAAACTCTTAGAGGAAAACATAGGAGGAACACTCTTTGACATAAATCACAGCAAGATCTTTTTTGATCCACCTCCTAGAGTAATGGAAATAAAAACAAAAATAAATAAATGGGACCTAATGAAACTTAAAATCTTTTGCACAGCAAAGGAAACCATAACCAAGATGAAAAGACAACCTCAGAATGGGAGAGAATATTTGCAAATGAATCAATGGACAAAGGATTAATCTCCAAAATATATATATAAACAGCTCAAGCAGCTCAATATTAAAAAAACAAACAACACAGTGCAAAAAATGGCAGGAGACCTAAATAGACATTTCTCCAAAGAAGACATACAGATGGCCATGAAGCACATGAAAAGCTGCTCAACATCACTAATTATTAGAGAAATGCATATCAAAACTACAATGAGGTATCACCTCACACCAGTTAGAATGGGCATCATCAGAAAATCTACAAACAACAAATGCTGAAGAGGGTGTGGAGAAAAGGGAACCCTCTTGCACTGTTGGTGGGAATGTAAATTGATACAGCCACTATGGAGAACAGTATGGAGGTTCCTTAAAAAACTAACAATAGAATTACCATATGATCCAGCAATCCCACTACTGGGCATATACCCAGAGAAAACCATAATTCAAAAAGACACATGCACCCCAATGTTCATTGCAGTAGTATTTACAATAGCCAGGTCATGGAAGCAACCTAAATGCCCATCAACAGACGAATGGATAAAGAAGATGTGGTACATATATACAATGGAATGTTACTCAGCCATAAAAAGGAATGAAATTGAGTCATTTGTAGAGACGTGGATGGATCTAGAGACTGCCATACAGAGTGAAGTAAGTCAGAAAGAGAAAAACAAATATCGTATATTAACACATATATGTGGAACCTAGAAAAATGGTACAGATTAACTGGTTTGCAGGGCAGAAATTGAGACACAGATGTAGAGAACAAACATATGGACACCAAGGGGGGAAAGCAGTGGGGAGGTGGTGGTGGTGGTGTGATGACTTGGGCAATTGGGTTTGACATGTATACACGGATGTGTATAAAATTGATTACTAATAAGGACCTGCTGTATAAAAAAATAAATAAACTTCAAAAAAAATTTCACTTCATGTTTAAATTCTCCTTAGAGACTAATTTTCTGCTACATTATCAATAGTCCTAAGATACAATTTTACCCTTATTCTCTATGGTTTCATTGCTTTAATATAGATATTTTCTTTTGTAACTCTTTGCCCGTTGAATTTATGTAATGATTTACTAGAAAGAATACAAACCTGGATCTAGGAAAACTGGGTAATATCCAAATGTCATTTAGTAGTTGGGTAATTTTAGAAAAAATACCATGATTTTAGTCTTTTAGTGTTGTCCTCTGAAATAGGAAGATAATATTGCCAGTCCTGCCTGCTGTATATGGATGTTTCAAGAATCACATGTGTATAAAATATGTATATGCTGTAAAAGGCTCCCTACATATACAATATTTTAGTATTTATATGTTCATCTTATCTAATATAATATGTGCCCTACAATTCAAGATCACTTCTGAAGATTATACCTCATATGGACAGAGGAAATTTTAGAACTTTTTTCCAGAAATATTTTAGATATAACTGATGGCTATAGATTTTTGTTAACTAGTATTTCAACTTAAGCAGCTGAGCATCTTTGAAAATTAGTTTGCCTTTTATTGTCCTGGATGAAAAATTTATTGAAATAAAATGTATTGAAATCTTATTAAATATAGTTACTGAGATTAAAGAATAATCCTTCTCCTTGCAGAGCTTCTTGGAGGAGATAGAATAATCACAACAGTGAGACAATTGCTATATTGAAGGGATAAAGAAAACACTATAAGAATACAGATTGGAAATGATTGATGGTTAAGTTAATGCCAAGATAGTGTGAAATGAAAAATAAAAAAAACAACTATAATCAGAGTTGACTAAGTAGAAACTTTTTCTCATATTGGTAATTGAGCTTATTTTAGAAGTTTTCTTAAGCAAATGGCAGAATTTTGTCACTTGAGGAGTTATTGAAAGTGATTACATTAGTCGTTCCTCAGAATTATTTAGAACACTGTGCCAAAAGTTGAGGCATCACAAAGTAAGTTGCTATAGTAAATTTGGAGCAATTTCAGAGTAGCATCATAAAGATGATTACAACTTTAAAGATAAGCACTAAGGTAAAACATCAAAAAGTTTAATATGACCATACTGAAATATTTTTGTGACTGTAGCTGGAATGGGTTCTTTTAATTAGCAGAAAACATCAAAAACACTTTGAAGCTTGATACTTGTTGGAATGGTTATTCTATATATTATTTGGTTACTTTTGTCTTATAGCCTCATTAAATAATCTCTTCCTTTTTTAAATTGTTGACTTCCCTGTTTCCTTTCCAAAAAAAAAAGTGAGTACAATTGTTCTTATGTCTAGTGTGCAAAATGGGCCAAACAGCTCAATGACAAAACTTACATAAACCTTTTTCAGGTCTGGCAAAATAAAACACTTGGTAATTTTAAAACTATGATGTTAGCACACCTCTTGCTTTATTATTCTACATTGCTATATTTCTGAAACACCTGATGATATATGATGTCCAAGTTAGTCCTCTCTGCTTGAAATGGCTTCCCATAATCCATCTCCCAATCAAACTCTTGTTTATCTTCCAAAAACACTTACAAGAATATTATCTTCTGTCTTCATCCTTCCTTGATCTTCTTCAGATGAAATTAACCAATTCTCCTGGCTACCTCTAAACTTTGTTCAAGCTTGACAGTAAGAATGACTAATTATGTTTAGATACTCTCAACACCTTAATAGTTACGCATCTATCATCAATGTCTGCATTAATTCATCTTGTTACTCAACCTGGGTGCAGTAGATACAATTTCAGCTATGCCTCTGTTCCTCACTCATTCTCTACATGGCTTCATATCTTGGCTAGCCTTTGGTGGTACTTACACCGTATCCACAAGCCTGTGGTAAACTCAACCATGAGTTTTATTCATATGATTTCCCAAGAAGCTGAGGATTTTGCCTTATTTTCTTTGAATATTCCTTCCATTCATTATACCACTCTTATGTTTTCAATCACCCTCTTTACTCATTCATTTTCCTCGGCTACAAAAATATTATGTCACTCACATCAGAACCATTGTCTTAATTTTGTTTACTTCTCAAACTGCCATTCTACTTTTTACCAGTCATCTATCAGAAAACACCTAAAAGATTAGCCTAGTTTAACCTGTTTCCATTTCTTCATAGCTCATTGTATCAATCAGGATAGTGGAATCCTGCCCACAGAGTAACTCAGAGCCCTTCCAGAGCTGTACTCTGGATCATGTGGGTCTCCCTATCAGTAGGAGAAGACGCAGTGTGGTTTTCTTGGTAATTAAATAGTTAGTCAAGGTGTAATATTTTATTTTTCCTCATATTTCATTAATCAGTATTAGTCACCTGATCTCATCCTTTTGTAAGTCACAGGGAAGAGTCGACTTTTGTGTGCCTAGAAGAGAACTGTATATCAGTGAACAATAGTAGCATCTAACACATATACTCTTTCTCCTTTTGTTTGCAGATTTTTATCTGTTTCAATACTAGGTTTATTATTAGCATTTCACTTCAGAATTATTATTTCAGTCCTCATCTCTTTTACTTTATATTCAGTATTTGACAAGCTTGATTATCTCTTCCTCAAATGTTTTTCCTCTGTGGTGTTGGATTTTTCTATCTAGTTCTTTCCTGTATGTTCCTTTTCAACTTATTCACTGGTACTATTTCTTGTATCCAACTTTTTAATATGCAGGATTATCAAGGTTTTGTTCTTGCCCTTCTTTCCTATGAAATACCATCTATTTACACGGCTTCACTATTTGTGTATATCTTGGTGACTCTCACATATTCTATTCTCTTGACTCCTCATCCCACATTTGTTGCATTAAGTAATTTTTAACAAAGATGAGAACCAAGAACTCATACTTACTATACCCAAAACAAATTCAATGAATTCACCCAAACTTTGTCCCCTCCCGGTGTTTGCTTTCATTAACATCTTAATGATAATACATTATGGCCTAGATGCATCTATATAATTTCTCCTTTTACAGTTTTCCCTCTGGTAACCAAAATCAAACATTCACTTAACAGGCAAGCGTCTATCTCCTACAATAAATCTATGCTACATATATCAAGTACATAAATAAATAATACATGACTTTTTTGTCCTTGAGTGGTTTAAAATCTACATGGAATGATAGGTTAAGCAAGTATAAACGGAAAAATACAACATATTATGAGATGTTTTACAAATATGGACACTAGTTTCTGATGAGAACTCAGAGATGAAAAAGTCTATTCTGGTCCCCAAATCATTTTAGAAATTGGTATGCTTTTGTATTAGCTTTCTAGGGCTGCTGAAACAAAATATCATGGACTTGTTTGCTTAAACAACAGAAGCTTATTTTCCTCCAATTCTGGAAGCTGGAAGTCCAAGATCAGGTGTTGGGAGGTTTGGTTTCTTTTGAGGCCTCTCTCCTTGGCTTGCAGATGGTCTCCTTATCCTATGTCTTTACATGGTCTTTCCTATGTGCAAACATGTCCCTGATGTCTTTTTTCCTCTTCTTATAAGAACACCAGTCAGACTGAGGTGGGTTGAAGTCCATTCTAATGGACTCATTTTTAATCTAATTACCTCTTTAAAAGGCCTTATCTTCAAATACGTATCCTGAGATACTGGGGTCTAGGTCTTCAACATATTAATTTTAGAGGGACATCATTCAGTCCATAGTAACTTTCTTCTAGTCTATTCTAAATTTTAAAACTATTAAGTGATCTTTATATAGTTCTGTTACTAACCAGGGTTCTTGGCCTCCTTAATAAATAGAAATTGATCAGAGGCCAAACAAGAAATCCAGGCAAGGCTTTATTGCAGCCGTTGCTGCAGCAGTGGGGGAGCAAGAACAAACAACAGGTTCCTTTGTTTGTTTGCTCCCTGAGACGGGATGAGCTTGTTCCTTATATGGGGTGAGGGTAGGGGTATGTCCAGGGTTTGGGCCAGAGGGGTGGCTTAGATGGTCTGCCCACCCCTTAGGTGGTATTGTGTGCTTGGTGCATGTGCAGTACCCTGCTTTTGCTCTGGAACCCCTGCCTTTGCTCATGCATCTTCAAAATTGTCAGTCAGGTTTTTTTGGTCTCTTTGTATCTTTTGTCCAGAGCTTGCCCCAACTGTGCATGCATGCAGTCACCTTTAGTTCCATATAGTTTCTTTGTATTTTGCTGCTCGAGGAGAGGTATGTCCAGGTGCAAGCATTGCAGCACTGAAGCAAAGTGTCCCAGGTCCCAGTCTGTCTCACTTCCAATTCACCTTCCAGAGTGGTTTACCTACGAATAGTCAAAATAAGTATTGATTGGAATAATAAAAGCTTAAATACCAGTGTTTTAAAAAGAAATTATCTAATATGGCTCTTTACATTGATAACATTAACTTTATATAGGCTTTACTTTTCTCAATTACCTTAAAAGAGAAATCTTATTTGCTTTGCTACAAATATTATCCAACAGTTATGAATCCCTTCAATATATACATGTGTAGCAAAAATGATCAAATATAGAATTATCTCCCTGATTTTCTGACAGGTCCTGGATGAATTCCATGAATATCTGAATAATCATTTTTGTAGATCATTGAAATCCACAAGAGGATTTTTAGACTAAAATCTTGGAATTGTGGAGATTTTATTTCCCAAACCATACCAAATAGCTTTGGGTTTTAAAACTTATGTAGAGGTTTATTGCACTTTTTGTTATTTCTTCTGCATTTTATGTTGATATATTAAATAAGTAATATATGAAAAATTTTGACATTTTGTAATTTCAGAGTAGAGATTCATTAGTACTATTGAACTTCACGATTATATACAAATGTTTTGGTTTTTAACTAGATTTTTTAAAAAAATTATTTTCATTAAGTGAACTAAAATATAAATATTGCTTGTGGGTAAATTTTAATTATGAATGATGTTAAGTTGTAGGACTACGTTGAAAATTTCTCTGTCATCAAATTACATAAGCAGGAAATATAAATCAAACAGCTCTAAGAGCACATCAATGGAGTTAGCATTTAGTGAATAGTTAATAAGTATGAAATACTCTTCAAGTTCTTTATAAATATTAAACATTTGATCTCCCAGCAACCACATGAAATAGATAGTATGATTACTATTACTGTTACTATTTATTACATTTTTTTTTTACATGTGAGAACTGAGGTTAACTATTTTGCCTAAAGTTACATAGTCTGTAAGCTGAAAAACCAAGATTCAGTTCTAAAGTTCACTCTCTTCAGCACTAAACAATCTACTATTACAAATATGCCTCTTTTCTCACCAAGCTCACCAACTGTTTCACAAGGCAGGGTGTGCAAAGCAATTTAACTAAAGATAAAATTTAGAACATTATCATGTGGACACATTATGTATTGGACACATTACACCTTGAACTAGCAATCCATATACTCCAGGCCAGCCTTTCCTGGAAAAACTTAATTAAATGTATGGATTAAAAAGAATCCTGAGTAGAACTCAAAATAACCCAGTGTATATACGGCCTCAGTGGTTTTCATATTTACCAAATTCTTTTCCTCAAAGCAGTAAGCACAGTGTTTTCCTGACCCATCCAAAAACAGACTCTCTTCTGCCCATACAAAACCCTTCAGTGGACTTGACCCCAAGGTCCCAATTCTGGGAGGGAGGAGATGGGATCTCCATGGTTATTAAAATGGTATTTCTCTGTATTTTCCATCTTCTACTACTATAGACTGAATCCCCCCCCCCCCAATTCATATACTGAAACTTAATACCCAATGTGATGGTATTAGGAGATTGGGCCTTTTGGGAAGAGATTAGGTCATGAGGGCAGAGTCCTCATGAATGGGATTAGTGACCTTATAGAAGAGATCCCAGGTAACCCTGTCTGCCATGTGAAGACACAGGAAAAAGACAGTCATCTTTGAACCAGGAAAAAGGCCTTCTCTAGACAGTGAAGCTGCCAGTACCATGATCTTAAACTTTCCAGTTTCCAGAACTGTGAGAAATAAATTGTGGTTTATAAGCCACCCAGCTTATGGTATTTTGTTATAACAGCCTGAACAAACTAATAAATCTACCAATGTGGTACTTCCATGCCCTTATCTTTCCACATTCCCCCCAAAATTATATCTGAGATTACCCCAAAACATATGTGTGTATGGGTATGTATATTTCCAAAAAAAAAAATAGTGTTTTCAACTGCAATATGCTGTTCTTCCTTAGCTACTTAAGTTCTTAATTGTCTTGTTGTCATCCAATGCCTATGAGGACTGTGCAGGTACACAAGCTCAATGCAGTTTTGTGCTGACACTCCCACAGGGGCTGATGTGACATGCTCACAGCAGTGGCTCTGGTACCATCTCCTGCTGATGTCAGTGCCATACTGTGCAGAAACTACTCCCTCTGGAATGCCCACACTACAGATATAGCCAAGGTTGTGGATTTAGTTAATGCTCTATGTTCTCTGATGGAGCAAGAGAGGATCACCTACACATACTTTTTGGAGTGATTTACCCTGTTACACCTCACCGAAATAGTGTTGCTTTGTACTCCCAGTATATCACAGAGATTTTTGCGATGATAGACTTCCAGGGAGATTGCTTCTTCTTGTGGACAAGTACAAATCCATGGTGTCTTGGCAAGAGTTCAGCCATATTCATAATTGTCTCTCTTCTTCTATTCTGCAGTAGTGCTTTCAGAGCAGGCATAGCTGCCTTATGGTCTTCTTCCTAGAATGAGTTTCTTCTTAGGGAATTCTTCATATCTCATGCAAATTGCATCCTCTGAAATTCATTCCCCCAATCCTACAGGAATCATGAAAGATGACTAAATTCTCGGTTAACACAGCTTAGAGTAAAAATTTGAATCCTTATAACTAACTACCCTCTTGACCCATCTGATGATCGATGTTTTATTAAAGCATTCATGATAAAGCTAGTCAACACTGCTCTTTCCCTTTCTGATTATACCAAAATCTCAAAGGGGTGTTCCCTATTGGCCCATATTGTATACTGACTTTGTTCATCAATTGTTTTGTGTATTCAAATGTTAGATTTGATTCAATATTTTAAAGTTTTAATGGTGTAAAAGTGTATCCTATCCTTCTTTTTGTTTGCTTGTTTGTTTCTTATAGCAGCCACCATTGTAGAGATAACATAGAATGTGCTTTGTAAATGTTTGTTTACATAATCGAATTTTAGAAAATTCATGGTGGTCTTATCAACATTTTATAAAGTTTTTCCAAATGAGAGCAAAACATGGCGCAAAAATATCTGTGCAAAAAAGCTAACATTTACAATGCTTTTTTTAATATCTCACCACATACTTTATTGAAAACAGTATTTTGTGTACTATTTCGGCAAAAAAATCAAAATTTCAAGAAGTCCAAGAACAGAGAATAAATAGAATTTCCTCCCAGGCTAGTGTAATTGTTAAATAGATGGGGATTTATATTTAAAACCATGATTCAAACAAATTTAGCGTGACAATCCATAAAATCTCTCAAAATTAAAATTGTGTATTTTACCTCACAGGGTAGACTGGCAGATGTTTTAGAGAATGGCTTTAAATCTGTCATTTTCTATCCTTCTTCTATTATTTCACATCTTCTTTCCTTCTTTCTTGCTATGTCTCCATTCATCACAGACAAGACAGCTATAACAGCAGCACTATCCTTCACTCTTAAATCATTGGCTGTCTCTGCCACTGTCACGGACAGTCTTTGAAACAGGAAAAAGAAAACCCAGAACAGCAGTTGCAATAGCATAAGCATCATAAATGTTCCCCAGGACTCCCATCACACAATCCATTTGTGCCAAGTCTAGATACAGATCTTCTCATGCTACTGACTAGCAAATCATACAAGGAGCTGTAATTGTGGAGTAGATGACAGTCACTCAGCACATATTCCAGGTGAAGAGGAGGAGAGATTTAGAGCTCATGGCTTCCTGAATGTGAATACATCGTGACATCCTCTTTAAAATAGATCATCCACATCAGATCATTTTGGTAACATTGGTTAGAAAAGGATTTAATTATGTCAAAGTTTAAGAGTTTGAATATGACATGACAATAGTCAGCACAAAGAAAAATATTCTTTCCAGGTCACTATCCCATCACTTATCATTTGTGTTATTGGTGTCTGGAAGAATTAAGCAAAGAAGACAAATGATGGAGCTCACCTCTCACTAGTAATCTAAGCATTAATTTGCTCATGACATCTTTCATTTTTCATCAAATATTGATTGTGTGATAGCCCTAAATATAAAAGCACTTAATGATTTTGATGAATGAATGAAAAAATCTACAAGCATATAAATGAAAGATATAAAAAATTACATATATTTTTAAAACTTTCTGAAAGACTATATTTTATTAGAGAAGATGAGACATATACATACACAGCTTTAGGATAAGGTAGAAGGCCACAGCATACAAAGTTTATGATAACAATCCAATGACCAAATTTCATTTATTTATTTATTTATTACATTTTAAATATTTTAATATTTTAGATTGTCAGTACCCACCTGTGATTGGTAGATGAACACAATTGTGTTGTTTTGTTTTCTACTTGTTGCAACAGAAGAGAAAGCACATGATGGAAAGCTAAAATGTCTCAGTAATAGGGTAATAGAAAGTACTTACAGGATTTGGCTTTTGTACATGATTTGGGGGGAGGAGTCAGGGAATTGGGCTTTGTTCTAAATTGTATGCTGTCAGAATATGAAGATAATTCTATGATTGGGCATCTTCATAGATCTTATCTAGAAGGTAGGAAGAATGAGACATGTCTAAAGCTATAGTTCTTAAAGAAGCAGTAGGTCACTTGTATTAGCCAGAATAGAGAGAATTTTGGTCATTTTTATTGTTTGGTATATGTTCTGTTTCTTTTTTTTTTCCTGAGTTCTTCAATTATTAAGGAATGAACATGCTTTCATGTGGATCCATCATGATCCTAGAGAGACCTTGTCTGATGGTGTTCTGTGAAATTGTTTATGCTCCACAGCAGAATACCTTGGCCTAGCTCTGAGTGACTAGTTAGCTCCTAGCAACACCTGACAGTGATAGGTCAGTTCTTGGCTGTCAGAGACTGCTATTCTCTTTCTCAAAATGTATCAATGTCCTGGCAATTTAGGAATGTATTCATAGAAATCAAAAACTATTTAAAACCAACATAATGGTGAATGAAAAAAAAGCAGAAATAAGAGAGTACATACTGTATGACCCTATGTATATAAAGTTGATAAAGCAGGTGTTATAAACACATGGTGTTAAAAGTCAGGCTAGTGATTACTTTTGGAGAAAAACTGTGATCTGGGAAGTGACCCAAGGGTGACTTCTTGTGTGGTGGTGTTGGTTTATTTTTTGAGCTGGGTACTAGGTACACAGCTGTGATGCTTTGGGACCATTCTTTGATTTGTGCACTTTGGGTTGGTTCACTTTTCTGTATGTATATTGTCCTTTAAGGAATGTTCATAAATTACAATAAAAAATTAAAAATTGAAAAAAAAAACAACCACAAGTGAATATGACAACTCATAGATGAAAGCTGAATACTTAAGATGACTTCTACCTGATGACATTTGCATAAAGTTAATTTCAAATTTTCAATTCGATAGAGGCAGGGTACGCAGGAGACATAACCCAGGACCCACTAACACAGGGGACAATTAGGACCCCCCATCTCCATGTACATAAAGCTGGGAAATGAAAGGACTATTCCTGTGCTTCCCATTATGGTAGCCACAAACCACACGTGGCTCTTGAGCACTTGAAATGTGTTTCATCCAAACTGAGATGTGCTTTAATTGTACAATACCCATGGTTTTGAAAACCCAGCATAAAAAAACAATGTAAAATATCTTGTTCCTTTTTATTGATTGTGTATTGAAATAATATTTTAGAAATATTAGGTTAAAATAAATTATTAAACTCTTCACCTTTTCTTTTCTTCTTTAAATGTGAATACTATAAAATTTTAAGTTAGGTTGTAGCTTACATTGTTGGTCCACATGATATTTCTTTTGGGTGTCCTCGACGTAAGATTGAGTTAGAACTCCCCTAGAGATTGAATTAGATACTGCTTATTCATACTTGGCATTTAAAGAAGGAGGAAATGGTGTCATTCAATAAATAAGGCAAATATGTTGATCCCTGAATATTTTCTTTCCTTCTATTTTCTCTGAAGTTACAACACATAAAGCAGACATCTAGAAGAAAGAAAAAGATATATTATGATACAGTAAAATGCACAAACAGCGCATGCAGCTCAATATCAAAAAAACAAACAACCCAATCCAAAAATGGGCAGAAGACTTAAATAGACATCTCTCCAAAGAAGGGATACAGATGGCCAAGAGACACATGAAAAGATGCTCAACATCACTAATTAATAGAGAAATCCAGGTCAAAACTACAAAGAGGTATCACCTCACTCCAGTCAGAATGGCCATCATCAAAAATCTACAAACAATAAATGCTTCAGAGAGTGTGGAGAAAAGGGAACCCACTTGCACTGTTGGTGGAAATGTAAGTTGATACAGCCACTGTGGAGAACAGTATGGAGGTTCCTTAAAAAACTAGGACTAGAACTATCATATGACCCAGCAATCCCACTACTAGGCATAAGCCCTGAAAAAAACCATAATTCAAAAAGACACATGCATCCCAATGTTTGTTGCAGCACTATTTACAATAGCCAGGACATGGAAGCAACCTAAATGCCCATCAACAGATGAGTTGATAAAGAAGATGTTGTACATATATACAATGGAATATTACTCAGCTATAAAAAGGAATGAAATTGGGTCTTTTGTAGAGACATGGATGGACCTAGAGTCTGTCATACAGAGTGAAGTAAGTCATAAAGAGAAAAACAAATATTGTATATTAATGCATATATGTGGAATCTAGAAAAATGGTACAGATGAACCAGGGCAGGAATAGAGACACAGACACAGAGAACAGATGTGTGGACATGGTGGGGGAGGGGGGTGGGATGAATTGGGAGATTGGGATTGACACATATACACCACCATGTATAAAACAGTAGCTAGTGGGAACCTGCTGTATAGCACAGGGAGTTCAGCTTGGTGCTCTGTGATGACCTAGATGGGTGGGATGTGGGGCAGTGGGAGGGAGGTCCAAGAAGGAGGGGATATATGTATACATATAGCTGATTCACTTCGTTGTGCAGCAGAAACTAATACAATATTGTAAAGCAACTATACCCCAATAAAAAAAAAAAAAAGAATCAAGGAATACACTAGGCCAGATGAAAGAACTGACCCTAGCCTTAAGCATTGCTCTAAGAAACAAACAGGAGGCCTCCAAACACTGAGTATCAAGGAAATATGTCCTTATGGCTTCTTTTCTGCCCGTTCATATTATCCTATCTCAGATCTTCCTAGGTGAGGGCAATGGCAAAGGCAGCCCTCCAAATAAACAAGGTGATTATTCTTTGGAAAAAGAGCAGCCCTACAAGCGGTGCTTCCTCTTTCTTTCTTTTTCTTTTTCTCCATTTGCGGATGGTAAAGACAAATAGTATTAAATTCCAAATGATGAATATGCATCATCTTATCTGTTGGGTGTGCAAGGAAGATATATAGGAGTGATTAGTGGTATAATAGCAAGCATGCCCCACCCTTGCTTTGTTACAAACCCATCAATAGAATAATATCATTTTTACAAATATTTTCTTGTAAAGAGAACTTTAAGATTTACTTTCTTAGCCACTTTCAAATAGGCAATACAGTATCATTAATTATAATCACCATGCTGTACATACATCCCCATGACTTATTTATTTTATAACTGGAAATGTTTACCTTTTGACCCTTCACCCATTTTACTCACCTCCTACCTCTGGCAGTCAACAATCTGTTCTCCATATCTATAAGCTTTGTTTTTTTTGTTTTTTTGTTTTTGTTTTAGCTTTCAATATTTGTATTTCTCTGTCTGGTTTCTTTCACTTAGCATAGGCCCTCAAGATCCATCCATGTTGTTGCAAATAGCAAAATTTCATTCTTTTTTATGGATGAATAATATTCCATTGAATCTATATACAACATCTTCTTTATCCATTCATCCATTGATGGACACTTAGTTTCTTTCTATGTCTTGGTTATTGTAAATAATGTTGTAATTAGTTAGTATTTTTGTTTTCTTCAGATAAATACCCAGGAGTGGAATTGTTGGGTCATATGGTAGTTCAAGTATCAAATCTTTTGAGGAATCTCCATACTGTTTTCCATAGTTGCTGCTTCAATTTACATTCCCACCAATAGTGCACAAGTGTTCCCTCTCCTCCACATCCTCTCTAACACTTTTTATTTCTTGACTTTTTATAATAGCCATCTAACAGTTATGAGGTGTTATATCTCATTGTGGTTTTGATTTGCATTTCCCTGATGATTAGTAAAGTTGAGAACCTTTTTATGTACCTGCTGGGCATCTTCTTTGTCTAGTCAAGTCCTCTGCCCATTGTTTTTCTTTTTTATTTGTTTATTTATTTTTTATACAGCAGGTTCTTATTAATTATCTATTTTATACATATTAGTGTATATATGTCAATCCCAATCTGCCCATTTTTAAAATCAGATTTTTTTTTTTTTGCTATTGAGTTGTATGAATTCTTTATATATTTCGGATATTAACCCTTTATCAGATATATAATATGCAAAAATTTTCTCCATTTCATCGTTTGCCTTTTCACTTTGCTGATGATTTCTCTTGCTAAGCAGAAGCTTTTTAATTCGAGGTAGTCCCACTTGTTGATTTTTGCTTTCTTTCCTTTGCCTTGAGGTATCAATTCCTAAAAATCATTGCCAAGACCAATGTCAAGGAGCTTACCACCTATTTTTTCCAGGAATTTTATAGTTTCAGGTCTTACATTCAAGTCTTTAATCCATTTTGAGTGAATTTCTGTACATGGTATAAGGTAGAGGTCCAGTTTCATTCTTTTGAACAGACTGTCCAGTTTTTCTAGTACCATTTATGGAAGGTAATTTCCTCGCTCTTTTTTTTTTTAAGTCGGAAAATGGTATTAGCTAATTATGGATACAAAGAGGGGAAGAGGAATATGTTGCTCATTAAAGAAGAAAGGGCTCTGTCTCTTGAGGGAGAGGAAGAAAACAGCAGGGGATGGAAAGCAAGGATGCCACATTGTCTCTACTTTGGAATGAGATAAACCTTCAAAGCACATGACTGAACACATATCTCTATTCATGTATTTGGGGAAATGGATTGGTGAGAGATTAAAGTACATGTATGATGTGATAGAAAGAACCAGAAACTCAAATCATGAAGATGACTGAGCTGATGAGCTGACTATGCTATTAAGTCAATGGAATATTACTCAGCCATAAAAAAGAATGAAGTCTTGCCATTTGTTACAACATGGAAAGACCTAGAGGGTATTATGCTAAGTGAAATAAGTCAGACAGAGAAAGACAAATACTGTATGATTTCACTTAAATGTGGAATCTAAAAAACAAAAGACAAAAATAACAAACACAGCAAAACAGAAAGAAAGTTGTAGATACAGTGATCAAACAGGTAGTTGCCAGAGGGAAGAGTGGGAGGATGAGAGAAATAGGTGAGGGAGATTAAAGAGGTACACACTTCAGTTACAAAATAAATGCATCATGGGTATGAAATATACAGGGTGGGGAATATAGTAAAAAATAATGTACTTGTATAATAATAATTGTATGATGATAAATGGTAAGTAGATTTATAATTTTGTAATTTTGTAATGTATAGAAATATTGAATTAATATAATTTTCACCAGGAATTACCCTAGTATTGTAAGTCAATTATATTTCAAAAAGAAACAAACAATCAAAAGCTCATAGAAAAATAAACCAGATTTGTGGTTACCAGAGGTGGGAGTTGGAGGGAGGGAAATTGGATGAAAGCAGTCAAAAGATACAAACTTCCAGTTATAAGATAAATATTAGGGATGTAATGTACAACTTGATAAATATAATTAACACTGTTGTACGTTATATATGAAAATAAAGGGAGTAAATCCTGAGTTCTCATCATGAGGAAAACATTTTTTTTCTAATTCTTTTATCCTGTATCTACATGAGATTATGGATGATCACTAAACTTGTGGTAATCAATTCATGCTGCATACAAGTCATATCATTATGCTGTATACCTTAGACTTATACAGTGTTGTATGTCAATTATATCTCAATAAAACTGGAAGAAAACAATAAAACACTTAGAATTTGGCCTTGCACATATAAGACTATACAATATTTACTATTGTTTCCATTGCTATCATCATCACCTTAATCATCTTCCAAATTATCATTTTACTACCTCCAGTTTTGGTTTTAAGCTGCTAGCCTTTATTTTATACCAAAGTAATCATTCAGAAAAGCAGTGTGGATCACATTATGTGCCAGTTTACAATTTGTCCGGGAATTCTAATTGACTGCAGGAAAAATAAAAATGTGTTTATGTGGATTATAAGGCCATTCTCAATTTATCTTCTGAGCAACTCTTCAGATTTATATACTACCTCTTACAACATACATCCTCCAAGTTAGCCACAGCAAGCTAGTTTTGCCCTCTAAACCCGCTATGTTCATTTTCCCTTGGTGCCTGGGACGATGTTGCACTCTGCCTGGAAAGATCTCCCTCAGCTGCTAGACCCTTACTCCTCCTCCAAGACTCTTCTGGGGTATCAATTCTCAGGAATCCTTCTTATTCCTTTGCTATTTTGGCATAATTTTGTGTATCCCAGACTTATGTAACATCATCTGTATATGCTTCTGAAACTGTTCTTATAATACAACACTACTGTCCTTTTCATTTGTCTGTACTTAGTAGATGCTTTATGTATATTTGGTAATAAAACAAAGAATGAGAGGGTCATGATCTCAGGACAGAATAATGTGGGATTAAAAAAAAAAAAACAATACTACCATATAACTATGAAGGACTCAAAATTTACAGAGTTCCAAAATGTCTTTGAAATTCTCCAATTTCAGTGTGAAGAAGTACAGTCATGTAATTATGGGATGATCTGTCATATTAACCCTAATCTTTTTGGTCCTTAAATGAGCAAGAATATCATATACTGAATAAAATTTAGATACCAGGAGCTCTTCAGATGTTACATATACTTACAACAATCCCATGCAATACTGTTATCTTTATTTTACAAATGAGAGCATTGAGGCTGACAAAATTAAAGTAAAACACTGGGCTGGTTTCAAATATAGGGCTACTGGAGGCCAAAGCTTTTGCTTGTTCCACTGTTACTATTCCCTCTCTCACAAGAATACCTGAGTTTTGCTATATATGTGATATTTTCCCATTTAATCCCAATCCAAACATTATTTAGCTCAAACAACTAAAGTTTATTGTTTTCACTTATTTCTTTAAGCATATTTTTCCAAGGAAAAAGAGAGAATTTACCTGTATGTAGTAGGAAAAAATATATATTATGTAAGAATTAGTATGATTTTTTAAAAATAAGAAAGCCTAAAAAGGTAAATGTTTTTCTGAGTCAGAAATTTTCCAAAACAATTATTTAATTTGCCACCAAGTAGTTGTATAACTTTGGGAAAGTCACTTAACTCTCTGGACCACAGCTTTCTTTTTTTTTTTTTTTTTTTTTTTTTTTATAGTCAATAATATTATAATAATTTTGTATGGTAACAAATTGTATGTAGACTTATTTGGTGATTATTTTGTAATATAGAAATATATTGAATCCCTATGCTATACACCTGGAATGAATATGATATTGTTGGTCACTTACATGTCAATTAAAAAAGGAAAGAAGCTACTTAAAAAAAGAAATTGAGATCTATGAACTCTCTGATGAAGATTTTAAAATAATCACTCAGCAATCTTTAATTTCCAATCTTTTGTAGCCCTCTTGACCCAATGAATATAGGCGTTGGTGGTGTTTTTGAAGTGTCTTGTTGGAGTCGTGGGAAGTCTAGGGATACGGTGGTGGAAGCGGACATGATAGTGTTGGAAATAGTCATTATACATGGGATTGTGGTGTTGTAGTGGAAGAACTGCAGGTGAGTACAGTGGATGTGTGACCAAAAATGTTAAGTGAAACCGCTGGTGTAACCAGAAAAGCAGATGTCCAGCAGAAGTCACGGGTGGGTATTATCATGTAAGTACACAAAAGCAGAAAGTCATAGGGAATAGGCAAGGGCAAGCAGTGTAATTGGGGAGTATTTCTAGGCAGGGTTGCTGTCTGTTTCCGACTGCACATTTTGCCTGCTATAATGGGGAAACACGATGCAATGCTGCAGTCAGCAGAGGACATAGAGTTTGACAGACATCTTGGTATAGGAAATATCAGCAGAAGAACGAAGGATTCCAGTGGAATCTCTTATTCCATTAGGGCAGTACATTTAATCCATTGTTCCTGGACAGTCTCAGTCCCCATTGTGATGTCTCACTGAGTTTGCTGTGAACTCGGTAGTAAGGCCATCTGGGTGAATGGCTAGGTCTCTGACTGGTGATATGTCTCTGGGGAGTCATCTCTGGTGTAGGGACATAAGTCATCTTCATTGATGAACTCTTCGGCTTGGGTGATGTTGTCTGGAAGAACATTCCCTCCAGTGATGAGTCCATCTCACTCAGGGGTGAGGATCTCTAGAGCAGTGGCCCCCTAGGAGGTGGGGTCCTCTCATGTAGCTATCCAGTTGGAGTAGTGGTCATGGGCTAAGGGTAAGCTTGTCTTATGTAACTTGAAGTCATCTCTGAGGACAGAAATTTTTTAGAGCTTCCTGTGGTCATCAGCAGCAAATTTATCAAAGGAATGGGTGACTGCCCTTTCACCCTCCAATGAGCTCATCAGAAGCATATATTCAGATTCTGGGTACATGTATCCCAGGCTAAGGGAGACCTCATGGATATTATTTAGACATCTCTTGGACCAAACTGTGAGGATGATGGATAAATCATGGGAACAAAGTACCTGTAACTAGTTGAGTTTTATGTATGGGCAATCAGAAGGCCAGTTAGTTTGTAGCAATATTTGTTGTAAAGAAATTGGGGGGGTGCCAAGTATCATTTAAACAGCACGTCCAGAAGAAGCCCTGTGTGTGAAATGATTTAATCCTTTTGCCACTCAGACTTAGTGGCACACCTTCCTGAGCCCTTCCAACAGGGCTTGCCAACATTTCCTGCTTTTCTACCCTGTAGCACAATTGTATTCTGAAGTGGCATTGTTCCAACGTTGATCCTGGGTGATGGTTAGTCCCAAGGGATCTACCAGTAACCCAATCACCCAGGCAGCACACATCAGTAAGAATAGCCATAGCTGTACAGAGCACTGCCATTAGATGAGCTTAAGCCAGGCTCTTTCTAGATGAGTTACGTGTATGTTGACTAGTGGCTGAGTGTGATTGTTCCTGGCAAGAAAGTCATGGGTTACCTCATCCAACATGGGGTAAGGATAAGACTTGTACTTTTCTTGGCATACTCTTATCTTCAATATGGCTCATGTCTACCAATAGTTTTGTTCCCTCTTTTAGACACCCAAACTGTGCAACTGGTTGGTCTTGAGGGAATGGTTTCCACTTCCCATAAATTAGTAGGGGGATTTAGTTTCATTAGCCAGTCCTTGTAGCCACTACACTGAAGACAAGCAGTTACCATAGAGGTGGCTCCTTTTGGAGAGTCCTTAAAAATGCCAGGGTTTCCAAAGACATGTTTTTGGACTAACTTGTGGGCTTTGGGACTGAGGGACATTCAATGATGAGAAGATAGTATTGGACTATTTGGTCTGATCAGGTGACCAGTGTGAAGTAGTTGGTAAAATGATCCAAAAATCATAAGAAGGGTAAGTCAAATCAGAGAATAAAATAAAAACAACATTGCCTTGGATAGTAAAAGCTTAAGGTTTGCCAGAGATGACAAAAAGTAGAATTTTAGGGGATGTGTAATAGTTGGTATGTGGGGTATGAAGGCCCTGGGGGACAAGAATTAAGCAAGATGAGAGCCTGGGGCAAAGTTTGGTCCATTTTGAGGTCCCCTTGGTGGAAAGTAATTTAAGGAGTGTGTCTTTAAGAAGGCCATTATGATGCTCAATGAGGCCAGCCATCTGGGGCCTGTAGCTGAAACTGAAGTTCCAAAGAGATGGACCACAGCTTTCTTATCATCAGAAAGATAAGGATAAATAAAGAATATCACAGTGTTTTTGTAGCTCTTAGGGTCTATTAATCTCTAATTTTTATCATTCAGTGTCTTCTATCCTGTAACTATTAAAATTATTACATGATCATGTACATTTCTGGAGAGTTAACTAAATTACCATTTACTGTCTACATTATGTCATCCTAAAATCTTTTCTGAATCTCCAACAAACAAAACATTATTTGTATATAGTATTTTAATTTTTTTGGTCATCTGGGACATATTTAGAAATCCCAAATAACTGACCATTCAATTATATATATTTTTTTCTTTACCTAGTCTGCATAAAAAGACATGTGGTTTATAAAGAAAAATGTCTTTACCCACAAACTGAACTTTATAACTGTAAAAGGGAATTTTATTTTGTGCATGCATCAGACCAGCAAGAGGAATTTAATTTTTTGATTCTAAATCAATACATTAACCCTAAGTTGATGTTTCTTAAAAACAGATTTTTTAAACATACATAATATAAAAAATTGAATTAAAGATGGTGCACTGTTATATTTTGCAACTTTGCTAACAGTTAAGACCATTCAATAAACAAGATTCAAAATACCATACATATTAAAAAAAGTGGAAGCACTTATTCAAAATTTTAACTGAGTATAAGTAACTGGATTGTGATATATCCCTAATTAATTATCCTTATAAGCCTCATTAAAATATTATTGCATTATTTTTTGCTCTTTAACCATAACATTCACACATGCACAGGAAAGGTGTTTTCACTTGTTTTTATTTGAACTGTTAGTATGCAACAAACTGTCATGCATTTTTGGGGAGGTGTTTGTAAAGATAACTATTGAAGTACACACACACACACATATGCATGCACACACACACACACACACACACAAATTGATTTGCTCTGTGGAAGGAAATATTGTCTTGACCTTTTTGATACCTGACTCCTCAGACATTTCTTTAAGCAAATCTCATATCTGATTATATCATAACCGTTTATTCATTTGTACTTAAGTAAATCTTCCATTCATTGTCTGAGGTTCTGTTTATGGGATTTTAGACTATAAAATCACAATGCTGAACAGCAAGGTGAACCACAAATGAGATTATAACTGTGAGTAAAGTCTTGTGAGTCAATTGGGCAAGTTGCTTTGTTGCTCTTCACAATGTCTTTAAAGCCTTTTTAGAGCTCTTTTGTCACTTGAAAGTAAAAAAGGTTTTATTTAGTAAAACAAAACTTTGAAAGAAAAGAAGAAACTAGCAAAGTACCTTCTCACATTTTTTTTTGTTTCATGAAAATAAGTCATTTTTAACTTTTAAGTCTTAGCATTTACTTTAAAATTTCATTTTGATTATCAAAGAAAAGATATCATGTAAACAGATCTATATTGGTTACATCTTTTTTTTTTAATAGGATGATTACCACACTTTTTGTTTTATTTATTTATTTATTTATTTATTTATTTATTTATTTATTTATTTATTTATGGCTGTGTTGGGCCTTCGTTTCTGTGCGAGGGCTTTCTCTAGTTGCGGCAAGTGGGGGCCGCTCTTCATCGCGGTGCGCGGGCCTCTCACTATCGCGGCCTCTCTTGTTGCAGAGCACAGGCTCCAGACGCGCAGGCTCAGCAATTGTGGCTCACGGGCCTAGTTGCTCCGTGGCATGTGGGATCCTCCCAGACCAGGGCTCAAACCCGTGTGCCCTGCATTGGCAGGCAGATTCTCAACCACTGCGCCACCAGGGAAGCCCGGTAACATCTTTTTAAGGAGAATGAAACTTCCACTCTCATAAATTTCTTAGTTTTCCTTCATAATGATCTTGATGAATATTTATTGGGTTATTTTTTCCAGGGAAGTATTCTTGACCAATAATATCTTACTTTATTACATAAATGCCCCACAAACTTTCTGTGCCTCAAAATCTTCATACACAAAATTGAGGAGACTAGTCATTATCTCAGTGATGTCTTACAAGGATTACATGAACAAATCATGGAAAGAACTAGAATGGTGGGCTTCTTAATAACAGTGAGAATAATAGAGTCCTAAAAGATTAGTGAGCATGTGGCAGTTCTTCATCATCAGAAGCAAGTGGTTACAATTATCATAATGAGTAGATAGATTGGAGTGGCAGCCAAGAAGATTGGCCGCTGAGAGGCTTGGAGTTTGTTAATAAAAAATGGCATTCTTAAGGTCAGCTAAAAATGGTATTACTCCATGTATACAATAAAAATAAATCAAGGATGTATCTTCAAAATCAATTGACTGAAAGTGAGGCCAGATCCCCAGGACAACAATGTCATAGCAAGACTATACGACAATGATTCTCCCAGACCTTCCCCAAATGGTCATACAGCCATTAATTAGTTAACCATATGGTATCAAGAGAAGAACACCTAGAGTTTTTTTTTTTTTTTGTATTTAAAATACTTGATTATTGTGGTAAAGTATACATAACATAAAATTTACCATTTTCACCATTTTTAGGTATACAGTTTAGTGGCAGTAAGTACATTCACCTTGTTGTGCAACCATCATCACAATCCATCCATGGAAAAGTGTGAAGAACTTTTTCATCTTCACATACTGAAACTCTCTACCCATTAAACAATAATCCCCCATTATCACTTCTTCCCATCCCCTGAAAACCATCATCCTACACTCTGTCTCTATGACTTTGACTACTCTAGGTACCTCATATAAATGGAATAGTACAACATTTGTCCTTTTGTGTCTGGCTTAATTCACTTAGCATAATGTCTTCAAGGTTCATCCATGTTGTGACATGTGTCAACATTTAACTCCCCTTTAAAGCTGAAAAGTATTTCATTGTTTATGTATGCCAGAGAATTATAGAAAGTGAGAAGACATACTCCTGTCATGATATTGGGCTCTAGTAGAGAAGGAGTATTTATCCTTTTGACATAAAGAGACTATTGTGACAAAACCTAAGGTATCAGCAGTAATTCATCAGAACATGGAAGTAGTACATTCAAATTTAGGCATGAATAGTCCAAAGGGCACACGTAAGATGCATGAAAAATCATCCCAACTCTAATGTCATCAACCCTGTTACAACTCTGTTCAAATCTATTGTTGCATGGAGTTCTTTACAGACTGTTGAAGGAGGAGAAAGTTAATGTTGGTCCACATGTGAGTAAATTTGGTAATTTGGGAAGGTCAAAAATGAAATCCTTTTTTAAACTGAAGAATAGTTGATTTACAGTATTGCATTAGTTTCACGTATACAGCAAAGTTATTCAGTTAAATGTACATATTTTTTCAGATTATTTTCCATTAAGGTTATTATAAAATATTGAATATGGTTCCCTGTGCTATACAGCAAATCCTTGGTGATTATCTATTTTATGTATAGTAGTTTGCATCTGTTAATCCAATATTCCTAATTTATCCCTTCCTCTCTCCTTTTCGCCTTTGGTAACCATAAGTTTGTTTTCCATGTCTGTGAGTCTGTTTCTGTTTTATATACAGATTCATTTGTATTACTTTTTTAGATTCCACATATAAGTGATATCATATAATATTTGTCTTTCTCTGTTTAACTTATTTCACTAGGTCCATACATGTTGCTGCAAAATGGCATTATTTTTTATAGCTAACTAATATTCCATTGTGTATATATATATATATATATATACTATACACATATATATACCATATATATATACATATATATATATTTGTATATATAGTATGTATCTTCTTAAACCAATCATCTGTTGATGGGCATTTAGGTTGTTTCCAAGTCTTGGCTAAAAAATGAACTCTGATTGTACCTAAACCATACTCAGAGGTGGTACTAAAAGATAATAGTGGGCAAAAATCCTACCAAAAGGCAGACCATCAAGTGGTACACCCTATTATCTTCTGACTGAAAAAGAAGTGGTCTGAGGTAAGACTATACACAGATTCATAGGCAATGGTGGATGACATGACTGGTTGTTGAGCACCCGAGAAGGAAATAGACTGGAAGGTCAGTGGAAAAGGAGTCTAGGGGAAGAGGCATGTGGAAAACCTATGGAAAAGGATACAATGTGTGGAGATTGTTGTCTTGTATGTTAACACCAGTCACAGAGGCACTAAATAGAGAACAAATACTCTAATGAGTTGACATCTATTAGACTATGTCATTGGCCACCCAATTCTGGCACAAGGTTAATATGAAGAAGTAGCTATGGCATCAGAGATGGAGGTATTCATGACCCTAAAAACATACATATCAGCATAGACAGATTTAAGTACTGCCCCAGCCTCATGTTTAAACTGGCAGCAGCATAGGTATTTTAAGCCCTCTTGGAGACCAGCCAGCCACTTGTTTGCATACTAACTCTGTATGTCCTAGAAGAGGCAGCAATCTGTCTTGATGGTACTCAATACATGTTTCAGGGATGGGTTTTATTTCCTGTCTGCAGGACCTCAGCCATCACTTTTACCTAAGGACTTATAGAATGCTTGATCCACTGATACAGGATATGATATGACATTGCATTTGACCAAATGGCCCACTTTACAGTAAAGGAGGTATATCAGGAGACACATAACCATGGGATCTATTGATTATATTACTTTCTGCACTACCCAGAAACTTGATGGAATGACATTTTAAAGGAATAGCAGAGGCAATAACTTGGAGATGTTATTGTGTGAGTATGGAGCGCTATCTTTCAGGACAAACTAAATTGATAACCATTATATGGTGATATGTTCCCAAAAGGTAGAATACATAGGTCCTGGGGTCAAGGGGTAGGCGTAGGAGTGACCCTGCCTACCATTACTCCCTGTGACTCCCTTGGGAAAGTTGTACTTCCTGTCTCAACAACCCTAGGTACTGAAGATCTAAATATTCAGGTTCCCAGAGAAGATACGCTTTCACCAGGGGACCCCAGCTGCCACTTTGTCATTTTGTGCTCATTACTGGCAAGAGATCAGCATGGCAGTGGTAATTGATCCTGATCATCAGGATGAGGTAGGTCCACTGCTGTACACTGGTGGCAAGACATAATTCCTTTGCACCCTGCTGATTATTGGGGCATCTCTTTGTCTTCCCTTGATTAATTTTGATGGTAAATTGACAAATGTATCAGCTATAATCTGAAAAATCATATGTTATGAGCTATGGTTCAAACCACGCAGAGATGACGGTCTGGGTCACCATACCAGATGAGCCACTTAGTCCAACTGAGGTGTTTGTTGAGTGTGAAGAATGACTTGAAATGGTTAACAGAGAAGCAATATGACAGGGTTTCTTTGTGTCCCTACCAGCGGCAAAGGTAGTGGTTGTAGTTCATTCTATTTATCAATAGATGAATTAAGTTACCCTAGGAAAAAACACAAGAAGCTACATGGAGCTGTGCTCAGATAGGATAAAATTATCATAGAAAGAAGTTGATCCAAGTGGTGCCAGGAGTTGACTTTGCAAGCTGCTGTGTACTGCCAGATACCCCTTCAGTAAAGAGGCACACATTCCTTACCTGTTGAGTGTTGCCCACTGACTACTCAATATTCATCCCCAAATGTGTTCCTCAGCTGAAGGGAGATATCTTGACCAAAATAATAGCTTCTCCTCAGAGGCGGCCCACATCAAGACATTTTCTTTTATAGCACAAAATCCAAACCACTTGTCCCAATCTGGAACTTCTCTGAAAGGCATCCCAGTTCAGAGCTTCCTCATGGGACCAGTTTAGGACTTGGTTGCAAGTGCTATAGCACTTTAACTTCTCCTACTCTATTCTACTTCCCTCAATTTCTTAGGTGTTTCTTATTTGCTTATTTGTTTTTGTCTTGTTGTTTTTTCTCTGAAAACACTCTCTAATAAAATTCCTGCTTGCAAATCTCAGTCTCTGAGACTATTTTCTAGGGAATCTGTCTCAGGACATCTGCTACTAAGTGACTTAACATTTATTGGAGAAGATGGACAAGCAAAGATTTCACCAAAATATAAAGTGGAAAAATACAGTGTAAGGAGCTCTAGAGCAGTGATCTGAGCATGTTACTAAAGGCCCAAAGCATCCAGAGAAGCAAGTATATTACCTCTTCTGCCTGGAAGTTGGGGTGAGAGGTCATAAAAAGCTTTATTCTTTACAGTTGGCATTACTACTCTAGCTCCTGTCTGTAAAACCGATGTCAGCAGTTGGAGGTCCAAACGAATTCTCTGTTGTGGGTCTGCATACCTAGAGGCACACATAGACTGGTTAGTTCTTTGGGATGCGATTTGAGTATACTTCTAATCCTTGTTCCTTTCATACACATAACCGCTAAGGCTGAAGACCCAAATCTCCTCCACCTTTCACAGTTCTAGGGATTGAAAACATTGGTAGGGACAATCTTCTGGATTTATTTGGAACTGGAATGAGGATGGAATACCATGTCCCTTATCTCTTGGTTTTGAAAGGGAGACCTCTCTTACTCCAATACACATCTAGGACAGCAAGTGTACATCTTTCTCCTTTAGGCCTCACAGAGCCTGAACTGTAGATTTATATTCCCATTATAATGCTAAATGCACCTCTGCATTTACATTTTAAAGTCATCATTACAGTGTTGCTTTCTTATAGCTTAACTCTGGGGAAAAGATAAATGTGTGTGACTTTGTATAGGTCTAATTTGCATGTCAATCTTAAATAATGGATGGAAGGGAAGTTAGAAAACCCTACCACACTCCTCTCAGATTTCTGAGGTACCAGTAACTCAGATCCTAAGGGTCAGGACATAATCCTTTGAATTAGTAGCTGATGTGAAAGAGAAACAAAGAAATTGGATTTGAGTAGGTCACAGAATTTTGTGGAAGTGAATAATAGATGTGCATTGTCCCATAATGTAACCACTAACCACATTGCTTACTTAATTTAAAATGAGTAAAATTAATTAAATTTTAAAATTCAGACCCTTAGTCATACTAACCACCTCCTAAATACTTCTTAATAGCCACATGTGGCCCATGGCTACTGTACTGGAAAGTGTGGATTTAAAACATTTTCATCATCACAGAATATTCTATTGAACAAAATGAAATAAACTTAGTTTATGAAATAATTCCATAATTTAAGGTGGAAAGTTAGTAAGCTATGTACCATCTTCAATACATGAATAAAAATGAGAAGGATAATTAATTTTTTTCAGAAGAGGGTTGGTCTCTTTCTGAGCAGGGATGTTTGGAAACAAAATATGCTCCATGGAAATATTTAAGTTTGGATGCTTAAGGCAATCAATCTTGGTAGACAACTGAGATGGCAAATCAGAACTTGAAGTCATTGGTCCACTACATTAAACAGCTGCAAATGCACACATATTACACATGCAATTGTGTGTACACACACACACACACACACACACACACCCCTTAGATTTTTTTCTATGTTGGTATAACAAGAATTTAGCATAAATGAAGGACATGACTTAATTTTCTATTGATTTTAGTGAATAAGTAATGCTCCATTTGGGCTATTGAAAGAGATGCATTTCATCAAATTATTGGATATAATGACTAATAGAAAAAGCATGTAGTTTTTCAGAGTCCTTTGAATTACACCTTTAATGTAGTATAGTTTTAATTACTAATTCAAATGGTACATAATTTTTTTCTAAAATAAATGTATTGGATAATACAAGTTAATGCAATTTATGTTTTGAAGTATTATGAGGTTGTATTTTCAACAATTATCTTAAAAGGTAGTATCTGTCATTACCTAATGAACTGATTTTGGGGAAAAATTGATTGTTAAGTTTCTTCAGATAGCACATTTTAATTTTAAGTGTATGACATAATTTTGATATTAAGAATATAGCAATTGCATAAAACCTGAGCATTTTAATCCTATTTAGCATTTATTGAAAATAATCTTAGAATTATCTTTTGTTGTATCTCCACTCCCCCAAAACTCTACAGAATATGTGTGGGTGAAAAAAAACAGGCAGGAAAAACTATATTCACTAAATATGACTTGGGTTAAATGTCTGTCTTAGAATGGGGCCCCTTCTCTGGAAAAGGTCCTAAAATGAAGAAACAAGCCCTCTGTGGTCATTTCTATACTACATATTCCAGCAAGTGTCATAACAGAGAATGATTCTGACATGGACCGTTGACACAGAGTGGACAGATAAAATTCTCTCTTTCAAGAATTTTAGAACATAGAGGCAGAGGGATATACAACTTGACTTCAGAGTCAAGTCACATTAATGCCATTTTCTTGTGGCTAAATATCCCGATGCTAAAATCTTAGCATAATCCTAATTTCTTTTTTCAGGAACTTTGGTTGTTCAACTCTTTCTTTAACTCCCAGAGATATGCCCACTGTTTTTCTACCAGATATATATATATATATTTTCTTTTCTTGAGCAAGTCAACCTTCTTTTTTTCTAGATCTTTGAGAATCAAAATTTCTTTGAAATTCCACTATTTAGTCCAGTACTTGCAAACTCTGAGCCTCTGTGCAGAAGAGGGCATGCAAGTAAGTGAATCAGACCTGGTGGAGACTGAAAAATGGAAAATAACTTGTTCAATGTGATGGGGAAGCCACCATTCAGCTCCAAATTTTCCATGTAGCAAGGCAGACCCACCGTGGTGACACTACTGACCAATTATTTATTTTTTTGACATTAATGTCACACCATCAAACTGCTTCCCTCTTTAAACATTTCTACATGGGTGACTTCCAGAATTTTACAGCCAAAGAGTAAACCAAAGAGACTTTTAAAAAGTGAAGCTATTTTCATTGTCTCTTATCTATAGTATACTTGCATGGTATTTGTTTTCACATAAATATTTTAGTAAAGTGAATAATTCCATTTATTGCTATTGTATGATTTCATTGAGTGCTGCTGATTATTTCAAGTTTCTTTCTAGGTGATGTGTTCCTAATGATGTGTATAATTTTACATAGATCAAAGTTCCCTCTACTTCTCTCACTGATTGTCTTAATAGAATCAGTAACTACTCATAGACTGATTGACACCAGCTTTAATACAGAGTAAGTTTATTCTGTGATTATGGAAATTAAAAGGGAGAAAGTATAGAGATATTTGCATAAATTGGGGAAGCAAAATATAATTACATGTTTAAATGTCTCTTTAATAATTTTTACTTCCAGTCAACAAAATTAGGATACATTAAGTACCTACATATTTTAGGTGACTTTCAAGTGGAAGAGCTAGTCTAGGAGTAATCAATGTTTGTAATTTTTGAGGCAGTTTGGTGGTACCAATGGACAAAATATCCCCACATGACATTTTTATAAATAACCCAAGATGGTCTCCAATTAATTCCAGTGCATGTATTAATACTGTTCTTTTTCATGTGCTAATGTCTGTAATCATTCTGATTGAAATGTATAAAAGGATAGAAGTTAGGGGTTAATTATATCAAAATGTATGTTTAATTTGTAGTTAATAATGTAAAAACATGAAACTGTACCAAAGAATGGGTTTTGCTATTGGAACAGTGTTTGATGTTGAATCCCAATAAGTTATGTATATAATTAATGGGAATACTGTTAACTATAACATCTTAATTGAATTTTTCCAATCTTTGTGTGCTCTTCAAATTTTCTTGAATCCTCTTATATGGTCTTACAAGTCTATTTTTACATAATGTCTGTACAAGCCATTAAACAGTTGAAAATAGTCAACTATTAAATAATATAGTCAACTTCTATATAAGTTTATATGATGACAAATAACTCATTGTATTGACTTATTTCACAAAATTAGTCTGCTTAAGGATTATAATCTTGCTATAAGTATCTAATCAGATCAAACATAGACTATAGTCATTATGCAAATTAAGAAAAAATAATTTTTTTTGACAGAGCAACGTGTTCTGATCATGTCTCACCTCTGGAATTGGTGTACTTTAATTCTTTTTACATTGCTCTGTTTTCTTCAGTAGAATATTGATAGGGTTCAGGGCAGGCTGCCCCAATTCACGCCACTTTGACACATTGATTATTTTGAGTTAAAGTTACTTAAGAAACAGCCGTTGCAAGAACAGCATTGACTGTCCTCTGTTTCCCTGAAAGCAGGAAATAAATCTCCCATGTGAAGACATCCTTCCTATACCAGCAGGATAAAAGGCATCCTAATCACCAAAGATAGGGAATTCAAGGCCAAAAATGCTATATGAACAAACTTTGTTACTTTTTCATTAATTTGCTACCCAAGCAAATATCCCTTGGTTTTGTCAAATATTCACAAACAACTGTTTCTTTGTCTAAAAGGTATAAAAGCTGCCTTCCTTCATCACTTCTTTGAACCTCATATCTTTGGGGTCCCCATACATGCAGAATTAAATTTGACTGTTTTCTCCTGTTGATCTGTCTCATGACAATTTATTTATTAGACCAGCCATAAAGAACCTACAAAAATAGAGGAAAAATTTTCCTACCCTACCATTGGTGCAGTCAGCAGGATGAACTTCACTGGCTGGATGCTGCTTCCTCCAGGGTTGCTGCAGCTGAGAGATTCTGGGACTTCTGACAAGGGCCAGCAGAAGGTTAAAATTCTTGCCAATGTCAGCTTTCCCAGATCTCCCTATATGCATGGTCAAAAGAGGAAGGTAAAAATGTTTTGTTCCTTCCTTTTCTAAATTTCAATTAGCAGGAGAAAATATTTGTGGAATTAGTTTCCTTTCTTTTTTTTTTTTTAATTTATTGGGGAATTAAATACAGTCATTGATTTACTCAGTAACAACTTATTGGGTACCTACTTAGTGCCAGGCACTAAGCTATTATTCTGAAACAAGACTCATTATTGCCATTAAGAAGCTGTAATCTAAAGTATGAGAAAGCACTTTGGATGTATAAAAGATGTTAATCAAATACATGTAGTTACTACTAAAAATGTAAAGATGAAGTAGTTATCTATTTTACCTTTGAGATAAAATATGGAATTAGTTTCTTAAGTAGAGTGACTTTGGTAAAAAAAAATGGTGCAAGTACGCTTGGTTTTTATTGATAATTTTCCTCCCAGGATGGTCACTGTTTTTCTTTGTCACTGTTGTGACATTTGTCATAGGGGAAAAAAAAAAAAAAACAAACCCATAAGTAGAATGCAGGCATAGGCTATAAGTCTGCTGTTCAAGCTGGCCTCATAGACTGGTGAGTTCATGGTTCTCACCAGACTGGTGTCTTTTTAGGTGAACTTTGCTGTGGGTCCCCTAAGTAAAAACTGAATGAGGTTTTTTCTTTTGTCTTTTTTTCAATGTTCTGAGAGCTTGCCTTAGTGACCAGTGAGAATATTCTGTCTAGTGTCTGCCATCTAGAAAGTGTACTTACTGGGGTGCATCTTGGTGGCCAAATAGACTGGGGTTCTGAGACACAACGTCACAAGCAGCACTCTCTCTGTTTGGCCATGCCAGCTCTCAGGGGGAATTGTCATAAGGGGTCCCAGACCACAAGTGGCCTTTGTCATCTCAACTTTTGTTGCTTTTTAGTGCTCGAAAGCTACCATTCCAGTGATGCCTGCCCGGTGTCACAGATCAGTGCATCTGTGACTAAAGGTAACTCACGTTCTGATAGGAAACCAGAGACAATGTTTTCACTCTATCATTCTTACTACCTATGCAATGAAGGACTTTGCTTTCTTAGACTACCTTTGGGAATAAACTTTCTGGAACTTATAAGGGCCATATCTTCTGCACTCTTCTTGGGGTTGTCTCTTGCATATATGGCTAAGCCATAAAAAGACTTATTAGTTTGTGTCACTATTAAGAAGATCTTATTCATCAATGGCCAGGCAATGGATTCTTTGAATTGAACTTCCAAATTGAAACATTTTTAGAGAGATTTTATCTGAAACAGTTATTTTATTGGTATCTGTGGGAAGATCAAATTGAAAAAAACAACACAAAGAAATATAGCAGCTCCCCTTAGGGACTTATTTAAGATGAAGAAAGAACAGAAATTAAACATAAAAAAAAATTTTTTTAAATCTAATATAAATTCCCCTTCTGCTTCCTCTTATACACCCCCTAATGTAAATTCCCCTTATCCTTCCTCTTACACACCCCTTATTCCCAACTCCCTGTCTCTGAACCAGCAGAAGATCTTGGTCTCATCCCCTCCTTAAAACCCAAAACCGTCTCCTCAGCCAATTCTCTTAAATCCTAAAAGACCTCCGACTTCCCCAGAAAATCCCTTAAACACCAAGCTACTTATTTTCACTTCCCTTTCTTTACAAGACTTACAGAGGACACTCCAGCCTGACCTCCAAGCAATGCATATACAGGTTACTTGCATAAATACTGTATGTCAGAAAATGAATTTAGCAGAGGCACCTTGGACACATGATTAGCTTTTCCTTACAGTTCTTTATAACCCCTCCTACTTTTTAGGGCTTGATAAATGTGCTCAGCCAATTTCAGACATTCCTATGCAATGTCATTTGGATAGGACCCCTACCACAAAGAATTCATGTCCCCTGGACAATAGCAAATCTTGTATAAAATTCTTTTAATTCCGCTTTCAAAAGATCCTCCTAAATATAAAGAGAAATTTAAAATATTAATGGCCATTCATAAACCCATTCATAGGGACTTTGATTGCTAAGGGATGTTCTTCCCACCCAAGATTACACTGTGGTTATTGGACAAGACAGATAACCCCCTGGAGAACACAACCCTGACTTTTTTCACAGAGAAAACAGATGGCTAGAACCTGTCTCAGGAGCTCCTGCAAGTGACCAGGAAATGGCTAAGCTAGAGGCTAATAATCAAGGTTTGATAGGAATGATATTAGAGGCTTCTTCATATAAAGTCAATTGGACTAAAGTTGAATTATGCACTCAGAAAGAAAAAAACATCCAAAGATCTTTGTTGAACATTTTATACAGACTTTTCAAAGGCACACTGCATTAAATCCAGGAGCTCCAGAACATGAGAATCTTTTAATTTTTGCCTTAGTAGAAAATTTTCTCCCTGATATAAAAAGACAAATTCAAAATAATGTGGTTAGATGGGCTAATCACTCTTAAACATTATAATGGGAAAGTCTATCTAATTCTTTGAAGATGGCTTACAGAAATGCAGACAAAAAAAGAGTTGGAATTAGCAATTCTTGATTTACAAGTTGACTCTTTAGAAAAACAGAAGCATAACCCTGAAAGCAACTCAAAATCCATTCAGACTCTTTCCTATTTTCCTTCAGACATTTGCAGATATTGTTAAAAAATCAGGACATTGGAAGTACAATTGTACTTCACGTAAGAAATAGAAGGAAAAATTTAAATAGTAAATACCCTAGATTTCTGCTAATAGACAAATATGCTCCAAAACTTTTAAGAGAAAATTTGTGTACTTTCCCTTGAAGATGTAAATCTTAACCATGCTTTTAAAATGTAAACAGCTAAGGAGGAAATTAAAACTCTGCCTAGACTAGAAAATAAAGAATAAAGAACTATTGGGAAATAGGGCAAATAAAAAATCTTAAGTATCTTTCTCACACTTACCCATATCATGGTTAAAATTTTAAAATAAAATGATAAGTTCTGTATGTCTGTCTGTATTTCTATGTGTGTCTATGTATGCACTCTGTAGATGTGCAACATTTTCTGCCTCTGGGTGGTATTACTAAAATTAATTCTTAAAAGAACTCTATTTAATTGGCTTAAAAACAAATAAGCACTTATAAATTAAGGACTGGGTATACTAAAACGCTCAGAAATATAGAAACTAATGCCAATGCTTTTCAGGCTCACATCACCTGGGAAAATATTTGGTATTAATGCTAGTTTAAGTTTGTTGATTTAATTAAAGTAGACATGTCTTTAAAACTATCAACATTGAATATAATGCAGACATACAACTTTTATTCTACCTAGGTTTACTAAAAGTCAGTAAGCTTATGTTATCTCTTTTACAAAATTTGTCAGCCAGAAAAATAACATATGATGATAACTTACCTTGTCTAATGTCTAATGAGGTTTTTATAAGTAATCTAAACATAATCATAATTTGTGAAGTACAAATTATTTAAATATGTGAAAATGGGATAAGCATTTTTGGGGAAGCTGTTTTTTTGCAATGATTGTTTTATGATATATCTACTTAAAAACAGTATCCCAAATCTTTGGTAACTTGTATTCTTAGAATTTTGTGAAGTTAAATTAAATGATGGGAAATTATTGAATACCTAGATCATTTCCAGATAAGATTAAATACTGAAATGTTAATTTTTTTTTTTTTAAACATCTTTATTGAAGTATAATTGCCTTACAATGGTGTGTTAGCTTCTGCTTTATAACAAAGTGAATCAGTTATACATATACAATATGTTCCCATTTCTCTTCCCTCTTGCATCTCCCTCCCTCCCACCCTCCCCATCCCACCCCTCTAGGTGGTCACAAAGCACCGAGCTGATCTCCCTGTGCTATGCGGCTGCTTCCCACTAGCTATCTATTTTACATTTGGTAGTGTATATATGTCCATGACACTCTCTTACCCTGTCACATCTCACCCCACCCCCTCCCCATATCCTCAAGTCCATTCTCTAGTAGGTCTGTGTCTTTAATCCCGTCTTGCCACTAGGTTCTTCATGGCCTTTTTTTTTTTTCCTTAGATTCCGTATATATGTGTTAGCATACTGTATTTGTTTTTCTCTTTCTGACTTACTTCACTCTGTATGACAGACTCTAACTCCATCCACCTCATTACAAATACCTCCATTTCATTTCTTTTTATGGCTGAGTAATATTCCATTGTATATATGTGCCACATCTTCTTTATCCATTCGTCTGTCGATGGACACTTAGGTTGCTTCCAGGTCCTGGCTATTGTAAATAGAGCTGCAATGAACATTGTGGTACATGACACTTTTTGACCTATGGTTTTCTCAGGGTATATGCCCAGTAGTGGGATTGCTGGGTCGTATGGTAGTTCTATTTGTAGTTTTTTAAGGAACCTCCATACTGTTCTCCATAGTGGCTGTATCAATTTACATTCCCACCAACAGTGCAAGAGTGTTCCCTTTCCTCCACACCCTCTCCAGCATTTATTGTTTCTAGATTTTTTGATGATGGCCATTCTGACCGGTGTGAGATGATATCTCATTGTAGTTTTGATTTGCATTTCTCTAATGATTAATGATGTTGAGCATTCTTTCATGTGTCTGTAGGCCATCTGTATATCTTCTTTGGAGAAATGTCTATTTAGATCTTCTGCCCATTTTTGGATTGGGTTGTTCGTTTTTTTGTTATTGAGCTGCATGAGCTGCTTGTATATGAAATGTTAATTTTTAAATAAGTCTAAGTTTACCTACTTTTTGATTTCTAATACACAGGAACCAAAGATATTTGGATCTATAAATAAACATGGTTGTACCACACCAAGAAATTTTGCTTTTAGGAAATATGTTTCTAGAAATTATGAAGTGCGTTTATAAATTTGCCAATCAAAAAAATGCCGATGTAACAGACAGTTCACAATTGCCTGCGTCCTAGTTTTCACTGAAAAGCAAAGATTGCAAATAGTTTCTTTAAAAAGTTGAAGGAGGAGCTGAGAATACAAAATGAATCAATAAGAAAGTATTGGAACGCTAAGAGTGATAAGCATAAATTAACTGCGCAAACTATGTGCATCAGTATTGCAAAAGAGAATCCTTGCAAAACAGCAGGAACGCCTTCGGAAAGTGAGAAGCAATGGAACTCCTATGAGGGCTTTCTCCTGCTCTGGAATGGTCCAAGATGTTTGAAAACGACTGCTCTTATACGACAGTAAATTGAGCAATAAAAGGGTTTGTGCAGCCAACTGAAAAGACCAATACAAGAACAACGACCCTTTTATCCTGTACACACACAGTGATAACTTTTCAAGGCCAAGCTGTAATCACTCTTTCATAGGCTCATGCTTTGTCCCCATGTCTTTTAAGATTTGTGGCCTGGCAGCAATTTTTTTAAAAAAACAAAAACAAAAACTTTCCCCATTTCTTATAACTACTTGCAAAGCTGGAAATTCTAGTCATGGCTTCCCAGATATTTATAGCTCTGAAATTGGTTTAGAAGTTGTTCCATCTTTCAAATATTTATTCTCCCTACTCAGTTTAGAGCAACGCTGTGCAGCAAAAATGTGGGAATTCTTTTGGCCCTGCCTGTCCTATCATTCCTGGTCTAGCAGAGCAATGTCAGGAAGAACCTATAGACATGAGTGGATCTCACACTGTAATTTCCCAAAAGATGTGGTTTATTTAAACTGTATTATTAGAAGGAGTAGAAGGAGTTTATTCATTTAGTGTAGAGCATAGACAGTTACGCTATCTACTAAGAGTAAAACTGTAATTATTCTGTAACAACTGCCTTACATCATTTCTTTTCTATAACTTTTGTAAGTTTTTGAAATTGAGAAATAATATTTGCACCAATAAAGTTGAAATTGTCAGCCAAAAAGGAGTTTTCTTTTTAAATACAAAATGTTCCCTTGCCAAGACTGATTTGTAAAAAAGCTAAGAGTTAAGGTGTTTTGTTTTTGTTTTTCATTTATTTGTTTTACTACAAAACTACTAGAAATAATAAGAATGAAAGAAAATAACTGTAAACAAAAAGTAGGTTGTGTGTTTTTAGTAATGGAAATACAATTTTGGTAAGGGAAAAAAAAAATTGTTCTAAAGTAGAATGATTGTTCCACAATAAGAAAGGAAAAAGATAGAACAAAACTTAAATGGATATAGAAAGTTGTAGTTTGGTGAAAAAGAAATCTTGAAAAAATTTTTATGTGTGATTAAGTTGGATAAGATTGTATTAATTCATTATAAGAGTTTTTAAATTAAGCTTTAATATCAATAGTGTACTTATGTAAAACTTGTACTATATTTTCTTTCATTTGCAAAACGATAAAGTTCACTTGGACTATTGGTCTGCTCCTGGTAAGAGGTTCTGAAAGGGGTTTCCTTACCTTTTAAGTAATCTGCTTGAAAGCAAAGATTTTGTGCTTGACCAAAATACTATATACACAGGCGCTTCATACTATATATACTGGTCTTTACTTAACTAAACCTAGTCTTCTCAATATTAAAAAAAACTAGGGCTTCCCTGGTGGCGCAGTGGTTGAGAATCTGCCTGCCAATGCAGGGGACACGGGTTCGAGCCCTGGTCTGGGAAGATCCCACATGCCGCGGAGCAACTGGGCCCGTGAGCCACAGCTACTGAGCCTGCGCGTCTGGAGCCTGTGCTCCGCAACAAGAGAGGCCGCGATAGTGAGAGGCCCGCGCACCGCGATGAAGAGTGGTCCCCACTTGCCGCAGCTAGAGAAAGCCCTCGCACAGAAACGAAGCCTCAACACAGTCATAAATAAATAAATAAAAGAACGTGAATTTCTAAAAAAAAAAACTAGAATATGCTCAGAATTATGTAGCCTTCTCTATTGTCCTGTGAAATCTTTAATTGTTACTTTGGTTAAACAGATAACTAAGTATTTTTCACAGTGACCTATGATCTTATTTGGTCAGTGTTTCAAAACATTGATATTTTTGACAGAATTCCCCCAAATCAAATTTTAAACAAAGTTTTTTTGACCTCAAATTAACTTTGGAATTTTCCAGAGGGCCCCTGAACATCTCAAAAGATTGTTCTTTCTCCTTATAAAAAGAGATATTTTACACTAATTAGTCTTATTTGATATGTTAAATTATGTGAGAAGCATTGTAAAATATGTAACCCGAACCTTCTTAGTTTATATTTGTGTGGCTACATGTTATTAATGTAAGTATACCAGAAATTGTATGAAATTCCTAGAAATCTGATTTGTCTTGGTATGTTATCACTTTAATTCTAGTTATTATCTTGAAGTTTTATGTGTCACAGAATTAACCATATTTCTTTGTCAATTGCAACTCCCATCAGATCTTTAACCATGGCCATTTTAAAGTTTTTATTATTTAAGTTATTGTTTTACTCTGATGCTTTTATAAACGTGTTCCTGCAAAGTGTTTAAACTTTGGAGAGATTCATGGAAAGGACTCTAACAAGTATTTTAGAATACTGGTTTCTGATAACTTTTCAGATTATACCATTTGAACTAGGTAAGAATTTAAAGAACTCTAATGAAGAGACTGATGGTTTCATAAAACTTCTAATGCAAGATCAAAATCGACAAGAATTAATTACATGGGACTGAATGAACTAAGGAGGATGATTATATTTTTTAATCACTTTTTTATTTGAACTATTGCTAATTTTTTAAATAAGTTTTGATTTTCCAGATTTAAGAAAACTTTTTCCCTTAAACTATCAATGACTTAAAGCAATTTAGTAAAATATACCTTCGTAAACAAAGATGAAACATTTACTTTTTATCCCTGCCTGATCTCTCCAGGACTCAGAAACTCTCAGTAAATGTTATTTTCATAAGAACAATATACTTGTTTTCATGAGTTCAATGAGTCTGTTCTCCTCATAAAGGACACAGTTGGAGACACTGGCCATATTACCAAGGCTTTGACTGGAATGTCATACTTGAGAAAGATATGTATACACTCAGATATGACCAGACAGGAAATAAGACAGACTTTATGGAAATAATATTTAAAACCCCTTGGAAAAACAGCCTACTACCTTGTTTACAGGGTTCCTGGCAGCCTTACCAGATGAGTAAGAAAGGTCACTTCCTGGCAGGTACAGGAATCTCAGGATATTTTGAGAACCTTAGAAAGAGAAAATTTTACCCAATTATATAGGTATTGCAAATGAAGTCTGGTGAGAAGTCCTTGGCTCAGTTTCTTAGCCTCAAGAGGCTTTTAAAAGTCCAATTTATCATTCCTTATGAAAAGTTCCAGCAAAGAGATTAGAAGATTCTACACGGTCAATCACTATTCTTGCTGCCCTTATGTAAAGAATCAAGCTATGTTTATTGAAACTAGACTTTATTTGCAAACAAAGTAGTCTTACTATTGTTATTTTTCTAGAAATGGGGGTGATTATAGAGAGAAAACTGCATTTCAGTAATACACCATTATGAATATCAGATTCTCGTGCTGTTAATTACCCTTGAAGTTTTGTTTTCTATTTGTAAACTGGACTAGACCCTGAATTCTTCTAGTTTTCTCAAATATTTAGTTACAACTCTCCACACTAGCATTTCGAATTTTTCTCCCACCCTTCTGGCTAAAACTGCCTTTTTCTAAAGCAATGCAAACTACAGTTGGACAACTTGATATAAACTTCAGAAAAATCACCACAGTAGCTCATAAATAGACAATCTATTTAGAAAATCTTCATGGCTGTTGCTGTGTGAGCCATTCAGAAAGACCACCAGAGACAAACTGCAAACCAGGAAAATCTGTCAAATTACCACTGTCTGCTCTCACTCTATCTGAAGAATGCTTTAAATCTGATATCCAGAAACTTTTTGGACTGGCCACCCTCAGAACTCAGAAACTGGATTATAATTTGCTCTAATCACTAACCATTATTTTTCTTTCATTTCCATAGAAATAACTTATTAAATACCTGATCGCTTTATAATATATGCTTAACTTTAGGGGCCCTACTGCATCACCACCTCCTAAAGTGAGATACAACTCTTTGACTGAATTGACATATTTTCAAGATTAAGATTAATTCAGTGAAATATTGGAGTGATATACTAGCTTATCTTTTAATATAAGAAACTTCCAGGGAATTGTCAGAGGATGGAGTGGATGGGGTTCAGGGCAGGCCCCCACAAAATATGTCACATTGGCATACTGATTATTTTGAATTAAAGTTACGTAGAAACAGTTGGCTCAAGAATGCTGTGACCCTCCTTTGTCACCCTGAAAGCAGGAAATAAATCTCCCATGTGAAGATATCCTCCCTATACCAGGAGGATAGAAGGTATCCTTATCCCAGAGATAGGGAATTCAAGGCCAAGAATGCTGCATAAACAAACTTTGTTAATTCTTCATACATTTGCTACCCCCAAGCAAAATCCTCTTTGTTTTATCAAATATTTACAAATAATTGTTTCTTTGTCTTAAAGGCATAAAAGCAGCCTGCTGTGGTCACTTCTTTGAAACTTATATCTTTGGGGTTCCTGTATGTATGAAAAGAAATTTGTTTTCTCCTGTTGATCTGTCTTATGTCAATTTAATTATTAGACCAGCCAAAAAGAACCTAGAAGGTTAGCGGAAAATTTTTCTTCTCCTACAACATATATACCAGAGCAGGTCAGTTGTGTAGTACCATATATGCAATATCTCAAACTGTAGAAGAGTATAAATCTGTGGTTTAGGCTTTAAATATACGCCCTCCTGTTTTTAAGGCTTTTGTCTCCAGATTTCCATGTTAGCAGAACACATCATAACAGAATATATTGTCACTGGGACCATCACAGTCATCCTTAGCTGTCAGACAATTCAAAGCCACTAAGACATTCTATATTAAGCTGCTAGGATATACGTATTTTAAGTTTTGAGGTTCTTGTGCTACATTATTACAAATTCAGCAGTTTTATCAGAATCAGGTTCAAAAACAGGAAGCATGTCTGATCTCATTTAACAATATTTCTGACATTGAAATATGATGAACTGACAGCACAGGAAACAGAAATCATATTTTGGCATTGGATAAAAACAACACTTGAGAAAAAGACACTCTGGTTGCATTTAACATTCTTTAGTTTCTATTAACTCTTTGAACATTTTGAATGGTACATAATCTTATGAGAGAAAAGTAATGAAAATTCTAAGAATATTCTGGATTTATTTCAAATTGTAGAGATTAAATAGTGTAAAGAAATGAAAAGAAAGTGACTAATTATTCCAGAATTACATTTTCAGTGCTGTATTAAATGCTCCTTAAAATAGCAGGCAGACATCTGATTGAGAGGAAAATAAATTTTTCCTTGTAAACTTCAGCATTTGATGTCCAGTGAAAAGACAAAGTAGGTTAACATCTCAGTCTTCTTTGAATGACGAATGACAATGTCAGATTTATTTTAGAAGGAGATATCACTGTTGCTAAAGTATCTTGAGGCTTATGAGCCCTTTTATTGAAAATACACAAAGAAAAACAGTGATCAAGGTCACCATTTACTGTGAACACCAAACAACATAATGGCATGGATTATTGGAAACTTCAAACATTCTATCAAGCAGGAAAAATTGAATTACTGAAAACAAGAATACCGTGAAGCATCAAAAACCAAGAATAATTTAAAAATGCTAGACTAGCATATTTTGAACATCAAAATCTTCACCCTTTTGATCAAGCAGATATGTGGGAGTAGTAAATTAATCATAAATACACTGTGCATTAGTCACTTTTAGAACTGGTCAGTGTCTGATATTGGAAAGCAACATTTTCCCTGGTTAGACTTCTAAAATGTGCACAAAGTAACCTGCTGTACACATTATTTGTTCATTGGACAGTGAAGTCGCAGGCTATTGAGGATAATCTAATACATTGAAGATGGGAAAATACGAACAGAAATTTAAGGGAAAGAACACAAACTATATTAATGAGCATAGGCACCAGATATGACAAAATGAGAGAATCTTTGGAAAGGATAGATTAATAGAAAAAAGGAGGACATACCTTTCTATTATATTAGTTTTTTTGAGGTATAGATAATTTTCACATTAAAATATATTTGATATTATTCCATTTTTAGACCTATACTTATGAACAGTCAACTGTTTTAGGGACTAACAGTTTTGAGAAGTTTGTTTAAAAATGCTTTACTGAAATTTAATTAACTATTTATTTTGCATACATTTTGTTTAAGAAACTGATAAATAAGAAATCCAGAAATATTAAAGAAAAAATTAAATAAGAAATCTCTTCTTCCATTTCCACATTTTAATTTTAATATTTTCATCTCATTTAATTATTTGGCATTCATTTTATGCAGAGATATTATTTGAATTTGTATAATAAATGAGTATAGCTTAAGGTTTTCCACTAATTTAGTTATACTCTATCTCAGCTTTAATTTCTTTATGGAGGAATACTATATTCTGTCTTTTATTTCTTTTCATTCTTCTCACTATTCCTTTAAAAACATTTTTTTATAATAACAATATATAGGGTGTACTTTTTTGATATCTAATTTGATATTTAGTTTATATTTATCTCTGTTATGTTTTATTTAATCTATTTTAATCTCTGTATTTCATACTTACAGTTTTAGATAAATCCACAATGAATATATGCTCATACTTCATACTCTTTCAACAATCTAACTTTTTTTAATCCAGTATTTAAATTACCCATTTAAGACCTTACCATTAAGAAATCTTTCAGAAAGAAGCATCTAAATGTAAACTGTAAAAATTGAGGTCTCAAATATTTTTAGATGGATAGATTTGACCCAGTAATGCACACAAAAATCTAACATATAGACATAGATTAAAACAATTTTTTTCGTGTTATTGTTGTCTCTATTTCTTTGCAACATAACAAACTTTTAAAAACTATGCAATAAATATATTTTAGTACTTTTGATATTATATGTTCTTGAGATTTTACTCTTATAAAAATTGTGCATGTATCAAAACTTATTTATCCCATAAAGTAAGCTATTTTAATTGACAAACTCATGATAAATAATTATATATCTTTTTAAAAATGTTGTCATTAATTTCTATGCAATGGGGACCCTTGAGTTTCTCTTGGTTAGAATAAGCCAGTCTAACTATGCTAACATAAATAATGTTTAACAACACAAATGGTTATTTATCTCTGTTATTTACCTCTGGATCCAAGCTATTCTCTAGGGCAATTCCTCCAATCAAAGACTCAGCAATCCAAATTGAGTAACTCCACCATTACCTCCTTGGGTATCCTTCACAATACCTTGGGCAGGAGAAGCAAAAGCCTGGATAATTGAGCTTTTTACTGCCTCGGTTCACAGTGATCTACATTTCTGCTCACATTTTATTGGTTGTATTTCCCATAATTTTGTACAACTTACAGTAAGGCTGAAAATATAGCTGTTTTGTTTTTTCATGTATACTGAAAAATTGTATTTTTCAATTAGAATGTGGAGTCTAATAACATTAATGTAATTATAGAAATGGTTAGATTTTTACCTACCAGTTCGCTTCCTGTTTTTTCTTTGTTTCTGCTTTTCTTCCCTTTTTTTTTGATTATTTGAATATTTTTTGAAAGTATACCTCATTTATAGGCTTTATAGCTGCACCTCTTTAAATTATTTTTCAGTAGTTTATCTACAAATTAATAGCCATCTTAGAATTCAATACATAAATTTGAAACCATATAGGCCCATTTAGCATCCCAAACCCCACCCCATTTCATCCTTTATGCTTTAGACATATGTAAATAAACTCAATAAAAAGTTTTCTGTTTTATAGCATCATAGGTATAATAATGAAATCCAGAGGAAAATTTATTTTAAAATCTACCAGGTATTTTTCAGAGCTGATACTTATTCCTTCATGAATATCAAAATTTCTCATTGGTATCTTCCTTTCAACCTGAAAAGCTGTCTTTAGTATTTCTTGTTTTGCAGGTCCCCTGGCCATAAATCCTCTTATATTTTTTACCTAAAAATATATTTAATTATTGTCCATTCTTGAAGGACATTTTTTTTTTCTGGATATAAAATTTTGAATTTACAGTTTTTTCTTTTAATATTTTAAAGATGTTTATTTTCTGGCTTCTATTGTTATTGATGAAAAATTAATGGTGTTAAGATTGTGGTTCCCTAGTATATAATGTTATTTTCCTCAACGAATTAAACTTTGATTTCCAGTATTTTGGCTATGATTGGCCTAGGCATGGTTTTCTTTACATTTACCTTTCTTGGGATCTGCTGAGCTTCTTCAATATATAGTTTTATGTCTTTCACAAAATTGTGCCAATTTGGGGGGTCATTATTTCTGAAATTCTCTGTTTTCTCCTTTCTCTCTATAGAACTCTAATACACATATGTTGGACTTACTGATATCGCCCCAGAGATTTCTGTGTCTCTTCAGTTTTTCCAATATTTTATTGTCTCTATTGTCACATAGGATAATTTATGTTGAACTATCTTTGAGTTTGTTGATTCTTTTCACTGACAACTCCATTCTGCTATTAAGTATATCTAATAATGTTTAAATTTCAGGTATTATGTTCTAGAATTCCTTTTTTTTTTTTTTAATTTATTTTTGGCTGTGTTGGGTCTTCGTTTCTGTGCGAGGGCTTTCTCCAGTTGCGGCGAGCGGGGGCCACTCTTCATCGTGGTGTGCAGGCCTCTCACTATCGCGGCCTCTCTTGTTGCGGAGCACAGGCTCCAGACGCGCAGGCTCAGTAGTTGTGGCTCACGGGCCCAGCCACTCCGTGGCATGTGGGATCTTCCCAGACCAGGGCTCGAACCCGTGTCCCCTGCATTGGCAGGCAGATTCTCAACCACTGCGCCACCAGGGAAGCCCTCTTGTTCATTTTTTTAAGTGTGAATTCTGCACTGATATTTCCTATCTTCTTATTCACTACAAGCACATTTTCCTTCATCTCATTGAGCATAGTTCTAATAGCTGCTTTTAAAAGTCTTTCTCTGATAATTCCAAAATATCAGGATTGATTTACATTGATTTTACTTTTTCTTAGGAATGGGCTACATTTATCTGGTTCTTCATATGTCAAGTAATTTTGGATTGTATACAAAATGTTATGTTGTGTAAATTTTAGATTCTACTCAGTTTCTCCCATGAGTGTTGACATTATGGTTTTATCTGGCTATTAACTTTGTTATACAAAACTGAAAATTCTCTCTTGTGCAGGAGCTCATATCTCAGTTAAGGCCCTTTTTTTTTTCCATTAGCTGGGTTGTTTATAGTCTGCCCATGCATAATGGCCTTGGGGTGAGCCTGAGATTTGTACAGTATTTATATATAAAATTTTGACTCCTCTCTTTGACTCTTCATTTTCTATTTTTGTCCTACATTCTAGTGGCCATAGTTGTCCTAATCTTCGTCCTCTAGCCTTTAAATCCCAAAAGACTGTGAGTCATCAAAGTTGTAACCAGCCAATAAAGGATGACTGAAGCATGCCCACAGGCATAGCAAAAAAAAAATAGGGTGGGGGGAACTGGTGGTGGAGTATGCCACATGCTTCTCATCCAAGATTCTCCTTCCTTCCAGAATCTGCCTACTTTTGTTCACATTTCAGAGCCTTTAGGTAGTTTGTTGTATGTTGCCCAGAATTTACAGTCATTATCTGCAAGAGTGTTGGTCTGTTAGGAACTTATCAGCCGTACTGAAAAAGTGGAAACAAGTGTAGACTTCTTTGTGCATAGAAAGGAAGATAAACTGAATATTGGTGTATATTGGTGACACTGTCTTCCAAAACTTGGTTCAGTTCATACCAAAATCTTTTAGTAGAAGAATTGCAGTAGAAGTTCCTGTTTAAGATAAATTGCATGATAAAGTAGTTTTTCCACTTAACTAACATTTGAAGTGCACAAAAATAGATATTAAATAGACCCTTGTTACATTAGTACTCTGTAAAGACTGAATAAAGCATAATAATTTTTATCTGAAAACCGACAGATATTTCTTGAATTTGTTAATTGAATTCACTAAGTATAAGAATCTAAAATATTAGATCAATATCACATTTTAATGTGGCAATTAATGTACTAAAATATGAAATTACTATATAATTGCTTGAGAGCTCATTTTGACATCTTTTACTACAGATTTAGAACTGAAAGAATATGAATAGATTCTTTCTGGTAGTAAGCCAGAAGCTCAAAGCAAGCATGCCATCTTCTTGGAATGAAATAGTAAGAATGATTTCCTGAAGACACAATAATTCTCAGAGACAAGAAATTTTATTCAGTCAAATATAGTTGAATAAATGGATAACTACAATTATATTCTGGTTTTCAAATATATAAGGAGTTTGTTTTGTGAAAATTAAGTTGGTCATGAAGTAATATTCCATATGGTGATATTAAAAGGGGTATTAACTTCTTATTAAAAATGAAATATATATAATTTAACGTAACAAATACCTTCAAAGTTCCCTCCATTTGTTTCTTCTGACTGTATATACTAACAACTGAATAGAATACCTTTAATCCAGAATACAATTCATTAAAAAGAACTAAAGTAAATAGAATTGGAAGACAAAGTAAAATGACATGTTTGCAATATAGAGTTATCTGTTGAATCTAAGGTTTCTAAGGATGTTAAACATATTCATAGGGCAAGGAGCACTTTATTACAAAGATCAACTTTGCATTTAAAAAAACAACTTAAGCTTTATTATACTTTAAATACATTTTATTTTTCCCAAGTCCATATATATTGATTATTGCTTTGAAGTATAATTTTATTGTAGTTATAAACTATTCACAAAAGAGAGTTTTACAGTAAATAGTCACAACCTAAGAACTAAATGTAGCCATGAATAGATATCTTTACACTTTGGAGTTGAAAATTTACCAATAAATTTTTTCTGAAAGTGGCTTAATAAATCTGATAGTCTTTATCTATGCTACTTGGTCTCAATTTATATCTTTAGTTCATGTGATATTAAGTCATTCAGTCCTCCTAAGAAATTTATCTTAAGAAATTTGTGAGACCCAACAAAAACAACTAGAATAGTGTATAACTAACACTCACACATATTACACACACACACACACAGTGGCAGAAAAATTCTAAGACGGTTCTCAATGATCCCTACCTTGTTGTATTCCAAAACAGGAGCAATGGCAGCCCAGGTCACAACAAATAATTCCTTATAATGCTCATATCCTAACAGTCTTCAAAATCATTGGGACCTAAAACTTAGGGCTCCTACTTATCTTTTCTTTACCATTGTGGTTGGCAGAATAATGTCCATGTCCTAATCTTTAGAACCTTTGATATGTTATCATATGGGAAATGGGAGTTTGCAGATATGATTAAGTTAAGGGCTTAATCTGGGGAAGCCCAATGTCACCACAAACGTTCTTATATGAGGAAGACTGGGTCAGGGGGTCAAAGTTAGTAGTTAGTAGTAGACTACAATGTGATGGGTATAAGGAGTTGGAATTATATGAAGAAGGGACTATTAGACAAGGATTGCAGGCAGCCTCTAGATGCAGCCTTACAACATCTTATTTTAGAGTTTTGATCTCCAGAACTCTAAAAGAACAATTTTGTATTATCTTGCACCACTAAGTTTGAAGTAATTTGTTACCACAACAATAGGAAACTAATACAAGCAATAACTGCTCTGGCTGAATATGTATATAAAACCTATGAACTAGAAATTATACTCACATTTATATACCCACTAGACTATTTACCAAATAACATGTACTAGAATTTTTATAACAGTAATATGTAAGTATCAAAACTATAGATATATTGTAAATCCATCAAGAAATCATGGATTTAACTCAGGAATATCCATAAAATGAATTGTTATAAATCAAAGAGAAAAAATATACTATTGATATACTCAACAACATGGATGATTCTTACAAACAGCATATTAAGAAAAAGATGTCAGGTCAAAACAGATAAATAATGTATAATTTTATTTATTTAAAAAAAGCTTTAGAAACAGAGAAATAAACTATGGTGTTAGAGGTAAGGATAGTGGTTTCCTTAGTGAGTTGTTAGTGACTGGGAAAGATCATAAGGGACTTCTTGGGTGTTGAGAATACTCTATTTTCTAATTTTGGTGGTGGTAACATAGGTTGGTTTATTCTGTGCAAATTAACAAGCTGCAAACTTATGATTCATGTAATTTTCTGTATATTTTACACTTCAATAAGGAGTTTACTTTTAAAAAAAAAAAGTAAGAGTACGTATACAAAACAGCACTCTCTAATCCTTAATTAAAAGAGTTGAAAGAGAATGCAATTAAACCAGATTGTCTCAGTTTGGGCATAGCACTACATATCAGGCTGTTCCATAGCTATAGGCTAGCCTATGAATCATGGTGCTTGGTTCAGCTGCCCTGTTCTGGTTCAACTAAGTGGAGGACACAGTGCACTCACAGGAAGAAATGTAGATAGGAAAATTTACCTTAAAAAGGAACTGAAGGATGTCTGATTGGAAAAGTTATTATGACGTTTCACTACAGGAAACTTATATAATCACAGTATATTAGGGCAGTCAAACTTGATGATCTGAGCATTTGAAAGGAACTTTATAAAGGCTTCACAGCCCTAATTAAGGTGATTTGGAAGCAATAACTTTAATGTTGATCATTAAGCATGACAATAAATGGTAAACAAGAGATGCTGAGAAGCCCAGAAGTCCCTGCTGTTATTTCAAAAGCAGTATGTCTGAAATAAAGTCATTGGGACTAAGGACAAGGTGATCTGGGAGGTAGGTAATACTGCCTGTCAGAATAAATGGTCTTGTTTCCCCTGGTGTATCTTAATTATTAATTTGGGCTCAGCATTTAATGTCTATTCTACATTTTCCTAGATCTCAGTAATCATGAAGCCTACTAGAGTAAAATAGAATTAACTGGAAAAACAAAGAAAGCAATTTCAAATAATATGATTAAATCCATTGATCATAAAATCACCAAACTATGTCTTATTTACCAAAAAAATGGCAGTTTTAAATTAGTTGAACTGCAGTTATTATGGCCTAAGATGATAAACTAAAAGCTTGATATTTTAAAAAAATGGAATACAAAATTAAATTATTTTCATGCTGTTTTATTTAAAGAATAGAAGTTTGAAATTTTAAAATGACTGGAAAGTGTAATTGCTATTGTTTATTTTCAATACATTTCTTATGAGAAAAACTAGAAGGAGCTGAATAGGCTTTGTTTTGTTTTGTTTTGATAATATTTTAAAACCAAAATCCATTTTATTAGATTTTTAAGATAGAATTAAAATTTGGAAATTATAATTTTTGATTGAACGTTGTTACATAGCTACCAGATTACAATAACTTATTTTAGAGATAAGTTTGACTATGTGAACTCTTTGAAAAGGAAGATTCTGTAGAAAAAAAAGCAAAGTTGTGGACTAGAAATCCATTAAACTAATTGTTTCAAGAACTTTGTACACTATTTTAACAATAAATTATGCATATATATGAGTGATATGTTCATTCAGTCAACAAATATGCACTGAAATTGTATTACATCCATTTGTAAATCCTAAATTTTTGTTAATTTATCCATTTGAAAAGGAATATTTTGAGCATAATTAGACCATGGCAAAATAACTGATATTGGATGGGTCCTTCATCATAAACAGTTGAGAAACTGATAAAAATATAAAAGGCAACTATTTTCAAATATTTTCAGGTATTAGGCCAAAGACAGTGAAGGACTACAATCCTTGACAGAAGGGAAACATGTAATATGAGTTCTACTTCCCTGACTCCCTGCCTGTGGTCATACTCTTGACTGTGACACATGAAAGTGGGAAGCAAGCGGAGCAAGGTAGCCTGAGTAAGGAAAGTAGAAATCAGAATTCTGTGCTGCTTACGCGGCTTGAACTTATGGAGCATAAAAGAAAGAGCTCATCAGAAGGGAGGACTGTGCATATGCAAGGTGAATTTTCATAGAGCCTAGCAGAGATTAGCTGCTGTGGCACTCAGAACAGAATAGAGTTACTACACAGTAAGCAGGACTGGGAGATGTTGGAATTCTGGCTCAGTCAGGGTGGGCATACTTCACTGAGGAGTTCAATCATTTAGCTGAGAACAAACAGTAAGAACTATTACTGTATAGTAAATAATACACTCTGGGACTAAGGTAAAATTGAAAATATATCCGCTCTCACAAATAATAAATCAAGTCTGAAAGGATCAAGATGATTTGCCACAAATTTAGCTGTTTGCCAGAATGATATTCAAAACTGTTAAATGTAGTTACAAATATCTTCAGCATGTCATGCAAATGTACAGCATAAAACAAAAAGTATAAGTCAGTGAAGAAGCAGAAAAATGTGAAATAAAAATGAGGGGGCTTTTTGCAAGTTCAACTGATGCAGACAGTACAATGACCTAGGTGTTGGAATTAATGTTGGTGGGAATGTAAATTGATACAACCACTATGGAGAACAGTATGGAGGTTCCTTAAAAAACTAAAAATAGAACTACCATACAACTCAGCAATCCCACTACTAGGCATAAACCCTGAGAAAACCATAATTCAAAAAGAGTCATGTACCACAATGTTCATTGCAGCTCTATTTACAATAGCCAGGACATGGAAGCAACCTAAGTGTCCATCAACAGATGAATGGATAAAGAAGATGTGGCACATATATACAATGGAATATTACTCAGCCATAAAAAGAAACGAAATTGAGTTATTTGTAGTGAGGTGGATGGACCTAGAGTCTGTCATACAAAGTGAAGTAAGTCAGAAAGAGAAAAACAAATACCATATGCTAACACATATATACGGAATCTAAAAAACAAACAAACAAAAGGTCATGAAGAACCTAGGGGCAAGACTGGAATAAAGACTCAGACCTACTAGAGAATGGACTTGAGGATATGGGGAGGGGGATGGGTAAGATGGGACAAAGTGAGAGAGTGGCATGGACATATATACACTACCAAATGTAAAATAGATAGCTAGTGGGAAGCAGCTGCATAGCACAGGGATATCAGCTCGGTGCTTTGTGACCACCTAGAGGGGTGGGATGGGGGGGTGGGAGGGAGGGAGATGCAATAGGGAAGAGATATGGGAATATATGTATATGTAAAACTGATTCACTTTGTTATAAAGCAGAAACTAACACACCATTGTAAAGCAGTTATACTCAAATAAAGATGTTAAAAAAAAAAGAACTTTAAAATAGGTATTTTAAATATGTTCAAAATTCTTAAGGAAAAGATGGATATATTTAGTGAACAGATAGAAAATTTCAGAAAAGAAAATGAAAAAAATATAAATAAATAAGAAACACATGTAAATTCAAGAAGTAAGTACAATATCTGGAAAGATCCATATATTTGGTTAGGTTTAATAGCAGAATGTAAATTGAAGAAAAATGTAAGTGAAGAACAGCATATACTAACGTTTGTAAAAATGATAGCTGAATAGCTGAACATTTGCTAAATTGGTGAAAAAATCAATGCATTTTTATGAAGCTCAGTGAAATCCAAGTAGGATACAAACAAATAAAATCATACATTATAGATACCTTATAAAACAGGGATAAAGAGAAAAGCTTAAAAGTAGAAGGAAAAAAGTCACATAGAGAGAAACATACAAATGATAACTGACCTTTACCTGGAAACAACAGAGGCCAGAAAACATGGTGTTTTTTAAAGTGACAGGAGGAAAACAAAAAAATAACAAAAATCACTGTCAATCTAGAAATCAATATCAAAATCAATATCAATCTAGAAATCAATCTAGAAAACAAAAAAAAACAAAAAAATGAAATTAGAAATTGTTACCTTAAGATCAATAAAAAAGCAAGAATATTCTTTTAAGAGCAGGAAAAGCAAGCACATTTTTTTCTGATGATTTAAAAATGAATTTGTCTCCAGTAAATCTGCACCTAAAAAAAAAAAAAAGAAAAGCTCAAATGAAGTCTTCAGCCTGAAGGAAAACGTTGTAATGTTCTTACAATTTACCAATTTACATGAAGTGGAGAAATATTAATATTAAGCATATGATACTAAGTTAAAGATGCCTATTGTATTCCAGGATTAATCTGTGTAAACAATAGTGCATGGCAGAAGGTATATCACTTCCAAGAATGTACTATAAAACAATGCAGATTATATCTTTTGAGATATCCCTCTCCTGAAACCTCTATCTTCTGGGAGAGACCACTTAGCACACTTAGGCAGTTTTTGGGAAGACCGTTATAAGAGATGTAGGCTTCTGACTGACAGAAATTTCTGGCCAGTGAGAAACTGAAGTCTGCTAACAGCCTTATAAATGAACTTGGAAGCAGATTCTTCAACCCCATTTGAGCCTTGAGATAATTGCAGTCCCATCTGACAGCTTGACTGCAACCTCATGAAAGACCCTGAGAATCAACTACCCAGTTAAACTGCTTCTGGATTCCTGATCCTCAGAAATTCTGAGACATAATGAATGTTGTTTTTAAGTTGCTAAGTTTAAAAGGAATTTGCTATGCAGTGATAGTAACTTACATGACAATACATTTTCAACATCGATAAAATAGACAATTTTCTTGAAAGCTACAAACTGCCAAAGATCACTCAGCAAGAAATAGATAAACTGCATAACTGTCTATTAAAGAAATTAAAATATCAAGAGCGAAACTAAAAAGTACTGTATTTTAAACTGAGTGAAAAAAATTTCAGCCCTGAAACCCAGCAGGACCCTGTGAGACTCCTGGGCACAGAAGCCTTTCTGTGTCCCGTATTCCTTGTTTGTAGGGAACAGACTCCAGCATCCATGACCTTCCCTGAGTTCCAAAGGACAGATTCGGACGGCTGCTAATCAGGGAAGGGAGGGGAAGCAGAGACAAGGGAGGAGCAGCCAAGAGGCAAGATTAAAGGAACCAGAGAAGTTCATCAAGATTAGGAGACCACCTGAAATGAGATTAAAGGAGTGCCGGCCCTGCACACACCCTAATCTTATAAGCAACCCCACCCTTGAAATTGCTATAAAAACTCCTCACCAATTCCTCCCAGGTTGGGACACATAGTTTTTGAGGACAGCAGCCCACTGTGTCCCCCTTTGCCTGGCAAACCAATAAAGCTATTATTTTCTACTTTATCCAAAAGTCTGTCTCTGAGATTCGATTCATCACTGGTGCACTGAGGCTGAATTTTCGGCATCAGCGTGAGACATCCAAATTTATGGGTTACTACTAAAGTAGTGTTAAAAGGGAACTCCATAGGTTACTTTTATGTTAGAGAAGAAGAAAGGTCTTAAATCAATGACTAAGGCTTTCATCTTAAGAAATGAAAAAAAAAAAGAAAAGGAAATTAAACCTATAATAAAGAGGAGAAAGGAAACAATAAAGAGGAGAGATTATCAAATAGAAAACAAAAACCAACAAAAAAATGAAATTAGAAATTGTTACCTTAAGATCAATAAAATTGATAAAGATCTTGCCTGACCAAGAAAAAAAAAAAGAAAATTTTAAATATCAGGGATGATAGAGATGATGTCACTAAAGATTCTATAGACTTTAAAATGAATCATTTATTAGTATCAAATTATCTCATTCAACAGAATACACTTGTTAAATTACTCTTACTTCCTTAATAACTGGCTAGTCACTTGCATTATTTTGGTAACATTTCTTATATGAAAAACAATGCAATGATTCTTCATTTTTATTGATCTTTGTATGTTAGAAAAAATGTAAAGAACTTGCTTTAATTCAATTAGTAAAATATAAAAATTCACCATCACAGAACTAATTAATCATGATAATTACAACAATAAAAAATGTGCATGTTTTATATCACTGGAACATAAGGTTATGAAAAAACTGGTTCATTCAGTTCAGTATCTGTAGAGCTTATCATATTGTTGATATGATATATAGGGAAATCAATAAACTTGTGTTGCATGAATAAAGATTTCTAGTGAGCCGGTTTAAATATTGCTAATGGTCTGAATTTTTATAGGGAACATTTCTAACTTATTCAAAGGAAAATATTTCTCATGCTGGTGTTTTAGAGTTTTAGAGAACAGTGTTAAATTTCAGCTAAAAATATAGAACAAAAATTATGTGTACACTAAAATTATATGAGACCACTGTTATATTATTTTTACAAGAATAGCAATGCAATTAGCTTTATGGAATCACATTTATTTGAGACACGTGTTCTTTCTTCTAAGCATTCTTGAGTACCCCCAGCAACTTTATGGCCAAATATATAAATAGCATTTTTATCTCTAGTTCCTTTACATAGCAACCTGTTTTCAAATATTGATATTTCAGTGTCTACTGGAAAGATATACTCTCTAAATGGAATCTGGAGGACATACCTGGACACTTCTGTTTTATGGAACAGCCAGCTTGACTCCTGTAGGCTGAAATCAATGGCTTTTAGCAATCATAACAAATAGCTGGTAATTTATTAACTCTAATCCTTTATTTTTGAGTAGACTCTTTGACATCAAGACATAATTGTCACTTTCATCTTTCTGTGAGCTACATTATTTTCCTTCCAGTCATTAGATAGTATTCCTTAGAGCACTACTGCTAACCTCACTAGCACTTTGTATATTAGTAGTTAACATTTTGCAGTTGGGGAATAGTATTCAATCTGCAACTGTGGCAATAACACATTGATGTCAAAGACGGTGACTCCTAATTACTTGCTGTTATATGGCAAGAGGGGTATTTCAATTGTTTTAATGATAATTTTGTTTTTTCAGTAATATAAAAATAAAATATAAATTCTTATGGTGGTTAAACTTATTGGAAATTCAACACTGAGAGGTTTTTACTAAAATAAAAATAAATATTTTGTGACTTGACTGTTAGGCAAATTTGTGAAGTACCAATATAAAAAACTGAGGAATATAAATGGAACCTCTGTAATCATGCTTAATTAGCTATTAAAGACCTATCAAATCAAAAACTCTAATAGAATGTTTTAAATTATCACACTACCATACATGTTGGGGATAAATTGTTGCAGAGTTTCAGAGTTATGAGGCAGAGTTAAGGAACAGTTTTTGTCCCTATCATAAGAGAATTGGGAGGCTACAGAAAGGATTTAAGCAGGAAAGTGGCATTATTGAATTTATAGTTTAAAAATGATCTCTCTGTCTCTTCAAAGGAGAATGGATTATAGGAATGCAAGAGTGAAAAAAGAAAATCAGTTCCTTAGTTCTCTTTAGATCTGGCCTGGGGGAGTGGTCCTTAATGTGTCGTCCAGAAGCTTTTGAGGAGTTGGTCTGCTAGATCAAAACTTTTTTTATTTTCAAAATAATAGCAAGATAGGATTTACTTTTATTCATTTTCATTATCTCACAGGTGTGCTGTAGAGTTTACCAGAGGCTGCAGAACACGTAATTGTCTAAGATATTGAATTCACAAGCAGAAACAAGAAGGCAGTTATCTTCTATTAAGTCAGACCAAAGAGATTTGTTAACGTTTAAAACAATGCCTTTCTCCTCACTTAGTTTTTGTTTTGGTAAGAGCAATTATTTTTCCATAAATTATGCTAACAATAAATGGGTTTACTATTGCTGTTTATAAATTAATATTTTTAATTCTAATTTTTGTGGTTCAATATAGTAAATGTCATTTGATATAGCCAAATAAACAAAAGCTATTTGGGATCCTTAATAATTTTCTAAGAATGTATATAGATCTTTTGACCAGAATATTTGCAATTCAGTGGACTAGACTCTGCCAGTTAGAGCACTGCCCTCATATTTTAACCTGTTAGTTCATATAGACTTTGTCTTATTTCTTGAGCTCCCTCAGCCTCTACATACAATCACTTTATAATTTCTGTTGATTTTAGGCCTAAACTTTTTTCATAACTATAAAATTTTCATTGTTCCCACTCCCATAGAATGATAGGTCAGATACTTTGTTTTGACGCTCTCAAATTCTATTTCCATCCTCCTCCAAGGGAACATTGGAAAGCTAAATTCTAAATTACTCATTGTGGTGGAGATTAATTTGTCCAACCAAATCCATTTTACCTCTAATCACAGGAATATATGTCAATTGTAAATGAAAATAGTCACCTTTGGCAGCCGTGTCTTGTAAGTGGCAGAACAGTCCACTATGCTGACCAGACACCAATGACTCATCAGGGATTGTAACATGCAAAGGAAATAAACTTCTATCTTCTTTAGCTATTGTATTTCTGGGTTTTATTGTTTCAGCAGTTCTAGTTTTATTTTATTACAATAAATGTGCTTGAGGAGTAAAGGTTCTTCAAATAAATATTTAAAGTAAATCTCAAAATGTAAATAGAAGTTGTACCAAAAGTGTGCAAACATGCTGAAACTAAAAGGGCTTTTCAAAATTATTTTAATGCAAAAAAGAAAAGTGAATGGAGCCAGGTCCAATATTAAAAGGATATATCAAAGATTGTATCAGCAGGTTCAGTTAGAATGGAACGCTTATTCAAGATTGTCTGAATTAAAAATAAAAAGCGGGAGACGCTAGTGAAGCACATGGGTCCCATGTCAAAAAAATTCTCTGACAACCCGACTCCTTAGCTGTCTTACTCTGCATATTTTTCTCTGTATCATTTACCACCATCTACATAGTAAATATTTTCTTGTTTGTTTATTGTCTATCCAGCACTGGAATATAAACTCCATGAGGGCAGAGAATTCTTTTGTTAACTGCTAACTCCTAGTGATTAACCTAGTAAGTGTCACATAGAGATGCTCAATAAGTATTATATTACATGAATAAATATTTTGATTTCTCATAGCACAGCAAGCCTTTCTTTTAGTGTCACTGTCACAATGTGTCATTTTTACACACGTGTGTTAGTATGATTATATTAATAGGGCATATCACACTCAATATATGGGAAAACTTCAAGGGGGCATGAACCATGCTTATTTTATTCAAATATCTATCTATATCTGTATCTATATCTACTCTATCTCCAGCACATTATACAGTAACTGGAATATAACTGGTATATATGAGAGGCTCAATACAGATTTGTTGGGTGAATGAAAGGACTCTCTGGACTATTTGAGGTGGGAATAATTGGATGATTTCCTTCCTACAGAGAGAAGTAGAATGTGTTGACAGAAAATTGTAAAAGAAAATTGAGAGATGGTAGAGTGTGTGTCTTTCTTGTGTTGTATTGGTAGTTATAAGCTGCTGTTTTTAAGCTGGAAGGTTTGACTCTAAATTGTGGTAACCCTATTGAAACTCAGCTGCCCTGTTGAACAAGGTTGTAAGTTGGAGATTTAATTACCTTTACATTTCCAGGATTCTTATTTGGTATGTTCATTATGGAGGAAGTATGTGAACATATTTCCAAAATGGCATATACTTTAGAAAGAGCACAAAGTTGTTAAAAGAAAATGATCCAATATATCTTTACATTTTTCACCATAAATTGCATGACATGGAGAGTTATCATTTCATTAGGGATTATTAATAAACATGACAAGTAAAAATTGTGGAAATTTTTGTTCTGAGTATAAATATGAAGAACATTTTTGTAGGATATGCTACAATGTATAAGAAAGAACCTATATGTGGGAGATAGATTCTGCTTAGATCCTTCTTCAAGAAAGAACATTTGTTCAAACACAGTGACTTGGCAGAGACTTACTCAGATCTACATCATGATCTGAAGCTTCCCCACCCACTCTGTCAGATATACAGAGTTCATCAGCTCACCTCCATGACTTGCTAATAACATCTGTTTCTCCTTTTCCTTTCACAGATACTATAAATCTAACCAATCCATGTTCCTACTGACTCTTCAACACCCCAACATATTTACTGTGACTGTGATAATGAACTTTACTTTTAGAGCAGTTTTAGCTTCATAGAAAAAATGAGGGGAAGGTACAAAGATTTCCCATATATCCCCTGCCTCCACACGTACATAGCCTCCTCCATTATCAACATCCCTTACCAGAGCAATATATTTGGTACAGCTAATGAACCTACATCGTCACAACATTATTACTCAAAAGTCCATAGTTTATTAGGAGTCACCCTCTTTGTGGTGTACAATCTGTGGGTTTTTACACCATTAGAGTATCATTCAGAGTAACTTGACTGCCTAAAGAAATCTCTGTGCTCTGCCTATTCTTGCCTTTTCTTCACCTAACTCTTGGAATCCACTGATTTTTTAATTGTCTCCATAGTTTTGCCTTTTCTAGAATATCATAAAAGGTGGAATCATAGTGTGTAGCCTTTACAGATTGACATTTTTAACTTATTAATATGTATTTAAATCTCCCATGACTTTTCATGGCTTGATGCCTCATGTCTTTTTAGCATAGAATAATATTCCATTGTCTGGTTATACCACGGTTTATTTATTCATTCACCTAATAAGGGGCATATTAGTTGCTTCCAAGTTTTGGCAATTATGCATAAAGCTGCTATGAATATCCATGTGCAGGTTTTTATATGGACATAAGTTTTCAATTCCTTTGGATAAATACCAATGAGTGTGATTTCTGGATTGAATGGTAAGAGTATGTGTTGTTTTGTAAGAAACCAACTGTCTTCCAAAGTGTCTGCACCATTTTGCATATCCAACAGCAAAGAGTGAGAATTCCTTCTTCTCCATATACTTATCAGCATTTTGTATTGTCAGTGTTTCAGATCTGGACCATTCTAGTAGGTGTGTAGCTGTGTCTCTATTTTATTTGCATTTCCCTGATGACATATGATGTCATATGCTTATTTGACATATGTTTATCTTATTTGTGAGGTGTCTATTAAGGTCTTTGGCCTATTTTTTAATCAGGTTGTTTGTTTTGTTATTGCTGAGTTTTGAGATTTCATTATATGTTTTGGACAGTAGATTTTTTTAACAGATGAGTTTTTTGCAAATATTTTCTCCCAGTCTATGGCTTTGTCTTCTCATTTTCTTGACATTGTTTCTCACACAGCAGAAGTTTTTTGTTTGTTTGTTTTGTTTTGTTTGTTTGTGTTTGTTTTGTTTGTTTGTTTGTTTGTTTAAATTCTTTCTTTCAAGGATCATGCATTTGGTGTTGTATCTAAAAAGTCATAGCCAAGCCCAATATCATCTAGGTTTTCTCCTACATTATATATACATTATATATTTATAGTTTTTGTGCTTTATGTTTGGGTCTGTTATCCACTTTGAGTTAAATTTTATTAAGGATTAAAGTCTATGTCTAGATTCTTTTTTTTTTTTTTTGCATGTGGATGTTGAGTTGTTTCAGCACCATTTGTTGAAGAGGCTATCTTTGTTCCATTGTACTGTCTTCACTCCCTTGTTAAAGATCAGTTGACTATATTGATGGGGATCTATTTCTGGGCTCTGTTTTGCTCCTTTGATTTATCTGTCTATTCCTTAATTCATATCTTACTGTCTTAGTTATTATAGCTTTATAGTAAGTCTTGAAGTTGGGTAGTGTCATTCCTCCAATTTTGTTCTTTTGCTTCAATCTCGTATTGGCTACTCTGGTTCTTTAGCTTCTCCACATACACTTTAGAATCAGTTTGTTAATATCCACAAGGTAACTTGCTATGATTTGATTAGGATTACACTGAATCTACAGATCAAATTGGGAAAAACTGACATCTTGACAATATCGACTCTTCCTATCCATAAGCATAGTATATTTCTCCATTTGTTTAGTTCTTCTTTGATTTCATTCATCAGGGATTTGTAGTTTTCCTCATATGGATCTTGTACATATTTTGTTATATTCCTTAGTATTTCAGTTTGGGAGGAGATGATGTAAATGATATTGTGCTTTTAATTTCAAATTCCATTTGTTCATGGCTGGTATGTAGAAAAGTGATTGTTAACCTTGTAACCTGAAACCCTGTTATAATCACTTGTTAGTTCTAGGAGTGTTTTTGTTGAATGTTTCAGATTTTCTACATAAGCAGTTCTATCATCTGTGAACAAAGACAATTTTATCTCTTCCTTTGCAAGCTGTATACATTTTATTTCATTTTTTCATGTTATTGAACTAGCTAGGTCTTCCAGTATTATGTTGAAAAGCAGCTGTAACAAGTGACACCCTTGCCTTGTACCTGATCTTAGTGGGAAAGCTTCAAGTTTCTCAGCATTAGAAATGATATTAGCTATAGTTTTTTTTTTTTTTTTTTGAAATAGATAGTCTTTATTAAGTTGGGGGTGTTTCTCTTTATTGCTAGTTTACTGAGAGTTTTTGACATTAATAAGTGTTGGATTTTGTCAACTGCTTTTTCTGCATCTACTGATATAATCATGTAATTTTTCTTTTTTAGTCTGTTGATATGATGCATAACATTATTATTCCTTGTTTGCACTTTAATGTCCATGAGATCTGTAGTCATGTCGTCTCTTTTTTCTGATATTAATAATTTGTGTTTTCTATTGTTTTTCCTTAGTTAGCTTGGCTGGAAGTTTATTAATTTTATTGATCTTTTCAAAAAATCAGCTTTTGGTTTTGCTGCTTTTCTCTACTGAGTTTCTGTTTTCAATTTTATTGCTTTCTACTCTCTTACTTTTTTTCTTCTTCTTCTTACTTTGTATTTAATTTACTCTTCTTTTTCTAGTTCCCCAAGGTAGATGCATGAATGATTGATTTTAGATCTTTCTTCTTTTCTAGTATATGCAGGAAATGCTATAAATTTCCCTATGTTCTTACTGATTTTTGCCCATTGGATCTGTCCATTTTTAATAGAGAGGTATTGAAGTTTCTAAATATAATAATGAATTTATCTTTTAATCCTTACATTTCTATCAGTTTTGCCTCACATATTTTGGGGTTTTGTGTTAGAAACACACACATTGAAAATTATTATGTTTTGTTGAAGAATTGACACCTTTTTCATAATGAAATGCCCCTCTTTATCCATGATAACTTTGCATGTTTTTTTTTTTTTTTTTTAATTTATTTATTTATTTATTTATGGCTGTGTTGGGTCTTCGTTTCTGTGCGAGGGCTTTCTCTAGTTGTGGCAAGCGGGGGCCACTCTTCATTGCGGTGCGCAGGCCTCTGACTATCGTGGCCTCTCTTGTTGCGGAGCACAGGCTCCAGACGCGCAAGCTCAGTAGTTGTGGCTCATGGGCCCAGTTGCTCCGTGGCATGTGGGATCTTCCCAGACCAGGGCTCGAACCCATGTCCCCTGCATTGGCAGGCAGATTCTCAACCACTGCGCCACCAGGGAAGCCCACTTTGCATGTTTTGACTTTGCTCTGTTTGAAATTAAAACAGCTACCTCACTTTCTTTTGATATAAGGTTAGCATGGTATATCTTTCCCCATCTATTTTTTATTCATTTGTCAGCTAAAAATTTGATCTCCCAATATAAATCTGGAAGTTGTACCAAAAACTGTGTTAAAATGCTAGGGATAAATATATATATATGTTTATATTTATATCTATATAAACATATCTATATATACTTGTGTCAGAGCTACTTTTACAAAAATTACCATACAAAGTAATAAGTTCTATAAAAGAGGCAAGTAACCAATGCTATTGGAGCAAAGGGGAGAAGAGATTAATCCTGAATGTAGTAGTCAGTTTAATATGATAACAGTATGTTGGATAAAGGGATGGAGTTTTGGGCTTTGATCCTGAGGATTTGAGAGCTGTTATTGGTTCTGCTTTAGTTGTCTGGTAGGCAGAAAGGCACTTAACCTCCATGGCATTAACTTTTAAACTTTATGGGTGATGGATCCATTTGAGAGCTTGGTGAAATGGTTTTCAGGAAAAATACAGGACTATATATATATATTCAGTTGAAGAAATATTGCTATGTAGAAAGCTGTTTCTTTATCTACAAAGTGCATATATTGTGTGAGATAATATTAAGATTTGTACATTTAAAAATCACAGATATTTCTTCACTATTAGTCACTCTCATTTGCACTTAAAATTTTTAAATGGACCCTGAAAAATTTATTCAGTCAATAAATTTTGGAGCATGCACTATATATATACATACATATATATATATATATATATATATATATATATATATATATCATGTATTATAAGCTTGAATAAAGCAATTAGTAACTTACAAAAACTACTTCCCCTCATGGATAAGTAAATAATGGTAAATGATTATAAACATTTGTCTTTTGCCATGTATTTTGGACCTTACCCATTAAATTCTCAACATGTCAAACTCTTTAAACTATATAGTTGAAGAAAATATGGGTACCATATATTATTTTCTGAAAAAAAAAATAAACTAACATCAATTAGAATTTGGCCTAATACATCTTTTAGGAAAACAAAACACACAACAGTTAAGTTAGCAAAGATTATTTTTAATGAAGGCTGTTTTAATAAATTTCAAAAAATTGAAAATCCAAAAAAAGGCAAAACTGAGGTAATATAGCTATAGTAAGATCAAGAAACAGCTATCATCTTTCTTAATGTGACATTTTTGCCAGTCACGCCAGTGAAGTCCATGTGTTTCTTTGAAATAAAGCAAGCTTGCTAGGATATATCTCAGTATTGCTCATTTTGTTTCTTCATTTCCAAGTAAGGGATATGCAGTTTCAATAGGGATAGTCAAAACATTTAAGTTTAGAATTTGTGTTTGTAATATCCCTTAATTTTACTATATTAGAGTGTAATTTTTCTTCATTGGAAATTTCCAAAATGGATATGTCGGTGCTTTGACTATCTTCCATGCTATCATTAAATATCTTTATTTATTTCCATGTTGCTTTTTTCATGCTTTAGTCCTGTCCTCTATGTTTCTCTATCCCCTATTATAACCTTTTTCAACATAGTATTTATTGTCATTATCTGTTCCTCTAATACACTTTGTTGGAGTTCATAGATATCTGTATCAAAAAGATTCAGATTTAAATCTGATATAGGAATGACTAAAATATCCAAGTCTCTGAGTATGATGTTTCAATTGAACAGGTTTTTTGTTTGTCTCATTTGAGGTCATAATTGAGTATATTGTATTTCAAACAGAAAAAATGGTGAAATATTATGGGTAAATAGAAGAGATTATACCAAATATCTCAGTCATTTACAAACTAATTCCTGTTCATTTCTGTGGAAATATTATTCTTCCTTTCTGCATTGGCATTAAGATTATTCTTGCACATTTCAGCCAATGGTATATGAGTGAAAGAAACATTTTACTTCTAAGCAGAAGTTTTAAGAGCCAGCATGTGACCTGCCTATGTTCCCTTTTCTCTCTGTCACAGGATTGGCAATGATTACTGCCATGAGATTGGCTATATACAGTGAGAGCAAAATTGCTCTTTTTGTTGTTGAATGTTAATGAAATTTGGGGGTCATTTGTTATTACAACTCACCCATCTTTTAAGATATATAGTTGATCTTTGAATAATGTGGGAGTCAGGGGTGCCAACAATCTGCAGAGTTGAAAATCCACTTGTAACTTTATAGTCAGCCCTCCTCCTCCAAATATGCAATGCCAAATCTGCAGATTCAGCCAGCTGAGTTTCGTGTGGTATGGTAGTACATACTTAGTGAAAAAAATTCACATATAAGTGGACCCAGACAGTCCAAATCCATGTTGTTCAAGTGTCCACTGTAGTCCTTATTATACTTTATACCCATTGTTTTCTTTTGATGCCAAACTATATGGGGCAAACAATTGTCCTCATCCCACGAACCCTGTTTCTGTGGTTTCTATTTTAGAGAACTATAGACTGTTTACTTTGTCTCAGATCCGGTGCAGATAATACTTTGCTTTATGATTTCCCTGGATTTTCAAGAAGGGGAATTTCCAAGAAGACAAGTGTGGAAGGATGAATCAAGTCCATTAATTTTGTCATCATTCTTTAATTCTGGGTCATAGTTTAGAGTTTGGCTTGTATATTGAATACCCAAGATTCTTATCTATTAAAAACTAAAATAATGATCCATCAAATATGGCTTAGAGGTCAAGTTTGTTTTTTATGAAAGAACAACTTAGAAACCCATTAAGTAATCTGATAAAAACCACAGGTGTTTCTATTTTTTACCAATCTTTTGTAAATATCTCATGAACCACTGACTCAGTTTTTCAAAGTGAACCTTTTTTAATCTAATAATTCCAAAGTATTTATCTTTGTCCCCATGTTAAAAATCAATAGTTTGCATTCATACTTAATTGGTTTTTAAAATACTTCAGCAAAACAAATTTGATGATGATATGATGGCACTAATATTTGATGCAATCAAAACTGATTTTGGTATGCGTACTGTTCAACTAGTGGCAGTAGAAGAATGCCAGATGTAGAAAAAACAGTCATCCATTATTCATAATAATTTATCTTTCCATGCACATCAATCTGTATCTTTTAATGAAGAAAATTTAAAAAAACACATATAAGTTTGTTTAAAGGATAAGCATGTGAAAGAGCTTTTAGCAATGCATTGAAGTATATATGTTACAATATTAAGAAGGCATATGTCTGTTTTATGACCATACTTTTCATTTTGTTTTTGTATTTCTGTGTTTGTTTTCTACAAATAGTAGGTTATTCTTGCCATCAGAATTTGATCCTAAAATAGAATATAACAACTGATACTTTTATGTTTATGATCAAAGAATTTAATCCTACCTCAGGATTGTTAATGTAGAAGAAATTTTAAATTAAGGACCTTAAACCATTTCTAAATACTTCTTATTTGATTTATTTTACAATAAAAATAAATGACTCCTTTTATTAAACATTTCAATTTATTTCATATGTTCAGTGAGGTATTTCAGAGGATTATGGCATAATAAATACACAAAAAATTTTTAAAAAATAATTATAAGGTCTCTTGATGTTGAATGACAATAAAAGCTTGTTGAACAATACAGAATTTTTATGGCATTGTTTAAGGAAGGAGACAGAAGAAAACTGTGAAAATTAGTAGATTTCATCTATCAGCTAAAATATTCCTTTTAACATATGGTAGCTGTGGATTGTTTTCACAGTCCACAGATCTGTGAGTATGACAGTAAACATATGCTTGAGTTCTAAGCATCTCAAATAGAAATAGTCTTAATTTGAAATAAATAAGTTCCAGCACTGATCAAAATTGTTTTCATCATCTATTTACAGGCCACCTGTTACTAATGTAATTGAACTGTATACTTATAATGATTCTTAGGATTTATATTGAGGCAGGTGGGGGGAGAATTAGAAAGAAACTGCTAAACTAAGAGAGGAAATGAAAAGAGACACACCAAAAATGCCAAAGAACACACTGGAAAGGGAAACAAAGTTTTCCATAAACACTCAAAAAGACACATGCATCCCAATTTTCATACAAGTATTATTTACAATTGACAAGATATGTAAGTGTTCATCAACAGATGAATTGATAAAGAAGATGTGGCATATATATATACAACGGAAACTACTCAGCCATAAAAAAGAATGTAATTTTGCCATTTGCAACAACATGGATAGACTTCGAGGACAGTATGCTGAGTGAAATGTCAGAGACACACAAATACTGTATAACTTATATATAGAATGTAAAAATACAACAAACTAGTGAATGAAACAAAAATGAAGCAGACTCACAGATATAGAGAACAAACCAGTGGTCATCAGTGGAAAGAGGGAAGGGGGGGTTAATATAAGGTGGGGGGAAATGGCTTATTATGGGATTATATGAAATCATGTGTGTGAAAGTTTTGAAAATTGTAAATCACTATAGAATTTAAAGAATCTTTCATTCAATAAAAAAATAGAAAAAAGGGTTCCAATTTATAATTTTCTTTTAATATGTGCTTCTCCTTTTGGAATATAAATTACATAAAGATATTGCCTCTGGTTCTGTGTTGTATTTTTATTATTTAATGGAATGATTGGTCCACAGTAGGTATTCAATAAATATTTGACAAATGGATGGAAAAATACATAAGTGAGTGAGTGCTTGCTTCTACCTGAAGGATGCTGGAAAACTTTCAAGAAGAAATTTGAGCTGGATCTAGAGAGTGAATAAGAAGTGAGACAATGCAATAGGTGGAATACAACTGTCCTGTAATGTCAGGAGCATTAATATTTAAAATGAGCTAAGTATAATACAAAATATTAATGGCAGAAAGAACAAGACATGGACAGGCCACTGTATGGGTAGATAATGTAATGTTAAGAGAAACAAAAAGAGTAGAACTGCAGAGTTTCTTTCTCCCAACTTTTTGGTAAAATCAAGTAGGTAAACAGAAGAAATTTCAAGATAAGGTGTTCATAATAAAAGTGTAGCAGTAAAATGAGTTTCAGCTTAGGTTGCCTAAAAGGACTTTTATCTGTGCCTAAATAGAGCATATCTTGCTTTTTTTAGGAAGACACAGATGATTACCTACCTTCATCCTTTCTCCTTTTCTTTCTTATTAACAAGTACCTAAAATTTGTGCAGAGCAGCGAAGTGTTTGGTTGAAATTCACAGATAGCAGAAGAAATCTCCAAAGACAGAAAACAACAAATGATTTTATACATTTATTTATTTTGATACACAGGAAAAAGTTGCTTTCAAAATATTCTGACTTTTATGGTTGATGTTATCTGGAAATTTCTACATCATTATTTAAAACTATTAACATTAACATTAATAGATAACATTTAAAATATTTAATATATTTAGTTTGAAAGTATATAGAGTTCATGATTACTGGGATTCCTAAATATTTCATTAAGAACAAGCTATTTAATGCAACTTATTATGTATATATTTGCAAGACAATAATCAAGATACTGAAGACTATGTAAAGATTCCAGTATCTGAAATTCAGTATGTCCAAAACAATTCCCAGTTCCCAAATTTTATGCCTACAACACTCCAATATTAAAGCCCCATACCTTACATTCTCAGTAAATGGTACCAGTATCTATACAGTTCAAATCAAAATCCTGAGATTCATTCTTTTTTCCTTGTCTCTCTTTGTCTCTCTCTCTCACTCTCTAAATGTACTCATCTATCAAACTCAATTATCAATATTTCTTCACTTTGAGGAAATATATTACTTATTCATCTTTTAATTAATTCATTAAACCAATACTTTAACAAATGTTTATGGCTGTATACTTGTTGATTGGCACTGTGCTAGGCCATAGTGAAATAGTGGTGAAGGATAAAGTCCAGTACTTCTGGACTCTCACATCCTAGAAAGGAATAAAATAAGCAGTAACAAAAATTTAAGTTACATAATGACACACATAATAAAATAAGCAGTGACAAAAGTTGTATTATGTTAAATCTTATCTCAACAATAGATTTGCATCTGAATTTGTATTTATGATTTTTAAAATTCTTTTCAATTCTCTACACTGAGAAGTTCACATTTTATAATATATGCATTTTACTTTGATGATAAATATAATACATAATTATACACATCTCAAATAATTAAAGATACATAACTAGGAAATTGAAAGTAGTCAGAAAAAATTAAATATAACTTAGAAAATTACTAAGTATTACCTTCCCACAAAAAGCCTTCTATTGATTTGATTTTGTTATTTATGATAGGTTGACATTAATAGAGCCACAAAGAAACAGAAACTCATGATTCACAAGAAAATTGCCTGCCTGGAAAGAGGAAGGGAGACAGCCTCTCTGAAGTGCTCTGATCTTATTATATGAGATAGTTTCATTAGGCGTTTCTGTAGCAGCTCTAAAATAGCACAATTAAAGCAAAACAAATCTTAATTTATTTTATAAAAAAGTATATTTCCTGGGGGGCATTCAATTTAAGTCCACAGGAATAAAGAAAAACGTAGAGCTTAAATCTTTTTATTTTATTTTATTTTTATTTATTTATTTTGTATTGAAGTATAGTTGATTTACAATGTTGCATTAGTTTCTGGTGTAAGGCAAAGTGATTCAGATATATATATATATATATAATTTTTCCCCATCATCAGGGGTGAAATATATACTACTTGTTTCTGAACCAAAACGATAATTTCCACAGTTCAAAATGTTTCTCTGCTAATATGGCTCTCGTAGAAATTAAGTAGTTTTATTTCCTTAAAAAAATTTTTAAATGTGTATGTTCGTTTCCATATTCTTTTCCATTATGATTTATCACAGGATATTGAATTTAGTTCTCTATGATATACAGTAGGACCTTGTTGTTTATCCATTCTGTATATAATAGTTGGAACCTATTAATCCCAAACTCCCAATCCATCCCTCCCCCACCCCCACCCCCACCCCCGGCAACCACAAGTCTATTCTCTATGTCTGTGAGTCTGTTTCTGTTTTGTAGATAAGTTCATTTGTATCATTTTTTTAAAATTCCACATATAAGTGAAATCATAAGATATTTGTCTTTGTCTGACTTACTTCATTCCATCTGACAATCTTTAGGTCCAACCATGTTGCTGCAAATGGCATTACTTCATTCTTTTTAACGGCTGAGTAATATTCCATTGCATATATGTACCACATGTTCTTTATCCATTCATCTGTCAATGGACATTTAGGTTGCTTCCATGTCCTGGCTATTTAAACAGTGCTGCTATGAACACTGGGGTGCATGTATCCTTTTGAACCATGTTTTCCTCTGGATATATGCCCAGGAGTGAGATTGCTGGATCATATGGTAGTTCTATTTTTAGTTTTTTAAGGAACGTCTATACTGTTCTCCACAGTGGATGTACCAATTTACATTCCCACCAATTTACATTCCCACCAACAGTCCATTTTCTCCACACCCTCTCCAGCATTTATTGTTTGTAGACTTTTGGTGATGACCATTCTGACCAGTGTGAGGTGATACCTCATTGTAGTTTTTTTTTTTTTTTTAATTAATTAATTTATTTATATTTATTTTTTGGCTGTGTTTGGTCTTCGTTTCTGTGCAAGGGCCCTCTCCAGTTGAGACGAGCGGGGGCCACTCTTCATCGCGGTGCGTGGGCCTCTCACCATCGCGGCCTCTCCCACCGTGGAGCACAGGCTCCAGACGCGCAGGCTCAGCAGTTGTGGCCCACGGGCCCAGCCGCTCCGCGGCACGTGGGATCCTCCCAGACCAGGGCTCGAACCTGCGTCCCCTGCATCGGCAGGCAGACTCTCAACCACTGCGCCACCAGGGAAGCCCCCCTCATTGTAGTTTTGATTTGCATTTCTCTAATAATTAGCAATGTTGAGCAAAATATTTTTATTTTTCATATCAATGTATGATTATTTCTATCTTGAAAATTTATACAATATATATGTTTCATCCTTTTTCCCATTGCAAAGAAAAATGTTCTGAATTATATATTTTCTGTAAAACAAGCAACAAAACTTTATATTGTATAGAGTGTGTTATCTTTCAATGTTGTATGAATTTGAAATCAAAATAAATGTAAATGAATTAAATGGATCCAGTTTCTTGCCCCTTGTGATACATACCTGAAAACAATGTGTTGTTGGTTTCCTCCCTGGGGAACAGGTTGGGAGACCAAGATTTTTCTCCAAGTGGATTATTGAGAATGTTTTAGGAATAACGTTCTTCAATGAGTGAGGGAAGCATGATTTGGCAGAAGTAAAAGTTAAACTGCAATGCAATTACAACAAAATCTTCTATCCAACCCTATAAGAATCACTGAAGGTGGAACGACCCTTGCAAGATGTCTCAAATGAAGACAAGAGAGCCAGGCCTCTATACACCCATGTTGACCAATCACTGAATGTAGGCTGTTTTCTGGAAGGAGAATAATACTTGGTGAGTTACCTCTCTTCATCTGAGGACATTGCTTAGAAAGAGGACTCATTAGTAAGCCATCAACAGGTGATACTCTCAGCAGCAAGCGGAATGAAAATTTGTATCTACTGGGGTTCTGGGTAGCACACCACAGTATCCACTTCAAGATAAATCAGAAAGATGTAAAAGTAACACCTCAATGTTTACTGATTGCAATCTATGTCATTAAATTTATCCAACTACGTTCATTAAGAACAAATGTTAAAAAAATTTTATTTAACATGATAAAGCATTTGAGCTTGACTTTTAACAAAAATGATGTATTGTAATACTGTGAAGCCTTGCTCTTGAGTCACCCTTTTGCAAGTTTTTTTTTTTTTTTTTTAGACATTCGGTTAAAGTGCAAACTCCTTTAAAGAATTGTACGGAGGATGAATGCAGCCTCTTTACACATTTTTAAATTGGTAAATTTAAACCTAGTTGTTGTTCCTTAACATACTGTCAAATGGCCTGACATCTGTCAGGTGAGCATACCCAGTCTTGGAGCTAAGCAGTTTGCCAAGACCATGAGAAGGGCCAGTGGACCCATTGCTAAAATGAGGTAGTAATTCATCATCCAAGAGTAGGGAAAGCCAAATGAGGGAATCCTAACATTATCACTAGAGAACACTGAAGGTTTCTACTACCATAGATTAAAGGGAAAAAAATCAATTGCTTAAATTCAGGTTAGTAGGGGCCTGAGATATAAGACCAACCCAAACAGCGAGGGTCTTTCAACATTACAAAAGAGTCTATAGCCAACCCAAGTTAAGAATTGTCAAGAAAACTGGAGAAAATAGGCTTGAAGTGACCACTGGCAATTTTAGTTGATCTCTTATTAATTTTCATGGATTTCTTATCTCTCAGCATATGCTCAAGACAAACACATAGGTAGGGTGTATGGTGACTGCTGTATGTGAGCACATTATAAAATCATCTTAATAATTTTTATGTCACATGTGTGACAATGCCTTTCTACTAGATTTGGACTTTTTGAGATACTACCCCATGCCCTGTCACATATGTGAAACAAAAGACATTTAGGATAGAAAGTAACCAAATAAAAAAAGCATCTCATAATCTGCATGAAGGTTAATACAGTGGGGGTAAGAAAGAAACTAGGAAATTACTGCTAATGTTAACTATACTGAAATATTTTGAAAGAGGCAGAATTCAAGTCATGACGTATGAAACAAAATATATTAAGTTTTCATCAAGGCATATCTCTTATAACATGGGCCAAGAAATTGAGAAACCTAAATGTGGTTAATTATGTTTAAATGCCAGAATAATTGTCACACATTCAAAGCAAAATCAAACATGCATCAATGATCTAATGTTAACTAAAATTTTCAGCTTATTGCTTTTTGTAACACTAATGACTGATTTCTATATAAATTAAATGAAATCATTACAAATGTTTTAGATTTAATGTGTAACTTCTGGCATATTTATTATAAATAATTTAACTTAATTTAATTTTTTCATAATTTAATAAATAATAATTTAAATTTTGATATACTTCAATTGAAATACATGTAAAATATATGTCCCTCTATTTGTCTTAAAGACAATGTAATAAGATTTCCTCACAGAGATGGCATGTATATTTTCAGCATAATTTGTATGCATTAATTTAATGCATAATAATTTAATTAATTTAATTATGCATTAATTTAATGCATAATTAAATTAATTTAATTTAATGCATTAATTTAATACATTTATCTTCAAAGGAAATCATATAGAGGTAGGGCTTTATTCTTAGAGGGATTATGTTTTTTGTTTTGTTTTATTTGCTTCTCAGCTCATATGTTTTAATATGCTTTTAATATGCTTCTGATTTGAATTGTCATGGGACTGAACTGTGTCCAGTGAAGGCACTCTGTCTCTTTGGCTAGCGTTCTTGGTCTGAGGTTGGGCATTTGACCCAATCTAATGATGAGGTTCATATCAAGAGTTCTATTAGCATTAACAGGGAAAAGGCCCCCTATTATTACTGGGAATATTAAACTTCCAGTATGTAAACATGGCACACCTGCCCAAGGAAAGCCATATTTGAAGCTTCCTGGCAATGTTTGACTAGATGAGCCTAAAATCCCATCTTTTAAAATTCCCATTTACTTAGCTCATTCCTTCTTGATTTGGTTGGGTTATTTGCACTCGAAAAATTCAACAAAATGAGTCCCTTATTAATCCTGTAATATACTAAGGGCAATAGAGAGAAAACAAGAAACATAATTTTTTTAACTGTTTACATATGACTTAGAATCCAGTTGCACACAGAGTAGATAGTGATGGATCCCAGTAATCATATACAATCTCACACAGATAATTGAATATTGATTTTACTTTGATTAATCTCTGTTTTCATAGCTCATAGGGCCTGTTCAGCCAATATGATAGTCATACGTTTTGCATTTTCTTTGGAGTCTCAAAGTCCTACAGGTTTTTAATTTTATTGTGAAATTATTTTACCTCTAAAATTACTAGCAAAATATATATATTACTGTGTCCTTAGAACTAAGTGGTAATTAACACTGAAAGTATTGGGTTGGCCAAAAAGTTCATTCTGGTTTTTCCATAACATCTTATGGAAACCAATATGTTTCAAACAACACTATACTTAATAATATATGCTGTAGAAGCAGTAAGGTATTAAAAATTCTGAATATTTTAGTGTTTAGATTTTTAACATTGTTTGAACATACACATTTCATTCTGGTATATGTTATGTATACTCAAATAGAAAAATGATCAAAGGTGTCTGCTTTATTCAAAGGAATGTGTAACAAAGTAAATAAAAATGTTTTACTGTTATTGTTTCTGTTCAACACAGGAAAATAGTTTTCATCTCTGAATTCTAAAAAAATTCTTCAGTGAAAAATATATTTCTTTTTCTAGGATAACTTTTCTTTACTGTTTGGAGTACTCCAGGCAAAATTATTTCAGATAGTGTTCTTATATATATGAACATAAATTTATTTAACTTTCATACAGTTATTATATTTTGACTGCCTATTGAAATGTACATTTTATATTATTTTCCTCATGATTACTGTTGCACTGTCTTCTAATATTGCATTCAGTGTTGTTAATAATAGATAGATGGATATATATCTCACTTTTATTATTGTCTCTCTGTAGATTATATAATACTCCCCCTTTGAAGATATATAGGGTTTTCTCTTTTCCTAAATGTAAAAAATTATCAAGAAAATATATAGGGGTCTAGTTTTTTCCTCCATTTCTGAGCCAGTCTCATATCATCTTGAGCATTGACTTCACACCCTTCTCTCTTGTCTCTTTTTCTATTACGCAAATGATGAACTCCTGAGTTCTTTTCCGATTTGTAACTTATTTTTCATAAATTCCATATCCATGTGACTTTGTGATATGCTCTCAGAATATTTTTCAGCTTTATCTTCAAGCTCACTAATGTGTTCCTTAACTGTCTCTATTATATATTCATCCTATCTGTTGAGTTATTTCCCCATAATCATTTTTTATTTTTATGGTATTTTAATGAATCTCATATACTTTTGAATCACTTTGCTGATATTAGTTTTACTTGCTCTAACATCCTGTTCAACTTATCTATTAACTCTATTTCCTGAAAGTTTTCTGTTTTCGCTCTTTTACGATGTTGGCTTTCTTCCAATATCTGGTAATTCTTAGTTATATGCTTACTTTGTAATTGAGTTTGCCTGGTTAATTTTTCTATTAAATCTGCACAGCCAGCCTGAGGTTGTGGAGGATCCATGCAACTGCTAGCTGCCTGCTATTTAAATGGGGTAGAGTCATGACATGTAACCGAATGGGATACTTCCATCTATGTATGCTCATTGCCAGTAGCTCAGCAATTTTTGCCCCTCTAACCCAAGGTGTCATATCTCTGTCCCAACTGGAAGAAAACCCCCCTTCCATCCCATTCCTGCTGCCTATCTCAAGGAGAGTGTGGAAGGATATACATAAATCATCAGAAAAACAATGGCTAGAAACCACTCCCTGGATTTTCAATCTGGAGATCAATAGTGACTACTTCCATTAATTTGTGTGGTGGGAGAGAAGTCAGATCAGAGTAGTTCATAAAGATAATGATAAAGATTACTGAGGATATCAAGTAAGCAAGTGTACACGGTGTTTTTAACAGGTTGACTGAGTGACTTAAGTATAGAACTAGAGATTATAATGGATATTGTTTGTTCCTTATCCAGTATCCATTCTCACCTTCTTATAACAAAGCCCTGACCTCACACCCTCAAACTTGTATAATCCCTTTTCCTATCAATGAAGATAGAACCTGTGAATATGATGAGACATTCCTCCCTTGACTGTGATTATGCTATGTGGAGTAGTCAACCTTGAAATAGAGATTATCCAGATGGACCTAAAGTAATCATATGAGCCATATAATAGCAGAGAATAATCTCCAGCTGGCAGCAGTAAAATAAGTCAACAAGATTCCAAGTGTGATAAGGACTTGATGGTTTATTGCTGGTTTTAGATAGAGAGAGCCTCATGAGAAGGAATGTGTGTTGCCCTATGGAGCTGAGACACATTATTAGTGGAAAGACAGAAAAAATTGGGGACCAGAATTACAATTGCAAGGAACTGTATTCTGCCAACAACAGAATGAGCTTGGAAGCAATTCTTCATAGAACCTTGAAATATGAGCCCAGCCTGGCTGACTGAAGTGGCCTTTAACCCCTTAAGAAGAGAACCCAGGGGCTTCCCTGGTGGCACACTGGTTGAGAATCTGCCTGCCAATGCAGGGGACACGGGTTCGAGCCCTGGTCTGGGAAGATCCCACATGCCGAGGAGCAACTGGGCCCATGAGCCACAACTACTGAGCCTGCTCGTCTGGAGCCCGTGCTCCGCAACAAGAGAGGCCACGACAGTGAGAGGCCTGCGCACCACGATGAAGAGTGGCCCCCGCTCGCCGCAACTAGAGAAAGCCCACGCACAGAAACGAAGACCCAACACAGCCAAAAATAAATAAATAAAATTAAAAAAAAAAATCTTCCACGTTCCTCTGCATTAAAAAAAAAAAAAAAAAAAAAAGAAGAGAACCTAGAATTCTGTTATACAGAACTATGAGCTAATAAATAGATATTGCTCTAGGCCACTAAATTTATGACAGTCTGTTATGCAGCATTGTAAACTAATGTTATCAGTAATGTTTCCAGCTAAAATTTCTATCCTTCTCAGAATCTTTTACTTAGAAGTGGTCATGAGAAAGTATTCTGAATATTCTTGATATGTAAGTAAACGTCTTCATCAGAATTCTGGAGATGTTTCTGCTTACTTTATAGGCTTTATCACTTTATCACTTTCCTCTTGTCTTTTCATCTGTTTTTGTTTTGTTTTGTTTTGTTTTTTTGGCTGTACCATATGTGGCATGTGGGATCTTAGTTCCCAGACTAGGGATTAAACCTGTGTCCCTTGCAGTGGAAACATAAAGTCTTAACCACTGGACCACCGGAGAAATCCCATTGTCTTTTTATTCTTGACACAAAAAGGAAGAAACCAGTTGTGTGGGAGTCATCTTGTGACCTCAGAAACTGGGCAGCTGATAGATGAATGAAACGTGATATTAATCTTAGAATGACTACTTCTAGTCTCCCAGTCATGTGAGAAAAATCTACCCCTCTGTGTTTAAGCTACTAAAGTTGATATGTCAATGACTGGCATCAAACATAGTCATCATTAATATAATAGTAAAAGGGCATTTTAAATTGTGTAGTGTTTGTTTTTTCTTATTTTGGGGGCCAATAGATGGAGGGATATAAGCACCTTTATAGGTTAACATTGGAAAATTTTATATGATTGTATGCCGAGAGAATGAGGATGGAAAAGTTAACTTAAAAAGGAATATGTGAGAGAATACAATAAGGTTAAATAAAAAACAGAGGAGGGAAGGTTCATAGCCATCCTACTTATATGAAGTGATATCTCATTGTGGTTTTGATTTTCATTTCCCTCATGGCTAATGATGTTGAACACCTTTTCATGTGTATACTTTCTTTAGGGAAATGTCTACTCAGACTTGGCTTACTTTTTATTTGGTTTATTTTATTTTATTTTTTTACCGACTTGTATGAGTTATTTAGACATTTTGAATAAAATTTCTTATCAAATATACGAATTGCAATATTTCCCCCTAATTCTGTGGATTGTGTTTTTACTTTCTTCATGGTAACACTTTCAACACAAATGTTTTTAATTTTGAGGAAGCCCAACTTGCACAGTTTTAAAAAATTTGTAATTTCTGCTTTTGGTGTCATATCAAAGAAAACATCAAAGATTTCCTCCTATGTTTTTTTTCTAAGAGATTTTATAGTTTCAACTTTTACATTTAGATTTATGATCCATTTTGAATTAATTTTTGTGTGGTATAAGGAAAGAGTACAACTTCATTCTTTTGCATGTGGATATCCATTTGTTCTGTGGGGTATTTAAATGTAGTTTTGAGTTATCAATACAGACCACATGACAGTAAATCCCTAAGTGTGGAATTCATATTTATTTAACAAATTCCCCAGATGGGTTGTATGCACACTGGAATTAAAGAATAACTTAATTAAGAGTGCTCATGAGGCACAAAAACAAGTAAGTGGAAGTGAGGATATGAGGGAAGTGGGAAGATAGACATTTTAGGTGAGAACAAGTTATTGAAATTCCATGTTGTAACATGTTAACTTTTTATTCATGTACTGTTAATAGTGATGTTTTAGCAACTTCATGACAAGATCTATTAGCAGTGACATTGAACAAGATGTGACCAGAGGAGAGGTTGCCTAAAGTTAAAAATAAGTCACTGGAATTGAGATGTAATGGGAAACTCTTTTGATTTTTTCATTAACATGGGCATTGCATTCAGGCAGGAAAGTGATAGAAAATGAAATTGTGAAGAAAGGCAATCAGGTACTAAAACCTCTAATAAATGTAGTTAGGGGATGAGGTGGTCAAATAACCAGTACTTCTTATACTTTCCTGAGTTTTGAACCTATTGAAGAATAAGGAAAAAGAGCGTGTCCAATATAAATCAAACGTTACCTTTATTACTAGTAAAGAGAATATTGTGGAATCTGGCCTACCTCTGCAGGAAACCAGAAATGTGAAATATATTCATCTAGTCTGTCTTAGTCTTCTTGGGCTGCTATAATAAATTATCGTAGACTGGGTGGCTTAAATAACAGAAATTTGTTTCTCACAATTCTGGAGGCTGGGAAGTCCAAAATCAAGGTGCTGGTCGATTCTGTGTCTAGGGAGGGTTCACTGCCGGGCTTGTAGACAGCCACCTTCTCTCTGTATGCCCATGGCCTTTCCTCTCTCTTCTTCTTCTTATAAGGGCACTAATTCCATCATGAATGTTCTACACTCATTACCTAATTTAAACCTGTTTACTTTCCAAAGGCTCTACCTCCTAATACCATTACATTGGGACCTAAAGCTTCAACATAGGAATTTTGGGGGGATATAACCATATAGCCCATAACACAGTCCTTGGTACTTGTGGGGCACTACAGGTTTTCTGCATGGTGACTTTACTGCTAAGCTAACTGCATAGAGAGCTACTGGTACTTAGTTGCTCTTTCAAATTCATCTTTCTGGCACATAACGAAGGGTACAAAATGAGGCAAAAAATGCAACATTTGAGATTCTTCATCATGGAAAAAACAATCAGGAGTGGACAGAATCACAACAGCTCATATTTCAGGGAGTTTAGATATCTTAAATCATTGGCTTTAATCATTAATCTTATGTGAATCAAGGTTGTGTGTAACCTTTTGGGTAAAATATTAACAGCCTATTCAGGACACTTTCTATAGGAATTTAAGGCTATATCCTCAATACCAAATACTATGTCTTTGGATATCCACCAAAGATGGCTTGAGGGCAATATATTTTGCTCAAAATATTATTCAGAACACTACTACATTTAAATCAACTTCAAAAGTAACTTTCTACCTGTGGTAAGTAGAACGTCAGATGGCTCTCCAAAGATGTTTATGTCCTAGTCCCATAAATTTGTCAATATGTATTAGTTTCTTTTGGTTCTGTTAACAAAATACTAAAAACATGATGGTTTAAAACAACATAAATTTATTCTGTCACGGTTTTGGAGGCTAAACACCCAAAATCATGGTATAAGCACAACCATGCTACCTTGGAGACGCTGGGTAGAATTCTTACTTGTCTCCTTCTAGGTCTGGTTGGCATTTCTGGATTGCAGCTTCATCACTCCAATCTCTCCTTTTTTATTACATGTTGTTCCCTCTGTATATCTGTGTCCAAATTTCCCTCTTCTTATAAGACACCAGTCATATTGGATTAGGGAACACTCTAATGACCTCAGCTTAATTATATCTGCAAAGACCCTATTTCCAAATAAGGTCACATTAGAAGATACCAGGGGTTAGGACTTGAACATATCTTTTGGGGGAACAAAATTCAATTCATGACCCATGTCAAAAGGGAATTAAAGTTACAAGTGGAATTAAGGTTGCTAATCAGGCATCCTTAAAATAGGGAGATAATCCTGGATTATCCAATTGGGTCCAATGTAATCAAACAGGGATTAAAAGTAGAAGAATGAAGCAGAAAGGAGTCAGAGTTGGAGAAGGAAATGTGATAACTGAAGCAGAGAACCTGTAACTTGGGAAGGACTCAGGCCCATTTTGCTGGCTTCCAAGATGGAAGAATGGGGCCACAGCCAACAAATGAGAGAGGCCACTAGAAGCTGGAAAAGACAAGGAAACAGGTTCTCTCCTAGAGTCTCTGGAAGAAATTCATTCCCTCCAACACCTTGGTTTTAGCCCATTTCAGACTTCTGACCCAGAGAACTTACAGATAATAAATTCATGTTATCTTAAGCTAACAAATTTGTGGTAATTTATTACAGCAGCAATAGGAAAATAACACATTGCAGTGAGAGTTTTAATAAATTGTTTAACAATTTCCTTCCCCAAATTTATAATTTACAATTTTGGCATAGTACCGTAAGCTAAAAGCCAATACACGTGAAGAAATTAAAAGAGTACCTAGAATCCTGCAATTCAAGGAGTGGTCTACAGATCATCGATGTGAATATCACTGGATGTTGTTAGAAATGCAGAATCCCAGGCCTTACTAGACACCTGCTGAATCAGAATCTACATATTAGGGGAATCCCCAGGTGATTCACAAGTACAATAAAATTTGAGAAGCAGTGGCTTAGTGCATGGCATTCAGAGTTAGAGGTCCTTTGTTTCTTTTTGACTCTCTAACACACTTTGTAATGGGTCTTCATGTAATTTTTATTTTTTAGTACATCTCCTCTTCAAGATGTCCTCAATGTTTATATACAATTTATTGGCTCCTGTTAATATGATCAGCCTCAGCTGATTTCTGTCATACAGAATCTGAAGCTGGCAAATTACTTTAAATCTTGCTTTTTAATTTCTTTTATTTAAAAAGGTATTTATTGAAACCCTTTTAGCCGAAACAACTTCTAAATGCTCTACCTAAATCATTTAGCTTTTTAAAATAACTTTTATTCTCTAAAAAGTTCAATTCAAATAATTCATCCTATGTTTTATGATATTGGTAAATTTTATCTTCTTAAATATCATAATGTTTAGTTTTTCTAATTATAAAAGTACTGTATGTTGACCACAAAGAATTTGGAAGATGGCAAAATGTATGAGGCAGGAAATAAAAATTATGAATTTTTCCAGGTATATTTCATTCACATGTAATATTATAAACTAATATTCTAACTTGATATTACAAGATGTTAACTTTCCATGTCACAAACACCAAAACCAAAGAAACCTGGAAGATATTTTGTTAAAATGTCTTATATAAAATATTAGTAAAACAGATAATGGCAAAGATTAACATTCTCCATTGGTCTTTTATACTTAGGATGATAAGTAATATTTCTCAGTTTGAGCTAAGCCTAGTTAAATTTTTATTTCATAAGATGAAGTCATTATTAACTATGATTTTCTACAAAAATTATTCACACAGAAATCTTTTATCATATAACGATATATGAAACCGGTGTCTTAGATGTAAATATACTACATGTTTACACACACACACACACACAATCATATATACTTTTATAGGCAAAATAAAAATATCAGTAATTATTGCTGAATGAATAAATTGCAGATTATTTTTGTCTTCATATATTTCTTATATATTTCAAGCTGAACATAAATTACTACTATGGCCAGAAATGAAAAGTTAAATTATCTTGTTTTAATTCATCTTTATTTATGTGGAAAGGCAAAACTCATAAATATATATATATATTATTCAAAAAGAGTTTTTTCCTTTATACATGCAGAATTTTTTATTGTAGAAAATAACATAAAAGATATTTTCCTGTCTTTTTAAACCAGTATGCATTTATTGTAATGTTTCACTGAAGTAAAATTCAAATGTGTACAAAAAACAAAAATCAAACAGAATCATTATGTCTTTTAAAATGTTCATTATGTAATGGGATATGACCATATTTGTACTTAAAACAGTAATAAGAAAATACATGGACTTTTGTTTTTTAAGTGGAACCTTAAATAAATTTGATTTCATTGAAATAAAAAATTAAATGTTAATATTTCTACTGCAGAATATCTTCAAAGTGTGTTTCTGCAATATATTTATTCTTAACTTTATTATTATTAGAACCCTACAAATTTCCTCCTCACGTTTTCAAGATAGATTTTTCATATCTATCTTATATCTATCATCTATCATCGATCTATCTACCTATCCACCTATTTCTGTACACATATATATGATATTTATGGAGGTAATTAAATGCTGAACAGGAGTGAGAGATCAGGAGCGTCAGAGGTCCTAATTCACTGAACTGCTAAGTTCTGTTGAGGAAGTCAAATCTCTTTCTGAATTTCAGCTGTCTTATTTGAAAAAGAAAATGAAATTAGGATACTCTCTACATCAGTCAAATGAAGATATTACTACTCTACTAATCATGCATTGTGAGAATTGCAATTAAATAATGAAATATTTAACAAAATGCTTGACACATAGAAATTGTCCCAATTTTATCTAAGATCATTTCCAATTCAAAAATTCAGTAAGCAAGTTTCTCTTCATTTTTTTATATCTGTGTTTAGTGGGAATAAAGTACAACACTTCTAAAAATTATTCATTTGTGCTCTCCCTTTCCATTTCAGGTCACTGGAGGCACGGCACTTAATCCATCGGTTAACCATTTTAACCTGAGGGGTTGTTGGCAATAAATCCTCTTTAGAAGGCTTTCTAAAGTCCACTGATGATTTCAAAATAGCTTGAAAATCAATCAGATTAACTAAAACATTTTCTACTCAGGCATCTATTAGAAAACTGATGTCTGTATAATGCCTCTTTGACATTGTGAACCTCTATCAACTCAAATCTACAAAATGAGTACTGAAAATTAATGCTTGAAGGCAGATTTTTCCCAAACTGCGTTTTTTCCTGAAAATTCTCATTTCTAATTTGTGTTAGGTTAATATGGGCAGTGACTTTTTCTTTGAAAATTATTAGGTCATCTTTTGAGGGTCTCTGTCTCTCTGTCTCTCTCTCTCTGTATACACACACACACACATAATATTTTTAGATTAAAAAAAACTTCAAAGTAAGGAAAAAATTATATGTCAGTCCTTTTTCTTTATTTTCAATAATTGTAGGAGTGCATAATAATTGGAAACTTAACATATGGGTACAATTATGACACACTGGGTGCAATTAGAAGATGAGTCAGATCAATCTGATAGTAATTAGCTTATTAACTTTGACAGCCATTTAAACTCTCTGGACTGAAGCTTCTTCACTGAACAATCAATGACTTGGATCTTATTACCTTTATAATACTATAAAATATATTTCTGAGATATGTGACTATTTGTGTAATCAATTAGGAGGACTTTTTACAAAGCAGGTATTGTGTTTATGTCATTCACTCCTATATTAACCAATACCTAAAATCCATCATCAAAAGTAGATTTCCAATAAATATTAATATAAAAATGATGCAATTTTCTTGTATTAGTTTGATGTAGTTTTGAGTAGAAATTTTCAGAATCAAGTGACACAACAATATACAGGCATATCTCATTTTATTGTGCTTTGTTTTATTGTACTTTGCAAACATTGCATTTTTTGTAAATTGAATGTTGGTGGCAACCCTGCATAAAGCAAGCCTATCAGGCCCATTTTTCCAATAATATTTGCTCACTTGTGTCTCTGTGCCACATTCTGGTAATTCATACAATACTTCAAACATTTTCATCATTATTAAATTTGTTATGATGATCTGTGATCAGTGATCTTTGATGTCACTATTGTGATTGTTTTGGGGCATAATGTAAGATGGCAAACTTGATCGATAAATGTTGTGTGTTTTCTGAATTGCTCCACCGGCCTGCCTTTCCCCATCTCTCTCCATCTCCTTGGCCTCCCTTATTCCCTAAGACACAAGAATATTAAAATTAGACCAGTTAATAACCCTACAATAGCCCCTAAGTGTACAAGTTGAAAGAAGTGTTGCACATCTCTCATTTTAAATCAAAAACTAGAAATAAAGCTTAGTGAGGAAGGCATGTTGAAAGCTGAGAAAGGCCAAAAGCTGGGCCTCTTGCACCAGACAGTTAGCCAAGTTGTAAATGCAAAGGAAAAGTTCTTGATGGAAACTAAAAATGCTACTCCATTGAATACATGAATGTTAAAAATGTGAGACAGGCTTATTGCTGATATGGAGAAAGTTGTAGTGGTCTGGATAAAATATCAAACCATCTACAATATTCCCTTAAGCCAAAGCCTAGTCCAGAGGAAGGCCCCAACTCCCTTCAATTCTGTGAAGGCTGAGAGAGGTGAGGATGCTGCCGAAGAAAACTTGGAAGCTGGCAGAGGCTGGTTCATGAGGTTAAGGAAAGAAACTATCTCCATAGTATGAAAGTGCAAGGTGAAGCAGCAAGTGCCGATGTAGAAGCTGCAGCAAGTTATACAGAAGATCTAGCTGAGATAATTTACGAAGGTGGTTACACTAAACAATAGACTTTCAGTGTAGATGAAACAGCCTTATATTGGAAGAAAGTGACATCTAGAATTTTCATAGCTAGAGAGGAGAAGTCAGTGCCTGGCTTCAAACCTTCAAAGGACAGGCTGACTTTCTTGTTAAAGGCTAATGTGGCTTAACTTTAAGTTGAGGCCAATGAACATTTACCATTCTGAAAATCCGAGGGCCCTTAGGAATTATGTTAAATCTACTCTGCCTGTGCTCTATCAATGGAAGAACAAAGCCTGGATGACAGCATATCTGTTTACCACATGGTTTACTGAATATTTGAAGTCCACTGTTGAGGTCTACTACTCAGAAAAAAATAAGTTTTCTTTTAAAATATTACAGTTCATTGACAATACACCTGATCACCCAAGAGCTCCGATGGAGATATGCAATTAGATTAATGTTGTTTTTATGCTTGCTGACACATCATCCATTCTGCAGTCCATGGAGCAAGGTGTCATTTTGACTTTCAAATCTTACTATTTAAGAAGTATAAGGCTATAGCTGCCATAGATAGTGATTCCTCTGGTGGATTTGGGCAAAGTAAACTGAAACCTTCTGGAAAGGATTCACCATTAAGATGAATCTTAGATGCCATTAAGAACATTCATGACTCATGAGAGAGGTCAACATTAACAGAAGTTTGGATGAAGTTGATTCTGACCCTCATGGATGACACTTTGAGGGCTTCAAGACTTCAGTGGAGGAAGGAACTGCAGATGTGGTGCAAATAGCAAGACACCTAGAATTAGAACTGGAGCCTGAAGACGTGACTGAATTGCCGCAATCTCATGATAACACTTTAACAAATGAGAAGTTGCTTCTTATGGATGAACAAAGTAAACTGTTTCTTGCAATGGAATTTACTCCTGGTGAAGATACTGTGAAGACTGTTGAAATGACAACAAAGGGTTTAAAGTATTACATAAACTCAGTCAATAAAGCAGTAGCAGGTTTTGAGAAGATTGACTCCAATTTTGAAATAATTTCTGCTGTGGATAAAATGCTATCAAAGAGCATTACATCCTACAAATAAATAGCTCACAAAAGGAAGTGTCAGTCGATGCAGCAAACTTCCCTGTTGTCTTCCCACAGCTACCCAAACCTTCAGCAGCCAACACCCTGATCAGTCAGTGGCCACTAACATCCAGGTAAAACTCTCCACCATCAAAAAGATTAGAACTCACTGAAGGCTTAGATGATGGTTAGCATTTTTTAGCAACAAAGTATTTTTTTAAATTAAGGTATGTACTTCATTTTTATAGACATAATGCTATTGCACACTTAATAGACTTCAGTATATTGTAAACATATCTTTTATATGCATTAGGAAACCAAAAAATTTGTATGACTGACTTTATTTTGATATTTTGTTTATTGTAGTGGTCTGGAATGAAACTTGCAATATCTCTGAGGTAGGCCTATATTTCATATAATGCACAAAGCACGCATAACCAAACTCTATTGTAAGACATTTTTAAATAAGATTTCAGAAATTGAATACAGTTAACTTTCCATGAGCTTATTCTCATCATGGAGGGGTATGTGCTCTTATGTAAGCCAAGACAGAACTGAGTTGCCAGAACAAAATGAGCCTTGAAATCTCTATAGTATCTATCAATGTCCACTCCAAATAACTTGTTTATACTTATAATAGGCTCCCAATAAACATCTATTCAGTTAAAACAAAAAATAAAATTTTAATCTCCGGAGTCAACTACCACAGATATTCCATGTCATTTTCTGAAGGCAGTGGGCATTACATAATTTGCAAAACATCTAAGGGGACTAATTTTGCTGAAAAATTTGAAGTTAATGGAATCTCTTGTCACCAGTGGCAGTGGTGAGAGTACAGCTGACTTCATTTCAAAAGGTACTACCCTACTCTGAAGTAGTCCTTATAAGAGAAAATCAAGAACATCCCTGAGATGGTTTCAAAATAGGAATTTTAAGGAAACCTATCACCTGATCCATTCCAACATAAAAAAATATTCCAATAATATAAATGTCAAATGCCATATCTCATAAAATATGTCCCAAATCCTAACTGGTACTGAGTAATATCATTTCTAATACATAAATTATATCTTATATTTATGTGTAACACTTTGTATGTATTGTATACAGTTAATATTACACTTGCCTTATGATGTTAACATTAAAATAGTCTTTATTTCCTTCAAGTAAGATAAAAATGAACCTGAGTCTGAAAGTTGAATTGTCTGATCAAGATTTAAGTACTGCTGTTAAATTACATTGTCAGCCTTGTAATAAATTCTCATTAAGAATTTACACCTTTGTGAACAGATTAGCAGCCCTAATTGATTTTGATCTGTTAACTTCAATTTGCAGCTTTAAAAAGGTGTAACCTCACCCAGATTTATGGTTTGAAGCTCTTGTGTTTGAATTAATGAATTTTACATTTGATCTCATGTTAAGCAGAATTTTGGTTAAGTACATATATTTCTGAGTGGAAACTTGCCTTAACTCCTGGGCATTGAATATATTTTCATAAATACACCCATTTATTAATCCCCAAACATTTGAAGCAATGATTTTACACCTCATTTATTATCTGTCAACCATCAGTTTCTGCTTTCATGTAATTATGAGGAGAACTTATCCTGTGTTTTTATCTTCACATCCTCCATCCTCCATCCTCCTGGACTTTGCCTGCAGTGATAGACATATGGTCAGCATGTTCTAATTCAGTTGTTAACATACCATATTGCACATAACAGTCATTTATCATAGAAGCTGTTAAAGATTCTGGGAAAAACCAGGGACAATAATTGTAAATTATCACTTGTAATTATCTTTTAAGGTTTGAAAAATCAGGGTTTATAGATACTCATTATGTGAAGATGAGTTCTTGTTCAAAATAAATATGGAAGCTGAGTGCAGGGTCTGTTTTCTGGTTCTTATTTCATCCACTTTATTCTGGCATTAAATGCATCAAAGATGTTTTGGCCACTTGACAAACAATACGATCCTATATCATATAGTATATGATAGTACTTAAGTAGGCTCAAAATAGTCTGTATCATACAAATAAACTTATTTTTTACTTAAATAGACATCAATAAAACTTATTGGGGCAGTTAATTAGCCTTAAGTATAATTGTAGTAATATTTATAGGAGATTTTTATTTTAATTGGCATCGTGGAGATTTTTTTTTCAGTCATTTTCTTTATTATTGCCAATAGTTTCACTTTCTCCAAAACCTTGATTTCAGGTAACTCTGACCAACATGTCCTGATCTTCCAGTTTTCTTTCGTCCACCTCTTCAAAAATGTACTTCACCCATCCAGGATCTCTAGCTTTGACTGCCTCTCATTCCTTCTTTATTATTCCTTTTACATGCTTATTTTCCTCTTCAACCATTTTACTACCTGGTTTATTCTATCACCATTCCTTTGCATATAGGCTCAAACCCCTGTTCTTTCCTTTTCCTTCCTACATGTATGGAACAGTGGAAGTGGTTATGGCATTACCTTAGGCCCGACATGTAAAGAGGCAACGAAAACTCATAATTAAGATAATAGTATTTTAATGCAATAGTTTTTAAAAATTAGTACAAAAAATCCACCACAAGCAAAACATCAAATTGTAAATAAAGGCAGGATTGGTAGTTTTCTTTTTGCCTCAGGCATCGACATGGCTCATCTAGGCACTGTTATAGATCCTACCTACCAAAGTCATATAACTTATTATCAAAGAAATTGATTTACACTATTCCAATTTCTTGTAGAGTGTTTATCTTTTTCATATGAGAGGGTGGATATAATATTGGAAAGAGTAGAAACTTTGGAGTCAATCTAACTGTTTTCAAGTCCCTGTTTTGCTCTATATCATGCATTTACTTTGGTGAATTTAAATAAATACCTGGGGTCTTAGTTAACTCATCTGTAAAATGGTAATATAAATAAGGGGTAATCAATTTTAATTGAATAAGTTATTATTAACTATGGCAACCTGTTTTCAAAAATACATCCTCTCTATTTCAAGTTTAAGTTGACTATGCTTTTAAAAGATGCTTAAACATGTCATGCTTCTTTTGAACTTTGTACATGCTGCATCAGAGTCTTCCTCCTTCCCTTCTTTCCCATGGCCCATCTCTTATAAAATTACTACTTATCCTTCAGAACTCAGCCAGGTTGTTACTTCCTCAGGAGATTGTTATCTAACCCCTAAACTAGATTACCCATTATAAGTACTCATATCAGCATGTGCTTTGTAGCATTTGTCAAAGTTGAAATGATTGATTTAGGCAATTAATTGTTTACTAGCTGCCTCTTATACTGAATTTAAAGTAAGAGTTCGGTTTCTTTTTTTTCTCGATATTTCATATCCAACATATAACACAGTGTCTAGTAACTGTAGACACTAAAAGCAAACAAACAAAGCATTTTTTCATGAGTAATGTTTGAATGACGATATCAACCTGGTATTAGTTGATTTTTCTTCCCCTCAACATTCTAATAAAAGATTCTGGAAGACAAAGACAAAAAGTATTCAAATCAAATAATTTATTCTAAGATTTTACAGAATGTAGAGCAGGGTAAGTTTGATGCCAGGAAGCAGTATAATTTACAATCATAGAGCTTATTATTATATTAGGTTAATATGTGAGCAATAAATTCTCATGGTAATCTCCTGTCATACTTAAAATACATATTATATAATTCAACATTTATTCCTATTGATGTATCTTGAGACACTCTAAAAAATTAAAAATGATGAGAAAACTTTCTTAAAAAATGCCAATGAAACACTTAATAGCAAACCATTAAATCTGTTTGTATATTCTCTGAAATATTACAGCTACACAGAAATAAAAATATGACTATTAGGAACCAGGATAGAAATTATTATTATTTAACTGGAAACCACTTTTTTAGCTGTGTGGCTTTAGAGAACTTCAGACTCCTTACCTGTATAATTTTACAAAACACAGTTATTTGAAAAAAAACCTCACGTGATAAGTGACATTTTTAAACTGCAAGACAAAATATAAATATTTTATGCTTATAAAATTATTACATACACAGTGATTTTTTTAGTCTAAAGGGATATTTGGAGTTTATAAAATTTACTGTAGCAATGAATGTGCCTAATATTGCAATTAGGCAATCATTGTTAAAACTGAAATCACTAATCTAAATAACTTGACATATTTTTAGCATTTGTCTTTCAGGAAATTATTCTCTTTTCTCTTTAAAGCATCAGCTTGTCCTTTGGTAAATCAGGGGGCGTGGTTTTCTGTCCCCAGAGATTACAACATGCTACAGAAAGTCTATCAAAATTCAGCTCAGCTGTCTGCAATCCAATATAGGCCTCTCATCTTTAGTCATGATGTCATGTTTCAAAGGACAGTGCGACAAGAGTATACTTACTCTAAGACAGCTAACAGCCCTGCTTAGAAAATCTTAGCTCCAGGAAAACATAAAAATCTTAACTCAAAGATGTGGTCAAGTTAAACTCTGTTCATACCCACCTGAAACACAAAAAGCAGAGTCTGAGGTTACTCAGCTGTGAAGTAACAATGCTGTTGCACGGTGATTACTGAGCTATCTTCTTGTTTTCCCATGAAATGCATTTTGCCAAATATAGTGGATTTGATAATAAAGCAAAGAGGTGATATCTTAGACAAAGTGTTCAGTTCACATATGAAACTAATGATAACAACTGGGGTTGTTCATGGTGGAGATGACAATAATTAACTATATTTTATAAACCTAATTTTAATAAAGTCATCATAAATGTTAATACAAAGTACAAAGCTCCTAAAATTAATTTTAAAAGTATTAGTGAATATGCAGTTTTGATTCAAATACAAGTATATTTTATAGAGATTAGACAATATTCTAGTTACTACATAAAAAAAAATTTCAAAAGTTTTCAATGGATGCACTTAATTTAACTGTTATGAATTTTATTCTTCATATAAATGAATGATTTCCTGAACTAATCTTTCCATAAATCCAAAATGTAGCTTAATCTATAAAAACACTGCAAAAAATTTATGTTTGTATTTTCATTAATTGGCATACTATATTTACTCATGTTTATGGAAAGAGTGGAATTCTAGTCCTTTGCTGTGTGCTTTAAGAGCCTAGTAAACTCAAAATGTTGACACTCTTATTTACATCCAAAAGGACATTTGTAGAAATAGTAGAATCAAATGAAATTTTACTTTAAGTGTTCAGACACCCAATTTATTTAATTAAAGTCACAGAGTTTTGGAGTCACAATTAGTCATAAAAGGGACTTAGTTAACCACATTTTTTACGGATGAGTATACTGAGGAACAGAACACTTTGGGTTCCGATCCACAAAGGACCACTCTACTGGTTATTGATAGATCAGTATCTGAAGACCATAACTCTGAATGCCAGTATCCTACACAAACATGAATTTTACTACAAAGTTATCTTGAAACCTACCTAAACCTAAGACAATAGATTTAATATAGATGATTAAATTCTTGAAAGAGTAACTATTATTAGGAAGACATTTTATCACTATAAATTTGTTTAATCATATGTTAATGTATGATAGCCATTCCCTTAGCCTAGAATGGGAGATTTATTTTTGTGATAGAAAAATAAATCTAGATATTAATCTAGATTATTCTATTTAAATATGTGGTTTGTTATATGTGAAGCAATTACAGAGAAATACTTATTTCTATGCAACATGCAATTGATGTCATACACTTCACATACAATTTTATGTGACATTCAATTCCACAAAATTTTTGTTTTAATTTACCATTCAATAATAATCACATTGCATAAAAACAAATATAAGAATATGTTTATAGTTAAAAGAAAAAAATCTTGACTCATGAGCTTAAAATACACTTTGAACTTGTTAAACCATTCATACTTATTATAAAATGAATGTAAAGCCAAGCCTTAGAAAAGCTGTAGCCATGTAAATAAAAGTTACATTCTGAATATAAATTTAAATATATAGGTAAGAATTCATATCTTCATATTCTAGACTTCACTTGGTCATTTTGACCCCAAATATCAATCTGCCAAAATGTATACCTCAGGTTGATTTTTATCACTGGTGGGATCAAATAAGAAAAACAGTATGCTGAATGCCAGTTATAACTGTCACGCAGCCTTGCCACTTGTGAACGTCCACAGTGAAAGTATCAGCTTACCGAGCAGACTGTAGTTGAATACAATGTGATCCCCTCCTTTGTTATAAAATATTCAAATTATTTTTAATTAAAGACACTGAGATTAACAAAAGACCTATTTTCTAAATGCATACATGAATTAGATGAGAAGGCAATATTAAATTATAACTTTAATACTCGACTATTTTAATAGTCTAAAACTTTTGAATCAAACCCTCAAAATAAAATTTAACCCATTTAAAATTCTATAATCATTATTTTACTCAGTTCTTGGTACAGCATAGTTGATATTGGCATTCTTGCAGTTCTGTCTATCTACCTATCATTTATCTAGTTAAATATGAATGGAAATGTCCTCCCATCAAAAGGGGCTACCTTTTTGAACGTTACATTGAAAGAAACAGAATTTTTCTGGAGTCATTTGTTTCACCTCTGGAATATTAGGTTGCGTCTAGGGTAGCAAATTTTAGGAATGAACACCAACCATATAACATTCTGTGATGAGAGAGGAATCCAATTGTTAATGTCTTTTTATTGTTCCTATATGATAATAAAATGAAATATTTTATAATAGTTCAGTTATTTTGAAAATATATTTGTTCTATGTGACTTCAGAGAGCAGAAAAGGGAACAATTTTTGAATAAAACGCATGAATGATCTGACAGACAATGAGGTTTTGCTACATATGCCACAGGGCTTGACTAACAGCTCATGCTGTCCAACTTTGAACAGATGGCTCCTCGTGATAATGACATTCCACTTATAGACATGAACATTGAGAGGCGGAGTAACAGTGTGTTCAGTGATGATGAAGAAGGGATTCATGCAATCAAAAGTATTTTGTGCTAATGTGATTTGATGATCATGTGGAAGTTTACTGTACAATTTTAATATTTAATATTCATTATCATGTAAAATACAAGCTGTATATAAATAAAATATTTTATATGATTTTAAACAGCAATTACAAAGACCACGAGAGGATTTGGGGATTAGGAAATGAGATAATTAAGCAAATAATTATCTTTGAAAGTTATAAAGCATAACGATAAAAGAAACACCTGTGAATAAACTACACAGTTTATGAAGCAGAACGTTATCAATTGCTATAGATTGAATGTTTTCCCCCCAAAATTCATATGTGGAAATCTAATCCCCAATGTGATAGTATTTGGAGATGGGGGCCTTTGGGAGATGATTAGATCATGAGGACGTAACCCTCATGAATGGGATCATTGCCTTTCAAAACTAGACCCCGGAGAACCTCTTTTGCAATGTGAGGTTATAGTAAGAAGAGCTTTACCAGACACCTTGATCTTGGGCTTCCAGCCTCCAGAACTGAAAGAAATGAATTTCTGTTTTTATAAGCTGCCTAGTCTACAGTATTCTGTCGTAGCAGTCTGAGTGAACTGAGGTGCCAATATAGATGAAGCATACACTCCTTTACTACTAGAAATACTTGATCTTAATTTCAGTACGTTATTATTTTTCCAGGTTGCACTTTGTACCACTCTTAGACCAGTCAGGAAAGTCCCTTGCCCTGGGCACTACACTTAGACCAGTCAGGAAAGTCCCTTGCCCTGGGCACTACATTATCACAATTATATAAATAATACATTCTTTAAGAGTGAATATCTTTTTCTCTCAGGACCCAGTGATGGCACAGTATGACCCGTAACTCTAAACATCCACTCCTGTAAGTAGCCCTGTTCAAGTCCCTGGGGGGTACTCTTCAACCTCTCTTGCCTTAAATCTTTAAGGGAAAAAAAAAATGTACCTACTCTGATTGTCATGTGCTTCCACTTACATAGAACACAGACATTACTTCTGAGGGTGAGGAGGGCTTGAAGGATTGAAACACTTTGGTAAGGGAAAACACAATGTAATTAGTGTCCAATAGCATATGTTCTTCTAGAAGGAATTGTCATTTTCTAGAGTGCTGAACATTCTTATGTTTTTTCTTTTTAAGTCAATAGGGTCAGTAGTATGTAGGAATTAGTGTTGAATTCACACTTGCAAGTTTTACAATATTAAGCAATTCATGTCAATCACTTTTGTTAGATGGATGCATGAATAGATAGATACATAGGTAGATAGAGACAGAGAGACAAAGATATACATACATACACAGAGAGATAAATGCAGAAACAACATGAATGTTTGATACTAATTATATGCATTACTGAGAGGATCTAAATATTGTTTTAAGAGATAATGTTTTATGCAAATCATCATCCTCTCCTCAAATATTTTCTCTAGCTCAATAGCTCTCTTTTGTGTTTCTAGAATGATAGTAACTGTATATTGCATTTCTAATTCTGTTCTCCATTTCTCCTAATCTTTGTTTCCTATTTTCCATCTCATATTTCTGAGCTAAATTCTGCATAATTTCTTTAGTTATGTTTTCTAGTTTAGTAATTCTTCAGTTTGTCTAATATGCTATGAACATATCTATTAATTTGTTAACATAAGTAATCATTTTTTATTTCTAGAAGTACTTACTGGCACTTTTAAAACCTACTTTCTTCCTTTTGATGATGTTTTATTTTCTGCTTATTTTTATTTTTTTAATTTTTAAAATAATATATTGAAATATTTTATATCTGTATCTGACAAATCGAAGAGCTGATTTCATTGGGGACCCTTATTTTTCTGTTTCTTTACTGACTTTTACTTATGATGTGCTCTTTCCTCATTTGCTGCTAATTTTTTAAAAGATAATTTTTTTATTGAATTTTACCTGTGGAATTCTGAAGATATAATTAGGTAATGCTTTTTTTTTTTTGGATTTATTGAGATATAATTGACCTATAGCACTGTATAAGTTTAAGTTGTATAGCATAATGACTTGATTTGCATGTACTGTGAAATGATTGCCAAAATAAGTTAACATCCATCATCTCATATAGGTATAAAAAAAAGAGAAAAAAGTGTTTTTTACCTTGTGATGAGAACTTTAAGATCTGCTCTCTTACCAACTTTCAAATAAACCATAGAGTAGTTTAAACTAGCCCTCATGTTGTACATTACATCCCCAGTACTTATTTACCTTTTAACTGGAAGTTGACATGTTTTGACAACCTTCAACTCCCCCAACCATCACCCCCATCTGACCACAAATCTGATCTCTTTTTCCCATGAGTTTGGGATTTGTTTGTTTGTTTGTTTGTTCATTTGTTTTAAGTTTGTTTTATATAGTATTTGTCTTTCTCTGTCTGACTTATATCACCTAGCATAATGCTCTCAAGTTTCATCCATGTTGTCACAAATGGTGTGTAATGCTTTTCATTAGAGAAATTTTGAGCTTGGTTCTATTAAATCTAAGGTAGAGCTATCAACCTAGTACAACTTAAAATTAATTTCTTAGTTTACAATTCACACTTTTACAAAGTTTTATAAGCTTGAACTCTACATCTATGTTATAACAGGCTCATTCTTAGTTATAACTTATCAAAAGAGACTTGTTTTTTTCCTTCCTGAATCTTCAGTGTGTTAGGGTGGTTTCTTATTTTTCATAAGGTGGTAGAATGTCATAATATTCACCATCTTGAAATGTGTAAAAATTGGAAATATTGATGATGAATAAACACTATTCATAGCTTCCTATAAAAATAATCTATGTTTACTACTAGACAACCTTAAACTATTGTTTTACCAGGTAGATCAGCATACTTGGAATAAAATGTTTCATTTTAGCAGTGGTCACTGCTCTTAATAATGAGTTACATTCGCCCTAAATGACAAACCCATTAACAGCAGTACATTATCAGCTCTGAGGGTCTTTAAATTTTATTTTAATGTAAGAAAGCTTACAGAATTGTCAAAAGCACTCAAAAGGGGTTTTGTACAAATTAAATTTTGGGAAATAACTTATTTGTATATTATTATATATCTATATAATATATATTAATATCATAGCCAAAACTTCATGTTTTCCATTTTTAATTTTTAAGGCCTAATTAAAGTATACATTTCTTACTTCTTTGTCATATATCCTTACTTTTTTCTATTCAATGCTGCTAAAGATATAAGACACCTAGAAAATCAATCCATCATCTGCAATTTATTAAAAGTGATGGCAGGAGCAAAACTAAAATGTATACATATATATGTATATGTATATATATACATATATATATATATATATATATACACACAAATTGGAATGTGATAAACACTACAGTAGAAAAATATATGTTGGTAAATAGTGCCTAATGGGAGATTCTATTTTTTAAGTAGGAAGATGCTGGAATTTGGAATGGCATTTAGAGGACAAATAAGAATTTTGTAAGCTTTGAGAAGTTTGACAGAAGAGATGGAAGTAGAGGGGGACAGTTTTACAGGAACTATACCAGAAAAGGTGGTTGACAACTTGTTGGAAGAATGGTCTTTGTTGATAAATACCAGTATGCTCATGACTTAAACTTGGTTTTTAACGTATACATATTCCTTCTCTGCTACTAATGAGAAGAGAAATAGGAAGAAAGAAAATGTAGGATTTCTCAAGAAGTGACATTAAAAAAAAACAATAAAAATCAAGAAAACATCATAGTTTACTTATGAGTGCAAGGTATGTGTAAAACAATGACCAAGTTATTAGGTTCTGGAATAAATAAATGCTGGTTAACTATGCATTTATGTAACTGTGTACCTATTATATTTGCTAAAATCTCCTAATTTGGAAAGAGAAGTATGAGAGATAATTATCTTTCAAACTTTCCTTCTGTTTTAGTGTTTCACAGAAGTTATGATTTCTGATTATTTTTTTCCATGAGCACAGAAGAAATTAAGTGCATATACCTAAATGATTAGTGATACCTATATATAGAACATACTATATTTACTACTGTTGACTTCTGAGCCTCTAGAATGTTTCATTACAAATAGCTTATATTCAATTATTGTTTGATTGCCTGGATAATCTTTCTATGCTTTTGACAATTCTGTAAGCTTTCTTACTATTCATTTCTTTATTGTATCTCATTATCAGTATATTCACTGAATTTGTATATCGTTGCCTGTCCAATATCAGTAGTTCTGGGCAAACTCTACATAATTTTCAATAAAGTAGGCATTTCTTTACAGATAAAATTGTAACAGTATCAATACATGAGGCAATATCACTTATTGATTACTGGGAATGAACTTTGGAGTTTAAGAAATTTGATTCTAACTCAGGCTATATCACTAATAGGCTTGTGATCTTATTCCCTCCAAACTATAAGCATTGGTTTCCATCTTTGTTAAAAGGTGATAATAATACTACCTCATGAAGAAGATTGTTGTGAAGATTCCATAAATATTATTTGAAAAATATTTAGTACTGTGCTTAGCCAATAAGGAGCTTCTCACTATATAGCCACTATTATTACTTTTTAAGGTATTCATTATTTGAAGTACTTGTTTTGCAACATATTCAAGGCAATGAAGTTATCCCAATACCAAGGACCCCTTTGTAACTAATATCATAACATAAAATTAGAGAACAACATTGCAGCATGGTAAAAAAAGATTTTCAGTGCTTGTCATGGAATCATTGAATATGCTGATTTAAGTTAACTATGCACTGGGTTTCAGGGGTTATTGTTATCATCTAAGTATGTGCGAGGGATTGAAGACAAGTGACAGCAAAGCTGAATTCTGCTGTCACTGTGAAATCAGAAGACCTTCCCAGAAGTAAAGGTAACTTGCGACTTTTTTTTCCATGTTCCCCAGTTGTCTAGTCTCTTTCAGATTGGCGATATCAACTCCACATCTGGACAGCTCACATATAACCAGTGATGTGCACTCCCTCCTGAGGAGCTGCCATTCTCTCTGAGCCTCTTTCTAAGTTCCCTGACTCAGTGCTTGTTGGCTTTGTAGAGGCATCTTTGAATTTGCTTTTGCAACACAAAAGTAAAGCCCTATGCGGAGTCATGCTGCGCTTTGCTTGGTGAGAAGTGGGAAGTAAGCAGGGTACTTTTTGTATCTCCAAATAAACAGCAGGGTCTTAAACGAGCTACTGAACCATGCTACTCTGAGTTTTTACTGCCAGGGAGATAAAGATAGGTACCCAGCTATACACTATATGGATAGTACCCTAGCCTGAATAGGCCTTTTGCTTTACAGAATTGAAGATGAATTAAAGTGGACCATGCCTGGTCTTGCTCCTTCTTTTGTTGACCAGTGAGAATGAGATGCCTGTGGTTTATTACATATAGCATGTATAAAATAACAGATTGTCTCTGTTTATGTACTAAATATGACATTATTCAATTTCAAGATTTAATTTCAGAACTTTTGCTGCTACCTTATTATCAATAATTAGAAAATGAAAAGATATATTATTGTCCATTGATAAGTGGTAAACATGACTTTTCTCAAACAAAAATAATACTGTTTCTTTGCTGATTTACACTTTCTATTGGAGAAACATACTTGAGATATTCTTGAATCTTAAATTATTAAACTTCCCTTAAACCATACTGAACTTTAACTTTGAGGATCCCAAATACTTTTCAGGGGGTTCACTAAACAGTTTAGACACTTTGGGCAGGGTAATTGTTGTAGGGGGTCTCGTGCATTATATCAATAAGATGTTTAGTATCATTGCATCACTTACTTCTACTCACTAGATTCCAGTTGTCATCTGACCACCTGTGTGAGTTGAGACGACCAAAAATGTCTCCAGACACTGCCAAATTATCTCCTGTTGAGAATCACTGGCCTAAGATATTATCTATATTTTTAACTCTTACTCTATCATTAATTGCAGTAAAGTTTTTCAGAGGCTACATGATTTGTGATGTCACAAGAGATTATTCTGTTCACTGGAAGATGCTTTAATTTTGCTTTCTTTTTAAAAAAATTTTAATGTAATAAAAACATTAAAAAATTGTCATTTTAACAATTTCAAGTGTACAATTCATTGGCATTAATTACTTTCACAATGTTGTACAACCATCACCACTGTGTCCAAATTTTTTTATCACTTCAAATAAAAAGTCTGTAAAAATTAGTAATTCCCATTTCCCCTTCCCTTCAGCCCCTGATAACCTCTAATCTACCTTCTGTCTCTATCTACATATAAATGGAATCAGACATATGTGTCCTTTGAGTCTGGTTTATTTCACTTAGCATAAAATACTTAAGGTTCATCCATGTTTAGCATGTATCAGAGTTTCATTCCTTTTTATGGCTGAAAAATATTCCATTTTATGTATTAGTAACATTTTGTTTATTCATTTATCTGTTCAGGAACAGTTAAGTTGTTTACACCCTTTGACTTTTATGGGTAATTTTGTAATGAACATTAGTGTATATGTATCTTTTTGAGTCCCCGTTTTCAATTCCTTTGAGTACAGTAAGTCCCCTGCACATGAACGAGTTCCATTGCAAGAGCACGTTCGTTAAGTCCAATTTGTTCATAAGTCCAACAAAGTTAGCCTAGGTACCCAACTAACACAATCGGCTATGTAGTACTGTACTGTAATAGGTTTATAATACTTTTTACACAAATAATACAAAAAAAAACAAGGAAACATGAAAAATAAAGAAAACATTTTTAATCTTATAGTATAGTACTTTGAAAAGTACCTACAGTACAACAGCTGGAATACAGGGGCTGGCATCAAGTGAACAGGCAAGAAGAGTTACTGACTGGAGGAGGGAGAGGAGGTGGGAGATGGTAGAGCTGAAGGATCATCAGCAATAAGAGATGGACAGAGGGCAAGCTGCAATTTCACTCCCGCCTGACGTTGATGGAACGCAGGTTCACATCTTTGAAAGTCTGCAACTTGAAGTTTCGTATGCAGGGACTTACTGTATATACCTGGGAGTGGTATTGCTAGGTCCTATGGTAGTTTTATATTTAACTTTTTGATGTATTGACAAATTGTTTTCAATAGTAACTGCACCATAGTAACTATCCTATGCACAAGAGCTCCAGTTTCACCACGTCCTCTCTAACACTTGTTTTCCATATTTTGGACTATTGCTAACCTAGTAGATGTGACGTGGAAGTGGTATATAATTATGGTTTTGATTTGCATTTACTCAGTAAATAACGATCCTGAACAGTTCTTCATGTGTTTATTTGTCATTACTATATCTTCTTTGCTGAAATTACTATTCATATTCTCTGTCATTTTAAATTGGGTTGTCTTTTTGTGGCTGAGTTTTAGGAGTTTTAAATATCTATGTATATTCTGGATATTAAGCCCTTCTCAGACATACAATTTGCAAATATTTTTTCTGTGCTGCAGGTAGTCTTTTCACTTTCTGGCAACATCCTCTGGTGCACTTTTTTTTTTTAAATTTGATGAAGTCTAATTTATCATTTTTTTCTTTTGTTTCTTGTATTTTGGTGTCATATTTAAAAATCCATTGCCAAATCTAGGGTCATGAAGACTTATCTTTATGTTTTATTCTGAGTTTTATGGCTTTAGCTCTTATATTAGGTCTTTGACCCATTTTGAGTTAATTTTTGTACCCAGAGTGAGGTAGAGGTCCAACTTCATTTTTTTTGGCATGTGAAAATTCAGTTTACCAGCACCATTTGTTGAAGACTGTTTTATTCCCCAGTTAATGGACTTGGCACCCCCAATAAAAATCAATTTGCTACAGATATATAGGTTTATTTCTTGACTCTCAGTTGTATTCCAATGATCTATATATACAGTATATTCATATGCTAGTATTACACTGTTTTGATTACTGTAGCATTTTAGCAACTTCAGAAATCAGAGACTGAGAGTCTTCTGAACATGTTCTTTGGCAAAGTTGTTTTGGCAATTCAGGACTCCTATTTCCAGTTTCCTGAGATTTTATTTTTTAATCATGAAAGGGTGTTAGATTTTGTTAAAAACCTTTTCTGCATCAATTGAGATGATCATATCTTTTTCTTTCTTTTTTTCTACATTCAACCCCCCATTAATGTGTTATAATGTATTGATTAATTTTCTTATGTTAAATCAAATTTTCATACCTGTGATAAATCCCACTTGGTCATATGCTGCTTGATTCAGTTTGCTAGTATTTTGTTAATGATTTTTGCATCAATATTTGTAAAGAATATGGGTCTGAAATTTCTTCTTGTGATTCTTTACCTGGCTTTGGTATCAGAGTAATGCTAAACTCATAAAATGTGTTCGGAAGTGTTCCATTCTCTTCCATTTTTTGCATATATTTGAGAAGAATTAGTTGTACCTTATTTAAATGTTTGGTAGACTTCACCAGGGCAACCATATGAACTTTTCTTTGGGGGAAAGTTTTTGATTACTGATTCAATCTCTTTATTTTTATAGGTACATTGAGATTTTCTCTTTATTCTTAAGTCAGTTTAGGTAATGTGTGCTTATAGGAATTACCCATTTCATCTAGGTCATCTAAATATGTTGGAGTACAATTGTTTATATTTTTTCTTATAATGTTTTTCTTTTTGTAAAATTGGTAGTACTATCCCCACTTTCACTTTTGATTTTAGTTATGTGTGTCTCCTCTCCTTTTTCCTTTAACATTTTAGCGAAATGCTCTTCAATTTTGTTGATCATTTAAAAGAGCCACCTTTTGGTTTCTTGATTGCAGATTGCTGTTCTATCCTCTATTTTATGTACCTCCACTTTAATATTTAATCTTTCCTCTCTTGTACTAATCTTGGGCTTAGTTTGCCGTTCTGTGTCTAGTTACTCAAGGTGTAAAATTAGGTTGTTGATTGAGATTGTTTCTCTTTTTTAATGCAGGCATTTTCAGGTATAATTTTCTCTCTGATCACTGCCTTTGTTGCATCCCATAAGTTTTGGTATACGGTTTTTCATTTTTATTTCTCTATAAATATTTTCTAATTTCCATTGTGATTTCTTTTTCGACTTTTGGGTTGTTCAAAAGTAGAGTCTCTCCACATATTTGTGAATTTCCAGTTTCCTGTCTGTTATTAATTTGTAGCTTCATTCCATTGTCTTCAGAAAGGATAGTTTCCATGATTTCAAATATTTCAAATTTATTGAGACTTGTTTAGGGCCCTGATGTGATCTATCTTGTAAAATGTTCCATGTGTCCTTCAAAGTGTGTTTTTTGCCTTTTGTTATGCCTTGTAATTTTTTTTCTTAATTGCTAGACATGATGCATCAGGTAAAAGGATCTGCTGTAAACAGGCCTTTAGTAATGAGGTAGTGAGGTGTTGGGGAATAGGAATTTTCTATAATTCTATGTTTAGGTCTCCATCCTTTTGTGTGCCTATGCCTTGAATTGTGAATTTAACAAGTGTTTCTCTGTCCACCCCCCACCCCAACCCCTTAGGTGAGACTTGATGGCTAGGGACAGCTGGATTTGGATATTTTCCTTCCCTAGGGCAGTTAGGCACTGATGATACTCTAGCAGGTTAGGATCTGGTTAACTAGTTTCCCCTGACTGAAGGTCTTGTTAAGAAGAGAGTGCTCTGATGTATTTCATAATGGTTCCTTTTCCCTTCCCCTGCTGGATGCCCGAAGGCATTATTCTCAATATTTACTGTAGGCACTGGTTAGGCTTCACGAGATAAATCTCATAATATTGTGTGTACTCCCCTCTGACTGGATCCCCCTGGAGGTTTTAACTCTCAGAAGTTGTCCACACTGAACCTCCAGCACTTCACCATTTACTGTTCAGGTTGTCTTACCCCAGCACTGTTCCCTAAGGCAGTTTCTGCCCCTGAGTCTCTGCTCTGATAAGTCAAGACTCCCTGTAACACCTCTGTCTCTCTAATATTGGGGCAACAGTTTGCCCTGAGTTCTTACCTTTCTTGTGGATCCAAGAAGAGTTATTGATTTTTTAGTCTGTTAAGCTTTTTACTTGTTCGGACAGAGGGGAAACTTCTAAGCCTCCTACCTGTGTAAATGGCTTTGCTTGTTTTTTGATATTTTTGGGAGGAGATGAAAACTGGAAGTTGTCTACATTTTGCTCTTTCCTTCATTTTTAAAACTACTTTTATAGAGTACAGAATTCTGTGTTGTTAGTCCCCTCTCCCCACCCATTCACCCAGTATTTAAAGATGTTTTCCTTATGTATTCTAGCTTCTCCTTCATTTTCCTGATGATAATTCTGTGCTTATACTTATCATGATTCCTTGTAAGTAATGAATAGCCCCCATTTCAACCCCTATTTGCTTTTAACTTGTTTGTATTATTTATGGTTTTCATCAGGATAAATGATGCATCTCTATATGATTTTCTTTATATTTATTGAGCAGGGAATTTGATGGCAACCTCAATCAAATTTGGTCATACTTGTTTTGATTTTCATTTTGGTGTTCATTTCTCTCTCTCTCTGTCTCTCTCTGCCTCTCTCTCTCTCTCTCTCTCTATATATATATATATACACATATACATATTTCTGCTTCATTTTGTCCTTTCTTTCTTCAGAAAATCCAATTACAGTCCAATTATGCCTCAGTTAGACAATTTGATAGTGGCTCAAAGTCTTGTTCACGCTTTTCAATTTTTCTTTCTCTTAGTGTTTCAGTTTGAATAATTATGTTTTAAGTGTGCTTATTCTTTTTCAGTTATGTTTTGCAAGTTGTATCCAATGCCCTTAAAAAAATTCAGGTATCACATAATTTAATTATAAGATTTCCATTTAGTTCTTTCTCATAGTGTTCCAATATCTTCTAATATTTGTCATCCCTTTAAACATTATTGCCAACTTCTCTAGATTCATTAAATATTTATCATGGTAATTTTAAAGAACTTGTCTATGTATTTATTACAATACCTTGACTATTTTTGGTTCTGTTCATATTGACTGATTTTTTTTCCTTTTTATTATGAATGTCATTTTTTTTATACATGTCTTCTTAAAATTTTGGATTATATTCTAAATACTCCCTTCTCAATGTAGTCTTTTCCACTGATTAATACCTGGCACTTGAATATGTGTTTGTTTGTTTATTTTGTCTTTTAATCATAACAATGTTTGCTCTATGCCACCAGGATAATTTTTTCTTATTTGTTTATTGCTGAAACTATGGTTCACAGAACCATACTAGAGACAAAGAAGACATCAATGTCTTTGTTCAGTAAATGAATTTATTTATTCTTGAATACCTTTTAAAAGAGTTTGGACTCATTTCCCATGAATAAGTACTTCAGCAAATTTTTGTTTCCTATCTTCATATAAAGTCAAAGCCATAGAACCTTCCATAGGTAAATCTCCTTCCATGCTTAGTGAGACAAGCTTAATTTAGAAAATTTAGGAAGAAATATTAACATGAATAATTGTCAACAACTTCTAAACATTGTCTAAGTCAAATACCTGAGGAGTCCTCAGGGGGCATATTCATCATTAAAATTACTTAAAGGAGTGAATGAGTGACAAATAGATCATTATAGATTCTCATGGGATTCAAGATGAAGTAATTCTTGTCTTTGCACTTCAAGGTCCTTAGAGAGCAAATAATATGAATAAAAACTATATAATTTTTGATAAGTATTATATCCTAATGATTATAAGTAAAATTCATATATGTATGACATGTATATTAAAAATTGTTTAGCAAAAACGTAAAATAAAAAAATTATTTTAAAGAAGATATTATGAAGGAAAATATAGGTAAGAGCAAGAAGAAATGGGAAAATCTGAGAGAAAATATTTCTCCTTTTTTTTAATATTCAAGAAATTAATGTGGTGGTTAATTTTTGGAGGTGTAGGAAGTTACTTGTTTTCTTTGTTGGAAAAGAAAAAAATTATCAACAATGAGTAACTACTGAGAGTAAATATATTTCTATATGATAAAGTGAAAATTCATTTCAAACAAACAAAAAACAATGGTTCATTTGCAAATTATCTAAAATTATAGAGCCTTCCTAAAATAAAATTAAATTTTCTAAATTAAGAGTTATGTACATCCAATTAATTACTAATATTCTTTACCCAAATTTGTAGTTCTGTATATCCACTTCTCATTTTGGGTTTTGAAGTCTTCTAAAGCTTTGACTGAGTCATCAGACTGCATTATCCAGTTTCAGTAATACTGAATAATTTTCCTCAGTTGCTATAGTGTGAGGATACCATTTTTTCCCTTTTCCACTAACTCGAAATGTAGAGCAAACTTTACCATTAAATGCATGATTTTTTTTTTTAAAAAGTGACTGCTAATGTATTTGAAGTTTTGGCATATTTATTGAAATATGAAAACATTTCAAAATTTATATTAAATATTCAACTAAAAATAATATTTATACCTTTGATTTATTTAATTCTTACTTCAAGTGAATTTTTATATAGGAATCTATTATATGTTTTGGTACATATTGTTTAAACGATTTAATTTCCTCTAGAGAGATACTTGTTTGTAAACATTATACAAGAGTATCTTTCTTTCTTATTTCTAAAATATGGATATCATTCTTCTTTTTTACAGTTTACTACACAAAAGAACTTTATTAATTACATGTGTTTCATTAATATGCCTAATATATATATACACACATATGCACCCAGCATATATATATATATATATACCCATGCCATATATACATATGAAAAATGTTGAAATTGTAAAATAACAAATTAATAAATGGAAACAACTTAGCCTGTGAATGCATTATCCCATCTGACTGGGTCAGGAAATGTTTCCATATATTGTCTATAAAAGAGTTATAAAATGTTATAATAAAAAAAACTATGATTGATTGTATTTTGTGTTTTTTTCCCAGTAAGTTCAATATAATCAATTCACTATAAAGTTAGTACTCTTTAAATTGAAGGTGAAGACTTGTACTATTCTGTGAACTGTTTGTTACCAGTTCATTATGAGGTCAATATATAAACAGAGTAAACATTTGGAAACTTTTGTAGTTATGTAATGTATATAATTTATGACATAGCAATTCAAATTTCTAGATATATACTCCAGATACGTATACAAGAAGTGTCATAGCAACAATATTACTCTAGCTCCAAACCAAAACCAGTTTAAGTGTGCATTAGCCAGTGAATGAATAAATAAATGTTGGTATATTCATATCATTGAATTTTATCCCACAGTGAAAATAAATGAGATGAAGTAAAGCAATACAATTAATATGCATGAATTTCAGGAGCATAATTGTGAATGAAAAAACAAGTGAATGAAAATATAAACAGATTCCAATCATATAAAGTTTGAAAACAGAAAACTGAAGAATACTTTGATTGACATGTACTTTTTAAAATTTATAAAGAAAAGTATGAAGAGGCTAAATAAAATTTTCAAAATAGGGTTACCTTTGAAGTAAGAGAGGAGTATGGGATCATGAGAACCCATGGTTTTAGAAATATTGCTAATTTTCTATCTAGTAAGAAGTCCTTTTGTAGGTAGATACTTTCCAAAAATATACTTGGAATATAAATCAGTGAGTTGTAGTTGGTAATTTAGATCCCTGCTTCCTAAAGTTTGTTCAGTGTATAAATATATATATATATATATAAATATATGTATATGTTTCATATAGATTAACACTGAAGATTATCCTTAGCACCAAACTTCTACTTGTTTCTATTTCTGTAAATTTTATTATATATATATATATTTTCTTTTTTTTAAATTAATTTTTATTGGAGTACATTTGCTTTACAATGTTGTGTTAGTTTCTATTGTGCAACAAAGTGAAACAATTATACATATACATATATCCACTCTTTTTTAGATTTACTTCCCATTAAGGTCACCACAGAGCATTGAGTAGAGTTCCCTGTGCTATACAGTAGGTTCTCATTAGTTATCTATTTTATACATTGCAGTGTATATATGTAGATCCCAATCTCCCAATTCAGCCCACCCCACCCCCCTTCCCACCTTGGTAACCATAAGTTTGTTCTCTACATCTGTGACTCTATTTTTGCTTTGCAGATAAATTCATCTGTACCATTTTTCTAGATTCCATATATAAGTGGCATTATAAGATATTTGTTTTTCTCGTTCTACCTTACTGCACTATATATGACACACTCTAAGTCCATCCATGTCACTGCAAAGGGCATTATTTTGTACTTTTTTATGGCTGAGTAAAATTCCATTGTATATATGTACTACATCATCTTTATCCAATCCTCTGTTGATGGACAATTAGTTTGCTTACATGTCCAGGCTATTGTAAATAGTGTCACAATGAACATCGCGGTGGAGTGCTTGCATCTTTTTGAATTCTGGTTTTCTCCAGATATATGCTCAGGAGCAGAATTGCTGGGTCATATGGTAGCTCTATTTTTAGTTTTTTGAGGAACCCCTCTACTGTTCTCCATAGTGGCTGTATCAATTTACATTCCCACCAACAGTGTACGAGGTTTCCCTTTTCTCCACACCCTCTCCAGCATTTGTTAGTAGATTTTTTGATATTGGCCATTCTGACCCTTGTGAGGTAATACCTCATTGTAGTTTTGATTTGCATTTCTAGAATAATAAGTGATGTTGAGCAGCTTTTCATGTGTTTGTTGACCCTCTGTATGTGTTCTTTGGAGAAATGTCTATTTAGGTCTTCTCCCCATTATATGGATGGGTTGTATGTTTTTTTGATATTGAGCTGCATGAGCTGTTTGTATATTTTGGAGATTAGTTCCTTGTCAGTTGCTTCATTTGCAAAAATTTTCTCCCATTCTGTGGGTTGTCTTTTCGTTTTATTTATGGTTTCCTTTGCTCGGCAAAAGATTTTAGTTTAATGAGGGCCCATTTGTATATTTTTGTTTTTATTTTTATTACTCTAGGTGGTGGATTGAAAAAGATCTTACTGTGATTTATGTCAAATAGTGTTCCGCCTACATTTTCCTCTAAGAGTTTTATAGTATCCACCCTTACATTTAGGTCTTGGATCCATTTTGAGTTTATTTTTGTGTATGGTGTTAGGAAGTGTTCTAATTTCATTTTTTACATGTAGCTGTCCAGTTTTTCCAGCACCACTTATTGAAGAGGTTGTCTTTTCTCCATTGTATATTCTTGTCTCCTTTGTCATAGATTAGGTGGCCATAGATGTGTGGGTTTATCTCTGGGCTTTCTATCCTGTTCCATTGATCTATATTTCTGTTTTTGTGCCAGTACCATACTGTTTTGACTGCTGTAGCTTTGTAGTATAGTCTGAAGTCTGGGAGCCTGATTACTCCAACTCTGTTCTTCTTTCTCAAGATTGCTTTTGCTCTTCAGGGTCTTTTGTGTTTCCATAGAAAATGTAAAAATTTTTGTTCTAATTCTGTGAAAAATTTCCTTGGTAATTTGATAGGGATTGCATTGAGTCTGTAGATTGCTTTGGGTAGCATAGTCATTTTCACAATATTGATTCTTCCAATCTAAGAACATGGTATATCTCTCCAAATGTTGGTGTCATCTTTCATTTTGTTCATCAGCATCTTATAGTTTTCTGAGAACAGGTCTTCCACCTCCTTAAGTAGGTTTACTCCTAAGTATTTTATTCTATTTGACGCAATGGTAAATGGGATTGTTTTCTTAATCTCTCTTTCTGATGTTTTGTTGATAGTTTGTAGGAATGCAAGATATTTCTGTGTATTAATTTTGTATCCTGCAACATTACCAAATTCATTGATGAGCTCTAGAAGTTTTCTGGTACTATTTTTAGGATTTTCTATGTATAGTATCATGTCATCTGCAAACAGTGACAGTTTTACTTCTTCTTTTCCAATTTGGATTCTTTTTATTTCTTTTTATTCTCTGATTGCTGTGCCTAGGACTTCTAAAACTATGTTGAATAAAAGTGGCAAGAGTGGACATCCTTGTCATGTTCCTGATCTTAGAGGAAATGCTTGCCGTTTTTCACCACTGCGTATAATGTTAGCGGTAGGTTTGTTGTATATGACTTTTATTATGTTGAGGTAGGTTCCCTCAGTCCACTTTCTGGAAAGGTTTTATCATAAATGGGTGTTGAATTTTGCCAAAAGATTTTTCTGCATCTATTGAGATGATCATATGGTTTTTATTCTTCAATTTGTTAATGTGTTGAATCACATTATTTGATTTGAGTGTATTGAAGAAATCTTGCATCCCTGGGATAAATCTCACTTGATCAGGGTGTATGAACCTTTTGATATATTGTTGGATTCTGTTTGCTAGTATTTTGTTAAGGATTTTTGTATCTATGTTCATCAGTGATATTGGCTTGTAATTTTCTTTATTTTGTGATATATTTGTCTGGTTTTGGTATCAGATATCAAAACCTGATGTGATGGTGGCCTTGTACCATGAGCTTGGGAGTTTTCCTTCCTCTGCAATTTTTTGGAAGAGTTTCAGAAGGGTAGTTGTTAACTCTTCTCTAAATGTTCGATAGAATTCCCTTGTGAAGCCATCTGGCCTGGACATTTGTTGTTGAAAGATTTTTAATCACAGTTTCAATTTCAGTTCTTGCGATTGGTCTGTTCATATTTTCTATTTATTCCTGATTCACTGTTAGAAGGTTGTACCTTTCTAAGAAGTTGTCCATTCCTTCTAGGTTGTCTATTTTACTGGCATATAGTTGCTTGTAGTAGTCTTGTATGATCCTTTGTGTTTCTGTGGTATCAGTTGTAACTTCTCCTTTTTCATATCTAATTTTATTGGCTTTGATCCTCTCCCATTTTTTCTTGATGAGTCTGGGGAAAGGATTGTTAATTTTGTTTATCTTCTCAAAGAACCAGCTTTTAGTTTCATTGATCTTTGCTATTGTTTTCTTCATCTCTATTTCATTTATTTCTGCTCTGATTTTTATGATTTCTTCAACTAACTGGGTTTTGTTTGTTCTTCTTTCTCTCGTTACTTTAGGTGTAAATACAGGTTGTTTATTCGAGATTTTTCTTGTTTCTTGAGGTAGGATTTTATTGCTGTAAACTTCCCTCTTAGAACTGTTTTGCTGCATCCCATAGGTTTTAGATTGTCAGGTTTTCATGGTCATTTGTCTCTCAGTATTTTTTGATTTCCTCTTTGATTTCTTCAGTGATCCATTGATTATTGAGTAACATATTGTTTAGCCTCCATATGCTTGTATTTTTTGCAGTTTTTTCCTGTAATTGATTTCTAATCTCATAGTGTTGTGATCAGAAAAGATGCTTGATATGATTTCTTAAATTTACCAAGGCTTGATTTGTGACCTAAGATGTGATCTATCCTGGAGAATGTTCCATGTGCTCTTGAGAAGAAAGTGTATTCTGTTGCTTTCTGATGAAATTTCCTATAAATATCAATTAAGTTTACCTGGTCTAATATGTCATTTAAGGCTTGTGTTTCCTTATTAATTTTCTGTCTGGATGATATATCCATTGATGTAAGTGGTGTGTTAAAGTCCCCCACTATTATTGTGTTACTGTAGATTTCCCCTTTTGTGGTGTTAGCATTTGCCTTATATATTGAGGTGCACCTATGTTGGGTGCCTGTATGTTTACAATTGTTATGTCTTCTCCTTGGATTGATCCTTCGATCATTATGTAGTGTCCTTCCTTGTCTCTTATAACCATTTTTATTTTCAAGTCTATTTTGTCTGATATGAGTATTGCTACTCCAGCTTTCTTTTGATTTCCATTCACATGGAATATCTTTTTCTATCCCTTCACTTTCAGTCTGTATGTGTCCCTAGGTCTGAAGTGTGTCTCTTGTAGACAGCATATGTATGAGTCTTGTTTTTGTATCCATTCAGTGAGCCTGTGTCTTTTGTTTGGAGAATTTAATCCATTTACACTTAAGGTAATTATCGATATGTACGTTCCTATTGCCATTTTCTTAATTGTTTTGGGTTTGTTTTTGTAGGTCTCTCTCTCTCTCTCTTTTTTTTTTCTTGTGTTTTCAGCCTAGAGAAGTTCCTTTTAGCATTTGTTGTAAAGCTGATTTGGTGGTGCTGCATTCTCTTAGCTTTTACTTGTCTGTAAAGCTTTTGATTTCTCCCTCAAATCTGAATGAGATCTTTGCTGGGTAGAGTAATCTTGGTTGTAGTTTTTTCCCTTTCATCACTTTAAATATATCATACCACTCCCTTCCGGCCTGCAGAGTTTGTGCTGAACAATCAGCTGATAACCTTATGGGGATTCCCTTGTATGTTATTTGTTGCTTTTCCTTTCGTGTTTTTAATATTTTTTCCTTGTATTTAATTTTTGTTAACTTGATTAATATGTGTCTCGGCATGTTTCTCCTTGGGTTTATCTTGTATGGGACTCACTGTGCTTCCTGGACTTGAGTAACTATTTCCTTTCCCATGTTAAGGAAGTTCTTGACTCCCTAATATCTCTTCAAATATTTTCCCAGACCCTTTCTCTTTCTCTTCTTCTTGTGGGACCCCTATAGTTCGAATAATGGTGCATTTAATGTTGTCCCAGAGGTCTCTGAGACTGTCCTCATTTCTTTTTATTCTTTTTTCTAATTCTGTTCCATGGCAGTTATTTTCATCATTCTATTTTCCAGCTCACTTATCCGTTCTTCTGACTCAGTTATTCTGCTATTGATTCCTTCTAGTGTATTTTTCATTTCAGTTATTGTGTTGCTCATCAGTGCTTGTTTGTTCTTTAGTTCTTCTAGGTACTTGTTAAACTTTTCTTGTATCTTCTCAATCTGTATCTCTATTCTGTTTCTGAGATCTTGGAAAATTTTTACTATCATTACCCTGATATTTTTTTCAGGTAGATTGCCTATTTCCTCTTCATTTATTTGGTCTTGTAGGTTTTTACATTGCTCCTTTGTCTTAGCATATTTCTCTCTCATATCATTTTCGCTAATGGGTGGGGCTGTGTTCCTGTTTTGCTGGTTGTTTGGCTTGAGGCATCCAGCACTGGAGCTTGCAGGCAGTTGTGTGGAGCCGGGTCTTGGTGGTGAGATGGGGACCTCATGGAGAGCTCAAGCAGATTAATATTCCCTGGGTTTGGGAATTCTCTGGTGGTCCAGAGGCCTGGACTAGGTGCTCCCGCTACTGGGACTCAGGCCCGACCCCTACCCAGTGAACCAAGACCTTGAAAGCTGCACAGCACATTAAAAAAAAAAAAAGAAAGAAATGAAAACAAACAGGCAAACAAAACCCAAGACAACTAATACAAATAAAACCAGACAAACAAAAACAAACAAAAAACAGAGAAAGCCAAAAACAAGAAAACAACCACCCAATCAACCAAAAAGCCTAAAAACCAAAACAAATAATTAAAACAAAACTAACAAAAACAAAACAAAACAAAAAACTAAAAAAAAAGCAGAGAACAAAATACACACACTCAAAAATGCCAAAAAAGAAGATACAAACAAAACAAAAAAACACAACAAAAATTAAAAAACAAACAAAAAAGAACAAAACAAGAAAAAATAAAATAAAAATAGAAAAATAAAAAATATACTAAAAAGTTAAAAATAAGACAACAAAACAAAACAAAACATACACACAGAAAAATTCCCTGGGGCCTCCACTATCAGTGTCCTTGCCCCCATGGTCCACCACAGCCTACCCTTGCCTCCCAGGAGGCCCTCAAGATCTCTAGATAGTTCTCTGGACCTGCTGTGGCAGCCCCAGCTCTGTGTGTGTTCCTCCCACCAGCGTCAACTCCTGAAGCTACCCCTGAGCACACATGCCCACACAGGTTGGCAGGGGTGCAGGCGTTGATGGGCATGGCCGCTGGGGCTGGTGTTCAGGCCTGCCTGGACCTGCTCAGTCAGAGGGGACTTTACTGGAGGTGGCACTCAGGCCTGGTGGGGCCTGTGCAGGTGGAAGAAGCTTTGGCTTGAGGGGTGCTATTGTCCACAGAGGCCACGGTCAGTGGGTGGGGAAGGGCATTGCAATGGTGGCCCCACCCCTTGTGTGCTACTCAACAATGATGCCTTGCTTGTATGGTGCCCTGAGCTTCCTCTGCAAACCTTCCCAACTGTGTAGCTACTCAATGCCTACAGCTGACCCCTCCCTTGGTCCACTCTCCCTACCCCCACTTTCCAGCACCCAGCCCTCCTCCACACCATCAGACACATAACTCAGGCTGGGGTACACAGGGTTGCAGCACGGACCATGTGCGTAGGTCTTACTCTGGCCTGCCTTCCACAGGCCAGTTTCTATGTTCCCCTCTGATCCTCTGAAGGTCCCTCTCTGTCCCAGATGGTCCCCCCACCGTGTGGGGCTTTCTTGAATGTGGGATCCCCTCTTCTCCTTCAGCTCTCCCCCAGGGATACTGGTCCTGTCCTACTTCCTCTTTTCTTTTCTTTTTTTCTTTCTTTCATCCTACCCAGTTGTGCAGAGATTTTTTTCTTGCCCTTGAGTGTCCAAGGTCTTCTGCTAGTGTCCAGTAGGTGCTCTGTGAGAATTGTTCCATTTGTTGATGTATTCTAGATGTGCTTATGAGGAGAGGCAAACTCCACATCCTCCCATTCCACCATCTTCACTCCTCACCTCTATTATTTATATTTTAATTGACTTTGACATCACATGTTTAGACATATACCTTTTTTTTCAAACTTCAGATAATGCAATGACTATATTTCCAGGTTGCTGATTTTGTTTATTTTTATTCCAGTTCATTTATTTTGTTCTATTTAGTGATTCTCCTGTGATGCTAATTCTAAGAGAGTTTATACAGTTTTCTCGTATAATTTATATAGCTTAAGTAATGTTCACAGATGTTTAATTAGTTTCTGCAGAATCAGATACTTATTAAAGATTATTAGAGAGTTGCTTACAAACCCCTTAGAACATTCAAATAATAAAAAGAATTTGAAATAGTCTGAAAATGTATAAAATCCAAACAGAAATCTCAGTTGCAAAAAATGAATATATGTTTAAAGCATATTGCACTTATCTAACTGTGTACATTTCTTAACCTAAATTGTTTTAAGAGAAGATGGTGCATTTTGTAAAAAATATGGCTAGAAATTCTTGTATGGACACTTCAGAAAAAAAAAAAAAATAACCCAAGGCTTTCAAATAACCAAATATGTATTGTCATAAGACTAAAAATTGTCCTAATATTCCACACAATTTTAGCTTCCCTGTTGGGAACCACCAGTCAATGTTTCAGAGCAAAAAACTAATAATTTAATTAATTTCTATTTTAGATAATTCTTTTACCCTTTATTTCCACTGGTAAGTGTGCTCTTTGAAAAAATATATAACAACTGTATTGAGATTCACATACTAAACAGGTCACCTGTTTATTGTTTACCATAAAAATTTTTTTCAGAATTGGAACCATCATTCCAATAAATTTTAGAACATGTTTATCACTCCATACAAAGACACATACCCATTAGCAGTCACTACCCATTTACCACCAACTCCCAAAGCCATAGCAATCACTAATCTACTTTCTATCTCTATGAATTTTCCTACTCTGGATATTAAGAGGAGTTGTATTTCATTCTTTTTTATGGCTGAGTGAAGTAAGTCAGACAAAGACAAATATCATATGATATCACTTATATGTGGAAACTAAAAAAATGGTACACTTGAACTTATTTACAAAACAGAAATAGAGTCACAGATGTAGAAAATAAACTTATGGTTACAAGGGGGGAAAGCAGGGGTGGGCAGGAAGGCAGGGAGGGATAATTTGGGAGACTGGGATTGACAAATACACACTGCTACATATAAAATAGATAACTAATAAGGACCCATTGTATAGCACAGGGAACTCTTCTCAATACTCTGTAATGACCTATATGGGAAAAGAATCTAAAGAAGAGTGGATATATGTATATGTATAACATACACTTTGCTGTACAACAGAAACTAACACAAGATTGTAAATCAATTATACTCTAATAAGTTTTTTTAAAAAAAGAAAAGCAAATGATAATAAGTATATGATTTTATTTGGGAAGAATAAAGAGCTATAAAGATGCAAAAAAAAGATAAAAGGAGTTGTAAAATGTAAAAGAAATTAGACAATATGTGGTGCTTTGTAGGTGACTTATTTCACTTAGAAAGATGTTTCTAAGGTTCATCAATGTTGTAGCATGAATCAGTATTTCATTCCTTTCCATTTTATGGGTATACCACATATTGTTCATCAACTTATCTGTTGATAGATATTTAGGTGGTTTCCACCTTGGAGCTATTTTTAATAATGTCCTAAATATTCATGTAAAAGTTATTGAGTGGATTTATGTCTTCATTACTCTTGGATGTATACTTAGAATCAAGTTGTGGGGTACATATGGTAACTGTATTTTTAAACTCTGGAGAAAATGTCAGACTATTTTCCAAGGGAGATCTATCATTTTATGTACAGCAGTATATGAGGGTTCCAATTTCTCCATATCATCACAAACATTTGTAAATAGATTCTTGTTTTTAATTTTTTAAAAAATTATAGCCATCCTAGTAGGTGCAAAGCAGGACCTCAATGTATTCATGATTTACCTTCTATTATTGACTAACAATGTTGACCATCTTTTAATAGGCTTATTGATCATTTGTATTTTTTTTTTTTTGTAGAAATGTTTATTCAGATGCTTTGCTCAATTTTTATTTGGGATATTTATATTTTTATTATTCAATTTTAAGTGTTCTTTCTATATTCTAAATATAATTCTTTATTAGATATATCATTTGTAAATATTTTGCTCCATTCTGTGGGTTGGCTTTAAACATTTTTGATGGTAACTTTTTTTTTTTAACATCTTTATTGGAGTATAATTGCTTTACAATGGTGTGTTAGTTTCTGCTTTATAACAAAGTGAATCAGTTATACATATACATATGTTCCCGTACCTCTTCCCTCTTGCATCTCCCTCCCTCCCACCCTCCCTATCTCACACCTCTAGGTGGTCACAAAGCACAGAGCTGATCTCCCTGTGCTATGCGGTTGCTTCCCACTAGCTATCTATTTTACGTTTGGTAGTGTATATATGTCCATGCCACTCTCTCTCTTTGTCACATCTTACCCTTCCCCCTCCCCATATCCTCAAGTCCATTCTCTAGTAGGTCTGTGTCTTTATTCCTGTCTTGCCACTAGGTTCTTCATGACCTTTTTTTTTTTTTCCCTTAGATTCCATATATATGTGTTAGCATACTGTATTTGTTTTTCTCTTTCTGACTTACTTCACTCTGTATGACAGACTCTAACTCCATCCACCTCACTACAAATAACTCCATTTCATTTCTTTTTATGGCTGAGTAATATTCCATTGTATATATGTGCCACACCTTCTTTATCCATTCATCCAATGATGGACACTTAGGTTGCTTCCATGTCCTGGCTATTGCAAATAGAGCTGCAATGAACATTTTGGTACATGACTCTTTTTGAATTATGGTTTTCTCAGGGTATATGCCCAGTAGTGGGATTGCTGGGTTATATGGTAGTTCTATTTTTAGTTTTTTAAGGACCCTTCATACTGTTCTCCATAGTGGCTGTATCAGTTTACATTCCCACCAACAGTGCAAGAGTGTTCCCTTTTCCACACCCTTTCCAACATTCCCTGATTATTTTTGATCCACAGTTGGTTGAATCCATGGATATGGATTCTGCAGATATAGAGGACCAACTGTATTCCACATGAGTATGTGAATCACACACACAAATGGATATAACAAGAACAACAAAATAGCAAAGCATTAAAATGTAGTATTAAATCTTTAATTTTAAGAATTATTCTCATTGTTTTCCATAGTATCTATTCATAAATTCTGTTACAACTGAAAAGTGAATATGACTATATTAATAATACAGAGTAATTCTTGTAGGATTGATACCCTTATCATTAGTTCAACTTATCTAATGAATCTTCCTAAATGTTGGAATAAACAACTTGGTTATTCTAGCAACATTGTTCTTAAGAAATAGGAATGTGCACACCTATAGATCTTTAAGTAGCTACAATGTACAGCAAATAAATGGATTTCTTTGGAAAATATGATTCTTTCTTTCTTATCCTCTAGTTAAAGAGTTCAAAACTGCCAGATGCAGGGCACATTTTTTAAATTTGATCTGTACCATGTTGCTTATATGTTGTTCTTAAATCAACATATTACACGTAAGTTTTCTGATATTGTGCTAATGTTATGCTTTGGCAAAACTGGGCTCTCAATCTTACAACACCCGCTTAAGAGAAATTGAGTAGTTACTGATAACATTAGGAGGAATATAATCTTAGGACTGAGTTGAACTGAGAGAGGAGTATTTGTGTGAGCTGAGTTGCCAGGTGTTGGAGTAGTCACTTAAAGCAACAAGCCAAAAATGAAGTTAAGCCTTTAATCACTTAACTGCAATGGTATAAGCCAGAGGATAAAACTGGAAAAACCATCAACTCCCCCTGTTCCATTTTCCCCCAAGAACAGTGCACTAATTGAGGGTCAGATGATTAAGCACGGATGTGGGGGTCATCTCACTGATGAGCAAGCCCAAAAGAAAAAGTTCTGGCAGTTTTATGGCCCCTGGCATTGGAGAAAATGTAGAGGACAAAGGGCCAGGAGTAAAAGAGTACTGGGTACTGAGTCAAAATGGTAAAAGATGTCTTCAGTGTTTTCCCTCCTCTCTCCCCCCCTAAGGAGGTTTCAACAGAAGCACCCAAAGAAGACCTCTGGCCAAAGCCTAAGATTAAGAGACCTAGGAATGAAGGTGCTTGGATTAAGAGTGCAAATACTGGAAAGAGTGTGACTGGCTAGTGGTGTCCTTGACCACAACTCCTCTCAGAGATTGAAATGTACTGGCTGTGCACGAAATCTGATGTGGGGAGAGCAGATTTTCTCCATGAGGCCTGCCAAAGAATGCCTTTGTCAGGCCTATAGTCAAGCCTGAAAAATCAGACCTAGTTTTTTTTTTTAAGTTTCTCTAGAATATTTTATTTTATTTTCTTAATACATCTTTATTGGAGTATAATCGCTTCACAATGCTGTGCTAGTTTCTGTTCAACAAAGTGAATCAGCCATATGCATACATATGTCCCCATATCGCCTCCCTCTTGGGCCTCCCTCCCTATCCTCCCTATCCCACCCCTCTAGGTGGTCACAAAGCTCCGAGCTGATCTCCCTGTGCTATGCTGCTGCTTCCCACTAGCTATCTATTTTACATTTGGTAGTGTATGGATTTCTCTAAGACATTGGCCTGTAAATCCATTCTGTGAAGATGTGAATAATCCTAATTAGGCTCTAGCAGAGCTCTTGGCACTTAATAGTTATCCAGTGGATATTTCTTGACAAAATTAGTATTTTTAAAAATTTTAATAAAATCTTTAAGAATTTTTTTCCATGTACAACATAAAAAACATTAACACAGCAGTGTGGTTCTTGCAAAAACAGCACAAGAGTAAAAATCAACAGTTCAATTTTAATTTTCTCATTAGAGAATGCTGTTATTCTTCTTAACAGTTTACTTAAATTATATTTACAGTTTATAAAAGCTACAGTTTTTTTAACTTTGTGGTTAACAGTTCTTAGTCTCTCATTCTCTTTCATTAATGCTGGGTCATAAGAAAAATCAGTGTATTGGGAAGCTCAGGGAGCTATTTTAATGTTCACAAGTACTAAACGATCTTAATGCAATGCAAAAGTAGGGAGACCTATTATTAGGTAATAATACACAGAAAAACCAGAATAACAAAATCTCATAAACAATTTAGTACTTGTTTAACATAATATGAACTTAATAAATATATTCTATATATTTTCTTTATTTAAATTTTCATCTTTATTTTGTTGATCTATTGACTTGTTAAACATTGGCAATTGTAGTAACTTGAGTTCATTACCTTAACATTCAGCGTTTATGTTTTATGAGTCAAGGCTCCGGCAGATGACTGATGGCACACACAAAGTGTTTCCTTTTCTCTACATCCTTACCAACACTTGCTATCTCTTGTTTTTTTTATAATAGCCACTCTAACAGGTGTAAGATGATATCTCGTTGTGGTTTTGATTTGCATTTCCCTGATGATCAGTGATGTTGAGCACCTTTTCATGTACCTGTTAAGCATTTGTGTGTCTTATTTAGGAAATGTCTATTCAGTTCCTCTGCTCGTTTTTAAAATTACATTGTTCGGTGTTTTTCTGTTATTGAGGCTTGTGAGTTCATTATATGTTTTGAATATTAACTCTGAATCAGATATATGATTTGCAAATATTTTTCCCATTCTACAGGTTGCCTTCTCATTTTGTTTATGATTTTCTGTGCTGTATAGAAGTTTTATAGTTTGATATGGTCCCACTTATTAATTTTTGCTTTTGTTGCCTTTGTTTTAGTGTCAAATCCAAGAAATCATTAGCAAGACTGATTTCAAAGCACTTACCCTCTCTTTTCTTCTAGGAGTTTTATGATTTCAGGTCTTACATTCAAGTCTTTAACTCATTTTGAGTTGATTTTTGTGTATGATGTAAGATAGTTGCCCAGTTTCATTCTTTCGCACGTGGCTATACATTTTTCCTGGCACTGCTATTAAATGTTTTCTCCATTGTATGTACTTGGCTCTTTTGTCATAAATTAATTGACAATATATGCAGAGGTTTATTTACAGGCTATATGCTGCTCATTGCATGTTCCCCTTATACTTTGTAAAAGCCTCAGCTAGAGAGTTTTCCTGATATGGTGAATAAATGCCTTCTTCCTTCAGGATGTGAGTCCTTGGTGGTACTGTCCTTATTATGTTAAAGCTGTTTTCCACTACTGAAGATTATTATGCAAAAGTACTATGGAATGGCCCAATGAATTCCTTGGGGTCTACACATAGTCCTCCTTGATCCCACTGAGTAGCAATAGCCAAATTTCTCCTTGATAAGCAGAAAATACTACATTTGTCAGAGTAGTGTTTACCTTTGTTGCCATTTGTTCAGCAACATCAAAAGACCAAAATAACCAGGAATAGCTTCAGCTTTCATATTTATGATATCACGGCTGTGTTTCCTAGTGGAAGCCTTCCTCTCTTGGGCTCTGTGATCTGCACACATATGAACCCAGAGTCATGAGGAAGGGAAGTGAAAATCTCTTCTCTGTTTATTACATGCAATCATGAGAGGTATCTTTCACAACTTTACATAGGTCATGAACCCTTTGTTACTGGTTATGGGGACAAAGCTTAAAATATTGGCTGCTGATTTAAGGTACATATCACCTGTTGTAGACATGCTCCCCCACCTCACAAAATGATATTTCCCATGGTTTATTCTTTGGTAACCATTCAACCATTTTATGGAGCCAACTAATTCTGGGTGATAGAACAAATGGTATTACCAGTGATTTCATGGGATTTATTTTATAGTGTAGGATGTGTGAATTATTCCAGTGTACAGAAGTGATACTGTGTAGGATGTCATGCAGTGGATATTCTATAAGTTCTTAAATAATGGTGCTGGGCAGAGAAAGCAAATATATAACTGGAATATGTATCTATTCTTGTAGGGAGAAATTGCCGCCCCCCCCCCCAATAAAAAGCATACACTTTGTAAACCTGTTACCTGCTAGCAGGTCTTCCAGGGAATTATGTCATTTTAGGGCTCAAGGTTAGCCTTTGGTATCGGCATGCATTCTTCTCAGTAGTAACAGTAGCTAGACTAGTTACTACTGAGAAGAGTACTAGTTACTTGGTGAGAGAAATGTCATATTTTTGAATCTGTCCTCAGCCCCATTCTCTGGCACCATGAACACTTTATACATGTCTATTATGCAAGCACAGGGATGGCTGAAAAAATGTTCTGATTAAAATTTGAAAAACTGTCTCCAGCAGTTCATTATGTCCCCCATTAAAGTGATACCCTCTAGTGGGCATTTATGAAAGATATAAATATTTTTACACTCTGGTCTATACTGAGAGATCCACCCATGTGTATTCCTTTTGTCACTAGTATTCCATGTCGTCCCTACTGAGTTCCATTAACCAGTTATCCATGACCTATGAATCTGTAGATTTCAACCTCAGTCCTCAGTTGTCTTTTTCACACAAAGTGGACTTCCATATAACACCAGGCTCTCTGCCTACTAAGAAAATTTACCCTCACTAGAAATAATAGGCAGATCCTTGTGGGATAAAGATTCAGTAATTATAGTGAAATTCATTGTTTAAATAATTACTTAAGCAAGGAATAAAAATCTATGAGCAGTCTAACAACCAATGTAAAAAATTTGTAAAACAGCAAAAGAAATACAAATAAAAAGGAAATAATAAATAAAAAAGTAAAATGCAATTATTGAAAATATTTGCAAATGATGCATTACCTATAAAATGAAAGTGAATCATTGAAAAAGCTATAGATCTGATGAGAGAACTCCTTAATTAGGCATGATAAAAAATAAATACTCATGGGCACAGATGATACTCACACAAAAATGCTCACACAGAAAACAAAGCTCTTTTATACACCAACAATTTATTATGCTGCTTAAATTCATGACTTTGGGGTTGGAAAGCCTGGGTTCATTCTTAGAACTGCTACTTTAGGTTATTTGTTATTTCATTGTAAGAGATGGGATTTCCCTGGTGGTCCAGTAGTTAAGACTCTGTGCTTCCACTGCAGGGGGCATGGGTTCTATCTCTGGTCAGGGACTAAGATCCCACATACCATGCAGTACAGCAAAAAATTAATTAATTAATTAACTAAATTAAATAAATAAAAGAGGAGATAATAAAATTAGTACAAATCTCCAAATACTTGTGATGAAATACATAGAAAAATCATTTTAACATTATGTATATTAAGTACTTATTTACTATAAATTTATTAAGACCAAAGAAATAACATAAACAAAAGATGTAAAATATATCCCAAGATATTCATGTTAATATTGTAATATATCAATAATCCTTAAATATGAGTGTGCTTAATACAATTCCACTCAAAATCCTCTCTTTTTCTCTTAAGTTCCCTAAAAGATAAGCAAATGGCTTATTTATATCTTGGCAAAATAAAGTTATATTTCTATAAAATACAATTAAGTAAATTAATCCAAATATAAATAATATTAATATTTAAAAACTTTATTATATATGAATATCTGACATCTCTTATTCTGTAAGATATCAAATACTGTAAAGTATCACTATAAAACATATAGTTGACCCTAAACAACATAAGGATTAGTGGTGACTACCACCACACAATGGAAAATCCACGTATAACTTTATAGTCAGTCCTCCATATCTGTGGTTCCACATCCCTGGATTCAACCAACTGTAGATCATGTAGTACCGTAGTATGTATCTAGTGGGAAAAATCTGCATGTACGTGGACCCACACGGTTTAAACCCCTGTTGTTCAAGAAACAACTGTATATGTAAAATTAAATTTTATAAGGTGTGAATAATTTTACTACATAAAATTTAAATACTTTTCTTATATTAAAAAATTAAAATCCCTTAAATGAAATAAAAAGATAAAAAGTAACCTGGGAAAAATATTTGAATCATATAAATCTCCTAAACTAATAAAGTAATTAACATGAAAACAGCATTTCAAAACAGTAAAAAGGTTGGCAAAGACAAACAACATACAGCCAACTTGGGAGAGAAGAAATATGTCTACACTAAAAATATATGCAAATTTTTGACAATGTTTGCAATGTTCACAATTATTAATAGGCATAAAATACAGATAAATATAAATGAAAAAATTAGCTAGTATATATTGTCAATGAATTGGTGAAGATTTACCATGTTAAGCTTCTAATCATTAAAGATATACATATTCATAGGTTAGGCTTATAAACTGGCATGTTTTCAAAGGGTATCTTGTCATTATGAATCAAAGTCTTTAAAATGTGTTACAAAGAAATTGCATATCTAGGAATTTACTATATGGAAATTATAAAGGATATTAACACAGATTAGCTAATAGAATACTCAGTGCACAGTTTAAAATATTGCAAGACAGGAATCACCAATGGCTGTAATGTTCATACAATTTAGATAAGGAAAATATTCATAGGAAAGTATATAAAAATACATAATATATATTCAATACACATTCATGTATATCCTTTGTATTTATTATGAAGTTCAAATTCTTTACTCTGTGTATGTACATAATCTGACTAAAAATATATGCATATGTATGCAAAGTATATGTACAAATATGTACAAAGATATATATGTATATACACAAAGATATACATATAAATATACATACAACATTTTGTAAGGAGGAAAATATATTCATAAATTACCTAAGATATCAATCAGTAAAATTAAACTGAACTCATACCTTTAATGCTATAAGAAAATAACGAAAAGAAACATTTAAATTGTTCCTACGTGAAAAGAAATTTAAAATTAGGAAAAAAGTTAGACCCCTAAAGAATCCAGAACATAAAATCAGATGGAATCTAGGTATCGATAAAGAATTGACAATATATACATCAAATGCATATTGGGACAACCAAGATTACTCTACCTGGCAAAGATCTCACTCAGATTCGATGGAGAAACCAAAAGCTTCACAGAAAAGCAAAAGCTAAAAGAATTCAGCACCATCAAACCAGCTCTACAACAAATGCTAAAGGAACTTCTCTAAGTGGGAAACACAAGAGAAGAAAAGGATCTACAAAAACAAACCCAAAACAATTAAGAAAATGGTAATAGGAGGAAGATTGGTTCAAGATGGCAGAGTAGAAGGTCGTGCTCTCACTCCCTCTTGCGAGAACACCAGAATCACAACTAACTGCTGAACAATCATCAACAGGAAGACACTGGAACTCACCAAAAAACATACCCCACAACCAAAGACAAAGAAGAAGCCACAATGAGACAGTAGGGGTGCAATCACAATAAAATCAAATCCCATAACTGCTGGGTGGGTGACTCACAAACTGGAGAACACTTATACCACAGAAGTCCACCCACTGGATTGATGGTTCTGAGTCCCATGTCAGGCTTCCGAACCTGGGGGTTTGGCAATGAGAGGAGGAATTCCTAGAGAATCAGACTTTGAAGGCTGGTGGGATTTGATTGCAGGACTTTGACAGAACTGGGGGAAACAGAGACTCCACTCTTGGAGGGCACACACAAAGTAGTGTGCGCATCAGGACACAGGGGAAGGAGCAGTGACCCCATAGAGACTGAACCAGACCTACCTGCTAGTGTTGGAGGGTCTCCTGCAGAGGCAGGGGGTGGCTCTGTCTCACCGTTAGGACAAGGACACTGACAGAAGAAGTTCTGGGAAGTACTCCTTGGCATGAACCCTCCCAGAGTCCACCATTAGCCTCACCAAAGAGCCTGGATAGGCTCCCGTGTTGGGTCAACTCAGGCCAAACAACCAACAGGGAGGGGACCCAGCCCACCCATCAGAAGACAAGTGGATTAAAGTTTTACAAAGCTCTGCCCACCAGAACAACAGTCAGCTCTACCTACCACCAGTCCCTCCCATCAGGAAACGTGCACAAGTCTCTTAGATAGACTCATGCACCAGAGGGCAGACAGTAGAAGCAAGCAGAACTACAATCCTGCAGGCTGTGGGAAAAAACCCACATTCACAGAAAGATAGACAAGATGAAAAGGCAGAGGGTTATGTACCAGATGAAGGAAAAAGATAAAACCGCAGAAAAACAACTAAATGAAGTGGAAATAGGCAACCTTCCAGAAAAAGAATTCAGAATAATGATAGTGAAGATGATCCAGGACCTCGGAAAAAGAATGGAGCAAACATTGAGAAGATGCAAGAAATGTTTAACAAAGATCTACAAGAATTAAAGAACAAAAAAGCCAGAGATGAACAATACAATAACTGAAATGAAAATTACACTAGAAGGAATCAATAGCAGAATAACAGAGGCAGAAGAACGGATAAGTGACCTGGAAGACAGAATGGTGGAATTCACTGTTGTGGACAGAATAAAGAGAAAAGAATGAAAAGAAATGAAGACAGCTTAAGAGACCTCTGGGAAAACATTAAATGCAACGACTTTCGCATTATAAGGGTCCCAGAAGGAGAAGAGAGAGAGAAAGGACCTGAGAAAATATTTGAAGAGATTATAGTTGAAAAACTTCCCTAACATGGGAAAGGAAATAGCCACCCAAATCCAGGAAGTGCAGCAAGTCCCATACAGGATAAACCCAAGGAGAAACATGTCGAGACACATAGGAATCAAATTGGCAAAAATTAAAGACAAAGAAAAATTATTGAAAGCAGCAAGGGAAAAATGACAAGTAACAATCAAGGGAACTCCCATAAGGTTAACAGCTGATTTCACAGCAGAAACTCTACAAGCCAGAAGGGAGTGGCATGATATACTTAACGTGATGAAAGCGAAGAACCTACAACCAAGGTTACTCTACCCAGCAAGGATCTCATTCAGATTCGATGGTGCAATCAAAAGCTACACAGACAAGCAAAAGCTAAGAGTATTCAGCACCACCAAACCAGCTGTACAACAAATGCTAAAGGAACTTCTCTAAGTGGGAAACACAAGAGAAGAAAAGGACCTTCCAAAAAAAAAAAACCCAAAAGAATTAGAAAAATGGTAATAGGAACATACATATCGATAATTATCTTAAAAGTGAATGGACTAAATGCTCCAACCAAAAGACACAGGCTTGCTGAATGGATACAAAAACAAGACCTGTATATATGCTGTCTATAAGAGACCCACTTCAGAACTAGGGATACATACAGACTGAAAGTGAGGGGATTGAAAAAGATATTCCATGTAAAAGGAAATCAAAAGAAAGCTGGAGTAGCAATACTCATATCAGATAAAATAGACTTTAAAATAAAGAATGTTACAAGAGACAAGGAAGGACACTACATAATGATCAAGGGATAAATCCAAGAAGAAGTTGTAACAGTTATCAATATATATGCACCCAACATAGGAGCACCTCAATACATAAGGCAACTGCTAACAGCTATAAAAGAGGAAATCGACAGTAACACGATCATAGTTGAGGACTTTAACACCTCACTTACAGCAATGGACAGATCATCCAAACAGAAAATTAATAAGGAAACAAAAGCTTTAAATGACACAATAGACCAGACAGATTTAATTGATATTTATAGGAAATTCCATCCAAAAACAGCAGATTACACTTTATTCTCAGTGCGCACGGAATATTCTCCAAGATACATCACATCTTGGGTCACAAATCACGCCTCAGTTAATTTAAGAAATTGAAATCATATCAAGCATGTTTTCTGACCACAGCGCTATGAGATTACAAATCAATTACAGGGAAAAAATCGTAAAAAACACAAACACATGGAGGCTAAACAATACATTACTAAATAACCAAGAGATCACTGAAGAAATCAAAGCAGAAATCAAAAAATACCTAGAGACAAATGACAATGAAAACTCGACGATCCAAAACCTATGGGATGTGGCAAAAGCAGTTCTAAGAAGGAAGCTTATAGCTATACAAGCATACCTCAAGAAACAAGAAAATCTCAAATGAACACTCTACCCATATACCTAAAGGAATTAGAGAAAGAAGAACAAACAAAACCCAAATTTAGGAGAAGGAAAGAAATCATAAAATCAGAGCAGAAATAAATGAAACAGAAACAGAGAAAACAATAGCAAAGATCAATAAAACTAAAAGCTGGTTCTTTGAGAATATAAACAACATTCATAACCCATTAGCCAGACTCATCAAGAAAAACAGGGAGAGGACTCAAATCAATAAAATTAGAAATGAAAAAGGAGAAGTTACAACAGACACCGCAGAAATACAAGGCATCCTAAGAGACTACTACAAGCAACTCTATGCCAATAAAATGGACACCCTGGAAAAATGGACAAATTCTTAGAAAGGTATAACCTTCCAAGATTGAACCAGGAAGAAATAGAAAATATGAACACACCAAGCACAGGTAATGAAATGGAAACTGTGATTAAAAATCTTCCAACAAACAAAAGTCCAGGACCAAATGGCTTCACAGGTGAATTCTATCAAACATTTACAGAAGAGCTAACATCCATCCTTCTCAAACTCTTCCAATAAATTGCAGAGGAAGGAACACTCTCAAACTCATTCTATGAGGCCACCATCACCCTTATACCAAAACCAGACAAAGATACTACAAAAAAAGAAAATTACAAACCAATATTACTGATGAATATCGTTGCAAAAATCCTCAACAAAACACTAGCAAACAAAATCCAACAACACATTAAAAGGATCATACACCATGATCAAGTGGTATTTATCCCAGGGATGCAAGGATTCTTCAATATATGCATATCAATCAGTGTGATACACCATATTAACAAATTGAAGAAGAAAAACCACATGATCATCTTAATAGAGGCAGAAAAAGCTTTTGACAAAATTCAACACCCATTTAGGATAAAAACTCTCCAGAAAGTGGGCATAGAGGGAACCTACCTCAACATAATAAAGGCCATATATGAAAAACCCACAATAAACATCATTCTCAATGGTGAAAAACTGAAACCATTTCCTCTAAGATCAGGAAGAAGACAAGGAAGTCCACTCTCACCACTATTATTCAACAGAGTTTTGGAAGTCCTAGCCATGGCAATTAGAGAAGAAAAAGAAATAAAAGGAATACAAATTGGAAAAGAAGAAGTAAAACTGTCACTGTTTGCAGATGACATGACACTGTACATAGAGAATCCTAAACATGCCACCAGAAAACTACTAGAGCTAATCAATGTATTTGGTAAAGTTGCAGGATACAAAGTTAATGCACAGAAATCTCTTGCATTCCTATACACTAATGATGAAAAATCTGAAAGAGAAATTAAGGAAACACTCCCATCTACCATTGCAACAAAAAGAATAAATTACCTGGGAATAAACCTACCTAGGGAGACAGAAGACCTGTATGCAGAAAACTATAAGACACTGATGAAAGAAATTAAAGATGATACCAACAGATGGAGAGATATACCATGCTCTTCAATTGGAAGAATCAATATTGTGAAAGTGACTATACTACCCAAAGCAATCAACAGATTCAGTGCAATCCCTATCAAATTACCAATAGCATTTTTTACGGAACTAGAACAAAAAATCTTAAAATTTGTATGGAGACACAAAAGAGCCTGAATAGCCAAAGCAGTCTTGATGGAAAAAAACTGAGCTGGAGGAATCAGACTCCCTGACTTCAGACTATACTATAAAGCTACAGTAATCAAAACAATATGGTACTGGCACAAAAACAGAAATATAGATCAATGCAACAAGGTAGAAAGCCTGGAGATACATGCACATACCTATGGTCAACTAATCTATGACAAAGGAGGCAAGGATATACAATGGAGAAAAGACAGTCTCTTCAATAAGTGGTGCTGGGAAAACTGGACTGCTACATGCAAAATAATGAAATTAGAACACTCCCTAACACCATACACAAATATAAACTCAAAATGGATTAGAGACCTAAATGTAAGACTGGACACTATAACACTCTTAGAGGGAAACATAGGAAGAACACTCTTTGACATAAATCACCGCAAGATCTTTTTTGATCCACCTCCTAGAGTAATGGAAATAAAAACAAAAATAAATAAATGGCACCTAATGAAATTTAAAAGCTTTTGCACAGCAAAGGAAACCATAAACAAGATGAAAGGACAACCCTCAGAATGGGAGAAAATATTTGCAAATGAATCAACGGACAAAAGATTAATCTCCAAAATATATAAACAGCTCATGCAGCTCAATATTAAAAAAAAACAAACAACCCAATCCAATAATGGGCAGAAGATCTAAATAGACATTTCTCCAAAGAAGACATACAGATGGCCAAGAAGCACATGAAAAGCTGCTCAACATCACTAATTATTAGAGAAATGCAAATTAAAACTACAATGAGGTATCATCTCACACCAGTTAGAATGAGCATCATCAGAAAATCTACAAAGAGCAAATGCTGGAGCGGGTGTGGAGAAAAAGGAACACTCTTGCACTGTTGGTGGGAATGTAAATTGATACAGCCACTATGGAAAACAGTATGGAAGTTCCTTAAAAACTAAAAATAGAATTACCATATGATCCAGCAATCCCACTACTGTGCATATACCCAGAGAAAACCATAATTCAAAAAGACACATGCACCCCAATGTTCATTGCAGCACTGTTTACAATAGCCAGGTCATGGAAGCAACCTAAATGCCCATCGACAGATGAATGGAAAAAGAAGATGTGGTACATATGTACAGTGGAATATTACTCAGCCATAAAAAGGAACGAAATTGGGTCATTTGTAGAGACGTGGATGGATCTAGAGATTGTCATACAGAGTGAAGTAAGTCAGAAAGAGAAAAACAAATATCGTATATTAATGCATATATGTGGAATCTAGAAAAATGGTACTGATGAACCGGTTTGCAAGGCAGAAATTGAGACACAGATGTATAGAACAAACATATGGACACCAAGTGGGGAAAGTGGCGGGCATTGAGGGTGGTGGTGTGATGAATTGTTAGATTGGGATTGACATGTATACACTGATGTGTATAAAATGGATAACTAATAAGAACCTGCTGTATAAAAAAAAAATTAAATTAAATTAAAAAATTAAAAAATGCATATTGGTGTGCAACTGATTTATACTTTATGTATTTTTGAAATTTTCTTCAGTAAATCTGAAATACTTTAATTGAGGAAACAGCAGAATATGTGATATTACCAAAGAAATCTGCCATTTGTGCCAAAAACTGTCATTGGAACAAGCTCATTGGATCAGATGCCTGTATTCTTTAATAAGAAACAAAAATAAATTCATTAACATTTTTACTCAAGAATTTGAAGAAAAAAACCTAAAGAAGCTGATATGTATGCAAAGGTTTATTATATACAACTTAAAGTATCTCCTTTAGAGCACTGTTTATGTAGTGAACATTTGGGAACAGCATGAGATAATTTTTTAATTTAGATAATTATAAACTTAAGATTGAATACTAAGAATTCATTACAAATAATGCTATTGATCTAGGGAAGTATTGCTATTATGATGTTATATGAAAAATCAGTCTATAAGACAAACCATAGGATATTTTAAAAATACATCGTATGTCTGTATGTGTTTTAGTATAGTTAAAAATCTATCCAATTTGGTTACTCTCTATTGTGAGAATGCAGATGATGCTTATTTTCCATTACAATGTTAAAATCACTTTGTAGATTTAACCCTTCACCATTGTATAAAGTAATTTATGAGAAGGTAGCTGAAGGGTGGACAAAGGGATTTAGTTAAACGAATCAGTGTAATGGCCAATGCAAGGGATTCCCACATAATGACTATAGAATTCATATGGCATATACATGAAAATTCAGATTATTACTATAAAGACATTATGCATGCAATAGGAAAAGATCTATGTAATAGGAAAGTATGTGTCAAATGATCATTGTTTTAACTATATGAAGGGCACTGAAAACAGAGAGGTGACTTTACCTAAGAATTGCTTCTACCTCGTACACTGGAGAAACCTTTCCCAGTAACCAGACTGGACTCAGGTATAATATGGATTATATTGAACTCTAGAATTTTAAAACAGAAAAGATTCTTTGTAACCATCAAAAAGGACTCCACATTTTTTTTTTTAAATAACACATTTGAAACTTCAAATATATGATAACCTTTCAAAAAACTGAATTTTGACTTTAAAGAAGGGGATTAATTGAAAAAAGCAATATTCTTTCCGACCGATGGACTTTGTGGATGAATGAATCCTAGAAACACCAGTACCAGGTAAAAGATAACAATTAATGAGTGCTCACTGAGCACCAATCACCATACAAAACACTGTACATGGGTTGATTCATTCTTCACAATTACTCTGTATTAAGTGCTATTTTAATCTTTATTATAAAATTGAGGATAAAGAGACACAGGGAAGCTGTCATTTGCTCATATTTTCACAAGTAGTAAATAGTAGATCCAGATTTTAATCTAGACCTCCTGCTTCTAAAGTAATATCTTTTCTATATAAAGTAAAATTTTTTTAGTAAATGAAACTGTACAAGCATATTAAGTTTATAACATCTTGTCGATTAACATAGGTGCAACACATCCTTTTACAATCCATAATTGTGGAATTTTGATTTGATTTGAAAAGCTTCTCATGTAATAATTAAAAAAGGTCTCAGAATGTTTCTGTGTAAAATTCTAACATTAAAATTTACACCATGTCATTTTTCCTTTGTCCGTTTTTTTCTAAATCAAACTTAAGTAAGAGTGAACTTTAAGCCTATCTTCTGGTTAAACAAAGCCAAATATCAACTCTAAAACAAGGACACTGCCAAAAAATTTTAAGATCTTTTTCATTCAGATATTTTAGAGCTCCCACTAAAATATAAAGAAAAGGAATCTGCTTAAAATCATTCTCTTGCACAAAACAAGTTTAAGAGAAGAAATACTGTCTGGTCAGAGAGACATCAGAATGTGCCTCTTGGAGTACATTAAATCAAAACAAAACAAAACCCCACACAACATATTCTCTAAGTTTGGAATAAGTTCAGATAATTGAATGCCTGTCATTGAAAGAGCTTCTTAGTGTCAAGTCTGGCTGTTTGGGGGACTGTTCAGGGGGATCAAGCTGTGTTATGCATTGGGAGCCCTGCCAAATGAATGACATTTCCTGAGAACATAGGAGGAATTTTAAGGAGTTGCCTTGTCCTTCCTAAACAGTTGGGTTAAAGAGTATTTAAAAAGAACAAAGCACGGTCAAACTGCTGGGGATAATAGAGAGAAACACCAACAAATCTTTAAATTTAACTGAGCTGAAAATAAACTGTATGGCAAGAAATAATAAATTACTAAGTTTTATATGTTTTGACTTTTGGTCTTACGTTTTCATTTGAAAGGAATCTAAATATTTTCTATCTTTTAAGAATTTATATTTTAGAAAAACACATGAATAAATATTTCACATGGCAAAAGGGGTTGATTGGACTTGGTCTTATTCTCACCAAAAATATATAGAAATGCAGGGGAGACAGATATTCTTTTAATTCTAAAAATAAAACAATATTAGAAGAAACTCAAGTGATAATGCTTTAGAGCTGTGATATCTGATTTGAAAGCTGAAATTTCACAATGGTGAGGGCAGGAGATATTATCTTAAGCATAATCAAGGCAGAATCCCAATTGAACTCCTTGCATAAAATTGAGAGCCTCTGAGGAATTGATTTACTGAGTGCCAGAAGGGTAGAATAGAGAAAAGCATTATTAGAAGTCATAAAGGATTATAATTATCTAGATTTCAAGAAAGATATGAGTCTTCATATGGAGTATACATGCTGAGTCTAAAGCAAGATATTTAAAAAGTAAAACTCATATTATCAAAGACAGAGATAATCACATATTATCGAAGACAAAGAGATAACAGTAACTAGAGACAGTAAATGGATTATGTACAAAGCATGCTGATTTCATTGTCAGCAGAATTCTCATTATAAAAATGAAGAAAATATTTGTTGAACTAGAATTCTATACCCAGATCAGTTGTCATACATGAATGAGGGTAATATAGAGATATCTAAAATTAAAGAGGGGGTATCACTCATGAGTTCTCACCAAATGAATTACAAAAGTATATAAATTTAGGAGGAAAGGTTGAGATGCAAGTAGTAAGTTTAGCAAAAAACTTGGTAAATTTTGGTAAATATAATTAATCACTGACTGAATAAAAATAAAGTCTTATTTAAAGTTGAAAATATAATGGACTTCAAATTCCACATAGAATAGCTGAAAGGGATGAAAATTGTTTTGGAGCATTCAAAAATTCCTGTGAATTTTTTTCAAAGGGAGATAAGAGATAATGATTACATTAGGACTTTGTGAAATCAAGTACACATGTTAAAATTGAGGTGGCTCTTAAACAAGTATTATAGAAATGTGCATCTTTCAAAAAGTGGATAATGAATAGTTGATCAATAAAAGTCAAGGAAGAAAGGGAATAAACATAGAAACTATGCAATAAATAAAAGTTTTAAAATAGGACTTTGGAAATGTGATATCAAAATAAATAAAAACTAAAAACAAGCCAAAATACAAACAAAAAAACAAAACAAAAAATCATGTCGAAATATCAAATTAAAATATGTAGAACATTACACAGGATAGATCACATCTTGGGTCACAAATCAAGCCTCGGAAAATGTAAGAAAATTAAAATCATATCAAGCATCTTTTCTGACTACAACACTATGAGATTGGAAAAAAATTACATGAAAAAAACCTGTAAAAAACACAAATACATGGAGGCTAAACAGTGCACTACTAAATAACCAAGAGATCACTGAAGAAATCAAAGAAGAAATAAAAAAAAGAGAATATGTTTAGATTTAGGGAACAAACAAGCAAAGTATATTCTAATTTATAATTGATAAAATAATAAAAACAATGCTCTCCTTAATGGGGGTTGGACTGTATGGAAATTTTAGAAAGAAACATAAACTAGGCTTGTAATCGTTGTATTGTTATGCATACAATTTTAAGGCCACAACATTTTTTGATTGGTGGTATAATTATTCAATTAATATCATGATTAAGTATTTTGAAAAACTGAACAAACAAGAGTCTTGGATATGTCTGTTCTTTGCTCAGACAGGATGGGGTTAAAGGAGCAGCTGATTCGGGGGCTCTGGCTCCCTCAGACTGGGGGAGGGAGGGGCACGGAATGCTGGGTAAGCCTGCGGCGTCAGAGGCCGGCGTGACATTGCAGCAGCCTGAGGTGCACCGTGTGTTCTCCCGGCAAAGTTGTCTGTGCATCATGGGACGCTGGCAGTGGCGGGCTGCACAGGCTCCCGGGAGGGGAGGTGTGGAGAGTGACCTGTGCTCGCACACAGGCTTCTTGGTGGCGGCAGCAGCAGCCTTAGCGTCTCACGCCCGTCTCTGGTGTCTGCGCTGATAGCCGCGGCTTGCGCCTGTCTCTAGAGCTAGTTTAGGCGGTGCTCTGAATCCCCTCTCCTTGTGCACCCGAAACAATGGTCTCTTGCCTCTTAGGCAGGTCCAGACTTTTTCCCGGACTCCCTCCCGGCTAGCTGTGGCGCACTAGCCCCCTTCAGGTTGTGTTCACGCCGCCAACCCCAGTCCTCTCCCTGCGATCCGACCAAAGCCGAGCCTCAGCTCCCAGCCCCGCCCGCCCCGGCGGGTGAGCAGACAAGCCTCTCGGGCTGGTGAGTGCTGGTCGGCACCGATCCTCTGTGCGGGAATCTCTCCGCTGTGCCCTCCACACCCCTGTTTCTGCGCTCTCCTCTGTGGCTCTGAAGCTTACCCCACCCCCAACCCCGCCTCCATCAGTGAAGGGGCTTCCTAATGTGTGGAAACATTTCCTCCTTTACATCTCCCTCCCTGAGGTACAGGTCTCATCCCTATTCTTTTGTCTCTGTTTTTTCTTTTTTCTTTTGCCCCACCCAGGTATGTGGGGAGTTTCTTGCCTTTTGGGAGGTCTGAGGTCTTCTGCCAGCGTTCAGTAGGTGTTCTGTAGGAGTTGTTCCACATGTAGATGTATTTCTGATGTATTTGTGGGGAGGAAGGTGATCTCCATGTCTTACTCCTCTGCCATCTTGAAGGTCTCCCCAGAACACATCTTGCCATAGGATCAGAGCTAAGCAAGAGATAAAGGCTTTGATTTCAAACATGGATATGTACTGCCCACATCTTGGGGTGCCTTTCACATCATATTCTAGATATAGAGCATGCTACATTGGAAGGATGGAGGGGAATCTCCAAATTGATTATATCATACAGGAAAAATAAAGAAACAGTGTGCACATACATACACAAAATTCTTTATGTCTCCTCAAGAACTCTCTTAATCACCAACTCTTGTTTCTCTCTTGTTGCTTTTGTGTATCTATATGCTCCTCACAATTTCCTTAGTTGTCAGTCCTGTAATCTGACTTTTTATGAAGTTTGGATTCCCATTCCTTCCAGCAAATATATATTAAACCCATTATGTAGCTGAAGCATAAAACTGGTGGTGATAAATATGGATAATAACTTTTCTAAAATAGTTGAATTCTGATACCTAACCCTTATCACCACTACCCTCTCCTACTTCCCCACTTCTCCTTTTGGGTTAGGAATCAGGTGATTTGCTTCTTTATCTCACAGCCTTGCTTGTCAAGCATTGGTAGTAGCAATTTTCTGTTTTCTAGACTTCTGGAGACAGAATCAGTAGTAAGGGAGGAGATGAAAAACTTGGAGGAAAGCTGATGGGAATTGCAGTAGCAAATGGGAAGAATAGGAGCCTTGAATTGATTCATGTGGGGCAATGGATGCATGTTTGATTTTTTAAAATAGTTGTAGAGAAAAGAAAAAATAAAAACTATGTCAGATGTTCATCCAGGCTAAATAACTTTTAGGTAAAAATTATAATAAACTATTATTATTATTAGGTAAAAGCTTATAATAAACTTATTGTTGATACTCTATACACAGTAGCTAGTTTCCTAGATCTTTACATGTTTATCAGTTTACTCTCTTTGATTCAAAATGGGAAGGAAACAATCCTCAACATGTTTCACAAATAATTATTGCCTTATACTCTCCCAGATTAATGATGTAGCACCCAGTGACACCTAACACATTTAAGTGTTTGGAAAAAATGCTTTGTCTTAAAAGTCATGTTGTAATTGGTTCTCCAACACCGTTTCTTTAATGCATCACTTGAAGGATCTTGTGCATATTTTCATATAAAAATATGAACACACATGAAAAGGAGTAGCATAAGAGATAAAATATGTTAGCTACTTCATTTGTTAATTTCAATATGTATACATATATACATGTGTATATGAAAGGAGGTACTTTAATAATCATACCAAGACAGTAAGCATAAACCAGTACTGTTTCTGGCAAAACACAAGGTATGTGTGCACACACAAACATATCACAGTTTGCTCATACTAATGTGGATTTGTGCTAAGCCTTTCTGTTTTCATCTGGTTCTTGTGAGATCAACAATATGTATATGTTGGGTTTGGCATGTAGTCATTCCACAGAAAGCTCATAAAAGTGTTACTCATAACTTGCCAGCACTGAGCTCATGTTCTTATAAACCTGGTAGTTAGACTGCCTAATTCAATATTCCTCAAGTAGTAATAGCTCAATAAAGCCAGAGATTTGAAAGTATTTGTATTTATAGATTATGTAAATGAATAATATTACATAGTTGTCTGGGATTCTATTAAATATGGTTTTATGTATGCCTCAAATAAACTTCTGCCTGTAAAAAAATAAATTGGGCACTAAACTAAAAACACATTTACTAAATAGAATCAACTCTTTTTGCAATACAGTATTTTCTTTTAAGCCACTTTTCTTTTTCATAACATTAGTTTATCAAGGACTAAATTGACATTAAATATTTGCAAGTTCAAAAGAGTAAGAGGATCTGCTTGAACCTGTCTTTCTAGGAAGGACTAAGTGAAATAGATTGGACTTGAACAGCTGGTCCTAAAAGATAAAGACCATTGGGGTCATTCAGAAGAAGGAGAGAGGGCATTTGTGATCAATATTACCAGTTGTTAAAAAATTTTCAGTCTCACTGTTTACCTTTTTTGAGTAATGATGGAAGATAAGAGATGCAAGAGCAAAAGGATTCTATAAATACATAGATATATATTACTTTACCTAGAGGTTTAAGTTGTGATCTGTTCCACTGCTGAGTCTCAAATACTTTTTCAGCTGAAAGTCATCTTCATATATATGTGTGAATGGCCAATTCTGTTGCTGAATCCAAGAATAAAGATTTTTCACCAGTATCTTACACATATATGCACATACATATATTATACATATAGAAATTTGTGTGCACACATGTATGCATACCTATAGTACACATAGATGCATATGTATAGTGTACATATATGGACAGATATATACATACATATATGTGTAAATAAATAAATATATATACACATACACACACACACACACACAAGGGATAATCAGGCAAATAGAAAGTACAATTTCTCTCATCTTACTTTGAAGTACTCAGGAAATAATTTGACAAGTAGAATTTGCATTCAGGCATTTAAATGAAGAATGACTCATATCTAGTGTTTGTTTAAATCCGATAAAGAGCTCTTACTTGAAATTAATTATAGCTTTATTATATCTGTTTGACCTCTAAAATGCCTTGAACTATATTGTGTCTGAGGCTATAATTAGAATAGGCTGTCAATTATTTGTAGATGGATGGGTGGTGGATGAGAGGTTGAGTTAATGGATGATTGATGGATACAGGAATCACTCTTTTTCTACCATCTCATGAAGAATTTATCAATACACTCTGACTTGTGTGAATACCAGTGCACTTTGTAAGCAGTCCTCCCTTGAGGTCTCTGCAGCTAGTTGTCTTCTTTATCTTAAGGTGTCTTCCTGGCCTGGCACAGTGGTACACATGGAGGAGGATAGCAATAACTTGTCTATTCAATTGATTTCACTTGCAGATTTGAGAGGTTATGACCTTGTGATTTGCATCAATTTGATAAGATGTCTAAGCCAACTCTGTAAAACTAGTGCTTTTTCAGTGTTTATTTTTTTCCAGTTTATTTGATCTTTATTTTGCAAATGATCCTGATTTGCTTCAGCATTCCTTCTTCCCCTTTTTGGGAAGTGTACATCTGCTTCTGACATCTGTCTTCTATCTCCCTTTGCAAATTATGAAGTGATGCCAACTCCTTTTATCAACAAATTACCCTTAGAACCATTTAGAGGCTATAATGATTCTTTGATTCTTTATGAATTTGCAAAATGACTCAATGCTTATATTAGCTTTGTTTGTCCTTTCTTTTTCCATATTTAATATTTATAGTTGGCAGGCCCAGATGGTGTACTTTGTTATGTCCTGAAATGTTGCTGTTTTTTTCATTCCTTAATTACAGTAATGTCAGTCTGTAATATCCCCAGCCTCCATCTCTAGTTGACACTGTAGGTTTCACATTTGTTGTATTATTTATTGAACTATGTTTGACAATGTGAAATATACAGTAATCTTTTCCTAACCTTGCTGCTTTTTCATGTTTGTCTACATTGACCATTTGCCTTTGCTGTTTGATGATATCCTCAATTTATTGTATTTTTTAAAGTTTTGCAGATATTTTAGGTATTGATATATTCTCATAGTTGAGACAGTGAGGAATGAGAAAAAAAAAAAAACAATTTGAGGTTCATGGTAGCAACAAGCATTGTAGAAAAATATACAAGCCAATGTCTTTTCATTTTTTGTGTCCCTGGAAGTTCCCTTCTTATAATTTGATAGAGAAAAAGTGCATAGCTTTATTTTATATTTTATAAAAATATCTTTAAAAATTCATTTCATAAAACATATATTAATAGAACAAATTCATATGCTTAAAAGTACCATTGATTTCTTCTCTTAAACTTATTTAGTTTTCTTTTTAGACTTTGATCCAGATCACCTTCATGCTCAGATAATCACTGACAGATTCTTACAACTCATTTTCTTCAGAAGCTCCAATAAAATGTATAAGAAAGTCACATGTCAATCTCTTAAGGTCTTGCTTTTGAGTTACATAGTAGACTTCCATAATAATTTTTTTATACTCCCACTCTGTTTAAATTTTGTAAATGTTAATTTAGAGATTATAATGTAAAGTATTTTCCTCTAATTAATTTAAATTTACCACATCAAGAACTACTTAGAAAACATCCTTTTTTTCATTTAAGCAGATATTTTTTTTAATCGTATTTGAGTATTCTCTCAAAAATTCCCCAAGAGACAGACCTAGAAATAGAAACCTCCTATTCATATAACAGTCCTGCTCTGGGCAATGAAATCAGGACTTTACCCTTGGATTCAACATCAAACAAAATTAAATAGATTTTTCAACTACTACACCTGACAGTGTCAGCCACCTTTTAAAATGACATTTGTAACATCACTGGAGACTGGTTTTCTCATAGCTCAGTGAAAGCCCTGTACACATATCAGAGGGTGTTGATGCGACCTTTTGTCTTTCATGTCTATTTTATCATTGTTTTTCTAATTTCAACTTAGAACAAAGGATATACAGCATTCTAAAATATTACATTAGGGGATGGCTGGAATGATAACATATTTCCAAATTGGCATATAACTTTACATTTAATTTGGAATGTGTGAAGACAAAATACAATTTTTGTGCTTAAACAAACAACACATATTATTGAACACCTCATATGCCAGGCAAAAAATTACAAACAGCTGCCTTATGACCATATTCTAATGCATATGTATGTGTATGTACACATACATGTGCTGTGGCCTACGTCATATTTACAGGCACACACATCCACACATTTAAGATATTTCACATGAAAGAAAAGACTTGGGATTAATCATAAAGGTTGCTCTAACAAAACCAGAAGAGTTTTTTGTTTGTTTGTTTTCATGATAACATCTGGCTACAAGTAAGCAGCTTTGACCTACTCGTTTCCCTACCTTCCCTATATCCTTTCAGATTCTGTGGGAAAATAAACCTTTTACCCTTGATATTGTTGCTTAATTTAATAGCATATAATATTTGAAAAAAATTAAAGCTACTAATAGAATGTGCACATAGAAATGCTCATTTTCAGGTATTTTCTGCTCATGTCGTGCCCCGTTTTCCAGGGTGCACAGGTCTTCCTGTTTTGAGTTCCACTGGCTGCAGTTGCAGTAAAACCACCAGGCAGGTTGGACAGGATCTCAAGATGTCTGTGCACCAGTTCCATCTATTAAATAATCCTGTTTGTGCTTTATTGTCATTCTACCACACAAACAGTAATGTTTCTTTGGTAGTCAAATGATAGTTTTCACAACCATATTCTCATTTATTTTAAATCATTTTACTCTTTATGTGTTAGGATTTATGTGCTTCTCTTGCACAAGACAAAGTAAGTGTTCCAGAAGTGGTCTTGAAACATTTGTTTATTTGGTTGATTGTTTTCCCCAATTATGGACAAAAAAGAGGCTTACACTAAGCATATTCATCCTCAAGATACTTGTGTGTCTTGACACTCAAGAACTACTGTGCACTAGTGTGCTGTGCAGAAATGTGAAGAGTTCAGAAAAGCAAACTCTCTTACACTTTCTCAAGCACCAACCTCGATGTCATTCACCATTTATTATAATATATCTGGGCTGCTAACTTATTCTTAAGATTGGCCTTTGTAGGCATTTTATTTTATAGTTCCTTGTTAGGTCTCTGAGGATTACAAAATGAATCAGACCTAGTCCAAATTTCTAGAAACTCTCAGTGAAGAGAATGAGATAGATGTAAAAACAGGTATTTGCGAGACACTATAAATAGCAAAAGATACAAACTCAGCATACTTACTTACCAAGCAAGACTACAAAATCCAGGTGACTGCAGCATGAAGTAAGCAGGATCAGCTTTCATCTGACTAAAATTGTATGAGACTCCAAGTGAAAGGTGCCCTGCTGAGCCCGTCTCATTTTTCATGGCTCACTGAATCACTGAGCATAATAACATCGTTGATTTTTTAAGCTCCTACATCTGAGATAGTAAGATACATATAGAATCTAAAAAAGCAAGTAATGAAATCGTGTGAGCGTTAGAAAATGTGACTGAAAAAATTATCATTCTCGTCTGTATTTGACAGGAAATGTTCCACGCATTAAAGCAGCATATACAATATCTTTTTCATCTTCAGAGCCTACACTGTTTATTTTTACTTCATTTCTCCTTTATGTTTCCCAAAACATCCTTTCTATTTTTTTGTGACATTTAGCAACAAAGAATGTGTTCATGTTTCATTGTTGAAATTTTATTTCGTGTTTTTTTTTTCTTTTTTCCCTTACAATCTTCTGGTCTTCCAAATCAACCAGCCACCTCACCTGGGCACTCATGGTGTTTCATTCTCACCTCTAGTTATCCTATAACTTTGTAACTATGCATTTACTCTAAAATGTGTCCTACTCTGTACTCTAGTGTACTTCTCCTGAATTCTGAAACTTACATAATAGGTGATCTATGAGTTAAATAGGAGATTAGGAAAAATGCTTAATGGAGAAAGTAAAGGAGGCCAGATGAAGTACAAAGAAGTAAGATCATCAAGACACAATTCTCCATAAAGTATCTATTGCTACTTACATTTTTAGTCTTGACATAAAATCAGGTACTTTTTCTTATACCCATAATGTCTAGTACTTTCCTGACTTACTGTCATATTTATAACCTTCATTCATCTTAGAATATCTTTTTGTCAAAACTCTATTGTTTTTTAAAGACCATTGATATTTTTACTGCTTTCCCACCATTTGCGTGTGTACTACACTCTCAGATCAGTATAAGTTTTCATGTCATGTGAGAATTCTCAACACTGAGCAACTACTCCTAGTCCTTTGAAAAGCACTCTTAGGGAAAATGTGGTCACATAATTACCTTAATGATGATTTTTCTAAGGGTAAATCATTAGATGTCATTTTTTTTCATTTCATTTTTCCATTTTTTCCCCCATGTTACCTTTGTGCTAGATAAAATCATTTGCCATGTGCAATGGGAATAATTCCCTTATCTGAAATGGACCTAACAACATTGGGCTGGAGGAGGAGAAAGAATGAAGAGGAGGTGTTAAGACTTACTGAGAACTAACTATTCACGAGGCACAGGTGTTCCAGGGCTTTACTGTTTTAGATCATTTAATCCAACAAGAACTCTACTTGTATGCATTAATGTGTGGACCACACCTGGCACATATTAGGTATTAGATAAGTGTGAGATTCCTTGCCCTCTCTTGGATTGAAAGATATAACTTATTTTGGCTTTCTTATGTATCAGGAGAAAAAACACATCTCAATGTAACTTCATGCCATTTAAAATTATTTACATTGAAAATATTTTTCACCTCCTTGCTTGTTTTCTGTAATTCTTTAGATTTGTTTAAAATTATTTTTTACTCTTACTCCTCCCCTATGCTTGACCGATGCATTTATTCTGAAATATTAAAAAATCATAACATTATATGCATTAATGGAGAATAGATGGCCTACTTTCACTTTGAACTTTCCAATAATGTTTAATAGATTGGTAGTGTGATTTTTAGGAGGCCTATTCAATCCATAAGTCATTTATCAGGCTTGGGAAACCATATTAATTCAGTAGCTCTTCCAGTAAAACAGTAACATCTGCTCTATTTTTATTGAGTTAACTTCATTAAAATAAACTCTACTTGCCTGAAGTCAGGAAAATTTTTACTTGAATCTCAATACTTTTTCATCTTCCCTACCTCTGAGTTTTTAATAGACTACAGAAATTAAATATATCAAGAAATTAAGCTCCAAGCTCAGCACCCTTGTTCAGGTTTCATAAGAACTTCAATTTTAATACCACATTTGATCAGTTTAACAGGAGTTAAATCAAAGGTCACTATTTTTTAAATGCTTTTATTCCTTTATATTAAGACGTATCCTTTACATACTTTTATTCTGTAAACTTTCCAATAATTTTAGAGGAATGCTGAGTACACCAAAAAGTGAATAAGATAATTTTTTAAGAAAAAGAAAGAGTTATAGAATAAATAGTTTATATTTAATATGTAGAAAATTCAGTATACAATAAATTTTCCAACACTGTCATTTCTATGTTTTCATAGAAACCTAATAAAATACTTAGCATTAAATATATAAATACATCATAATAAATGCTTCTATTATATTAAAATGTTATAATTGTCCCCTTTACTTTTGATATATAAAATATTTTTCTACATTTACTTATTCTTTGCTAACTTTTAAAGCAATATACATTTCCTGGATGCTCAAGTAGAAGCATTTATTGTAATGTTACTTAAATATGTACACATAAAAGTAGAAATAAACTTTTAATGCTTATACCATTTATTTAACAACCAAACCAATGCAGTTCCAAATTAAAAATGAACAACACTATAAAACCAAAAAAATATATTTTGAAACTATTTTGTTATTGTACTGTTTTGCTGAAATGAATTACTACTCAAAATATGGATACAATAGTGACCTCTGTTGCATAGGTTCATTTAACTTGGTTGTGCTAATACTGCTGTGTGTAGGGTGCTGGCTTAATTATTGCTCATTTTTTTCTGTTCGGTGTATGAAAAAAACTCAATTTCTCCAAGGTTCCAAAACAATATTTGATCTTTACCTGGCAGGAATTCATTTGTGTGGTAAAAAGTTAATAACTTTTTCTCATTACTTCATGATAATATAAGTAGCACTCCTTGGCTAGAGATCAGAAACAAAAGAAAACACTTGAAAAGTGATTAGAAAAACACATATACAGAGACACACACATGCACAGAAATGAAAACCCACTGTATATTTGATGGTAGTCAGCTAGATGTTCAAAGATACATATAGTGATATGCATGAGAAGCACATATACTTATTAAATTTTTATAAAATTAAAAATAAATATTCAAGAATTTCTGGATTTCAGGGCAACTTATGTGGACTTCCAGATATCCATGAACCTAGGGAAATATGCATATCATCATCTCACTAATTCTAATATTTGTTAACCATGGTGAATCTTGAGTTTATTTGTAATTTTGAGCAAGACAGAAAACGAAGAAGAAATCATTGGAAACCCATGATTTTTGAATGAAATTGTGACGAGATAAAAATACTCTGAATTTATATGTCACAAAAAATGTTCCTCACAGTGTTTGAAATTTGAGAGAATATATAAAGGTCTGAGTCTGAAAACTAGCATTAACTAGATAATCAAGTTTTGAAATAAATCGTCATAGTAGAAATGTTTAAAAATATAGCATTGAGAAAAAAAATGCAGTAAACTCTGTGTGTGTGTTATGAGCATCTCTGATTTATATTGAATTTACTTTCGTGTCTCTGTCATCCTTAGTTTGTTGCTACATATCCTGAATTTTCTGACACAGCCTCAAATTCAAAAAAATATGTTCTCAAACAACATGTCCCAGTTGTATTTCTTGCTGTGGGATGTTTCAAGTATCTTTTATCACAACATCTTTTATCAAAAAAATAAATAAATAAATTTTCTTCCAACAAAGCATTTTAAATTTTGTATTCATTCCAAAAAAACTATGGCAAACGATCTCTCTAAATCCTTAGTAAAAATCTAACCCAATAGATAAAAGATTACTTCAACCTGAATGCAAAACCTTCTCTGAGATTCAAGCAACGCACCAAGGCCCTGGGTTATATTCAGAGAACAGAAATGTAAGATGGAAACAGCTGAGAAAAAGAAAGCATGTCTGCCAAAAATGTCACCAAGTAAATAAATGATCCTATAAATCTTCCAGTGTGCAAAATATTTTAATTACTAACACTACTAACAATAGTTCTTAAAAATAAAACTTAAATCAATCAAATTAACAATGACTAACAGTAAATTATGTGTAGCTATATTGGCAGGTTTTATGTAATCAATTATATATTTTTAAATATATAAATTTATATATACATATATGTAAACACACATTGGTATACACACATATTTTAAAATAAAATTTTATATCATTGATACCCATTTTAACAAATATATCCATAAAAAGTGACTAACAATAACGAATAAGATTTTCTTTAAAACAAATATATAAAAGGATATATTGAATTAAATTTTTTTTTTTGAAAGGTTTTCTTTTGCTTTTTTTTTTTCTATTAGAAGATTTTTTTTTTTTTTTTAAATACATGGCTTTAAATTTATTTATTTATTTATTTAGGCTGTGGTGGGTCTTCGTTTCTGTGCGAGGGCTTTCTCCAGTTGCGGCGAGCGGGGGCCACTCTTCATCGCAGTGCGCAGGTCTCTCACCGTTGCGGCCTCTCTTGTTGCGGAGCACAGGCTCCAGACGCGCAGGCTCAGTAGTTGTGGCTCACGGGCCTAGCCGCTCCGTGGCATGTGGGATCTTCCTGGACCGGGGCACGAACCCATGTTCCCTGCATTGGCAGGCGGACTCTTAACCACTGCGCCACCAGGGAAGCCCGAATTAAATTTTAAGTATTCATTTGAAGAAAAATTTTTCTCTTATAATTTACCTTATTTCCTGACTCCCTAAAGGAAGATGAAGATTTTATTTCTGATGACTGGCACTAAGAATAATATTCAAAATATTAGTCAACTGTCAGGACTTTGGGCACTGAAAAATTAAGTATATCTCTATAAACAACAATGTGTGCTAAACAGTGGGTACAGGTTAATATCAACTCTGCCAAATATCGGACATATAGTAAATGACACATGTATTGCCGGAGTAAAACAAGTGAGCCATGAAAACAGAGGAGATGGCAAGCTTATGCTAAGTACCTCTCGAGTTGGAAGAGAGAATGAAATTCATTATCTGTTTATTTCCCATGGCCATTGCTGGCCAAGAATTGATTAGACTATTAGAAAAAATGAAAAGCTATAGCACAGACCACATGGGGTGGTGGTCAAGTACAAGAACTCTGTGAACTTACACAAGTTACTCAACCTGTTTCCTCATATGCAAAATAGGAAAAATAAGTTGTTACCTGGGGACTTGTTTGGAAGATTTAATTAATGAATATACCTTTAAAAAATACTCAGAACAATACCTGGCACTTAATACATGCTAGATATTATTATTTCTGGTGACAAGTAACCATAATTCTATGAACTATGTTTCATAACATTCCATTAATTAGAGGTCTTGAATTGAGAAATAAAATAAACCTTTAAACGAGGTCTTTTTCTTCAAGTCTTTTATTCAAGCTAAATTTGATTTTAACATAGTTCACAGCAAACTTACCTTGTAAATATAACTATATTTATTTTGCATAATAATTCTAAAGGTAGGTGTGCTAAATTAAGCTCTTATATTATAAAAACAACAATCTTTACCATAGATATTCTCACTGCCCACTTGTATCATAAAGGTAACATATTCTACCTTCATAACTCTCCTGAAATGTGAGACCAGGGAATAAGTACTTAAGGTGAAAGTATAAACCTGGCATTTCTGCTTGATGCCATATTTACTATAAAATATTTCTGAAGACAAAAGATTTAGGGCTGCTCCCCTGAGGCTATTTATTCTTTATATAAAATTGCATGATAGGCTATAGATAATTTGTATTATATCAATTCTATATGTACTACAAGTTTTATGCTATGAAAGTGTATATTTCAGAAATGAAATACATACATATATCAGGCTTTCATTGACCTTGACTTATGTCATTTTATTTTGGAAGAAAATAATCACCTACATGTTTCCAAGAAGAGTTAATACAATGAGGCAGAAGCAGTACTATTCAGAAGGAATTAGATTCCAGATTATATTAATCACTCTCTACATCCTCTCAACTTTGTGACACAGAAATCAAGGACAAAAATTAAGGCCAAGGATCGAAACAGAAACATTGTGCCAGAGTGATGACATTTATTTTCTGAAAACCGTTGTTATAATTCACTTTAAATCAAGCTAGGATTTAAACCTGTTTAAACTATAAGACATTTATCACTTTTTAAAATTATATTCCAAAATTAGCTGACTTTTTCAAGAATATTCTTCTGAAACAAATATGTTATCTGAACAAATAAATGAACTAAATATAATTTTCTGTTTTGATTTGATCCTGCCGATAGAATAAGCATGGGGTAGTTGCTATTGTGTAATATATTTTAATGGGAAATTTTAAGAAGCAGCATTATTATATTCATCATGAAAGCTCATTTTGTGACTTAGAGGCATTTGTCACTTTAATATGTGGAATCATGTGAAAATTACAGAATAATTTTCATTGTTAGCATGTAAGCAAATCCCTGATTTTTGTAAAAATAACCTTTTGACAATTTCTGAAATGCTCATTCCCATACTATTAATATTACTTTTTTAAGGAGAACACATTTGTGAGTTAGTGGATCTGAACTGAGAAACAAAGTATTATCCATACTGAGCACACCTCCCACCTTTACTCATGGGGGACCTCACCCAAATTGGGATTTCAGGTGGTAATGACAAATATTTCATTTAAGGGTTAAACTAACCCAAATTATCATTGATTTTAGTATGAAATCAAATATAAATGTTTACCACTTAATGCAATATTATATAGAAATAATGATGGTTTTTTTTCCCATGTCATATTCAATGTAGGTTCTATTTATTATTTTCCCTTGTAACAACAGTGAAAGAAATTTTGTTGATCAAATTTCTTTCTCCTCAGTACAAAAGGAGTCATTAGTGAATAAGTAGCCATTTATTTCAAATATGGTGCCATTTCTACTACATTAACCCTAAGTTCATTTTAGTTTTTAATTCTCTCTTTCTGTGTCTTCCATTCTTTTGTTCTCTTTCCAATGCAGTTTGTTACAAAGATATTGGCATTCCCTCTCTGTTCATTATTTTCAAAATAAAATGACAACTTTGACTCTTCAAATTTCAATGACATAGATTTAGGGACTTAATATTGATATTATAGTCTCTGTAAATGAAAATATAACATAAACTTATTATAACAAAGTTTTAACAATAGAAAAAATATTTCTGAAAAAAAATTAAATCATTGACCCCACTTTATATCTTTTCTTCTTCCTAAAAAGGAAAATGGGAATATAGGACTTTAATCACAAAAGTAAGGTTGCTAAGTTTCACTTAGTGTCTGGAGAAATAGTCACTGTTTGTCTATTCTGAGGAGGAATCTTCTAGGAGCTGAGCATTTTTTAAAAACTGCTTTTAAATAGCTGTAAATTTTTTTCTTGGATTAGAAATGCAGGAATTGTCACACATTTACACAGAGACACACAGACACACATAAGCAATATTCCAAAATGGTGTGTTTTAAATATAATAATTAACTTGATTATTTTATTTTGTGCAACCTGGAATATGGAGAAATAAAGATTCTAAAATCTAATGTGAATTCCTTATGTATGTATAACTTACAAGCTTGTTACCCAGGTGACGGTGTCATCTATACTTGGTAAAGCAATTTAGATTCGCTGTAATTTGTATAGCAATGTCAATTTATTTGTTTGATATTCAAATGGGATGCTATGCTCAGCTTGAAATACTATTTTTATATTTTCCCATCAGCCATTTCTGGCTGTGACTTCATTTTCTTGTACATAAGATTTAATTCTCCATTATTTAGTTTTAAATGAATAATTCATGTAGTTCAAAATTCTACTCACAAAAGCATAACCATATATGCATATAACTATATAATTATAAGTTATTTATAGTTATACATATTATATAGTTTTATATACTTATAAAATATAAAAAAAGATGAATAAAAGTCATTCATTATCTTTGACATATAAAATATAACTAAAAATAGCATCAACGATAAAATGATCCTCAGTATATATAAATCCTGAAAGCAATAACCTCTTTTTGCCCTTTTCACTGCCTTTACAAGTCTGGAACATCTGGGGATTCAGCTGAAGAGCTAAGAAAGCTTTGAAAAGCTCTGTTCATGTTAACACCTGATTTTTGACCTTGAAGTTCTCATCTGTTCTCCTATATGAATTCTGTAACACATCCAGAGTATATTCCTAATATGATCCTATATTTGACATATCCTAATAAAAATAATATTAAAAATTAGTCTCTTAAAGTTAAATAACATGTTTCTGAAATATCTGCTAACACTGAAATAATGGAAGCCATTAAAATAATAGGTTACACAAGTTAGTTTTTAGTTAATTCCTAGCAATAAAGTGTCATGTGTTTGTAAGTCATCCTAAGATAAGGTATTTACATAAGAATAAATATGTTCAAAGAAGAAATTCTAAAAAGAAAAATAGGAATTTGATATTTTCAAAAGCATCACTACCTAAGTGTTTAATCACTATTTTTTTTTTTTTTTTAAACATCTTTATTGAAGTATAATTGCCTTACAATAGTGTGTTAGCTTCTGCTTTATAACAAAGTGAATCAGTTATACATATACAATATGTTCCCATTTCTCTTCCCTCTTGCATCTCCCTCCCTCCCACCCTCCCCATCCCACCCCTCTAGGTGGTCACAAAGCACCGAGCTGATCTCCCTGGGCTATGCGGCTGCTTCCCACTAGCTATCTATTTTACATTTGGTAGTGTATATATGTCCATGACACTCTCTTACCCTGTCACATCTCACCCCACCCCCTCCCCATATCCTCAAGTCCATTCTCTAGTAGGTCTGTGTCTTTAATCCCGTCTTGCCACTAGGTTCTTCATGGCCTTTTTTTTTTTTTTCCTTAGATTCCGTATATATGTGTTAGCATACTGTATTTGTTTTTCTCTTTCTGACTTACTTCACTCTGTATGACAGACTCTAACTCCATCCACCTCATTACAAATACCTCCATTTCATTTCTTTTTATGGCTGAGTAATATTCCATTGTATATATGAGCCACATCTTCTTTATCCATTCGTCTGTCGATGGACATTTAGGTTGCTTCCATGTCCTGGCTATTGTAAATAGAGCTGCAATGAACATTGTGGTACATGACACTTTTTGACCTATGGTTTTCTCAGGGTATATGCCCAGTAGTGGAATTGCTGGGTCGTATGGTAGTTCTATTTGTAGTTTTTTAAGGAACCTCCATACTGTTCTCCATAGTGGCTGTATCAATTTACATTCCCACCAACAGTGCAAGAGTGTTCCCTTTCCTCCACACCCTCTCCAGCATTTATTGTTTCTAGATTTTTTGATGATGGCCATTCTGACCGGTGTGAGATGATATCTCATTGTAGTTTTGATTTGCATTTCTCTAATGATTAATGATGTTGAGCATTCTTTCATGTGTCTGTAGGCCATCTGTATATCTTCTTTGGAGAAATGTCTATTTAGGTCTTCTGCCCATTTTTGGATTGGGTTGTTCGTTTTTTTGTTATTGAGCTGCATGAGCTGCTTGTAAATCTTGGAGATTAATCCTTTGTCAGTTGCTTCATTTGCAAATATTTTCTCCCATTCTAAGGGTTGTCTTTTGGTCTTGTTTATGGTTTCCTTTGCTGTAATCACTATTTTTGATGGTATTTTCTTCCACAAATGGCCAAGCTCCCAAAATAAAAAGCAAAATAAAATATGCAGTGATATGAACAATTGTGTCAGTTATGCTTTTACAGATAAACTAAATCAGTTTTTATAGTTTGTAACTTTAGGAAAAAGCTCAAAAAATAGTTTATCCATGAGTTCACTTAATTTCCCAATGGAATCACACATTTTCTCTACTTTGCTTATCCCAATTTATTTAATTTACTCATTTATATTTTTTATTGATCCCCTTAAATTCGGTCTGAATTCAACAAGAGCAATTCCAATAAATTCTTCTCCTGAGCTATCTTCTTAGTTCGCATCTGTTTCCTTACCTAATATTGTCGTCTAAAAATTCCCTAAGGACAAGATTTCAGTCATAATCAACTTAGATATTCAATGATAGATTCTCAGATGAGTGGATATTACATAACTATTTTTTATGACTTACTCATATAAGATATATTCAACCTGAGGTTCTCTGCCTTCTACACCAAGCTACTCTGACTAGTATGTATTAAGAGGCACCATTAATCACCCAGTGGTTGCCTGGATACATGCTACACGCTGTCACAAAAAAGAGCACTTTTAGACATAATCCTTTTCAGTTCGTCTGCTTTTAGCTGCTTTAGTTAAAACTGCATAAATAAAAATAAGCTTTTCAAATATTTATTTGAGTACATGAAAAACCATACAGAGTTCAAGAGTATCCTCGTATTATAGATTCCATTCTAAAGACAAAACTCTCAGTCAGGTATTTTCTTTGATTTCATGGTAAATTCAACTCTTGCTATTAATGAAATGGTTTCCATTCCCAAATGTCTATTGGTATGTTTTCTTTACATAGGTGAGTTTGTCTTCTTAATAGAGACCAGTTATACCAACATTAATTCTGAATATATTTATAGCTACTTTAAACTCTCTTGACATATAAACCCACAGGACTCTCACACTTAATCCAGTATATCCAGAAGACTTACAAGGAGATTGACCTTTGTCCTGATAAAACTCTCTAAAATCTAGAACACTGTGCTACAAATGAACTAATGTTAATAAAATAATGAAGAGAAGCAAGTTTTAAGAACTAACCTGATGTGTTTGATTTTGGACAACTTGAGGTACCTGGAAACTTTCCATTTGGAAATATCCAACAGACTTTTAGAAATATGTTTAATTTTTTGTTTGTTTTTTTTTTTTTTAATGCTTCTGTTTGCTAAATGCCCTCTGGTGGGTATTATTCTGTGATAAAAAAGATTCTCACACCTTGTTCCCAATCCAGTATATCTATAACATATCTTTTTCCCGTATCGTCTCCTCAGTTTTGCTTGTTTCAGGGTCCTGTATAATATGTCAAGGCATTTTTCCTTTGCCCACAAGACCAAGCTGACGATCAGGAGCTACACCCAAGTTCTGCCCAGTAGGGAGATTTCTTCTCACCACTGTCATTCAGGCTTACTCTTAAGTGGGACCGTAGCGTAGAAGATACATTTTCAGCTTGCCCCTGCATACTTGTTTGATCCATTCATGAAACAAGCTTGGCCTTTTTCTATCTCTGTCAGCTGGTTATAGGGAGTCCTTTATAAATCCATAAGTGAGCTGAAAAAAATCAAGAGTGTGAACAACTGTTCGTGCAGCTTCCTTTTGCCATCTGAATATGCCCAAACCCAATCTTATATGCACCATGTCCATTTTATAATGGATTTATATGCACCAAATGTGTGACTTCCATTCCCAGACTCAAGATTGGCAATTTTAGCTATATGAGATCTAAGTCCTCTGCCTGCTCTTCAATTCCTGGGTTTATCCTCTGGGTCCAGGAGATAAATATCTCTATAAATACTGCCAAGGAGACTCTCCCACACTTTCCTTTACATTTCTGATTAATCAGTCTGGGCCTGCTATTTCCCCCTAATTGGTTTATCAATGATACTTAGCAACAATCCTTATAGTTACTATTTCCTCCATATCAAAAGCCAGAAACATTGCACCAGCTATTACACCTCCATCCCAGTCCATCACAGATGAAAGTCTCAGCAGTCACAGTGATATAGCAGTCCATTTGACATCAAAAATTTCACAAATTTAAATCCTGCTAAGTGAGGTACTGACTCTGCCCTAAATTAAGTAATTACATGAATTTCTGTTTTGTGTTTGTCTTTAAGTTCTCAGAGAATTGGGAGAATAAATACATTCACTTATGAGTTGGGGCTGATGATTTCATTTGGACATCTGTGTTTTGATGTTTAGATACAACTTTCTCAATGGTTATCAAGAAGAAATTTGAACATAAAGCCTCTTTTCACATTATCATTGTAAACTAATATAAGTTTAATATATACATACGTAAAAAAGAAAAAGAACTTTGGAAGTCTGGGACAAAATTTTAACTCTAGTTAATTGGTTTATGGGAGTAAAATATCTAGAAATAATTGAATAATTCATGTGATTTCTGCACTTAAATCTTTCTTTATATAACAGTACCGTTTCCATGGTAGTAAAAAACATAGATTTAATATTTTGAATTTTTTGGGTTTTTTTTCACCAACCTAACATACTTTAACAGTTCGTTTCTCATAAAAATAAATTCATGAAAAATAAAACACATTAAAATAAGGATTTTAACTCTGAGGGCTGTATTCTTGCTGGCACTTCAACATCAATGCAACATCACCGTAGTGATGTACTATCCTGATAAATCATTTCAGAGATACGGTTGTGATGTTATATTATGACTCACATATACATCATCATGGCCATCACGATGCTTTATTAGTATCATATATCACCAAAATGATGGGGCTTTGATGATGTAGAACTTCTCAGTAAAATAGTGATGACAAAAGTCATATCTCTTGGAGAAATGCCCCTGTAACTTTATTCCTGAAAAGTTTATAAATATGCCATCTTCTTTTTCTACTCTGTCTCAAAAATATACTTTCAAAAATAGAAAGAATATGTGATTCTTTTGAGGCACAAAGCTGAATTTTGCAATGCAACATGCATGGGTTTTCTTATTAAATTCTCCACATTGATTAACATGAACTTTCCCCATTCATTCTAAATTGAAATATTTTCCTGAGTTTTCAACCAACAACAGACTTGCTTGTCTCCTTATATCAATAAATTGAAAGGAATCTGTCACAGGCTATGTTATTACAAAGAAGAAAATGAAAATGTAGTGACTCAAACAATATAAAAATTTATTTATTCTGTTGTAGTGTAGGGATAACTCAGTATTCAAGGATAAGTAAGTGGTTCTACTACATAATGTAATTTTGCATCCAGATTACTTGTAACTGCCCTGTTATTCTCTAGGGTATGTTCTTCATTTACATGATTAAAATTGTCTCACCACCAAGAGGCACGCTTCGCAGCCACAGGGAAGAGGAAAAGAGAGAGTACAGGGCAAGTAGTTTCCTTTGAAAAAAGGAATACAGAATTCCACACCACTGGAGAATAGCCTACATGAAGTGATATAAATATATAGAACATAACAATTTTTCTGCAAAGTTTATGTATTTCTATTATATAATTTATGTATCATATTACTTAGGTAAATTCACTTCATTAAGTAAGTTTATCAACACTTAGAATAATATATAAAAGTGTTACCAGATTCCAAGAAACAGTTATTACCACGTTAGCAAATATCATGTTTATCTTAAAATTGCTCAATATTACCTTTCATATTCATCATTACATGACATACAGTACAAGTGAAATATCATATATGACCATAATTAAATAAATAATTCACTAGAGCAATGATATTGCTATAATCATTTATGGCAGTATTATTCCTTCCCTCTTGCCTGCTGTGATTGCACCTTTATGTAACTCTATTATTACATTTAATCCATAGTCTTATAAATGTTTACCCTATTTCCTCCTGGAATGTAATGTAATCATTTGGAGTAGGCATTTTGTCTTGAGTGCTGTTATGACTTGCTCACAGTCCAGTGCCTGGCATAGGACTGATTCTCAATATTTGTTTCAAAGGATGTAGTTTTCAGAGTGTTGTCGATATTGACATTTAAAAACAAAACTATTGGGCTTCCCTGGTGGCACAGTGGTTAATAGTCCCCCTGCCAATGCAGGGGACACGGGTTCAAGCCCTGGTCTGGGAAGATCCCACATGCCGTGGAGCAACTAAGCCCGTGAGCCACAACTACTGAGCCTGTGCTCTAGAACCCACGAGCCACAACTACTGAGCCCACGTGCCACAACTGCTGAGGCCCGCATGCCTAGAGCTCATGCTCCACAGCAAGAGAAGCCACCACAATGAGAAGACTGTGCACCGCAACGAAGAGTGGACCCCGCTCACTGCAACTAGAGAAAGCCTGAACGCAGCAAAGAAGACCCAATACAGCCAAAAATAAATAGATTTATTTAAAAAATTAAAAAATAAAAAAACTATTAAATCATTCTTTTACCATAGTGATTTGACATACAACATTATCTATTTAAAATATATGCAAATAAACTCTTCCTTAACAGTAGGCAATTTTACATAATTTTTTTCTTTTTAAGCATATATTTCCATTTCACTTATGTCACAGAATTTTTCTAGTTTAATATATTTTTGTATAAGAAGAATTTTATTGATGATAGTCATAGTTTTTTGCAATGAAAATAGGCATATATATTGATATTTTCAACAATCTTATGATTATAGATAAATGAAATAAAGCCATAAATAGTAAAAACAAAAAATCATTTATATTGAATTATTAATATTGTAACTAATGTAATGAAACAAAAAGTGCACTATTGATAATTATTAGACAATAAATTCAACTTATTGAAACTCAATCTCTTAATGAGATTAATAAGGAATTTTTAAAAATCCATGGATTATTACCATTTTGTTAAAATGTGATGGGGTTTGTAATCAATTCCATTGCTGATTTTCGTTTTTATAAAGAGGTGGGGCTTGTTAAAGAAAAGTTGCTGAATTCTTTATACTCCTCCCAGATTATAATTCAGACAAAATAATGACATATTAAAATGATATAAAAACTGAAACCTCTATTAATTTTTCCTTCTTTATTAAAGACAGAAAATTAAAAATCAGTTGATCTAGAAAAGGATTTGTTTCTACTCAGTTCAGAACTATGAACTTGGTTAATTTTATATCATAAAGTCTTTAGCAAGAGTAATAGTTATGCCTGTAACTTTTGTTTTTGTTAAATTGAGCAAATTCCTTGCCCAATTTTATCAGAAAGAATTGTAGATATACTTTTTAAAAGTTAACTTCTTTTTTAAAAAAAAATTTTATTGGAGTATAGCTGATTTACAATGTTGTGTTAGTTTCTATTATATAGCAAAGTGAATCAGCTATAGGTATACATATATCCTCTCTTTTTGGATTTCCTTCCCATTTTGTCACCACAGAGCATTGAGTAGAGTTCCCTGTGCTATACAATAGGTTCTCATTAGTTCTCTGTTTTATACATATTATTAATAGTATATATATGTCAACCCCAATCTCCCAATTCATCCCACCCTCCTCTTCCCCCCTTGGTATCCATACCTTTGTTCTCTACATCTGTGTCTCTATTTCTGCTCTAAATAAGATCATTTATACCATTTTTTTTCAATTCCACATATATGTGTTAATATATGGTATTTGTTTTTGTCTTTCTGACTTACTTCACTCTGTATGACAGTCTCTAATTCCATCCACGTCTCTACAAATGACCCAATTTCATTCCTTTTTATGGCTGAGTAATATTCCATTGTATATATGTATCACATCTTCTTTATCCATTCCTCTGTTGATTGGCATTTAGATTGTTTCCATACCCTGGCTATTGTAAATAGTGCTGCAATGAACATTGGGGTGCATGTGTCTTTTTAAATTATGGTTTTCTCTGGGTACATGCTCAGTAGTGAGGTTGCAATATGTCTATGTCAACACTTTATTTTTGGACAAAATATTTTTATATTCCTTGGATTTTTATGTATTTTTGTCAGAATACCATATGTATATATTTACCTCATCCAGTGTATAGAATGAATATACCCATCATATGCTTACCACCTTAGCAAAATCAATGATCAATCTTGTACCAATTGGACAAATCTGATTTACTTTCTGTCAAACAAAGAGGGACTTCATTTGTGAATTGGATGAAACTGTTTATATACAGGCAGTAAAATGTTATAAATACAATGAAAAATACATTCCACATTATGTTTTATAAGCTGTATTACTAATAGCAGTCAAATCATGGTAGACACAGGTCTAACACAGAATAAGTTTTATTAATATGAATAAATGCTGTTTCTTAATACTAAATTTTCAAAAACATTGTAATGCATGGCTAAAATTGTAAAATATTTATGAAATAATAATTAAGATATAAGAAATATTACTTCAGTAATTACTTTAGGCATGAGTGTGTGGAAGTTTGGTAGCCTGCTTTAAAAATATTTAAAAGTCATGTGTAAATATTCACTTATAACTCCATTAATTTCATTAGACATCATGATCAAATTCTTTCTATGAAGTTAGTGAAAGCTGAAGGTCTATATTATTTTAAATGGATAGCTTTAGCAACTAACATTTGATTTTATAGCTTTGTTATTTATTTAGTTTTGTTATATATCAAACATTTAGAAATAAAGTGAGAATAAATTGCAATTAAAATAAATATTACATGATTTGTGCAAATTGTTTGGAAGTACCTTTGTAAATAATGGACATAGAACACATAAGAAAGTGTATAAAATCCTTAATCTTGAGTCATGGCCAATATAACTCTAAAAAATATGATAGTTTTGAAAACATTTAGTTACTTTTAATTTGGTCAGTGCCACTAGAATTTCTTTTGCACTTTGAAGGTACTTTCTATTTTAACATTTATAACTGAGAAGAGACTAGTTAAGAAGAATTTATTTATAAATCTGTGGAAGAAATAACACATGACTTTTTAAAAATCAGTTTAAATATCAATTTTTTAAAAAATTACTTGAAAGTATTTATGAAATGGAAGATCTAAAATCTCCCATTGCCCATTTTCTGTACAAAATCAAATTTAACAGTATACCAGCAAAGCAAAATACCCTATTTTAACACCATGCTTATATAGAGAAGTCCCAGAGTGGTTTACTGTGCCTCGATTAACCATAAAGAAAAATTCCCTTTGCAAATAATATTTTTCGTTGTACTTTTGTTTGCTTCCCTGAAAATTTTTATACATGGAGTAATATACCATAATAAGATTGATGTCAAGTGAGAAGAATGTCTTTGATTTATAAAGTGGGAGTAGTCATTCTGCAAAAGAGAAGGTAGTAAAGGAATGTTAGCACACAGTAAATATGGATATGAACTATTTAGATTGTGATTTCTTTAAGATCATCAGTGCACTCTGCACTCTTAAATTTAGAAAATTTTGGTGTAGCCCGCAGGACTATGCCTACCTGTCTGAAGACCAATGTCTTAAGTAACCTTTATTTAACTTGATAGTGGTAGGGCTTCTCTGTTTGTTTTGGTTTTTATTTAATAATTCATTAACTATTTAATGAATTTACTTATATAGATTATCTGATTAATTTTACCTAGTTCTACTTATTTTCACAAAGTAGAAAACAAGCTTCATCTATATTTGAGCTTACGACAAGGTAAATTGATCTTGGCAAGAGAATGGCTGGGGCAAAGAAGATGAGATAGTACTTTCTAGCACAAGATGGATTAGTTTAGCTATTTCCCATTTGAAAATTCATCAAACCGCCATTGGTTTTCTTAAATTTGGTTAAGGCAGGATGTCTTTTCTCTATGTGTGATAGGGAAGGAATAAAAAGAACAAAATGGGTGTGAAATGCATCAAAAAAGTATGCTGGAAAAGTAATTTTTCCCATTTCCTGCAGTTTTAAAAATCTTTAATGTCTTTACAAAGTTAGTGAGGTATTAGAGTCACTTGAAGACACAATCTTCAAAAGCCCTTTTCTTCATTGAAATAAGAATATTTAAAAATTTTTTAATTCTTTATTTATTTATTTTTGCACCATCCAGGGTAAAGATTGAAGTATAGGGAATATATATTGAAGTCTACATTTAATAACAATTATCAAAGTAAAAGATTCTGTTAAGTCTTCTCTACATAATATGTAATCTAGGAAAAAATATTTTAAATAATCAGCAACTTTTAAAATTGTGAATGATGATGGCATAAAATAATTCCATAAACATTGTCATATATTAATAAATATATATGTGTAGTTTTGGTATGGCTTACATGTTATTGACATGAAACATTTAAAACAGTACCTGTGCTTAATAGTCTACAAAGCCAAGCTAATTTCTTAAAAACTTGTGCCAAAGGGGTTATATCTTTAAAAACCCTTATTTAGGATGTGTGTGTGGGGTTCTCTCTAATGTAAAATGTTTAGAAATCAAGATCTTTTACCAAAATAAATAATTATCCCAATTTGTTCATTGAATTAGGCCAGCTAAAATCCATCTTCCCTTTGGATTGACATTGTACTGATTGATTATAATTCTAATTTAAGAACAGATTATTCATACAGGAACCACATGTTTGCCTAGCCTCATACAGTATTCATAGACCTCACTCAAAACTCAGGATACTAATATCTACTTGTTGAGTCTATACTGCACCACCTTTTTGATATCATGGCTTCATGTATGTCTATGCTTTTGAAATATGTACATACAGTTTTATTGTAAAATATCCTGACTATAAGGTGTGCTATGCTATCAATATGGTAATAAAAATATACAGGTGGCCTGACATAATGAACTGGACTAGATTGTCAAATCACATTTCACACTAGAAAGATTCACTGGTGGGACTCCCCTGGTGGAGCAGTGGTTGAGAATCCGCCTGCCAATGTAGGGGACACGGGTTCAAGACCTGGTCCGGGAAGATCCCACATGCCGAGGAGCAACTAAGCCTGTGTGCCCCAACTACTGAGCCTGCGCTCTAGAGCCCGGGAGCCACAACTACTGAACCTGTGTGCCACAACTACTGAAGCCCACTCGCCTAGAACCCGTGCTCCACAACAAGAGAAGCCACCGCAATGAGAAACCCACGTACCACAACGAAGAGTAGCCCCCGCTCGCTACAATACAGAAAGCCTGTGCACAGCAATGAAGACCCAACGCAGCCAAAAATAAATAAATAAATAAATAAATTTATTAAAAAAAAAGATTCAGTAGTAATTTAAAAAATAGCCAGCCAGTCTTATACTGAATGATAACTACAATTTAAAATTTATTTCCATAAATTAGGAGTCAGTATTATAGTAAATAAATGCTTTGGTCAGGTATGAATATGTTGTCATACAAAATATTTTCTTCTTTCAGCCATTTTAAATTATAAACCTAGACAAAAATAATTCAATAAAATGGTTTGCAATTTAATTTGACCTCTGAGTGAATTTGTTATGCAGACCAAGAGAAAAAAGAAATATAATAGACATGTTCAAAATACCTACGTAATAGCAAGGCCCTAAAATGTAAGCAGTATTATTGTTTATTTGCTATCAAAAAAGTAGGGTTATATGAAATATTGGAATTTTATTTCCAAGTCTAGAATTTGACGGTAGTTAAGTACACTTATGTTGTCAGCTGCCTCCTGTTGACAGTGTGATTTTATTTGCTCCATGAAATAACAGCACAAATTTATTATTGCTCCTTTTTTTAATGACACACATAGAAAAAAAATGACACATTTACTCAAGGCCAACCAGAATTATTTCAACCTATCAAAATTGATGGGAGGGCTTCACTGACAAAGTCACTACTGGGTTTTCACAATTCATTGCAGACAATCTGCCACCCCCATTATGATAAGAGGATAAAAGAGTCATAATCAGAGAAGAAAGCCAAATTAATTCTTGTAATTATCATTGAATTATTTATCCTGCTATAGGATTATTATTATTAGTGTCATTTGACAATTCTCTCTCATTTTATTAAACACAACTGTGAGTAATTTCTCTACATAATCTCTCTCTCTACCTAATATCAATCTGACTGACTAGCTGGAAATACTCATGGAAATATTCATTAGCCATACACATAAAATGCTGTATTATGGTGCTATTGATACAGTACATGCCACTACCAGATCCTTTAGTTCTTTGAGGATTAGAGAATAAATTAATTATAATTTCCTGGATTCTCTCCAGTACAACTTGAAAATTTATTATACTCTTAGAGTCCACAAGTATTATAATTTTTACCATATAAAACCAGCAATTGCACTTTGATTTTCACCACAAAGCTAAAAATGTAAGCACACATAAATCTGAATAATTTTTCTATTAGTCTGTCCAAACTCTGGAATCCTATTCTTTAGGTTAATATACATCAAAGTTTTGGGTTAAACAATGAACTATATTATACCTAGATACTTGGTTTAGTATTCCCAGAACCAATATACAACTCATTTCTTATATCGTTACATTGCCTTACACAGATCCATGCTTTAATGATCTTAACATTTTTAAATAATTAATGTTATTAATCCTGAGTAAAAAAAAGTGTCTCTAAGAGCACTTTCAGAACTTGATATCTCTTTTGGCTCAGTTTCCCCAGACAACAAAGATTCGGACAAGAATTTGAGTAGAGATAGTTTATTTGGACAATTAACCAAGGTAGAATACGTGAGAGAATGGGGGCAATGAGACAGAAGAGGCACATTCTTCATTAAGGTACCTGCTAACGTAATTGCTATGGACAATGAAGACTTGTTTCCATTGGAGTCTCCTGAGAAACCTCTCTAAATTGTCCTCAGGAAGATCTGGAAGCTAGCACCCTTATCAGTGGTTTATATATCCTCTGTGCTGTCCTCTGAGGATAGCAAATACTCTGCACTTTTGGGCAGTGCTTAAGTTCAGTCTGAGCAAACTCATGTGGGCTGTGCTTGAGAAACTCTAAGATGAAAGATAAAACAAAAGGTACTATCAGTGTTAAGTGTAGTTTTCCATGGAACTGTCCACCACAGGTGGAGCTAAATTCAGAGGTTTGGACTTGACGTCTGAAGTATTTGTGGTGGAATCGTTTTAAGTTAATCACTGTTATAAGAGATGAAACTTCTGTATAAATCTATAAATATAACAATGAAACACATTTTATTCAAATATTTTATAACAAATGTGCAGAAAATGCATTAATTGAGTTAGTATTTAAAATTAGAAAAATGTCAAACTGCGAGAATTCTTGCCAGTCTTTTGTAGCAAAGGAAATTATATTATCACTTAACAAACTGTAAGAAGTAGATCTCAGATTGAGACTTTCTTTAATGAGTATATGCCTGAATGTTTTTAAAGATTTGCTAAAGAATCATTGACGGTTATGCAGGAATTTTAAACTTTTTCTAACTAACTATTAGGTCTGATTACATAATCTCAGTAAGGAAAACAACATATAAATCCACAAGGACATAGAGTATGAGAGAAAACAATAATGGATAAGAGGAATCAATGCATTTGAGGAAAATGGGAATTGAGCTATGCAGTGGTTATTGAATTTTTAGACAGAGAAATACAAAACCTTAGCTCATAAGAAAGAGATAAACATAAGACAAACCATGATATGATACAGAATCTCGGAAAAGCCAGAAACTTGGGATGGAGGAGAGGGGAAAGTGAATCAGGTAATCTGGGATGAAGGGAGTCAGGAAGTCAGGAAGTCAGGAAAATATAGCTTGATAAATATCATGCAGTGCAATTAAATGCACAGATTTCTCTTCTTTAACTTACACAGGGAATAGAGTATTCTTCCTCTTGCCCTTCAGGACACCAGAGGTTTATTTCAGGGTAAAAGCCTGGAAAGCTCAGGAGTCATTGCTCAATCACAGTTGAGAGTAGGTATTTCACTTGGGATTTACATTTTGCAGCATGTAATGTAGACTGACCATAGCAGTTTAACCATATTTTCTCATTTAGCAAGAAGACTGGAGGTAATGATTTCTGGTGTTGGTTCAGAGGCTTAAAGAAGTCAAATATAATGTTGGAGATTTTCATGGCTCTTTACTTGTGGTTGCAAACATGGCTGCTGGAGTTTCTACTCTTAAGCCCACATTTCTGGCAAAATACTGGAAGATTATATTTTGTATTGACTAATATGTGTCATATGACTACACTCTAACCAGAAAGGATGCAGGAAAACATTTGGTGTTTTTTTAAGCTTGCCTATTGTCAATCCCCAATGGGTTCTGAGATTAAGGAAAAAGAGTGATAGATATTGGCTTGGCTACTATCAACACGTGCCAGCCTCTCTTTGGACAGCCAACATCTAAATTAGGAGATTGGGACTGACATATACACACTACTATATATAAAATAGATAACTAATAAGGCCCTACTGTATAGCACAGGGAACTCTACACAATACTCTGTAATAAGCTATATGGGAAAAGCATCTAAAAAGAGTGGGTATATGTATATGTATAACTGATTCACCTTACTGTACACCTGAAACTAACAAACACAACATTGTAAATCAACTATACTCCAATAAAAATTTTTTAAAAAAGAACATATTCACAACATACACAGTGCCATTTCAAGTTATCATACCAGGATAAAATTACAATGAATTCTAATTCCCTCCGTATGAACAAAATGCACTTCCTTGTGATCCTGTGACTTATAAAATAGGAGATAATTTACCTGCCACTAATACACCCAGGTATGATTGTGGAAGAAACACAGGAAAAAATATTACAATATTTATTCAGAAATTCCTATCAATTGCTGGTTGATAGTAGTTTTCAAATCATACTGATTTCTTTGCTCATTAACCAGAATATACGACAACCACAGCTCTTACTGCTGAGAGATTCTTTCTGTTACACTTGAATACTACAGCTCAAGTGTGTGTTAGAGAGGATGCCCTTCCTTGGAGTGACACTATTTTTACAAACACATTACTATTGAAAGGGGTTTCGGGGCACCAGATTGCTTTAAGAATTTGCTTATTGGGTGTCAGTGTTTAATTATGTTGGAGGAAGTTTTGATTTCTACAAAAATAGTAGAATTTCATCTTATTTTCCTTGGCTAATTTCCATGTGCTAACAATCAAAGCCAGTGATCTTGTCTGGCAGAACTCTTAAAATGTAAATGATTCTCCCCCTTCCCCTCCTTGCCCTCCCACTTTAAAAAAAGACTAAAAGCCTCATGTTCTACTCACGTTGCTTTAAGGCAATTGAAAAATTAAGCTATAATGGATCTGTAACACCCTTACGACCAGCTTATTTTAATGTGCAAGTACTATTTTATTTTCTTCCATGTCTGTCAATTCCAGTTCAAGTTCACTCTTTTCTTTTTAGATAGTGGAAAAAGTGGCAAGATATACCAAACACATGCCTAATATTCTACATTTTTCCTACCATTCCCCTACCCAAAGTGTTAGCAGCAGTATGTTATCTAGGCTGGCTTCTGTGAATGAACTTGGGAATGGCTGCAACTGCTTTTTTTTGGTTATGCTAAGGTATATTTTGTTCTCCAAAAAGTTAAATGCACAATTATTATGCAAATATAAAATACTCAAGTGTCAAGGATTTTTACTCAAAAATAAATTAATAAGAGAACCAGTTAGATGTTAAAACTAGTTCACATGAGAATTTGAATTACAGACATTATATTCTCTAGTGGAAAATAACTCACTTGCATTATTATTAATAGGAATCATCTGCATTACCGTCAATTTACTACATTTTAACTTTTTCCCCTACAGAGTTGTAAATAATTTTGTCAGTGGCGAGCCAATAAACAGCACAACTTGTATAGAATCAGATTATCACCAGAGATTCTGCTAGCAATTTCTTTTGCCCAAAGATTGGATTTTTTTCTCATAGTTCTTACGCATTTTCCAAAACTAGTCCTTTAGTTTATCCTTTAAGTCTATGAGCAACCTTCTGTCCCACTGATTTGTTAATTCTGTGAATGTTTCCCAGATTAATTTGCCGGAGCTTTTCCTCTTATTGATGTCTCAGAATCTTAACTGGTTAAGACAATTTTTTTAAACATCTTCAAGCCTCTCTGTTATCATCTCTATATTGTAAATAATTCATGAAGGCAGCCTTCTGACAAAAAGACACAGTAGCTGGCTACTAGTAAAAAAGCACATTTGAATATGTCAAACATGAAAATGGTAAAGGGGACTGAGAAAATATGGCAAAATATTGGAATCAGGTGTTAAAATATTAAATTATATATATAAATATACTTAATTTCTAATCATGGTTATGCTATATAATTGAGGTGCTTCTCATGAACCACACATTTCTCTAACTTCATTACCTCTGCCAATTAAATTAATTCTCATTAAAAAACTGTAAGTATATTATCTTGTGAGACTCTGATCAGCATTTTCCAGATGAGGAATCTGAAATTTAGAAAAATACCTCTGTTTAAGTCCCACGTACAATATCTGGCGTAAACAGAAGGATATACTATCACCACTGAGGCAGATAATTAAGATTACTTACAATGATATTCCTTACTGTTCAGAGTTTTTAAAAAGTTTGTCATAAATTCAGATTCTTTTAAAATATATACTTGATTTTTTTTGTGTATAAAGATAGAATGTACTGAAAAGTAAGAAGAAAGTGACATATCGGTGCTACCAGCTAGTGACTATAACATCATCACCTTATGTATGAACAATGAAACAACATGTATCATTGAGAAAAAATTTCAATAATGCTGAAGTCTAGAGAAAATTCTAGGATTTTGATTCTTGACAGTATTAATAAAAATTTGATACTGGTATTCCTAAATTAGGTTAGAATGTATTTATAATACTGAAAACTTATGGTCTCTCTTTCTGTGCTTGCCATATGATTGGTTGTTTAACTTCCCTGCATTTTCAACAAAATACACCCTGATTTACTATGTATATATTCAGGAGTGTTGGCTTATATTTTGGCTGATGTGTTTTTTTAAGCTTTTTAAATAAATTCCTCTAAAAACAGTATGATTTGCAGGCTTACTAGCAGAAAATTGTTTACTACATGGAGAGTGTGAGCTAAAATTTCACTTTCAGGAAGATAGAGTAATAGGAATATCTGTTTTTCTTCTCATTTGGTCAAAAGGATATTTAAAGTTAGTTCTACAATAAATTTAAATACAATACAGTTTGTAGCTATGTTTAAGTATTTAGTCTCTGGTGTCAACATCTTGGCTCAAGCTCTTATGAACATTGCTGTTTATTACAAGTTAGTAAACCTTTCTAAGTCTCAACATCTTCATCACTAAAATAAGGAAGAATGATAGTTTCTAAATCAGGGGATTGTTGTGAGAGTTAAGTAAGATGATGAATTCAAAGGACTAAGTATAATGTTTATTGTAAGCTCTCAATAAATGGTTACACCACCATTTTATAAACAATATTCCTAGCAGACAACATGGCTTTAAAATATTCACTTTGTAGCAATGCTGATTTCTTTCACCTAGCCAATACTTACATTGGTCTTTATCCCTCCTCTGCTTTATCCCTTTCTAATACTAGTAAAGGTGTTAGACTCCTTATAGGTTATGAGGATGAGCTTGTAATAAATCTTGTTAGTTTTCACCAGCAATGTGACCACCTAGAGCACAGAAAAACCCACTGATGTAGGCTTTATCCCATAAGTTGTAAATACATGGATAATTTTGAATGATCTATCTTGACGTCTTGTATGATGATAATAAATGTAGGGTGATTTATTGGAATAAATGTTATTATCACGCTCTAGTTCCAAGTACTTGGAATTGTAAATTACTGTAGATTACTGAATGTGGTATTACTGAGAACTCCCCTCAGTTTGAAATCATAGTGTACTGACCTGGGAGGCAAAGTAAATTTGGGATTATGAACATAAGAATTTAAGTCCCCTTATGAGGATGTTGCAATACAACTGAATGAGCTTCCTGAACCTGCACAGGACAATGGAAGCACCACAGAATCTCTTAAAGAATAAGAAACAAAGTGGACCAACTTGGCCTTATAGTACCTCCATGAGAATGTTCCCCCCATAGGAAACTGATGCCTGGCTCCTTGTTCATGGACAGGTTTTTTAAAAATACACAAATACAAAATGTTTTCTTTCGGTCTCCTAATTTGAATCTTTTAGTGATAGATCAACACTCAAAAATGTACCTCTACTTATTTTGTGGAAGCAAAATGAAATGTGAAAATACTCACCAGAATGAGAAGCTGATAGAGATTTCTTAGGAATGAAGAATATCTGGCTCTTTGAACCTAAAGTTCTTCATTGACTAGCTTGTGTTTGAACATGGTATATTAAACATTTGCCTTTAACTCTTAAAAAACAAAACAAAACAAAAAACACTGGGAGGTACAGTGCTCAGACTACTGGATAATTCCCTTCATTAAGACAGGGAAATGCCCTGATTGAGGTTTTAGGTACTTTGATTCCTGGGAGAGATCAAGGTGAATAATGAAGTGAGGAGATTTAGGAAGCCAGAAGTGAGTAATAATTTTGAGTGCCACAGGATATACGACCACAATTTATCTTCTTGCTTTGACACTGTGATTGCTCCTGGTCCCTCAGGAGGGGAAAATGAGGAAAAAATTACCGAACACTAGAAGAAAAATAAGGTAACCATTAGAGCCTAATATCAGTGCATTACTCAGTATCCACAACTTACAGCTCCCCCTAAAAGTCAGAAGGTGCTATTATCACTCCTTAAAATATGAATACATTATGACGCATGCATCTTTAGAAAGAACAAAACACTTTGCGAGATCATCAACTTTATTTTCTTACTTCTACAAATTTCCAGCACAAGCGAGACAACTTCTCTGCATTTTAACACAGTAACAGTTACAGAGAAATGGAAGTGATTAGAGTCATTAATACGGGAGATGTTAAAAACTATGTCAGGGCAGTGGATATTACCAGGAGTCAATTCTTGGATCAGGCAGCTGTGTAGGGGAAGCAATGGAATAAATAATCCACGAGGAAAAAGAAAAGACAGGCATAGCAGTTCTATAACATATCTACAGCACCCAATGACCTGCTTGATCCAAAGACAAGGATTTACAATTAAGGTCCCACTTATGATTTGACTGGTAGGGTCTGAATCATATATTCATTATTGTTCTGACTATTACTGGAAGACTGTAGTTGTATTTGAGATATGGATATTCTGTGAGAATGTGTTATTTTTGGATTATATATTTCGCCTCTTGGCCCCCTAATTTTTTGTTTGTTACTTGCTTTTGCTTATTTGTTTTGATGTTTAATAAACTGATATATCTGAAAAACTGTAAAGCCGCTATTAAAATAAGTCATTATTACATATTGTATTTACTTGTGCATTCCTCTTTTGAATCCAGTTTAGTCTCTCCATGTTTTTATCAATTTGGAAAAAATGTGTTATCATTTTTCTTTATAAAATTTCTCCTGTCAGGCTGTTATGGTTGTCATCAGCAGTAGTTCCTCTGAAGGCTTTGTCAAAATTTGAAAAATTAGAAAGCTGTAAGTGAAGCTGTTTGCCAAATATAAATGAAAAAACATTGAAGCCCAGTTCACACTCTTACTTCCACTTCTAAGCTTTTAGATGTTTGACCTTTGAAACTTTTGCTTCTACCAGAGTTGCCTGTGTAATTCTTACCTTAAGGAATAATTTATTTTTATAATTTTCTACCTCTGTACTGCACAGATATGCAATTTCAGTTAAATTCTAATATCATTTAAAAAATGGAAATTGCAGTCAACCTTCAATTTCTGAGCAGCACCAATTTTAGAAAGTTGCATAATATATGGCTTTTCTGTAGTGTTAACCCTTTGTTTCTATTATTTTTGTCATCAGTAACATGAATGACTATGAAATATTTGGCATCAAGAATAAAGAAGGACCAGATAGTCATAAGCCTTATCTAGTAAGTTAAGAATCTAGTAAAAGAGTCAAACACGTCACTCATTTAGCAACGATGTATTGCATGCCTGGTCTGAGCTGAGAACTATTCTAGATATTTGGGATAAAATCCACGATGAGACAAACTAAATCCCAGCCCTGGTGTAGAATCATTTTAGTGGGAGCGGCAGATGAATGGGAGAAGCCAACTATAAACTTGCAGTGTGTGTTTGTCTAATAGTGATGTATATTTTGAAATAAACAAAGCAGATTAAAGGGATAGCAGTGACTGAGAAGGCATCTTTTAACTGAGTGGTCAAAAAAGACCTCTCTCAGGAAGTAAGCTTTAAAGAGATTTCTGAATGACAGCAGATAAAGAGGCCACACAAATATCTCAGGAAGGGGTTATTATTCCAAGCATAAAAAATTGTAAAGGCTCTGAAGTCACAGTACAGGCTGAAAGTTTTTATAATAAGGAAAGTTCTAATTAAGAACAAACAGAAATAAGCAACAAGGGTTCGAGAGAAAAGGGAAGGACTCCTTGTGGAATTGATGCTTAATGAAAACGCTAAAGGGTAAGTAGGACTTAGTTTATAGTCCCTGAAGTCAAGAACCTCACATTTCACAAGACAAACACATAAACAAATGCACGGGCAACAAACATTAACAAAAAATACAGTATAGAATGATTGCTATGATAATGATACACATAGGGAATGGCAGACCATAAAAAAAGTGCCATCAACTTTTAGATTGTGTGGGAGTGTTGGTAAGAAGACTAAAGAAAAGTAATACCCAAATATGTCTTAAATGAAGAAATTTTTATGATATAAAGGGTAAATAGGAGTTTGCCTCACTATTTAAGGAGAAGGATGCCTCAGCTACAGGAGGTACAAAGTCATAGAGGTGTGAAAAAAAATACTGCAAATATTTTGATGTTTATTTGCTGTTGCTTCCAAGAATGGCAAACTAAATACTTAGAACCAAATCTCCTACTAAAGACAACTAAAAATCCATACAAAATCTTTTTAATGTTAAAAACATCTGAATGACTATGAAAATAAGTGAGGAATTGCTGGGTCAAGACATAGAATGTAACGGGAACCTAGAGATATATGCATTAAAAGCCAAATTTTGCTATCGGGACATTTGTAACAGCTAAAATGCACTGTGCTGTGCTTTTAACAGACTCTTGATGCTAGAGAGGCAAATTCAAAACCCAGCAGCAATCAAATTTGAGGACTTTGATACAATCCAAATTGAAGTTGAGATTCTAAAGCAGAAGGAGAAAGAAGTAAAACAGTATAGCCAGCCTAGCTTGTCTTCTGTGTAAGCTAGGAAAGTGAAGCACTGAACTTGGAATATGATTGCCAGGTAGGGTCTCAGGTGCAAGAGAAAATACTGTCACGAGGATGATTCCATTATTATAGGTCATAATTATCCCCACCCCCAAAAAGTTGTAAGTATAATGTCTTGTACACAGCAAAAGGAAACAAAACACACGAGGAAAGATGATACCATTAGCAATATACAGCAGAAACAACAGAATGAAGATACTATAGTGATCAGACACAGATTATAAAATAGACTATGATTACTGTGCTCAAAGAAAAGAAAGGTAGAATAAATTTAATGGAAAACTGGAAATTAAAAATGGTGTCACAGGGCTTCCCTGGTGGCGCAGTGGTTGAGAATCTGCCTGCCAATGCAGGGGACACGGGTTCGAGCCCTGGTCTGGGAAGATCCCACATGCCGCGGAGCAACTAGGCCCGTGAGCCACAATTACTGAGCCTGCGCGTCTGGAGTCTGTGGTCCGCAACAAGAGAGGCCGCAATAATGAAAGGCCCGCGCACCGCGATGAAGAGTGGCCCCCACTTGCCGCAACTGGAGAAAGCCCTCGCACAGAAACGAAGACCCAACACAGCCATAAATAAATAAATAAATAAATTTTTAAAATTGGAAAAAAAAAAAATGGTGTCACAGAAAAAAAAATTGTAAATTGACCAAATGGATATTCTAGAACTTAAAGATATGACAGCTGAATTTGACAAAACAAAACCAAAACCAAAGCAAACCATAAAAATAGATGCAAAAATTTTGGAACAAAAAACAAACATAAAAATAAAATAGAGTAGACCTAACAGAACTAAAAGTACACTCATAAACTATGAGGATCTCCTACAATTAAAAAAATACATACAACACAATGTTAAAATGTCAAAAGATTTGAATATGTGCTTTACAGAAAGAGTAATCCAAATGGCCCCTTGTATACAAAAATTGCTTATCTTTATTATGAATCTGGAATACAAATGAAAACCTACAATGAGATACCACTACACATTCACCATGCTGTCCAAAAGTATTTTCTGGTAGGAATATACATAATACAAACATTTTCTGGTAGGAATTCACATAATATAAACATGTTAAATAAGGTTGTGAATATTTAGAAAGCTTGAAGATAATCATAACTTTTGGTTCACTCCTAGAAATATAGCATAAAACTAAATGCACTTTTACACCAGGAGTTACATAAAGATGATTACAGTAGCTGTGTTCATAATAGTCAACAAATTGTGGTATATTTATACGATGGTGTATTACACAGCAATGAATATTAACAAACTAAGAGTAGGGGTAGGGTGTTATCCAAAAGAGGTCTTCTGTGGAGCTGGCTATGTTCTATTTCTCAAGATGTGCCAGTCATATGAGTTTTTGATTTATGTTGAATATATATATATATATATTTTTTTTTTTTTTGGTGTGCCTGGAGGCTGAAAACATTAGCTGAGTTCAACTTATATAGGGCTTTCTATACTCTGCCAAGTTCTTTGAATATCCATCATGTCAAACCTCAGTGTTCAAGTCTTCATTTGTTTCCTGAGTTTCCTAACATTTCCTTAGGGTGAATTGACCTGCAACTTTGGTCACTTTTGTCTAGATACTTCCATTTTACCAAAGTCCTTTTTAAAACACAGTACCTAAAACTTAGAAAAATGTTCTGGTTGCTATCTCACCAGAGTAGAGTGAAGTTGTATCTATCAACTAATGATATCAATGTCTACATTAGACTCGTCACTTTTATTGATAATTCTTGTGGAATTCTTGGTTAAATTCATTTTCCAAGATTCCTTTAAATAAAATTTTAAGCCATCAGCACATGAATATAATTAAATAACTAAATGAAAAGAGGTCAAGGATTTACAAAAAATAGAATGTGTAGTGGATAGGGTATAGTTATGCAATCATAAAGCCTAGATTTGTATGATGCTTCTTTATTAGCCATGCAATCATAAACCAGTTATCTAAATATTGTTAGCCGCAGTTTTCTCACCCATGGAAGAGTGATAATGATACTTTTGCAGGATTGCTGTGTTAATTTAATGAACCATAGAACATGAGAGATTCATATCTAAGGCTAAAATGGTAGTTATTTTCATACTTATAACAATTAACTTTAAAAAGTAGTAATTAAATTGTTTAAAATAATAATATTAATTTATATGGTGAGGTACTGTGTTGATTATTCATAGGCATATATTTACCAAAATATATTTCATTCTAGTCTACCCACTCTAAGAATGTTTCAATACATTCTGTAATCCAATAGGTCACTTTATGAATAATATGGGTATAATGAATACCCAAACTGATTTTTCTTATATTCATTTATAGGGCAATATCCTTCACTGTTGAACATAAAGAAGCTTAAACAATCTGTCTTGTACCAAATTTGTATGGCAATTTCTTATGAAATTAGATTATAGAATTGTATAAAATAAGTTCATGCAGTTAATACATTTATATTACAAAAAAACAGATAGTCAGTTTAGTAATTTAAAAGAAAACTTTAAATTTAAATCTTAATATCAAGTTCTTTCAGCAGTTTTTATAGTCTATCCTCCATGCTCCATAAGTATCGCTTCAATCTAAACTAAGTAATGTTTTGGTCACAGTATGGATAACTAAAATGGATTTTATATTCTATTATTTCACTGTTAGTTACAGTTTCTACTTTTTTACTTCCTTTTTGAAAAAAAAGACTAATTCTAGAAAAAGTATTTTTTCCTGCTTTATTGAGAAACAGTTGACATAGAACATTGTGTAAGTTTAAGGTGTACAATGTGATGATAAGATATACATATATATTTTGAAATAATTAACATATAATAAGGTTAGTTAATACATATATCACCTAGCAACTTCCAAGTGTGCAATACAGTATTGTTAACTACGGTCACCATGGTTTGTATTAGATCCCCAGAACTTATTCATTTTATAACTATAAGTTTGTTGTCTTTGACCATCTGCACCCACCCCACTCCCAATCCTGGCAAACACTAATCTACTCTCTGTTTCCATGAGTTTGACTTTTTAATTTTTGTTTTAAATTTCACGTACATGTCAGATCATATATCTTTTCTCTGCCTGATTTATTTCACTTGGCTTAATGCCCTCAAGGTCCATCCATGTTGCTGCAAATGGCAGGATTTCCTTCTTTTTAATGGCTGAGTAGTGTTTCTGTGTGTGTATACTTTGTATATACTGTTTTCTTTATTCATTCACCTCTCAATGGACACTTAAGTTGTTTCCATATCTTTGTTATAGTAAATAATGCTGCAATGAGCATTAGAGTGCATATATCTCTTTAAGATAGTGATTTTATTTCCTTCAGATATATATCCAGAAGTGGGATTACTGAATTGCACTGTAGTTCTATTTTTAACTTTTTGAGGAATCGCCATACTGTTTTCCATAGTGTCTGTCCAAATTAATATTCCTACCACAGTGACCAAGAGTTCTCATTTCTCTACGTCTTTACCAATACTTGTTATTTCTTATCTTTTTGATAGTAGCCATTCTAACAGATATTAGCCATTCTAACAGACGTGAGATAATAGCTCACTGTTGTTTTGATTTACCTTTCTGTCATGATTATTGATGCTGAGCAACTTTTCATGTACCTCTGGGGCATCTGCATGTTTTCTTTGGAAAAAGATCTATTCAGATCCTCTGCCCATTTTTAAATTGGATTATTTGTCTTTTTACTATTGAATTGTAAGAGTTCCTTATATAAGTTGGTTGTCAACCCCTTATCAGATATAAGATTTGCAGATATCTTCTGCTATTAAGTCTTATTTAAATGTTCTGTGGAATTCACTGGAAAGATTATCTGGTCCTAGGCTTTTTTTGCTAGGAGGCTTTTGATTACTGATTTAATCCTTAATCATTATTTGTCTGTTCAGACTTTTTATTTCTTCATCAGTCAGTCTTTTTTTTTTTAATAGATCTTTATTAGAGTATAATTGCTTCACAATACTGTCTTGCTTTCTTTTGTACAACAAAGTGAATCAGCCATATGCATACATATATCCCCATATTCCCTCCCTCTTGAGCCTCCCTCCTACCCTCCCTATCCCACACCTCTAGGTGGTGACAAAGCACCAAGCTGATCTCCCTGTGCTATGCTGCTGCTTCCCACTAGCTAACTATTTTACATTTGGTAGTGTATACATGTTGCTGCTACTCTCACTTGGCCCCAGCTTCCCCCTCCCCTACCATGTCAAGTCCATTCTCTATGTCTATGTCTTTATTCCTGCCCTGCCACTAGGTTCATCAGTACCATTCTTTTTTTTTTAGATTCCATATATATGCATTAGCATATGGTATTTGTTTTTCTCTTTCTGACTTCACTCTGTATGACAGACTCTAGGTCAATCCACCTCACTACAAATAACTCAATTTTGTTTCTTGTTATGGCTGAGTAATATTCCATTGTATATAAGTGCCACATCTTCTTTATCGATTTGTCTGTCAATGGACATTTAGGTTGCTTCCATGTCCTGGCTATTGTAAAATAGTGCTTCAATGAACATTGTGATACATGTCTCTTTTTGAATTATGGTTTTCTCGGAGTCTTGATAAGTTGAATGTGTCTAGGAATTTGCCCATTTCTTCTAGGTTGTTCGATACTGAGATGCATAATTGTTCTTTTTTGATCCTTTGTGTCTCTGTGGTATTTGTTGTAATGTCTCATTTTTCATTTCTGGTTTTATTTGAGTTCTTTCTCTGTTTTTCTGAGTTAGTCTAGCTATCTTTCAAAAAACCATCTCTTAAATTTTTTTTTTTTATAAATTTATTTATTTATTTATTTATTTTTGGCTGTGTTGGGTCTTCGTTTCTGCGCAAGGGCTTTCTCCAGTTGCGGCGAGCAGGGGCCACTCTTCATCGCGGTGCACGGGCGTCTCACTGTCGTGGCCTCTCCAGTTGCGGAGCACAGGCTCCAGACACGCAGGCTCAGTAATTGTGGCTCACGGGCCCAGCCGCTCCGCAGCATGTGGGATCTTCCCAGACCAGGGCTTGAACCCGTGTCCCCTGCATTGGCAGGCAGATTCTCAACCGCTGTGCCACCAGGGAAGCCCCCATCTCTTAATTTTGTTAAGAGATTTTTATACTATTTTCCTATCCTTTAGTTCATTTATTTTTACTATAATCTTTATTTTACATCCTTCTGCTAACTTTGGGCTTAGTTCTATTTTTTCTAGTTTCATGATGTGTAATATCAGGTTGTTTATCTGAGGTTTTTCTTTTTAATATATGCATTTATAGTTATAAACTTTCTTTCTAGAACTGCTTTTGCTACCTCCCTTAAGTTTTGGTATATTTTGCTTCCATTTTTGTTTGTCTCAATATATTTTTTGTTTCCATTTTTATTTCTTTTTTGATTCACTGGTTGTTTAGGAATGTGTTATGTATTTCCATTTATTTATAAATTTTTCAGAATTCATCCTGTCATTGGTTTTTAGTTTCATATCATTGTGGCTGGAAAAGATACTTGACATACTTTCTATGATCTTGAACTTTTTGAGGTTTTTTTTTTTTTTTTTTTGTGGTCTAACTTGTGATCTATCCTAGCAAATGTTATACGCACACTTGAGAAGAAGTATTCTGATGCTGTTGGATGGGATGCTCTGTGTATATCTGTTAGGTTCATTTGGTTTAACATTGTTCAAATCTGCTGTTTCCTTCTTGTTTCCTGTTTGGGTGATCTACCTATTGTTGAGAATGGGGTATTAAATTTCCCCACTATTATTATATTGCTGTTTATTTCTCCTTTTAGTTTTGTTAGTATTTGCTTGAATTATTTATGTGTTCTGATGTTGGATGCATAAATATTTGCAATTATTATATTTCTTGACAAATTGATGATCACTTTATTATTATCCAATGACCTTGTCTCTTGTGACCATTTTTAGCTGCAAATTTATTTTATATTATATATGTATTACTACCGCTGCTTTCCTTTGATTATCGTTTGCTTGAAATATCTTTTTCCATCCTTTCATTCTCTGCCTGTGTGTGTCCGTAAACCTAAAGTGAGTCTCTTCTATGTAATATATTGCTGGATCTTGGTTTCTTATCCATTCAGCTATTCTATGTCTTTTGATTGGAAAATTTAATCCACCTACATTTAAAGTAATTTTTGATAGTTAAGGACCTACTATTGTGCTTCTGTTGTTTTCTGACTGTTTTGTAGCTCTTTTGTTTCTTATTTCTTCTCTAGCTATATTCATTTGTGATTCAATGACTTATTGTAGCAGCATGCTATGACTCCTTTATCAAGATCTTTTGTGTAGCTATAAGATATTTTTCTTTGTGGTTACCATGAAGCTTATATAAAATATCTTATAGTTGTAATATCCTATTTTAAGCTGATAACAACTTAACTTCCATAGTATACAAAAACTTTAGCTTCCATAGTATACAGAAACTTTATACTTCTTCCCCCCATTACATTAGGTTATTGATGTTACAATTTAGATTTTTTTATATTGTGTATCCAGTGACAAATTATTGTATCAATATAGATATTTTAATAGGTTTGTTTCTTTTAACTTTTAAAGTTGTAAATTATTTACATACTACCATTATAATATTAGAGAATCTGACTTTGACTATATATTTACCTTTACCAATCTCTTTTATACATTCGTATATTTTTACAGTGTCATCACACTTTCATTTCAGCTTGTAGAATTTCCTTTAGCTTTTCTTGTAAGACAGGTCTAGTGTCAATTAACTCTCTCAGTTTTTATTTGTTTGGAAAAGTCTTTATCTCTAATTTCTGAAAAATAGCTTTACTAGGTATAGTAATCCTGTTTGGCAATTGTTTTTTTCAATTTTTTGATTTTTTTAAAATTCCATTTTCTCCTTGCCTGCAAAGTTTCTGCTATGAAAGCCAATGATAGTCTTATGGGGGCTCCCTTGTATGTGAAGAGTATCTCTTCTCTTGCTGCTTTCAAAATTCTTTGTCTTTGACTTTTGACATTCAATTATAATGTATCTGCGTATAACCGTTTTTGAGTTTAACCTATTTTAGATCCTTTGAGCCTCATTAGATGTCCAAATTTATTTTCTTTTCCTTCTGGGATTTCCATAATGCATATGTAATTTCTTCTGATGATTCCTATGAATCCCCTAGGCTTTCTTCACTCCTTTTTGTTCTTTTTTCTTTTACTCCTCTGACTGGAAAAATCTCAAAAATTTGTCTACAAGTTCACTGATTCTTCTGCTTGTTCACATCTACTGCTGAAGTTCTTCACTGAATTCTTTAGTTCAGTTATTGTATTCTTCATCTCTAGCATTTCCTTTTTTATACATAGTTTCTTTATCCTTATTAAAATTCTCCTTTTGTCCATGCATTGATTTCCTAATTTTGTCTAGTTGTTTGTCTGTGTTCTCGTATTTTACTGAGCTTCTTTAAAAGGATTATTCTAAATTCTTCATCAGAGAGCTCATAGATCTCCATATCTTTAGGATCAGTTATCAGAGCTTTAATAGTTTCTTTTGGCAATGTCATATTTACCTGATTCTTCATGACCTTTGTATCCTTTCTTTGGTATCTGTTTATTTGAGTATGTGGTCTCCTCTTCCAAATTCTACAGGTTTGTTTTAGCAGGAAAAGATCTTCACTGGTCAGATCATTTTGGGATACTGGATAGGTTAGCAGATAGCATTCATGGGCAAGTGGGGCTTTCTTTCTACTGGGTTTTCTAGTTGGACAGGGTCACTGCCTATTCTCTGAGGTTGCCTTGACTGGGCTATGTGTTCAAAAAGGGCCAATGGATGAATTCCATGGTGAGGTGGGGGTCCTCGCTGTGTTCTGAAGCTGAGTGGGACAACTAGCTGGTCTCTGAAATCACCTCTGATCAGGTCAGATCTCAAGCTAGCTGTGTTCTTTTGAAAGGTGGTGCCACTGGTTGGATTCCATGATAAGGCAGGGGTATGGGACATACTACGTTATTGCAACCAGTAGGGTGAAGCCTCATATTGTGCTCCCTGACTGGATGATGCAGCTGACTGAATTCAGCATTCAGGTGGGGCCACAAGCTATGCTTTGTGATCAGATGGGTTTTCAGGCTATGCTTTGCCACCAGTTTGGCCTGCAGGCTGTAACTGTAACTCAACATTGGAAGGAGTTGTGATTTGGGCTTTGTGATCAGATAAACTATTGACTATCCTCTGCTTTTGGGTGAGGTTGCTGGTTGGGCTCAACTGTCAGGTGGGGCCTCCATATATACTTCACTGTTGGGTGGAGCTAGAGACCACTCTGCAGTTGGATGAGGTCACTGTCCAGGCTCTCTGGTTGGACTGGGCCACAGGCTATGCTCTGCAATTGGACAAGGTCAATGGCTGGACTCCCTGCCTGCATAAGGCTGAAGGGTGTGTTTGGCTCTCAGGCAGGGCTGTAGCCTGGTCTCTTCTGCTGGGTGGGTCTGTAGGTTGTGTTCAGCCATTCTGGGAAGACCATATGCCGGATTTTGCTGTTGGGTGGGGTGGTAAACTCTGCTCCATGGCTAGGCAGTACCATAGGCCTGGCTCTGAGGTTGCTCTGTGTCACTCTTCAGGTTCCTTGGTTACCCAAGGCAAGAGGCTATGCTCAATATTTGAGCAGGGCTGCTGGATTGGCTCCCTTCCTGGGTGGGCTGTAAAATGTGTTCCATGGCTAGTACAACCCATGGCTGGGGTCCAAAGAAGGCAGAACTGTCAACTGAGCTCCCTGACCAGATGGAACCACCAGTTTTACTTTGCAGACAGGTAGAGATGCTGGTTGGAATCTTTGCTTTGTTGCTGCAATTAGGATCATGACCCACCAAGATCTGGGTACTGGTTACTGTAAGCCTCACCCCAATTCTCTACCTTTATCTGATCTCTACTGGTCATGCTCTGCATATTTTTCCAGTTAATCCCATGAGGTATGACCTGAGTGAGCCTCCCAGGAAGCGTTCCACTATGTGGAAAAGCTGGAGTCTACCTTGGGTTCTCTTTGTCCCACTGGGGAAACTGTAGGCCTAGGGAGGCACTCTAGGTGCAGCTCAGTGTTGTCCTGGTGGAAGAGCAATATGGTAATATTGTAACTGCTCCTCTTACCTTTATAATGTGGTCCTTTCTTGTTCTCTACTGCCTAGGGCATTTCTTTTAGCCTTATCTCTGCATTCTGGAATTTTCACAATGGTTTCTTGTCTGTGGGTATTTGTTAGTTGGTCTACTTGTGAGGGGAACTGAAGTCAGCAACAACGTATGTTGACATCTTGATGACAGCACGGTGCCCACAAATCTTTATGAAACTTTGTTTTAGCTGATATTTAACTATATCATATTGTATTTCTTCAAATTGGCATGCCAGTGTTACTGGTTTTAATTTTTAAGATTTTATTTCTCTTTAACATAATTATTATCTACTTTCTTTTCAACTTTATATGCTTTTAATGCTGCTACATTTGTGGTTTCAAGTACAGAAATAAGTTTTAAAATCTAGATAATATGCTCCATGATGGCAGGGATTTGTCTTGTTCATCACACACACAAAACTGGCACTAAGTGGACCTTTGTTGACTGAATGAATGAATTATGTGTTCTGACACCAGCAGATCTTACAGAAGCAGAGATGAAGCAGAAAACATAATGACTGTCAAATGGGTGAGCTTGAAGATGAAAAGGCGCTTTTAGCTTAGTTACTCTGATATGCACTCTGGATAACACTCCAATTTTGCATGAATTTTTGGAATGGAAACAGCTCCACTCCTAAATAATAAATTTATTAATTGCACTCCTTATGAGTCCTGACAGCAGTCAGCTTTGTGGGTTTCTGATTCCATTCCAAGGGGTTGAATGTCTCTGTGATTTATGTAATAGGCAGGAGTGTCATGAGGAAAGACTTGTAGTATAAAACTTAAAGACAGGAACACAGATGGCTGCCTGTGGAATGTGTGTTGGGTGTTAAAGAAAATGCATTGAACAGTGAGAGAAGGGCAGCAAACAACCACAGGAAAGGTGCCCTGAGTTTTGGGTTTTGCTTTTTAAAGATAGATACTATTTTTTTCTTCCTTGTGGAAATTTTCTTATTTATTTTACTCTAACAGCCACGAACACTTGGGACATTATGAACACAATATGGACATTAAAGAATAAGAACAAACAAAAAGTTGCGTAAATGCTTAGGGTTCATCATACATTTCAGTCATGTTTCTCTATGCTTAACTGCTCATTATCAAAATTATGTAGTCTCGTTTCTAAAAGGTATATTCTGAGATTGGATTGTTAAACTAACTCAAAGGAAAGGCCTTATATAATTTTGTATATTGCCATCTAGATTTTCTATACTGGCTGTCTCTACTGAAAATTCATAATGTCCATGCATTGAATCACCATATATTTAGTATAATCATACTCACTAGATAATTATAGGTATACCTTGGACATATTGTGAGTACGGTTCCAAACCACTGCAGTAAAGCAGATATCACAATAAAGCAAGCTACACTAATTTGGGGGTTTCCCAGTGCATGTAAAATTTCTGTTTACACTATATCATAGTCTGTTAAGTGTGCAAGAGCATTGTCTAAAACACAATGCATGTACCTTAATAAAAAATACTCTATTGCTAAAAAATTGCTAACCGTCATCTAACAAAACAGGGTTGCCACAAAACTTCAATTTGTAAAAAATGCAATATCTACAGACTGAAATAAAGTGAAGCACAATAAAATGAGGTATGCCTGTATTTCATTTACTACTCTATTTTGATCCTACCTAATTGTTCTATTTTTTCCATGTTTTTACCCTTTTCCCACAAATACCAATTCATCACACATTAGGTAAAGTAATACAAATAGTAATGGCCGTTAGTAGAAAGAATTCATAGGTGATTTGGTAAGATTTTTTTGTGAGACATTATTATTTACTAGGCAAGGTATTTCCATAACATCATTCTAAAATCTTCATGTAATACTGCATAATTGTTCAGCTTTAATCAAAACTTCAGAAAGTCTTTCTTTATACTTTGTTTTCTTCTAATTCAGAAGTCAGCCCTTCATGTTCCATCCAAAGCCCACTAATTTTATGTAATAATTGGCTTATCTTCTCAATACAATCGTCATTTATTGCTCTGGGAGTATAAGTGGATATAAAAGGAATATTTCATAATATGGTGCTTTGTCCTCTCTACACTACAGAATCTATGTAGGTACTCTTTGATTGGAGATCTAATCAGGAGGTCCAAACTGATGAAAAACAAACCAATAAAATATTTGCTCTAAGCTTTTTTTGTAGTATCATTTGCAGGAACCACAAAAGCAAAGCCATATGAAGTTTTTTTGTTTTTTTTTTTTTAACTTTCAATGTTTAATTTGTTATTGGATTATGCTCCTTTAACCTTGTCTAGTGCCAGGGACATAAATCCAAAAACATGCACGCTTCTGACAGCAATTCAAGATGCTACCCTCTGGAAATTTCACTGGTTTCACTGGTAGATACTCTCAGTCCATAGCATAAGTGAGTCTTGGATTCATAAGTGTTTTTGTAGGCTTTGCTAATTGTTAAGGCAGTCATCTCAAATAGACCCAGCCCTATAAGATATTTGAATTCCCATACCTACCCAGCTCATGTATCTGATTTTTCTGTGTCCATAGCTTACAGTCCATAAGCTCTGTATTCCATTCATCCAGCAAATCTGCCTTTAGGAACATGTTTTTAAAGTATCTATGTAACCCCAAATTCTTAGTGTCTAGAAACACAGCAATTTCCACAAGTCCTTCTGCCATATTGCAGTATCTCTGCCTCCCTGTGTTTGTCTCCATAACCACATGGCTACAACTGGTGAGTCAGTGCATTCTTTTGCAATTAATTCTTGTGGTAGACCCTTGGTCACAACATCCAGAGAGCTGTTTTTCCGTTGATAGGTTGTTAGGCAACAGCTTTCCAAAATTGTTTTTAGCCATTTTAGCACTTGTATCTGTTAACCAATGTCTCTGTTGATTACATTTGCTGCATTCTGTCAGGGCAAAGTGTCAGAAGAAGATGGGCATGACCCTCAGAGCCTGTAGCCATTTGTTCAAGTGTTTCATGGATGGGATGTTTTCCTTTCCACAACGTTTGACATGTTCCCCAGTTATAGCATGTCCTTGAGAAATTCTAGAGTACGAACTATATCACCAATTATTTTTTTTCAAAGCAAAAAAAAAAGCCAAAAAACCTGATGCAATTGTTTTATACCTAGTGTAGTTTAAAACCCTAGTGTTTTCTACTCTACCGTGCAGTGAATTTGGATAAAGAAAACATTGCATGAACTCTATGTCAATTATTTGGTAGTTAGAACCAATTAATATCTTTAACTGAGAGATGTGATTTCTCCAAAATTCAAAAAGGCCCAACAAATATTGACCTTCTTACTCAATTTTTTGTAGGACCAAGGCAAGTAATACATATTCACTGGAAGGAGTGATTCCATGGTGGTTGCAAGCCGAGAAAGAGCCTGAATTCACATTTGGAGTCAGGCCTTGCACTTTGCAACAATTATATTACTTTTGATATTAAATGTTTTAGTTTTATAATATTTTTATAAAAAGGAAACTTTAATTTCCATATCAATAATAATACTCCTGTCTTTTGCAACAAACTGCCCTTTTCTTATGGATTAAACTGTACTGGCATTGCAAAACCAATAGAGAGAACCACTTTTTTCAGATCTTAATAAGCCTCTGTCAGTCTCGATGAGCCATCTGCTTTTCAAACCTGCCAAATGAGACCCTTTTAGAAAGAATTGGTTAATTATTAATTCAATTTTCTCTTTTCTAAAATCACTTTAAGTGTTCACTGAAATATGCCTTCAGATGTACTTTATATTGATCGATTCTTAAATGGTATCTGATACTAACTCTGTCATCATCTAGAGTCCTAGAAAATAGAATTGTTTGGTGACATAATCACCATATAACAGTATTATATTGTCCATTTGTTTTTTTATCTACCTTATGCTCATTGATTAAAAATATATATTTTGAGTGAATTTTATATAAATATATACATATATATGCATTATAATTATAAAAACAGGTTAAAGTTTTATTTTGAAAATTTGGGAAAGCTACTGATATTGAAACGTTGAAGTAGGTCCAGATTCTAAGAACTGGATTGAGAATCATTATTATACAATTTGTTCTGAACATCATAAAACCTGGTAAGATTGATAAATTCAGTTCATGGAAGTAGCTTACTTTAAAAAATATAGGACATTTGAACTTTTCATAATTTAAATTGCAACTGGGGATGAAATACTACCTATAATTACTTTAATTGATGATAAGATGGGAGCACAGGTTAAGGTTAATCAAAGCACTGCCACACCTTTATCTTTAAAAATTCTCCCAGTTATTTAGTGAGGTAGCTTATTAACATGTCAGTTTTGTAGATGAGATTGAACTCAAAGATTGGTTTTCTAATACATGCAAACACTTTATTATCTGTAGCACTTTAAGTTATTCTCAAATTATGTGGTAAAATTTTCAGATATGCAATCACATCTTACAGAACAACTTTTACTCAGATTTCTAGAACAGGACAATGGAAGGATTCAAAGATGACTGTTCTCCACCCTCAAATATAAAAAGCACAGGAAGCTACTCAAAAGACTCCACAAGAGCAAATCAGCAAGGGCCAGAGGTTTTACTATGCACTGAATAACGGTTTTACTATGCACTGAATAACATAGTGACTACAGAACATGCTGTGTAGCTGAATGCAGGATGCTATCAGTTACTATTGCTGTGATCGAACAGTGTAATGTAAGCAGAGTCTCATTGACCTGTAGGTTTAGATGGTAGTTTCATAAACATCAGCATCAGAATATTATGGGAAGAGTAGTTTAGTAAAAACAATTCTCTTTATTACCCATATTTTAACTAAAAGCTGTAGGTTTTAACTCTACATGTGAATTATCCTGACATGTAAGCTACACTGAGGTCAACAATTTTCACTTTCTTTGTTCATTACTGAAATTTAAGTATCAGGCTTTTCCAGGGAGTTCAACTATATTTGTTGGTTGAATTAATGATTTTGTGCTTAATCAACTATCTTGTTTTCCTTGAATGCTTACCTACGTGTCCAACAACACCAGACATTCTGTGGAGTTAGAACAAAATATAAAATTTAGCCCTCAGTATTCTAGAAATTAGGTCTTTGTGATTATTTTGAAAGAATAATTCTTTTTAAAAAAAGATGAAAAAATGTTTATAATCTATGTGATACTTGTGGACAATGCTGTGGAAATTCAACCCAATCATCAGAGTAATCATTTTAAATAAAGTGAGATCATGTTATTCCGCAAAACACTGGGATCCCCCATTCATTCAGTTTAAGAGCCAAAGTCCTTTTATGGTATCAAGTGCCTGCATGATCTGAATTCCTTATTAGGTTTCTGATCTCATCTACTACTTGTCCCCCATAACTCCCATAGAAACCTACTGAGTTGTTTTCTATTCCTTGAACATGAAAGATATTCTCAATCTTCAGAACTTTTGCACCAATGTTCTCCCTTCCTAGAACACAGTTCCCCTAGATATCCACATGGCTGACTGTTTCACTTCATTCAAGCATTTGCACAGATGTCAAGTTCTCAGTGAGACACAGCCTGACCATTCAACATTAAATTGCTTATCACCTCCCATACAGTAACTTCCACAGAGTCATGTTCCTTCTTTCTCTGGTCTCTTTCTCCTTATCCTTCTAATAACAATCATAGGTCATGTCACCTTTTAATGTACTATACAATTTCCTTAGTAATTATATACATTGTTTACTCTCTGTCTCTTCTTCCACTAGAATGTAAGCTCCATAAATTTAGGGATCTTTTGTTTAATGAGGTATTCTAAGCATCTGGAACCAAGTCTGACTTTTAAATGGCACTTAAAAATAAAAATGATTTTTAATTTGATTATTATCTGTGATAAAATGCTGGCAAATGGCAACAAATGTTTGAAAGTACATTGTTTCTGAAGTTAAAAATGTGTGTTAACACACTACAATACCCAGAATGTGTAATTCAGCCCTGCCTATTGGGGACCTTCTATTTCTTTGGGAACGTTTCACTGTGTGCATTACTATCTGCCTAGTAATTGTTCACAAAATACATGTCACATTCACTGAATAAATATGAGCATTATGTTTCTAACAACTACAATAAAACAAGCATATTGTAAAATGTCTGGTCTGATTGAGCCAGTCTTTCCTCATACTCCCAACCAGTACACGGACAGTGAATCAAAGCACTTGGTAATAGACAGATGATTTAAGTTTCCTAGATCTTAGCTGCATTGCTAATTATGTTTACTCAAATCTTCACACATTTTCAGATAATATTACAACTCCAAGAGCTTGACCTAAAGTATTAGAACCAACTCACAAAATTATGGATGGAATTTTGATAGGTTTATGAGAGTTTTTCTGGGGGCATCCTACTTTAAAACAAAAATCTCCGCTTATCATAATCCACAGAGGATGGGAAGGAATCTTCAATGACCAAGAGAGCTCTAGGGTTTCCTGGCAAATCCTAACATTTTGACTTCAAAATGCCATGCTCTAAGAAATCTTCAAAAAGGCACATGCATTAGCAGTGGATCCATAGACCATGAATTTAAACCTAGGGAGAGGATGAGGTAAGGAGTAGGATGAAACTGATTGAGTTAATAAAAGAAGAGCACTATTTACATTTGGCAAATATTTATAGACTACACATATTATTTACTAGGTACTATTCTCCGTAGTGGATATACTGCAGTAACTACAACAAATTCCTTGATCTAACCGTATAGTTTTTCTAAGAATCTTCAATTTCTAAAAATCTTGACATATGTCTTAAATGAGTCCTTGTAAGTAGCAAACTGAAAGAAATTTAGGTACAGATGATATGGACAAATGCAGCATAATATGAAGATTTCAAATCTTTCGTTGTAGTACTCAATTTATGAAGTAAAAGAAGACAGAATACTTGTTCTGTCATTCTATAATCTATGCCATGAAGGGTAATTTGCAATCTTTGCTGCCATCATATATAAAATTTTTATGCACAAAAATATTTTTGTATTAATTTACATATGCATAACTAATATGCATACATATATATTGGTTTTTTTCTCGACTAATACCACACATACCATAGGAAGTTTTATTTAACTAAAATGAACTTTTATTTCCCTCAATTTCATCTATATGACAGTTAAAAAACAAAAAACCCACACCTAGATTATTTCTATTAGGTAAAATAATAGGCATTTGTCTTCTTACAAGATTACTTGGAAAGCACAAAAACAAAATTTGAAGTAAAAATTCCAGTGTTTAAACATTGTTTTCATCAGAAATATCATTATCATCATCAACATTAGGCATTTACTATTCCTTCACTCCTCCTCCTGCTGTTATTAACAATGTGACTTGAGATAGTAATTAACAAGGATGAAGCCCAACAAATCACTAAGTGTGCTCAGAACTCTACATTGAATATTCCAGTTAGTAGTCACTGATCATACGAAGAGGGAATTTTAAAAATCCCAGTTGGGTAGATATGAAAACTGAGTACTAGAGTGGTTAGGCTACCTGTGGTCACATAACTAAATTGTCCTGTAACACAGATGTATACCATCTTTCTGATTCCAGAACCCATGATTTAAATGGTCCACTAGACCGCTACTCATTGTGCCTTGTGCCATGCTAACTAAGCCTTTACAAACTATTATTTATTAAAAATGTCATGATAACCCTATCGAGGAGTCAATACCATTTGCCTTTACAAATAAGGAGAACAGGTGAACAAGGTTAAATACATTCTCTGAGGTCCATGGCCGTTTGGTTTGACTCTAAAATCTATACTATTAGCCATCAAACTACAGATGTTCTCATAGGATAAGGTTAGTTGTCCAAATCTCTTACGTTTGTATTACAAATGTATCTCTTACATTTGCACCACAGATGATGATGGAGCAGAAACATCATTTTCTGAAAAGTAAATTCATTCACCAGCAAATAGCTAAAGTATATATATATATATATATACTTTAAGACTAAGAATGTACTTCTTTATTTTGTTTTTCTAGATGGAGAAAATCTGCCATACACAGTTGAATGTTACATTTATCACACAATATTTTCCTTTTTATTTCAGAGAATTGTTGCATATTTAGTCAAAATGAGGTAAAAAATTAATAAAAATATTAGTTTTCATCCTGATAGATTTCTATAAGAAAGGTCACTGTAAATTTACAAGACCACGTTTATTTTATATTGTAAAGATTCCAGAGTGCTTGCTATATTTAGTTTATCTACTTGAAAGAAAGCTAAACATTGTTCCTCTGGCTCTTCTAAATCATAACTAAATCTTCTGGTTTTGAAAGCAATGGAATTATATATCATAGACTACATTACAAATTACTGCACCAAATCCCAGAGACACCTTATTAATAAAAGAGTTAAACATTTTTCAGTTTTTTTATGTTTGAACAGAGTACAATATATTAAAAGGAGAAAGAATCCCAGAATATTATCACATTATTTTTTAATGTGATATTTCTCTTAGGAAATTACTTCTTATTTTGACTTATCTCCAAAATTTGGTTTCTTTGATTTAATTGACAAAGATCTTTCCTGTGATAAGATAGTAAAGGAGGGAGTATGCCTACTTTGATCAGATCACTATCAGATCATGTTTTAGAAATGGAACAAATATATGACCATTTTAAATTGTACGAGCCATTAAATCTTCAAAAATTGAGGAAAAGTTTAGCAATAGAAAATTAATTGTATTCAGTTATTTTCTTACCCCCTCTTAATATTACTTAATATTAAATATCACCATATAACAGGTTTTTTTGAACATCATATGCAAAATAGACTCCCTCTTTCCTCCTTACCATGCTTTATTTTTTCAAGGCATTTATAAGCACATAAGATATTATTTTGCCCATTTTGTAATCATCTGCACTTTTCTCTTCCCCACTCTTTCCTAAATGTTCACTCCATGAGAACACACACTTTTGTTTTGTTTAAGACAATGTACCTGACCTGTAGGATTTTGTGAGGCCTGTAGAAGATAAACAAATATCTGTTGAATAAGACAAATGTGCAAATACCAAACAGTAATATGGAATCAATATTAATTTGTTGCTCATTTTTTAAAAGATTTAGTAAATTGTTCTTTTATAGCAGTATTGTAATATAGTGAGTTCCCATTATAGGAAAAAATAGTAATAGTTACATTATCATTGTTTAAAATTTTGTTATAAAGAATTGAAATCAACATTAAGTGACAATGTAAGTGGATATGTGATACTATGTGAAAATGTTTTTTTGAGTGATTCTTATTTATAAAATGCAGGCTTAAGAAATTTCAATAGGGAGAAATTGCTTTCATAAATGAAAGATTACTTCAAATATATACATGTTTTTATTTGACAATTTACAATATGTATAAAGAGAACCATATCATTTACCACAGCAATTTTCTACTGTACTATAACAAATATTGAGAGGACATACCTTCCTTCATATAGTAAGCACTTATAAAAGTTTGCATTTGTTCTTGGCTTATATTCTGACTTCTGCATTACACAGAAGTGTCATAAGCATTGATTGAATGGTCAGACAAACTTGACTTGATTCCTTGCTTTGCCATGTATTAGCTAATTTGGGTATATTACTTAAACTATCTAAATCATGGACTCTCCACTTATAAAATTATGCTGGTCTGTCTTTATGGGATTGTAATAAGAATTAAAAAATAATACATGCACATACGTTAGCTCAGTGCCTTATGGAAAGATATGCATATGGAAATATTTGTGTAAATAAATAAGCTTTTTTCTATAACCCTTTTTATGTTTATAAATAAAAGTGTGTGTAGGTAATCACTACCCAATTAATGTATGGTTTATCCATGTATGATTATCTTCCTTGGATCTATTTCTTGGCCATGGCCATTATATATACCTTTTTTGTCTCAAAGAAGTTAAGAACAATTTGTGTTCTTATCAAAAGATTCTTATTTTTGATACTTTTACTACAATACAGCTTAACCTGTTTCCAGCTCTTCTTCATTCAAACATTGAATCTATTATCCATTTTCAAAGACATTTAGGATAAATGTGTTAGTTGCGCATGATTTATGTTGGAACAAGGCAGAGTCTTTATCTACATAGTTTATTTTATTCTTTGTTGAACAATGATAACCATTTCGTGTTGGTAAAAGCACAGCATCTTGCTCCTCTTTCTTAATGTAATTATCTTACATTCATTGGAGACAAGAAACATAACTATTTGAAAGCTCCATTATTTTCTCTTGCTTTGTGCCTAAAGCATATAATGTAATCCATACAATGGAAAGGAATTTCAGAAGTGACTATTAAATATGCTTAACTGTAGATCAGGGAATGTGTAAAAATGAGGAGAAATTACATATCCATATAAACAATAAAAACATTAAATGACTATATTCCTATAAACATCTGATTAAACATCAAAAATTAAAAAGTCTATTACCATACCATGAAGTGTTATTTGGATTCTGCACACCAAATTATACAGTTATTATTGCAATGATTGGATACATATAAAATAGATATGATTAGCAGCCCTGTCACTCTTAAGTCATTATCCAAATGATGACTTGATTGTACTTTTCAAGGGCCTTGAAAAGAAGGAGCTTTTACATCTGCTGAACAATATGGTATTTGGTAACAAAACATCTACACTGTATTGCTTTTGATTTAATTAGTGAAGAATATAATCAAAAGAAAGAACTTAAATATTTCATTTCAAGACAGCAATTGGATTTATTCTGTAGTGCTACCAGGTTTCATTATTAATTTTAATAATTATATTTAATAGTAGAATGAAAGGTGAGCCATGAAAAAGCTTAATTACAATAAATATATGCTGTATTTGTGATCCAGATGGTGTGAGAAACCATGACTTGTGCATCTGTCACCTCTGTTATGCACCCTGTTACAAAACTATAGCATTGACAGATAAAATAACTGTTTAAATTTAATGCTAAAACATTATCATGCACAAAACCATTTCCTAGAAAAAATTATACGTAATGGTAAGTGGTGTGGAATCTATGGTTTTTTGGGGTTTTAGGTTCATAAGGAGTTAGATATGACCTGAAGACCTACTCTAGCTGGCTAACAAGACTAAAAGTGTCTCAAGTTAATTACAACAATGAAGCCAGATCACCACACAATACAAGACATATAATTTGGAGGACCCACTGCCTATCTATCTATCTAAATAAATAAATAAATAAATAAAACAGAGGTTTTAAATATATATACCGAGATCTTATGACATGGCTTAAATACATCAGCATACCCTTCAAAATCAGTTCCTGTACTAGATCTTAAAACACCTTAGTGGTTGTATTTGCAGTATCCCCAATATTTCTGAAAAAACATTTTTTGTGGTAGATGAAAGCAAACACTACTCAAATCTTCTATAAAGAATGATTGAAAAATTGGATGTGTGTTTGTGTGTGTGTGTCTTATTTTTAAACACCTCCCACAAAGAGCCTTCAAATAAATTTACAAAATACATGTATTAATCATATTTTCCACAATACAAAACTTTTAAAGTTTACACTGGGGTTTATTCTGGGATTTATAATTCCAGTCATAAAAATGGGGAAAAAAGCATGGTAGAATGGGTATTGAAAGCTTTTGTGGAAATAGTGTCAGTTACTTCCACTCACAATCCATTAGCAACAATATAGCAACAAATAACAGAAGACAGAGAAAAATAATCTAGCTCTATTAAAAAAAAAAAAAAAAGAATGTGGACTTCAGGGATTAGTTAGAAGTCTCAGTAGTAAACAGCTAAAAAATGACCACTGACAAAACTATGTACAAAAATCAATTCAAATCACCTGAACTGAATCCAGATGAAATGAAAATGATGGAGTGTCCTAAAATATGGCCCTAAATTAAAAAAACCAGACATCTTACATTTTATCTTGAAAATTAGATGTTCTACACAAAAAATGCAATTGAGAGGTTTTTTACATCTTAAATGGAAAAAAGTGTAATATATTATATGTCAACCTGAACACTTAAGCAATTTTCTAAAACCTGACTGGAACACAATAAAATCATTTATGTAAATAATAAATTATAATGTTAAGAAGTAATCTTTAAATGATTGTTTTTGATTACCAGACAATGAATAAAATTCTACTTAGCATACTTTTCAAAATATCTGCCAAATATTCTATTATTTGAACAGTTGTTATTTAAATGTATCCTGATACTATTTTTGCACAACATTTTGCTAAATTTTTCTACATAATGAATGTCATTATTATTTCTTTATGACATAAATTATCTTCTATGTAGAACTGATTATTAAGATAGATAAAATACTCAATTTCATAAATTAAAGATAATCCTAGAATCACAGATTAGAATATTATACTTTAGAATATGATTACTTAATATTAACTTTTTTTTAATTTATAGGTTTTAAATTGCATGTATAACCCAGAAAGTCTTAATCCATCACTTAGAAAGACCTGAGAAAACAATCAAAAAACAATCAAATGAGGATTATTAAATTGCCATCATATTTAAGAGGATAGACAAAAATCCAAATAAGTTTCTTGAAAAGATTCAAAATGAAGATTTACACTATTTTTCACAAGGATATTTTAGACCTAAAAATATTTACAGAGGATAAGAAAATTTTCCAGATCAGGAATATCATCATTTAAAAATAAATGAATCTTTGATTGCAGTACAAGAAACAGCTTTTACAACTCATCAAAGAGCTTGAAACCACAAGGTAACAAAATTGCATGGTACCATAAAATATTTAAAATTCATTTCATTTGTGAGGTTTTTTTGCTTTAATAATTTATCAGAGATTCACCCGTTAGGTTTAGTGGGATCTGTACTATAAAGACATCTCCATAAAGCAGTGAGAAATCTTCCCAGAAATGTGCATGAAACTTGAGTTATTTTTATTAAAATTTTTAAAACAGCTTAAAGTACCAAACACACATGTGCATACCAACCAGGTATTAAAATGTTAATATGTTGCCATGCTTCTTTAAGATTTATTTTAATAAATAAAAAATTAAATATAGGCTTTTATCCTCAGTATATCCCTAGCCAACTTCATTATCTAATTGTTCTACTTCTCTCACTAGAAGGCAGTGGTTATTTTTGCTGCCCATGGTTTTAGAGTTATTATAGCTCCATATTTGTAAATAGTTTTTATGTTTCTATTTATTTATTTATAATTTATTTTATTGATTGACTTTTGGCTGTGATGGTCTTCACTGCTGTGCGCGGGCTTTCTCTAGTTGTGGCGAGCGGGTGCTACTCTTCCCTGTGGTGAGCGGGCTTCTCATTGCAGTGGCTTCTCTTGTTGTGGAGCATGGGCTCTAGGTGCACAGGCTTCAGTTTGTGGGCTCTAGAGCACAGGCTCAGTAGTGCACGGGCTTAGTTGCTCCGCAGCATGTGGTATCTTCCCTGACCAGGGCTCAAACCCATGTTCCCTGCATTGGCAGGTGGATTCTTAACCATTGTGCCACCAGGGAAGCCCTATGTTTCTATTTTTGTATTTACATAAATGTGTTACACTCTTTGTATGATTTATCTTCCTTTCTTTTACAATAGCATATTTTAAGATGCTTTTATGTCAATATATATATTTATGCTTAGTTTATTCTAATCCATCATGTATAGTATTCTAATACATGAGTATCCAAAATATACACCCATATGATTACTGATAGGAACTAAATTTTTGTCACTCCTACACTCTTAATAAACAATTCTGTAATGTATGGTCACGTGTTTGTATACTCAAAAGCTAACTTAAGAGTGTGCCTTAAAATGTACTAAATTTTTTCCAATTTTTCTCCAAATATTGTTTCTATTTTACCCACCTGCCATTATCCTATGAGGTTTCTTGTTGATAGTACTTTATATTTGAGAACTTTAAGTTTGGGACAGTATGATGTTTGTGAAATACCTTTTCAAATTTTTTATTCTTGACTAACTTGAAGGTTTTTGTTTTTTCCCCCATATATTTGCTTGTTATTAAGAGTGGCTCTTCTTCACTTTGTCTTTCTGGCTATTTTTACATAGGATTGGCTTTTGGTCATCAACGTTTTGACTATTGTTTCGTAGGTTGTGGCTTGCCTTTGTACCTTATTGATGTTTCATTTGCTACACAAATTCATTTGTAATATAGTCAAAATAATAAAAAATATTTCCATTAATTTTTCCAGTGTGGTTCATTCTACTAATTATAATATACAATTATGTTGAATTGTTTTGGTTTGATTTCAATGTTTGAGTGGGATTTTTGTTTTAATATGTAGAATGTTTACAAGTTTTAAAATTGGCCAACATTCATTTTAGTTTGTTTGTCAGTCATATTTCAGGGTAGTAAAATTTATACTCCTGTTATAAGTATGATTGAATATTTTTTAGCTGATTTACTTTTATGTCCAGTTTTTGTTTTATTTTCAAGTTTTCTTTATTTTTTCCTCTTTATTTGAAAAGTTCTTCATGTTTTATGATTAGTCCTTTTGTTTTGCTACATGTTGCAAATATTAATCCCAGTTTATTTATTTTTCTATTTTTCAATGGAGTTTTTGTCATGAAACTATTTTAAATTTATTTATTTACTTATTTTTGACTGTGTTGGGTCTTCGTTTCTGTGCGAAGGCTTTCTCTAGTTGTGGCGAGCGGGGGCCACTCTTCATCACGGTGTGCGGGCCTCTCACTATCGCGGCCTCTCTTGTTGCGGAGCACAGGCTCCAGACGTGCAGGCTCAGTAGTTGTGGCTCACGGGCCTAGTTGCTCCGCAGCATGTGGGATCTTCCCAGACCAGGGCTCAAACCTGTGTGCCCTGCATCGGCAGGCAGACTCCCAACCACTGTGCCACCAGGGAAGCCCTGTCATGAAACTATTAATATTTATTTAAATGTAGTTAAAGTGATCAGCTTTTTAAAATTAGATTGCCTTTTCTTTATTAGTTTTTTTTTTCTTTTACAATATAAAATAAACAGTTTTATTTCTGATGTGTCTCTAGACATCGATCAATGGCCACTTTCAGAGTCCTATTTAGTGTAATTACCACTGAAGGAAGAACAAGATTTGTCATGGGACTGGTACGTTTCTTTTTGCTGATCCAATTTTCCATTGTTTCCTTTTCATATGAATAGCCATATATATGGTCAAATGATCTTCAACAAGGGAGTCAACATTACACAATGGGGAAAGACTACACATTTTTCCATGTCATGAAGCTTTCCCCTATGCTTTCTTCTTAGATATTTATAGTTTCAAGTCTTGTACTTAGTTCTTTAATCCATTTTGAGTTGATTTTTATATATGGTTAAAGTAAGGATCCAATTTCATTCTTCTGTATGTGGATATCTAGTTTTCCCAGCAACATTTGTTGAAGAGAATATACATTGAATTTGGCAATGATTTCTTGGCTATGACACCAAAGGCACAGGCAACAAAAGCAAAAACTGACAAATGGGACTACTGTGGTCCCTAAGTATCCAAAGGGGTTTGGCTCCAGGACCCCCTGTGCATAACAAAATCCACAGGTACTCAAGTCCTTATATAAAATGGCATAGTATTTTCATATAACCTATGCACATACTCCCATAAATTTTATTTTTTTGAATTTTATTTTATTTTTTTAATGCAGCAGGTTCTTATAAGTTATCTATTTTATACATATTAGTGTATACATGTCAATCCCAATCTCCCAATTCATCCCACCACCACCCCCCACCACTTTCCCCCTTGGTGTCAATACATTTGTTCTCTACATCTGTGTCTCTATTCCCGCCTTGCAAACTGGCTCATCTGTACCATTTTTCTAGATTCCACATACATGCATTAATGTAACATATTTATTTTTCTCTTTCTGACATACTTCACACTGTATGACAGTCTCTAGGTCAATCTACATCTCTACAAATGACCCAATTTTGTTCCTTTTTGTGGCTGAGTAATATTCTATTGTATATATGTAACATTATCCATTCATCTATCAATGAACATTTAGGTTGCTTCCATGACCTGGCTATTGTAAATAGTGTTGCAGTGAATATTGGGGTGCATGTGTCTTTGTGAATTATGGTTTTCTCTGAGTATATGGCCAGTAGTGGGATTGCTGGGTCATAAGGTAATTCTATTTGTAGGTTTTTAAGGAACCTCCATAGTGGTTGTATCAATTTACATTCTCACCAACAGTGCAAGAGGGTTCCCTTTTCTCCACACCCTCTCCAGCATTTGTTCTTTGTAGATTTTCTTATGATGGCCATTCTGACTGGTGTTAGGTGATACCTCATTGTAGTTTTGATTTGCATTTCTCTAATAATTAATGATGTTAAGAAGCTTTTCATGTGCCTCTTGGCCACCTGTATGTATTCTTTGGAGAAAGATCTGTTTAGGTCTTCTCCCCATTTTTTGTTTGGGTGGTTTGTTTTTTTAATATTGAGCTGCATAAGCTGTTTATATATTTTGGAGATTAATCCTTTGTTAATTCATTTGCAAATATTTTCTCCCATTCTGAGGGTTGTCTTATCGTCTTGTTTATAGTTTCCTTTGCTGTGCAAAAGCTTTGAAGTTTCATTAGGTCCCATTTGTTTATTTTTGTTTTTATTTCCATTATTCTAGGAGGTGGGTCAGAAAAGATCTTGCTGTGATTTGTGTCAAAGTGTGATCTTCCTATGTTTTCCTCTAAGAGTTTTATGGTGTCTGGTCTTATATTTAGGTCTTTAATACATTTTGAGTTTATTTTTGTGTATGGTGTTTGGGAGTGTTCTAATTTCATTCTTTTACATGTAGCTGTCAGTTTTCCCAGCTCCATTTATGGAAGAGACTGTCTTTTCTCCATTGTATGTCTTTGCCTTCTTTGTCATAGATTAGTTGACCATAGGTGCATGGGTTTATCTCTGGGTTTTCTATTCTGTTCCATTGATCTATATTTCTTTTTTTGTGCCAGTACCATATTGTCTTGATTACTGTAGCTTTGCAGTATAGTATGAAGTCAGGGAGTCTGCTTCCTCCAGCTCTGTTTTTTTCCCTCAAGATTGCTTTGATTATTTGGGATCTTTTGTGTCTCCATACAAATTTTAAGATTTTTTTTGTTCTAGTTCTGTAAGAAATGCCATTGGTAATTTGATAGGGATTGCATTGACTCTGTAGATTGCTTTGGGTAGTATAGTCATTTTCACAATATTGATTCTTCCAATCCAAGAACATGGTATATCTCTCCATATGTTTGTGTCATCTTTGATTTGTTTCATCAGTGTCTTATAGTTTTATGCATACTGGTCTTTTGTCTCCTTAGGTAGGTTTATTCCTAGGTATTTTATTCTTTTTGTTGCAATGGTGAATGGGATTGTTTTCTTAATTTCTCTTTTTTATCTTTCATTGTTAGTGTACAGGAATGCAAGAGATTTCTGTGCATTAATGTTGTATCCTGATACTTTACCAAATTCATTGATTAGCTCTAGTAGTTTTCTGGTGGCATCTTTAGGATTCTCCATGTATAGTATCATGTCATCTGCAAACAGTGACAGGTTTACTTCTTCTCAAATTTGTATTCCTTTTATTTTTCTTCTCTGATTGCTGTGGCTAGGACTTCCAAAACTATGTTGAATAGTAGTGTCAAGAGTGGACATCCCTTTCTTGCTCCTGATCTTAGAGGAAATGCTTTCAGTTTTTCACCATTGAGAATGATGCTTGCTGTGGGTTTTTCATATACGACCTTTATTATGTTGAGGTATGTTCCCTCTGTGCCCACTTTCTGGAGAGTTTTTATCATAAATGTGTGTTGAATTTTGTCAAAAGCTTTTTTTGCATCTACTGAGATGATCATATGGTTTTTATTCTTCAATATGTTAATATGGTGTATCACATTGTGTGATTTGCATATACTGGAGAATCCTTGCATCCCTGGGAAAAGTCCCACTTGATCATGGTGTATGATCCTTTTAATGTGCTGTTGGATTCTGTTTGCTAGTATTTTGTTGAGGATATTTGCATCTATATTCATCAGTGATATTGGTCTGTAATTTTCTTTTTTTGTAGTATCTTTGTCTGGTTTTGGTATTAGGGTGATGGTGGCCTCATAGAATGAGTTTGGGAGTGTTCCTTCCTCTGCAATTTTTTTGGAAGACTTTGAGAGGATTGGTGTTAGCTCTTCTCTAAATATTAGATAGAATTCACCTGTGAAGCCATCCTGGACTTTGTTTGGTGGAAGATTTTTAATCACAGTTTCAATTTCATTACTTGTGATTGGTTTGTTTATATTTTTTATTTCTTCCTGGTTCAGTATTTGAAGGTTATACCTTTCTAAGAAGTTTTCCATTTCTTCCAGGTTTTCCATTTTATTGGCATATAGTTGCTTGTAGTAGTCTCTTATAATGCTTTGTACTTCTGCAGTGTCCATTGTAACGTCTCCTTTTTCATTCCTAATTTTATTTATTTTAGTCCTCTCCCTCTTTTTCTTGATGAGTCTGGCTAAAGTTTTATCAATTTTGTTTGTCTTCTCAAAGAATGAGCTTTTAGTGTTACTCATCTTTGCTATAGTTTTCTTCATTTCTATTTCATTTAGTCTGCTCTGATCTTTATGATTTCTTTCCTTCTACTAACTTTGGGGTTTTTTGTTTTTCTTCTTCTTTCTCTAGTTCCTTTAGGTGTAAGGTTAGATTTTTTATTTGAGATTTTTCTTGTTTCTTGAGGTAGGATTTTATTGCTATAAACTTCCCTCTTAAAACTGGTTTTGCTGTATCCCATAGGTTTTGGATCATCATGTTTCCTTATCATTTGTCTCTAGGTATTTTTAGAGTCAGTAAGTTAATCTATAAACAAACTCTGAATGCCTGCTATGTTATAGGCATTATAATAAGCACTGGGGATATAATAACCAAAGTAGACAAGTCCTCATGGTAATTGCATAAATTAAAAATATCAAAAGCAGGATATGAGCTATGAGGAAAAATATGAGGTTGTTGTAAGATACCATTAAAAACAAAAACTCTTCACCACAGGAATGTGGGGTGAAGAAAACTAATTTTTTCTAAGCACTAACACATGAGAAGGTATGCACCAGGTTTAAAGTTCTTTATTGAGATTCAGATTGCATTTTCAGATATAAATTAAAATACAACATTATATAGATTATAGTTTAGACAGGTAGATATCTGTTTACTAACTTGTATACTTAGCACTTTATTTCAAGTTCTTTATGCAAACAAATTCAATTTATCAACATATCAATGTATGGTTGTATGCAACCGTGACTATATTTGTCCTGCCCCAAAGTTTAAGGTAAGAAGGAAGGACACATATATTTATATAGGCATGTATATTTCATATATATAATTATAATAATGACTAATATTAATAAAGCACTTAAAATATTGGATTGTAATGAGGGCTTTAACACAGTTGATTCATTGATGCAGTTAAGCCTAATATTTAAAAGTGTATAACTGAAATCAGACTACTCATCTCCTCTGAGACAGGATTTCTTCATCTACAAAATGATAAATACTTCATGATTTTGTTATGAATTTTAAATAGTGTTTAGTGAATCAGCATTTGTTATAATGCCTACTGCATAAAAAAGTCAATAAAATTTAATTGGTATTAGAATTCATGCTTGTGTTAGTATAATTTTTAAAATTCAAGACATGGTAGAATCATAGAAGGGGAGTATAAAAAGTGTAATCACATTCACAGATAGATTCACAGAATTCTAAAAATAATAGAGATATACTGCGAGATTGCCCAATGATGTCAGTGACCTAAAAATCCAGAAAGTTTGCAGGAAGCTAAGTTATGAGTGGGTAGAGATGACTCAAGTCAAAACAACTTCCAGAAAAGTTGTTTCAAGTTGTCCATTTTATGTAAAGTTTAGGTTGTTGTGGTTAGGGGTGTCTAAAGATGCCATGAAAAAATGAACACCTAATACAAGTTCTTGTATGGATCTACACACACACACACACAAAACCTCACCAGGAAGAATTCTTCTCTCAAGTAGACATAAGAGCACAAACTCAAAAGAAATAAAACGTTAATTGGTCACATATTGGAGCTAAGACCATTCTGTTCCTGAAAGGTTAAGCCCAATTTTATTCTGGTTTCGAACATACTAAGCTAGACTTGTTTTCAAATATTTGTAATCATGTTTTTTTTTATTAAGTATCTTTAAGGTCTAAAACTTTCAGATCCTTGAATCAAGATAATTAGTTAGAGGATCTTAATTTACATTGAAGAGAGTTTTGTTTTGTTTTGTTTTGTCCCTCTGCTTTTTATCTTTAGGACTATAAAAATAAAAAAAGAAAAAAACAAAACTTGAACTAGAGATGATTGGCAGTGGGTATTTGGGGCAAAATGGAAGGAAGAGTTCTCTTCTTTCTTCTGGACCACTAGCAATTCTCCATTTCCATCTCTTGAGTGTTTCATTTTTTGAAATGTGTGTCCTTTCTGAATAAAGAATGCATCCACCTTCAAATTCCCACCTTGTTACTTGTGATACATGGTCTAGTTTTGATCACTCATCATACACAGACCGCTTTTTTTTTTCATTTAAAATAAACAAGGAGTTAGATTCTTAATTCATCTTTCAAATCCAAAACTGTGATTATAAATCAGACATTAAAAATATTGTATATTTACAACAAACAGTTTATCTCAATATATGGAATCTCTCTCTGTCTCTGTCTCTCTCTCTCTCCACTACCTCAAACAAAAAGTGCCCTACTTTATAAATTTGTCCATTGTGGGAGAAATAAATAGATTAATCTATATTATTATTTTTGAAATTAGTAACATAACTCTTCTTTATTTAGGAAAAAAATTCTTCCCATTTTTAATAATCTCCCTATTTTGTAAAGTAGATGTATTTGAGGAGTGACCATTTCACTTTAAATTATTCCATAGAAAATAAGATTACCAAACTAGGAACAATGGGCTATTTATCAATTAGTTTTACTATATTATTTCATATTTGTAAGAAAAAAATGAACAAGAATATTACCAGAAGCAGAAAACTGATTTATTCTCTCATTCAGAGAAAAATACCTTTTTATGAATGTTGAACTTGCATTTTATAGTCATATCCTTGAAACTAAAGAGCTTTAAAAATTATGAACTACTGAATCAAATCAATTTATTAAATGCAATTATTTATTGCCTTTCTTTGTCTTATCTCTGATTCTAAGCAATTAAACATCAGTAATATTATGTTATTTTATAATAAAAAAGATACATTGTTATCTAATTTTGTATCAGTTTACTATGGAAGAGTGATATGGGAATGCATTCATCAACAATAAATTGAGTTTTTTTTGATTGAATGGGTATATAAATTATGCTACAAGAAAGAATTTTAAAGGACATTTGGTACAACCATCCATTTGATACTTTAATACCATCAAAAATAATACATTAGAAACTCTCTTAAGTATTCATCAATTAAGTAGTCAGCAAACAAATCTCATTTTTTCTTAGGAAAATATCCTGGAAAAGATTGTCGCTTGCCAACCACTAAGAGCAAGTATTGGCTAAACTTCCATATACTCAACATATGTCTGCTCCCAACAGGTAAGTTGTAAACTCACCAATTTTGATCAGTATTTGTTCCCAAGCATATTTATGTCAGTTGTAACTACTATTCTAATTATTTAGTTAGATAATTATTTGTTACTTTAATTACCTGATTTTATTTACCAACATCAAAATTGTTAAATGTTGATCTAAAATGGATGAATTTCCAATGGAAACTAAGTTGAATATTTGCAAAGCCCTGTTAAAGATGAATTGTTTAAAATATTCTCTTAAATTACTTGTAACAGTGTATGTAACTATTTGAGGAAAAAACTTAAAAGCTAGAAGTGTTTTTAATTAGATTGCTGTGCAAATATATTTCAGATGGAAAGAAGGAAACTGAAATCTAAATATGATTATGGGTGTGGCTTCTGCAAGAAAGATGGATTAGAACTTAATCAGATGAAAAGAAAGAAAGAAAGAAAGAAAGAAAGAAAGAAAGAAAGGGAAAGAAAGAAAGAGAAAGGAAGGAAGGAAGAAGGAAAGAAAAAGAAAGAAAGGAAGAAAGAAAGGGAGGGAGGAAGGAAGGAAGGGAGAGAAAGAGAAGAATCACATATATGATTATATTATAATTGTTACTTATATATTATGTATTACAATAATTATATTTTATTCATTATCTATTATTTGATAAAATATATTATGCATTATATATTAAACATATTATCTAATGTGTATTATATTTTATGTTTGTTTAAAATTATCTACATGTGCTAGTATATTACTCTAGGATGCACATCAAAATACAGATACAAAAATAGAAGCTACATGTGAGTAAAGTGGAAAAAAAAAGTCAATATAGAAGTTGTACTATTTCCTTCCTGTTTCCCAATTAATCATCTTAAGCCTAATCCACTCGAGACTGCTGTTCAAGTGTACTTCCAGGGAGATGCTCACACTCAGTTCCAGTTTCCTTCTCTCTCTGGCTTTGGGATGAACCAGAGCACACGTACTGTTTACCTGGTACTCATTTAAACCCAGATGTAGAATTAAAAATTCCTCTCAGCATTGAAGGGATTCGGTAATTAGTGTCCCCTCATTTTTTCCCTGATTTATCTCGTAAGAGATTTATCAATTTTATTTATCCTTTCAGAGAACCATATTTTGTTTTCATTGATTTTCTCTATTATTTTTGTAATAATAAAATAAATGATAATAAATAAAATATTTTAAAAATTTGATTATTTCTGCTCCACTCTTTATTATTTTTCTTAGCCTACTTTGTTTTTCATTTTCTCCTCTTTCTCTAGTTTCTTAAAGTAGAAGCTGAGATCACTCATTTGGAAAGTCTCCTCTTTTACAGTATCAGTGTCTAATATAAGTGCCTCAAGTTTACATCTAAGTATTTCATTAACTGAATCACATAAATTTTAACATGCTGGGTTTTCATTTTTGTTCACATCAAAATACTTTCCAAGTTTTCTTTTGAACTGTCCTTTGACCTACATGTGATTTAGAACTATATTACTTGGCTTTCAAATATTTGGAGATTTTCAAAATACATTTCTGTTATTGATTTTAAATTTAATTCAACTTTGTTCCGAGAAAATACATTGTATGATTTAAATAGTTTTGAAATGATTTGTAACTATTTTGCTGGACAGAGTACTCTGTAAATGTCACTTATAGAAGTATGTCTGGTTGATAGTATCATTCAAAACATCTATATTCTTAATAATTTTCTTCCTATTTGTTCTATCAATCATTGAGAGATGGGTGTTGAAATCTCAAACTATAAGTATGTATTTGTCATATTCCTGCTTAATTTCTATTAGTTTTTGATTCACATATTTAAAGTGCTGCTATATAAGAAGATAAGTATTGTGTGTTTATATCCTCTTCATAAATTGAAATTTTTATCAATATAAATGACTTTCTTTTTACCTAGTATTATTCATTGTTCTTAAGTTTACTTTGTCTGACATTAATATAGCTCCTTCAGTTTCCTTTTATTAGCTTTAGCATGGTATATATTTATTCATCTATTTAATACTAACCTATTTGTGTGTTTATGTTAAAATTAGTTTCCCATAGGAACCCAGAGTTCTACCTTGTTTTTTAACAACTATAACAAGCTCTTAATTGTGATGTTTAAACAATTTACATTACTGTGATTACATGATTAGTTTTAAGTTTACCAGCTTGCTGTCTGTTTTCTATTTTGTACTTTGTTTTTTTTTTTCCTTCATTTTTGTCTACTTTTGTGTTGGGTATTTTTTAAGATTTAATTTTACCTCCTTTGTTGGCTTATTAACTTTTTAAAAGGTACTTGCTTTAGTGTTAATTACTTGGAGCTTTAGCTAATCACAGGCTACCTTTAAATAACAATATATTGCCTTGTGTAAATTATAATCATTTACAACAGAACAATTCCATTTGCCCCCCTGTGCTTTGTGTTAATGTTACTTTATATGCTACCTCTACATATGTTAAAACCATGCAGTACTTATTGTTATTTTTGCCTTAAAAAGTAAACCACCTTTTAAAAGAATTATTTTATATTTGACCAGTTTAATGCTCTTCATTACTTTCTATTGGTCCAGATTTTCAAGTAATATCATTTTTCTACTCACTTAAATACAAATTTTAATATTTCTGCATTTCATGGTCTACTGGTGATGATTCTTTTATCTTTTGTATATCTAAAAAAAGTTTATTTTGCCTTCATTTAGAAAGACTTTTTTCCACTGGGTATAGAACCTTGGGTTAATGGTTTTGGTTCTTGTTTTGTTTTCAATGCGCTGTGAAACTAATGCCCCTCTGTCTTCTCTCGCATTGTTTCCAATGAGAAATCTGCTGTAAGTCTTATCTTTGTTCCTCTGTGTGTATTATCTAATTTTTTGAAGAGCTTTAAAAAACTTCATCTCTGATTTTAAGAAATATCATTTTCATCTGATTAGTGCACTTTTGTTCAGTTTAGTATGTTTGGATCCTGTTGAACTTCTTGGAGTTCTAGGCTTATACTTTTTATTTGGACAAGTTTCAGTCATATTTCTTCCAATATATTTCTGTTTTCTCCCTCTCTGTTCTCCTTCAGGTACTCCAATTACATAAATATTAGGTTGCCTAAAATTGTCCTAGCTTGCTGATGGTTTGTTTACTTTTTATCAGTCTCTATTTCCTCTGTTTTGCTCTGAATAATTTTTATTTCTATGTTTTAAATTAAACTCTCTGCCTACAGTGTCTAATTTTTTTTCATTTTTTATTTATTTTTATTTTTTATTGAAGTATAATTGATACACAGTATTATATAAGTTACAGGTGTACAATATAGTGATTCACAATTTTTAAAGGCTATACTTGATTTATAGTTATTATACAGTATTGGCTATATTCCCTGTGTTGTACAGTATATAATTGTAGCCTATTTTATACCTAGTTGTTTATACCTCTTACTCTTTACCCCCATATTACCCCTCCTCACTTCCATCTCCTCACTGTTAACCACTTGTTTGCTCTCTATATCTGTGAGCCTGCTTCTTTTTTGTTATACTCACTAGTTTGTTGTATTTTCTAGATTCCACATATAAGTGATATCATACAGTATTTGTCTTTCTCTGACTTATTTCACTTAGCATAATACCCTCCAAGTCCATCCATATTATTACAAATAGCAAAATTTTCAATCTTTTTATGAATGAATAATATTCCATTGTGTATATATTCCACATTTTCTTTATCCATTCATCTGTTGATGGACACTTAGGTTGCTTCTATATCTTGGCAATTTTTTAATAATGCTGTTATGAACATTGAGGTGCATATATATTTTCAAATTAGTGTTTTGGGTTTTTTTTTTTTTTTGATATATACCCAGGATTGGAATTGCTGAGTCATATGGTAATTCTATTTTTAGTTTTTTGAGAAACCTCCATACTGTTTTCCACAGTGGCTGCACCAAATTACATTCCCACCAACAGTGTAGGAGGGTTCCCTTTTCTCCACATCCTTGCCAACATTTGTTATTTGTGTTCTTTTTGATGACAGCCATTCTGACAGGTGTGAGGTGATATCTCATTATGGCTTTGATTTGCATTTCTCTGTTGATTTGCAATGTTGAACATCTTTTCATGTGCCTGTTGGCCATCTGCATTTCTTCTTTGGAAAAATCTCTATTAAGGAAAGGGAGAAAATATTTGCAAATGATATGACAGGTAAGGGGTAATATCCAAAATATATACACAGCTCATACAACTCAACATCAAAAAAAAAAAAAATCCTGATTATAAAATGGGCAGAACACCTGTTTAATCTGTTTTTAATCTTATTCAGTGAATTTTTATTTCTGACATTATAATTTTCATGTTTAGAAATGGGTCTTCTTTGTACCTTCCATATTTCTACTTGCCAGGATAAATCTTTTCTCTGTCTCCTTGGATTTAATATGGCTATAATAACCTTTATAATGTTCTTGCCTCCGCTTCTATTATCTGTATCATTATCATGTCTGTTTCTATTGATTTGTGTTTCTTTTTATTAGGAATCATATTTTCCTGCTCCTTTGCATGCCTGGAATTTTCTATTGGATTACAGGCATTGTGGATAATACCTAGTAGGGTGCTAGATTTGTTTTTTTTTAATTCCTTTGAATATAATTGACCTTTAAGTTACCTGAAAATTGTTTGATCCTTTGAGACTAACTATTAAGTTTTATTAGGTACAATCAGAACAGCCTTTAGTCTAGGACTAAGTTTTCACCACCAAAGCAAAACTCATCTGATTTCCTAACCCAACATACTTCACATTATGAGGTTTTGCCACTGTTGATCAGCTGTCCCAATTTGCCTGGAATGGATGGGTTTCCTAGAATACAGAGACTTCAGCTCTAAACCCAAGACAATCTCAGATAAACTGGGACTATTAATTATATTTTGGGGAACACATATTATTTTGCCTCTGTGTAAGTTTGGAGGATCATTTGCTCTGATCCTTCTGTGTGGTTCTTTTTCCTGAGCAAAAGGCTCTAGGGGAACCCCTGCAGGTCTCTGGAACTCCCTATTGCAGCTATCCCTCTCTAGTATTCTGCCCTGAAATCCTTAGGCTTTTGAACCTTGCCAGACTCCAAAACCGTCTTTTCAACTCACGCAGACTAATAAACTCTCCTGAGGTCCCCTTCCTGTCATTCAGTCTGTAAACTGAAACAATCTTAGGGCTCACCTTGTTGGCTTCTCCTTCCTCAGGATTCCTGTCCTATGTTTTCTGACATCCAACGACTAAAAACCATTGTCTAAAGTATTTTGTCCAGATTTTTATCTGTTTCAGGGAAGAGAGTAATGCTAGTCCCTGTTATTCCATCTTGGTTGCAATTAGAAGTCTTCAGTGCATTTAGACAAGTATTTTAATATTTGTGGTATATTTATTGAAAGTCAGCTAATAATACCATTTGGGTACATATACATTTTTTACAGAAGTGGAAAAGGAAACTGACTGGCTTGTTTAAATAGCTGTAGCTCTCATTTTAAGTAAAGAAGTAAATATAAGATAATATTAAAGTAGATTATGAAATAAGCAGCATGGCCTCATAAAAATAAAATTCAGTTGTAAAGTTTTATACATGTTTAAAATAATGGGATATGTAAAAGGCATAAAACACAACAAATATAAATTGGTGTGAATATTAAAACATAAAACTACTTTATTTGATATTTACTGAAGTAATTATATGTGTAGTGACATGGTGTCTTGCACTTTTGTTAAACTATTCCTGGAAAGACAAAAGCAAAACCAAAAAATCAGACACAGCAAAATAAGTGAGTGTTATTTATGAAATAAGATAGACAAAATGTTGTTAATAGACAAAATAAGTGAGTGTTATTTATGAAATAAGATAGACAAAATGTTATAGGCTGTTGAAGCCTATAGGTGGACATAGAGTAATATATTCTACTGTTCTGTTTTTATGTGTTCTCTAACAATTATTTATGATAATTTTTCTAAACTGAAATAGAGCTAAGAATAAAATCTATAAATTGCAGTGGAGAATGATCAGGCAGCTTGAATCTGACTAGAACATGTTTGAAATTGGGAGGTTTGTGGCAACATTTGACCAGGAAGACAATGTTACCAACAACAACTGATAATTTCAGCTCACTATCAAAGAGATTCATGGCGAAATGAAGACAAATGATTTAGACAGTAGGAATACAAGTGTAGTTTAAAGTAAGATATTTATATGGTGGTATGCAGGAGACATTTAGAAATGTGGAAAATGAGGAGAGATGGACAATGGAGTTCTCAAGGTCTACTTAACTTCTCAGATAAAAAATAGGAAAATAGATTCAACAGTTGAATTTTAGATGATATAGGTAATGCTTAAGGAATAGAAGAAGTTTCATGATTGACTAATGAAATAAATTGAATCATTGCAAAATTACAGTTCACACCTGAGCTGAGGGAGAGCTTTAAAGACTGAATTATTCACTGGAATTTTGATTGGAATGGTAGACAGAGAACTGGGAAAATCCCTAGAGCACAGACCAAGCATGAAAGTAAGGACAGAGAGTTATAAACCAAATGAAGTATAATTACTATGCATAATGAAAAGTTAGGTGATGTCAGTAAATCTGGAACTTAAAAGATGTTTCCTTGCTTTAAGCATTTAATGTTTATTGGATTTCAAACCATCATGTAGAGGGATTAAAAGGGAATGATTGTGAGGAATTGGGAATAGCACTTGTAATTCATTATTTTGAGACATTAAACCCTGACAAGGAGTAAATATGATGGTCTAAAGGAGGATAAGTTTTGATTGATTTCCACCCCCAACCCATCTGATCAAAAGGGATTCTAGAACAGATTTGCAAAGGTCAAGATCTAGGGAGGAAGGAAAGAATTGAAGTTTTTGATGAAATATTTGCTCCAGATGCTTGAAAGAAAATGATGTGATAGAATTAATGATGGAACAGAAGGAAAATTTCATTTTGGAAGATGGACAAAGATGAGAAGAATTTTTAAGCCTATAATTGAGAGGGTTCACATGAGATAAATTTGCTAGAAGTAAAGTTAAAATATACCTATGAAAAGTGAAAGGTTTTATGTAGTTAGTTTTAAGGTTGTGGGATATGGATTTGCATTAGGATAGAAACTGACCAATATTAGGGAAAGCCTAAAAGGTGGAGGTAAATATATCTATATATAGATACATACATGTATACATATATGAGAGATCTGCTGAGACTTACTGTCTATAGCTGCCCAAAAGAACTGTATCTGGTGTGGAAGTAGGGAATATCTTTATTGCCTAGTGTATTTAATTTTTAGAGAATATTGTTGCCCACACCATTTGTTATTTTTATTTAGCACTTATATTTGAGCATATCATCAAAATAATGGCTTATTCAAACTGATAGAATACAAACAATTCAATAATTTGATGTAGTATGGCTGCATGTCACATAATAATAGCCTTTAAAAAAGATCCATGTTTTCAAAATGTCCCTGGAGGTCCTCATGGAATTTAAATTACTAAGTATTGTGAGCCAGAAGATATAAACTACAGTTTGATAGCAAGACTCAGTGGCACTAGGAGGCCTAAAAGAGAAGAATTGGTGTTGTTTCAGCGTAATACATGCCCATGAGTGCTATTATTGATTTTATGATATGAGTTTTGTAACTAAGATAAAAGCAATGGTAAAGCCTCCAGGTTTTTTTTTTTTTTTCTTCCTCCCTTCCTTCCTTCCTTCCTCCCTTCCCTATTATACCATAATACAAGAAAATAAACCATTTTAAAAGATATATAAATACTTTTAAAATAATTTGTTAACGGTGGAGTGGGTGGTCAGTTTTATAATTCGCTTTCAACAAACAAATGGAAAGAAGTAACCAGATTATCACTCTTCAGAAAGTCAGAAACAGGAAAAAGTACATTTTAAAAGGGCATGCTTAATAATGTGTCTAGGGCAACTGTATGATCATATGTTATGCTTTACGTTTTATTTAAGATTTTATATATATATCTTTTCTCCACAATATTAGAAAATGCTAAATTCTAATTATTGTTTAATTGAAATCAATTAGTTAAATAAAATTCATTAAATGAAGGTGATAAGGCTGGTAAAAATGTGAACTACCTTATAAAAACTGTCTCAAATTTTCTGAAACTGAATTCTAAAATGCTTAGTAAAAACTATTTTAAAACTTGATTTAAAAGCTAGTTTAAAGCACAACCACCTTGACTGGGAAATTACAAAAAGAAAATAAAAACACTTTCTTTCCCTTAGGAGAGTAGGAATAAATATGTATAATGAATAGTTTACCACAGCATAGAGATGTTCAGGAAATCTTGCATGAAACAAGAACCCTGTAATTCAGTTTCAAAATACTTTTCTTAATGTGTGATTATACCAGTGTGACTTTATTTTAAAACTGGAATTCATAATCTGATGGCCATTTTAAAAATCTATGTCAGCCTTTCTTTTATTATTTGACACTATTGTGTCTCTTCTGATCTTGTATGTTTTTGACTTTTTTCCTCTGGGTTTTATTAATTCCTTTTCTACTTTCTGGTCTCTATCTCTAGGAGTCTATAAGTCTGTCTTTTGCCCTATTTTCTTTCCCTTGGCTACTCTTTATCCCAAAAAGCATCTGCTTCCTTGGCTTCTACTATAACCTGGACTCAGATAACTCTCAATTTTCATGCCTCTGTTACTTTCTTGCCTTTAACTTTTCAGTGACTCTCCATTTTCATTTAGGATAGCATCCCAATTTTAACCAAGTTCTACCAAATCCTTTCAGACAGCACTTGGCAGATGCTACTCCCTCTGGTAAGAAAACTCTTCTTCTGGTCTTTTGCCAAGCTAAATCCTATTCATCCTTCAAGTTTTAAAATAAATATCATGGCCTTCAGAGGCCTTCTCAGACATCCACAGTACAAATTAAGTCCTTCTCATTCTTATTTCATCATGCCCTGTTCTTTGTCCTCAAGGACTATATCACAGCTTGCAGTCATATGTTTATTTGTATGATTATGTATGTTATATCTGTCACTGATCCTATGCTGCAAACATCTGAAGACAGGCACCATACCAAATTTACTCCTCGTTCTATACTCAGAAACAAATAGAGTGGCTCAAAACATGCGATAAGAGGGTAAACCAATCATATGCTTTTTTAACTTATAAGCTAGAGTTATATTTCCAATTGTTTTGGGGATTTATACAGATAGGTAATTGTCACTTCCCCAAACTCATCATGTCAAAAACTACATTCATCTTTTCTTGAGACTCCCCACTCAAGGCTACATTTTATAAACCGGGAATCATCTTGATTTTATTTCATTTTTTCTTCCCCATTATTATTTTATTCATGAAATAGGTTTATTTCTTCATTCATAATTTCTCTCAGATTCTCCATTTTTTTCCTCCTTCCTGCAACCACAAAATTTCTCCATACAAACATCTAACTGAAAATACAAATTCAACTTTTATATGTATTTTCTTCTGAGCTGCAGGGTGTTTAGAAGAATGCTTTCTGTTCATGCAGACATAATTCCACACGTCTCTTTTGACAAACACATAGTCATTCTTCAGGTCTCTGCTTAGGTGTCACGTTTTTGTAGGAAAAACCTTGTTGATCATTGTCATAGGTTGCTTCCTCAGACACTGAGATGGGGTTTAGTGATCTGAATGTTACTTAAGGTTTTAACTGGAATTTATACCTTTAGAAGGGAGAGGAAGAAAGCATGATGGGCTAAGGAAGAAGCTCATCTATGATGGTAGTCTGATGACTGCATTAGCCAACTGCAGGGGCTCTGGAGCTAAAATGGTCCATCAGAGTTGTACCATGTTAGTTCAAAATGTCACAGCATTTTTATGTTCACCTCCATCAGTCATTGGATATGGGCCATCCTGGGAGGAGACTGACCTTGTATAAAATCATGTACCTGTCCAACGATAAAGCAATCACTGAAACAGCTGACAATGGCAATCCCATCAGCATGCACATTTCTTACTTGGTGGAGCTGAGTGACATGTCATGACATGTCACCACAATCATTAAAGGTTGAATTAGTGCAAGTGTTTTGCACACCCCTTTCCAATTCCAAGGGGACTTTGGGTTTACCCATACATTTTAATTTATTTTATTAAAAAGAAAATACAATCTAAGGAAATTTGAAAAAAATTATACAAATCTAGTATTTGTTAATTTAGGATTCCAGATAATGTTTGTTATATTATTCAGTGGATTTTTCTGTGCTTCACAATATTTTTGAATAAAAAATAAACGCAAGCTACAGTTGCCTTTTTCATACTTCCAGTATCATGCTGTGTTTATCCAGATCATGGCATCAGTCAACCTTATTGCAATTTTCTATTTAGTTATGTATTAATCATTATTCTCCAAATTTCCACAAAGACAAGTTCTCCCTCAAGTTAATCCTAGAAAAATGCCAGGAATACATGAGCACATCTACCAAATATGCTTTTGAATGAATAAGGATTGCTGTATATTAGAGTTCAAAGATGTAGTTCAAGTGGAAACTTGCCACATGATTCCTCCGTGTGTCCTATCTATAAATCATGAACCTTATAAATTCAGAAAGTACAAGACCACAGGCTCATGAATGGACCTGAGGCACAAAATTCCATTAGAGTAGTCAAATTGGACTCTTGGTCCCAACAAGGAGAATCACTTTATCCAGTTTCTCACTCTAAGAACTTCTTTTTGATCCTGTAATTAACTTGGCATTTGCATAGTGGTATATTTAACTCCTAAATTTACAAACCTCTCTTCAAAAACTTTTACTAAGACTGGAACTGGGCTCTCTCATGGTACGTACTTCCTGCAAGCCAGTCCACAGAATGTACTCTGAAAGCCAGTCCACTTCACACAGACCACATCCCAATACCTGAATGTAACCATTACAAACTCATTAATGAGCAAGTGCCAAGAGTGACCCGAGGAAGAGGGGAACATGTTGACAGCTGATAGTGGGTCCTGACAAACTTCATTTCTATACTGACCTATCACACATGCCCAGCTTAGATCTTGTATTGAAAGAACTTAGGGTTAATTTGATGGAATCAACTTATTTTTTCCTGGAGTTTCTATGGTCCCATGTTTGAGTAAGCATATCATTAAATGTCCAAAGGAAAACCTCTGCATTGTAATAGCTAAGTCTTAAAGCTGTATTTGCGAACTCAAGCTTTTTATGTACCATAGTCACATACAACCCTTCCAATTATTATCTAATCTTTTATATAAATCTACTTTTGTTACCTATGGAAAAGTTTTTAAGAAAATATTAAATCACTGTCTTAAATTTTAAAAAAACTATCATTCTCACTGATAGAAATCATCCAATACTTAAATATTATTATATTTGATTCAGATTTCCATGAAAAGTTACTTTATGTATTATCAAGAGAATATGCCCTACACAGTGAAAAGTACTCTCCTAAAGATTAGTTTAGTTATTCCTCTTTCCTTGCCCATTCACATCCTGCATAGTTTCAAACTAGAGATCTGGCAAGTTTGAGAAGAGCAGCCCTGAAACTATCAACATGTTGTGAAATCATGTTGTTCCTGAACCTTAAATATAAGGTCCACAGAATTTTTTTTAAAAGATTTAATCATAATCTTACATAGCTTTAATGAGCAGAATTTGTATTCCCTAGTGAGGTTCATTAGTGAAATTATTAAAAAGTATTGGACTTAAAGTTAACCATAAGAATATTTTATCATCCTAGAGTATATTCAAATCTGTCAATTTGCTTTGAATAAGATTTAGAATGGGGAAGTTAGAAAGCTGAAAACTCTTCTTTTCTATGAAATCATAGTGGAAAGGTCATGTAACTCCATCATCTAACTTTAAAGTTGGATTCATCTAAACTACTCCAAACAGATGAAATTCTGTTCTATTTTAAGATATCACTATCCAAGGAAATTTTAACTTTATTTTTAGGGATATTTCTTCAGTACTGTATTAATAACTTTAACACAGTGGGAACTCTAAGCATTTAAGGCAGAGCTGAGAGTACTCAATATTTGTTGACCTATTAAATGTCTCATTTACTCTGAAATAATGAAATAAACAAATTGTAAATCATCTTTTAAAGAGAATGCTTAAATCTATGTTTGCCTTCTCTTTTTTAAACTAAAGATCTCAGGGTTTTTTTTTTTCTTTTTATAACTCAGAAAATTCTGAAAGTTTGTAAGGACTTCATAGTCTTTAAAATGCGGACTTCTGAAATGGAAATAATTTTCATATATTGAAATAATTTTCTATTACAGCAAGAAGCTTTCAAATATCCAATTTTCCACACTCTAATTTCCATACTATTATTTTACTTATATTATTCTGTTCCATAAGCTATCATCAGAAAAAAAATTGGCCAATAATGTATTTCCCAAGTTTATGGCTTTGTCATTACTTATCAGATATCCTAAGGATAAATATTCCCATTTAGGGTAGGAACATATCCTTTTTTAATATTTCCCCTTATGTTTTACTAAGCCACTTTCATTGACCTATTTAAAACTTTACATTAGCAAATAAAAATGGCTATGGGGAAAATGGTTAATGACATTATAGTATAGAGACAAACCATAATATTCTAACATGAAATGCTGGTAATACTAAAAAGAAAGGTTTCAGAAATTTCGGATCAAAGAAGTTTTTAAATTTATTTTGTTTTATTGAAATGGATAGTTCCAATATGTACATTGTTCATGTAGTTAACTTTTTTTAAAGGGACAAAATCAGTGTAATGACTAAAGCTTTTTAACCATTGAAAATATCAAGTGGAATAGCCAATCTAAGGATGAGAAGGGTTGTTTCTTCAGGTTTTATTTCCCCTATCTTAGAGAGAAATAATTCAGCCTTTCTCCACTAAGTAGGAGGTTAGTTGTAGGTCTTTGTTTGAAGCTCTTTCTTAGTTTGATGAGAGTATTTATTATAATTGGATGTTGTACTTTATTAAACTCTTTGATGCATTATTGGAATGATGATATGGTTTTCTTCTTTAATCTGTTGACATAGTAAATTAATGACTGGTTTTTGAATGTTAAATCAACCTTGTAATCGTAGGATAAACTGATTTGGTTCGGATATGTTATACATTTAGCATATTGATAGATTTAATTTGCTATGTGTTGATGACAACAATAGCAAAAAGAATAAGATGAAATGATTTGGAATTCTTCTTGTAAGTGTCTACTGGAAAGAAGTTGCCATTTGATATCATTTCAAACAATATTGAGGTAAATTAAAATGTATATTGTAATCCTTAGGGCAACCACTTTAAAAAATAGAGTTATAATTAATAAGCCAATGTGTTGCTTCCCTATGAATATTTGCTTTTAAATAGGGGACAACTTTCTTGTTTATTGGAAAGCAAACAACTTAATCTCTAAATGTACAAAATAAGTAATGTTGGCCAAAATTTACAAAAATATGCTAAGAAAGCTAGACCTTGTTCCATAGCTACCTTGTCTTTTAAATGCAAAGTCAGACAAAGCCTTTTTTTCACTCTTCTTTGAGAAGAAGTCCAGTGTATATTCTAATATTTAAACCGGGCCCCTTTCTGGATAACGGAGAGGACTATGGCTTCTTAAGAGTGAAAGATTAAATAATACCATTTGCGTAATTTTATTTTCTGCTGTCATTGATTCAGTAGTCCCTCTTACACACTACCCTTGAAGTATTTATTCTCAGAAACTGGAGTTTTCATAAAGCAAATTGATAATGCAGTAATTCACTTTAGTCTTGTCATTGATATAACATTGTTTTCTCAGAGTTTTAGGTCTGAGAACTTGTTTTTGCATATTTCAAACATATTGCACACTTCATCAGACACTCTTAAGTCTTAGAAAGCATGAGTCATGCACTACTAAAGTCATGCATTTTGTGTACACAACACAGGATAAAGCAAAGCACTGGTGAATAAGGTGTAAATACGGGGAGCTTTTGTTTATTGTTTTATTATCAGTCTACAGTTTAAAGATTTGTAAAACAATGCAAATAGTCTCTATTCACATTTAAAAATCTAGGATAAGTGAAGTAATAATAGTTGTATGCACGTAGGATATCTTTTAAAAGATGAATTAATGTCAAGAATTTAATAAAGATATCAGGAAAAAAAACTTGAAGGTTAACCAAAATACAAAAACGGCTAGGAAAGTTATAAATTGTGTATTAGCTATGTTCTTTGAAATTAGAACAGTTGCTGGCACATCATAGACATCTAATACATTCAAGAAATATTATTTAAATGAATGGTTGAATGGCATGCTTGAGCAATTTTTAAAAATAAAACATGGGTATACCTGTGTATTGTATTAACAAGGCAAATATCCTGCGTTTTGATTCATAAGAACTATTTTTCTATGTTAAACTGATGTTGTCTACTTAAGATATACTTAAAAGATAAAACACAAATATGCACATACACACTCACTCATGCACCCACAAAACAAAGGGCTTTGTATAAGACACTGTATGAATATCTAAACAACATGGCACAGCATATCAGCAGCCAAGGTGTATGTCAAAGGGACACAGCTTTGCATTGTGCTGTAAGCAGTATCATACCTGACCTTGGTCACCTGGTGGAATTCCAGAAATAGCTGATGGCAAGGATTTTAACTAATGTTCGCTGGACAGGTTAAACACTGTTATTTAAAAACTAATGTGTATGTCTGTTTTCTAAAAATATGTTAGGGAATTCCCTGGTGGTCCAGTGGTTAGGACTCTGTACTCTCACTGCCAAGGGCCCTGGGTTCAATCCCTGGCCAGGGAACTAAGATCCCATATATCATGCAGTGTGGCCAAAATAATAATAATAATAAAATAAAAATACTGTATGTTAATTTATTTTATTGATTTATTCCAAAACCAAATAATTTCCTCTTATTTAAATGGACAGGTGAAGAGAGTTCTTTTTAATTTAAACCAAATAATTTTTTAGGAAAAATACACTGCAAGTACTGAAACTTCCCACTCCTGGGCATACAGTATATCTTGAAAAGATGAAAATTCTAATTTAAAAAAAGATACATGAACCTCAATGTTCATAGCAGTGCTATTTACAATAGCCAAGACATGGAAGCAACCTAAGTGTCCATCAACAGATGAACAGGTAAAGAAGATGCAGGGTATACATACAATGGAATATTAGCCACAAAAAAAAGAATGAAATAATGCTATTTGTAGCAAATGGATAGACCTAGAGATCATCATACTAAGTGAAGTTAAGTCAGAAAAAGAAAGACAAATATTATACCACATCACTTATATGTGGAACCTAAAGATAATACAAATAACATTTGCAAAGCAGAGCCAGACTCACACATAGAAACTCAGACATGGAAAACAAACTTATGGTTACCAAAGGGGAAGGCAGAGGGATAAATTAGGAGCATGGGGTTAACAGATACACACTACCATGTATAAAATAGATAAACAAGAATTTACTGTATAGTACAGGGAAATATGTTCAGTATCTTATAATAACCGATAATGGAAAGAATCGAAAAAAAAGAATATATGTCTATGTACACATATATATGTATATATGAATCACTTGGCTGTACCCCTGAAACTAACACAATATTGTAAATCAACTATACTTCAAGAAAAGAAAAAGAAAGTACTGAAGCTTATGTTACTTATGAATCCTTTAGAAGAATCACTATCAACTTGCCTTTTTTCACAGTTTTTCCTAAGTAATCTTCAATAGGTTAGAAATATTTTTTGCACCTTACTGAAGGCTATTAACGCACCATTTCACTTTAAGTATGGTCCTAAAGTTTCAACCAAAATGTTGTGTAATTTTTTTCCACCACCACATCTTTCATGTACTGAGTGGATATCTTTCCCCTGCTATCACATAAACACCATCTTCTGCCTTGTCTTTGGGATAAGTGAGGGCCATCTTTTTCACCTAATACTATGTCTTATATGCATCTGAACTTGTTGACTTTTAATACAGTCACAACATGAGAATGAAATATTTGATTCTCCTTTAAATAATGAACAGTGAACAATCAAAAAGCCAATATTCCAAGCTACTGATATATTTATTCCTATATACTATTTTTATATTTGTATAAATAAACATGATTGAATTGCAGAACAAAGGTTTTAGGTGTTAGCTATTATTATTTTTACCAAAATTATCTTTATCAGACTGTTTTTTGCCCCCATATGTGTAGAGTATTTTTCTCAGGTTTATTTTTCAGATATGTTTATACAGTGAATATTTGACACTAATTTATGTCATAAAATTATCATAATTTCTTTGGAAAGATTGTGTACTTTGGTCAATATCTATTTCTTGAATTTCTTGAAGTTATTTTTCACTTGTTTGTTTCCAATGCTTTCTTCTAAACAATGACTGTGAAGTAGTTTGAAATTCAATATTACTGGCACTTTCCCTTTAAATGATGGAAATAATGAATGTAGTCCACAGTAAGCTATCTCAAAATAATCCTATATTTTATTCCTATTAAAATGAAGTTTGAGGTATAGGCAGCTAACTTAAGTAATATTTTAGTGGTTGCTATGTGGATAGCACTGTGTGCTAGCATAAAGATAAGAATAGTTAAAGCAAAGATATTCTATGCATTTAAAAAATAATCAAATAATAGCAATAAGTTCTTCTATTTATAGAATATCAACTTATAAACTTTTCTACATGTGAACTGTGTCAAATACCAGAATAAGAGTCATCTAATACAAATAAGGAATAGCATTAAAGGATTCTCAGGAACCATTTTATCTTGTGAAGTGGCACTCTTTTTGCTGATTTGTGCTTTGCAATTACATGATAACTGATAAGTGCAGAAATAATGAATACTAAATGAGATAGTAAGAAATGGTATATATTTAGGATATTTTTTGAATTACAGATAAGTACAAATTTATACATACAATACAGATCTTCTTTAACTTACAATGGGGTTATGTCCTGATAAACCCATCGTAAGTGGAAAATATCATAAGTCAAAAATTCATTTAATACACCTAACCTACTGGACATCATAGCTTAACCTAACCTACCTTCAATGTACTCAGAACACTTACATTAGCCTACCATTGGGCAAAATCATGTAATACAAAGCCTATTTTTATAATAAAGTGTTAAATATCACCTGTAATTTTTTTTAATACTATGCTGAAAGTGAAAAACTGAATGGTTATCTAGGTACAGAGTGGTTGTAAGTGTGTGAGTTGTTTACTCTCATGATGGCATGGCTGAGTGGGAGCTGCAGCTCACTGCCCTGGTCACAATCATGAGAGAGTATTGTACATCACTAGTCTGGGAAAAGATCAATATTCAAAACTCAAAGTATGGTTTCTATTAAATGAGTATTGCTTTTGCACTATCATAAAGTTGAAAACTCATGAGTTGAACCATGGTAATTTGGGAACTGTCTGTATTATAAGGAAGTAAAAATAAAGAAACTATAGTTATACATTATAATATGGATACATTTTAGAACCTTAATAGTGAGGGAAAGTAAAACAAGGAAAGGGCATACAGTGTGATGTATTTTTATAAAATTAAAACAAACACTATTAAACTCTAGATGATTTAGGGATATTGTTACGTAGCAAATGTTACAAAAATCAAAGCAAGGAAATGGCAAACACAAATGACTAAGACCTACAAACCTGGGTTGCTACAACAGGTGTGGTCACGTTCCATTTCATAAAAGATGAGTTCATAGATAAATAAAAGTAACCAGACTTTTTAAAGGTTAGTGTAACTTCAGCTTGTTATTTCTTAGCAATATAAAATATATATTAATTTCTAACAAAAATGTTTATCTAGAAAAAAACTTAACAATTAATTTCAGGCTAATCATAAGGTTTACAATCGAAGTTCCTTTAAAGAAAAAGCCTGATTTTTTGTATTATTTTTCTGATAGTTCCCATGTTTATAATGTGGAATGAGGAATGTGAGACTGAAAAAGCAAATTGCTTTACAGACAAAAATTATTACCTGAATCACCCTCCAGATATAATGGATGGAACTATTGAAGACATGCTTTGTTGCTTTAAGGAGAAGCAATAGTCTTGTTCACTTCTGGAACCCTTACAGACTTCTGGGCTTCCTTGCACCATGGTGAAAGGTGAAGCCTTTCAATATTTGCAATTATATTTTCATAGCCATGGATCTGGCTCCAAAGAGCAATGTTAATGTCTTAACAGGTATATTAATGAAGCCAAGAGTTGCCTGATGGTTTAAAAATAGTAAAAAGACAAAAAGCGTGAATAAAGCATTAATGATAGATATGATTTTTTCCTATATATTCCTGGAATTTCAGGCATGACATATCTTGTGTTAGATATATTTTGCAGTAAGAAAAATAGCTCAACTGCTTTTTAATCTTATTTTACAGTTAATTTTCTTGTCCTGATTTTAAATTTTATTTTTTAAAATATTTTACTCTTCAATATACTTCTAGTAATATAAAAATTACTTCAAATTTTAAGAAGTTTACTACTTAAAAAAACAAAACAACAAGTAGTCATTTTTTATTGTATTATCACACCATGGTGTTTTATTTTGAATAAAAAAGTAACAATAAGCATGACAACTGATGCCTTCCTTGTGTTGGTCCCTTTGTTGGTCATATTGCATATGAACCAGGCAATAGTTTTGCAAGATTTATCGACGTTTGTTGGAATTTTTTCTCGTAGCTAATTTTTCTTCCTTTATCCAGATTCTCCAGGATTAAAGCAGCTAAACATGTCAATGAGCCTTGCCCAAGGGGATGTGTATAATACCTGTTAGGCAACCTTACAGATCCTTGAGGTTGTACTTCTCTTGGGGTCTTTGCAATTTACTTCACCATAGACACCAGAGTGACAACTGACACTGCATGGTCTCTACCATGTAAAGCTCAAGATGTCATGTCTTCCCAATGAGATGTATAAATTCAATACAATCCCAAACAAAACTCCAGCAAGTTATGTTTTGAATATGACAACGTAACCTTAACATTTCTATGAAAAGGCAAAAGACTCAGAATAGCCAATACAATAGTGAAGAAGAAGAACAAATTTAGAAGATTGACACTACTCTACTTCAAGACTTACTATAAAGCTATAGTAATCAAGACTGTGTAATACTGGAGAAAAAATAAAGGGATTGATGGAGCAGAAGAAAAAGCCCAGAAATAGATCCATTATTTATAGCTAGTCTTTGACAAAAAGGCAAAGGCAATACAATGGAGTGAAAAAAACAAATGGTTCTGGAAAAACTGGACAGTTATATGCAAAAAAATAAATCTAGACACACATCTTACACCCTTCACAAAAATTGACTCAAACTGGATCACAAACCTAAATATAAATCTCCTAGAAAATACCGTTGGAGAAAACCTAGATGACCTTGGGTTTGGAAATAACTTTTTAGATAAAACACCAAAGGCACTACACATGAATGAAAGAATCAATAAGATGTATTTCATTGCAATTAAAAACCTCTACTTTGTAAAAGACACAGCCAAGAAAATAAAAAGATAAGCCAAGATTGGGAGAAAATATTTTCCAAAGACTCATCTGATGAAAGATTGTTATCCAAAATATACAAAGATCACTTAAAACTCAACAATAAGAAAACAAACAACCCAATTAAAAAGTAGGACAGGGGCTTCCCTGGTGGCGCAGTGGTTGAGAATCTGCCTGCCAATGCAGGGGACATGGGTTCGAGCCCTGGTCTGGGAAGATCCCACATGCCGCGGAGCAACTAGGCCCGTGAGCCACAATTACTGAGCCTGCGCGTCTGGAGCCTGTGCTCCGCAACAAGAGAGGCCGCGATAATGAGAGGCCCGCGCACCGCGATGAAGAGTGGCCCCCGCTTGCCGCGGCTAGAGAAAGCCCTCGCACAGAGACGAAGACCCAACACAGCCATAAATAAATAAATAAATAAATAAATAAATAAATAAAAATTGTATAACTTTAAAAAAAAAAAAAAAAAGTAGGACAAAGATCCCAGCAGACATCCAACCAAAGAAGATAATCAGATGGCAGATAAGCATAGGAAAAGATGTTTCACACCATATGTCATCAGGAAAATGCAAATTAAAATGAGATATCCTACACATCCATTAGAATGGCCAAATCCAGAACAACAACAGAACACTAAATGCTGGTGAGGATGTGGATCAACAGGAATGGGCGTTTCTTTCTGATGGGAATGTAAAATGGTACAACCACTTTGAAAGACAGTTTGGCAGTTTCTTACAAAACAGAACAAACTGTTATCATATAGACCCAGCATTCGTTCTCCTTGATATTTATCCAAATGAGTTGAAAACTTATGTTTATACAAAACCTGCACACGTTTGTTTATAGCAACTTTACTCAAGTTTCCAAAACTTGGAATCAACCAAAATTACCTTCATTGGTGAATTATTAAATAAACTGTGGTACAACCAAGCAATGAAATATTATTCAGCTCTAAGATGAAATAAATTATCAAGCCTTGAAAATATATAGGGGAACCTTCATTTCATTACTAAATGAAAGAAGCCAATATGTATGAATGGGCCAGAAACAGTATGACTCCATCTATATGGCATTCTGTTAAAGGCAAAACTATGGAGATAGTAAAAAAATCAGTGGTTTCCAATGGTTAGGGGGAGGAAGAAATGAATAGGCAGAACACAGGATTTTTTAGGGCAGTGAAACTACCCTGTATGATACTCTAATGGCAGATTATATCATTATACATTTGTCTAAACCCATAGACTGTATAACGCCAAGAGTGAACCATAATGTAAACTATGGTGTTTTAGTGATAATATTGTGTCAATGTAGGTTCATCAACTATAACAAATGTACCACTCTGGAAGAGGATATTGATGATGGGGGAGGCTATGTATGTATGAGGGCAGAGGGTATGTGAAAAATTTTCCTCTCTATTTTGCTGTGAATTAAAACTGCTCAAAAAAATAAAGTTTATTTTTAAAAAAAGAGAAAGCTCTGGTTCCCTCTTATCATCGTTTTCCTCCTTCCCCGACTTATACCTCATTTTGCTCACTTTTGCATTCCTAGGCTGACACATATCAATAATATATTACCACACATGATTTAGCATTGGGGTTTGTTTCCTAAAGAGCATGGGCTAAGACAAGGAGGAAACTGTTTAAACAGGAAAACAGATGGAGAATCTTTTTATGTCCTTGGCTTTCAAAACCTAAAATCTCTAGAGGAATGGAGAAGAGTACCAAGACAGATATTTGAGAACAGAATATAAAGAAAGGAAAAAAGAGAAGAGACTGGAAAAAGTAAGGAATCTATGGGATTTGGGGGTTCCAAATAAAGACTGCAAGAGCTTATCATGAGATTCATGTACAGACAGCAAATTTCAAAATAGTTTTGTAGAAGTTGAAAGCAATTAAGGTTGCGTTCTGATCCCCAAACAGAGTCTCCGTGGAAGCTGTAACATCTGAAAGAAGAGATTCTCAATCAAAAATTTTAAGCAGAAAGGGCTGTAGAAACCAAATACAGCTAGAAGGCTCTTGTCATCCAAAATCTTGGTATATGTAGTCTGTCAGTAGATACTTCCATAAAATGTGCATAATGTATTTAACTTTGGGTTTATATTTTGGGGCTCAAGCCAGGCCAATCAGTATGCTTCAATGGCATATTGATTATTTGAATTAAAGTTACTTAAGAAATGGTCAGTTAGAGAGGGACACAACTTCCTTTCTGTCTCCCTGAAAACAGGAAATAAGCCTCTCATGTGAAAGGTGCACTCTCTGCATAAGGAGGTATCCTTATTATCAGAGATAAGGAATGTACGCCGAGAAACCTATATAAACAATCGTCACTTCTTCATTTTTCTACCTCAGTCCCAAACGCTGTTTAGATTCTTCACTAAATGAGCACCCACAGCCTGAATTTCTTTGTCCTGTAAATTCCTCACACATGTATTGTTTCTTTATCTAAAAAGTATAAAAGCTGCCGGCTTGGCCACTTCTTAGGTCCCATTTCTATGAGACCTCCATGCACCTGAATTGAAATTTGTTTCTTTTTTTCCTCTTGTCTGTCTGTATCAATCTTATTATTAGTTTAGCCATAAAAACTCAAAAGGAGTAGAAGGGGAATTTTCCTTCTCTCTTACTGTACCAATCTACTGATAATATTAGTGTTGCTTCAACAGTGAATGCTCAGCAGAATACCTAATCAAATATTTTAGGTTCAATATTTTAAATACTCAACTTCTATGATTATCTTACTAATATGTTACAATGATAATTTTGGAAAAAGTGAATCCATTTTTTATAACTTGTTTCTTATTGCAGAAGGGGTTCAATGTAATTGTAGAAAATGTAAATTTACAAAATAAAAAAAATTCACATAATATATGATTGACAAGTAACTCTTAAAGCATTATATTTCATTGAAAACATACTTTTTTCTAAACTGATTTACACAACAGTAAAACCAAAAACTTTTAGTCATGCTAGATTCTGTAACATATGACGTGTTAGGAAGTCACCTGGCAATGATTTGCCTGAGATGGAGTTAATAAGATGGGTGCTGTCACTCTGCAAGATAAAAACATAGATAGGAAAACAATTGAGTGTTACATAACATTTGTGCTTTGTGTAAAAGTATTTCTCTATGAAGAGGCTTTTATCAGTGACAGATTTGGAAATTTAACAAAACTGTACAACTAACGTAATGTAATTTATTCCTGGAGTTGGGGGTGTCTTTTTAGATGAAAACACAAGACAGTTTCTCCATTTGAATAGAAGAGGTAGCAACCCGAAAAGGTTTATTGAACATGAAAACTTGAAATGCTATAATACTCTAAGGAATTAAATGATTCAGTCATGAATCACAAAGAGGATATAAATTACCAAAAGTGTTTGCATAATTGTAATGTACAAGTGCCCATTATAGTACATTACTGTAGGATACTAAAGAAATTCTATAAAAGAATTCCACTACTAAATTGTAGAAATTATGCTTCCTTTTCCTCCTTGTATTAGTATTAGGCCATTCATTTAGCTTTCAAAATTTGCCATTTAATACAAGCTTTTACTCATTTGAACTTGTGCCATGATTCTATTTCTACTGCTCGCGTATGAAGGGTAGACTACTAAAATAAGTGGTAGAGCCTACAAAGGAGCCCAACAACAACAAAATGCATTTAACAAATATTAATTGATCCCTTACAATCTGCCGGTTGCCCTTCTAGGAATACAGATATTAAGAAGACATATGAAATACCTGACAGCAAAGAGCTTACATTCTATTGAAGTATAATAGCAAAATAAACAGTTAATAGATTAATAAACATATGGCTGATGGTGATAGGCATTACAAAAAAAAAATAAATGAAGGTAAAAGTTGATAGATAATGCTAGGGTGGAGGTTAATTTTATTTTATATGAGGTAGTCATGTCTCACTTATGAAATGTTATTTGAGCAGAAAAACACAGGAAGTGAAGGAGGATGTCATGCAAATATAAAGAAAAAGCATGTTCTATGCAGAGGAAACAACAAGTACACAGACCTTGAGTGAACAGCTTGTCTGTTGCATTTGAGGAATAGCAAGGAAGCAACTAAGGAGGTCACAGAGATGGGAAAGGAAGAAAGTAATGATGTGTGAACTTCTAGCCCATAGAAAGGCTTTGGATTTTCATTTAGTGTGAAAGGGAAGATACCAAAAGATTTTTTAGCAGCAGAATGCAACCATCATATTTTATTTTTAGGTTGTCGTGCCAAAAACAGACTGGGGAGGAGGAAGAAGTGGAGCAAGTTTGGAAGCAGGGAAACCAATCAGGTCAATAATTCAAGAACATATGATGGTGTTTTTACCAAGTTGATGGTAATGGAAGTGGTGAGACATGGTTTATTCGGCATTTATTTTGGTAGTTGATGAACATGATTTGCTGATGAATGGGAAGGTATATGTGCAAGACAGGATATGTCAACATTTATTTTATCCACAGAAAGAGAAGGTTGGAGTCTTCCTTTCCTGATATGAAGAGAACTTTGGGTGGAGATGTCTTTTTTGTTTGCATAACACAAAGATTATTGGGACTTAGTCATACAGTGAGTGGCAATAGTAAGTGCAAAGCCTAAGAGGTAAAACATTCGGAACGGATGTCATCAAAGAAGCATTGTGATGGATCTTCTGTTATGTGAATGAATAAATGAGTGAAGCCACTTGGGGTTCAGGTAGGATTTAGGGTGAAGACAACTACTAAAAATCCGATCTTACAAGTTCTCAGTGAAGGAGAATGTGTAATCAGACATGTGTTATTGAAGTTACCAAATGTAATGAAGGTAGAAAATTAGAATAATAGGAAGTATAAAAAAGCAGAAGTTTTAAAAAGAAGTGCAGGGATTTGAAAAGAGAATTTCAAAGAGTAAAAATGAGGTGAGACATACTCCTGATCCTAAGGACAACAGCATTTGGAAGATTATTCCCTACTTTGAAAAAAACAAAAGATTCAGAGAAGAACTGGTTTTTACTAAGGCAAAGAGATGTGATAAATTTTCGACAAAGAATTTTCTGATAGGCAGGATAATTATTCCCTATGAAACAGGGCATACAGAGGGAAAGGCTTGGAAGTAAAATAGATCATACTGAAAATAAGAATAAGGAAAAAGATAAAAGACAAATGATAAGGTTGAAAACCTATACCTTTGACAGAGACCTAGTGTAACAGGAGTTTTCAGCTTGTGGTTTACTGATTTTAGGATAATACAGGATGATGCTTCTAGAGCAAAAAATGGCTTCTTTATTAATTTTTATTAATTAAATTTAATTTTAATTAGCTTAATTATTAATTTGTTAATTAAGGATTAAATATTGAAGTATCTTAAAAGTAAAAGAAAAACATATGTTGTATTAACACTAATCAAAAGAAAGCTTTGATGGTTATATTAACTTGATGCAAAATGGATTTTAGAGCAAAATACATTGCTAGACCTAAAGAAGGTCATTTCAAAATTATAAAGGAGTAAAAGGGTCAATTCATCAGAGGAGTATAACAATTCTTGACTTTTAGACACCTAATAAAAGATCTTTGGGACACATGAAACAGAAGCTTATATGTTGGAGGAGAAATAGAAAAATTGGCAATTATGTTAGAAAATTTCAACACTCCTCTTTTAATATTTCATACAAAGATTCTGCAAATCTAGAAGATATAGAAGACTTGAACAAAATTATCAACTAATTAGAAATGACTGATACTATAGAAAACTGCCCAACAATAGCAGAATTCACATACATTAATCAATGACTTTCTTTGAGAAGGTCAAAAATTGATAATGTTCTAGTTATTAATTCTTACTGCTATCAGGAATGAGAGAAGTAGCATATTCCTTGAAAGACACAAATTATTGACACTCACTCAAGAAGAAACATAAAATATGAATAGACTTACAAAAAGTGTATTTCACATTAAAATTATGCCCACAAATAAAGTCCAGGAAGAAGCAGTACCAATTCTATACAAATTCTTCAAAAGACTGAGGAGTAAAGAATACTCTCTAACTCAGTCTTCAAGGCCAGCATAACTCTGATATCAAAACCAGAAATAAAATTATAACAACACAATATCATTCATGAACATAGATTCAAAGGTCTTTCAGACGTTTTACTAAAATAAACCCAAAACATACAAAAAGGTTAATACACGTTGACAAAGTGAGTTTTATTTCAGAAATGAAAGTATAATAACTTACCAAAGGACATCCATATGATACTTTTAATACGTTTAGAAAAATCTTTAGGTAAAAGCCAACATCCACTATGGATAAAACTCATTGAACTGTGAATAGAAAAACAAACAAAAAACAAACAAAATAACCCAGAACTCATTATGATAAAGGGCATCTACAAAAGGAAAAAAACAAAAAAAACAATCAAACATCATGTTTAATGGTGAAACCCTGAATATTTGCTCTCTAAAATAAAGAAGAATAGCAAGGATGTCCTCTCTCACCATTTCAAACAACACTGAACTGAGATTTCAGCTAGTGCAATAAGGCAAGAAAGAAAAGTAATAGTCTTGTTTGGAAAGAGAGAAGTAAAATGTATTCACAAAAGGCATAATTGTCTATGTCTGTGATGGGAATTGGCAAGGTTTCAAAAATCAACAACAAGATAAACAGTTGTGTACTTCTACATTCTAGCTGTAAACAAAATTAAAAATACCATTTACAGTAGCAAAAAACATATGAAAAACTTAATCTGATAAAAAATGTGCAAGACCTACACTGAAGACAAAAAAAGATTAGTGAGATAAAATAAAAAGGAAAATAGATTGAAAGCTATAGACTATTCATGGATCTGAAGATTTAATATTGTCAGATGTCAATTTTCCCAACAGATAAAATGCTATGCCAATTAAAAATTTCAGCAAACTTTTATTTTTATTGTGAGAAATTGGCAAGCTAATTCTAAATTCAAATGAAAAATAAAAGGACTTAGAACAGCAAAATAAAAAAAAAAAAGGAGAGAACATATAGATACTGACTTCAAGAGGTTTTACAAAACTGCAAAAATAAGACAATGAGGTAATGACGTCATAATAGACAAATCAGTGTAACAGAAAATAGAGTCCAGAAAGAGATTCACACATCTTTGATCAATTGGTTTTTGACAAATGTTCATAGCCATATCAATGGAGAAAAGAGTGTCTTTTCTAGATATGGTGCTGGAACAACTACATATCATACTGAAAAAAAAAAAGAATGTTGATCCAAAGCTCACATCAGATATAAAAATTAGCTCAAAATGTATAATAGACTGAAATATAAAAGCTAGAAGTATAAACACTCTAGGAGAAAACATACAATAAAAATATTTTTCATCTCAGTTTAGCAAAGATTTCTCAGAACGCAAAAATCATTATTCATAAAAGAAAAAATATACTAATTTGGTGTGATCAGAATGAAGAACTTTTGTTTCTTAAAAACACTGTTAATTTTTGTTTAAAAAGAAGAAGCCATAAAATTGGAGAAGGCTCTTGCAAATCATATCTCTGATAATGGATGTTTACTCAGATTATTAAAAAATAAAAATAAAAGACCTTACTAGTTGTAAAACAGAGTAGGGACCCAGTTGTATATATGAAAAAAATATTTGAAGAATCGCTTCACCAAAGGTACATGGATGGCTTATAAGCACATGAAAAAATGCTCAACATTTAGACATTAAAGAAATACAAATTAAAATCACAATGAGATGCACCTACACATCTATTAAAAAAGCTGAAACTATAAAGGCTGATTGTACTTAGTCTGGGCAAGGTTGTGAAGCAAAGGAAATCTCATAAACTGCTGATGGCATATAACATGATACATTGTGAAAAATAGTTTGAAAAATTTCCTAAAATTTTGAACATGTTCTGATTATATGAACTAGCTATTCTACTCCTAGGCATTTACACAAAAGAAACAAAGCCTATGTTCATACAAAATCTTGGAAACAATGCAAATATCTATTAACATGACAATGATAAACAAATTATGATATTTCCATACATGAGAATGCTTTTCAGCATAAAAATGAACTATTGATTGATAAACAGATTATGATATATCCATACATGAGGATACTCTTCAGTATAAAAATGAACTATTGATGTACAAAACTTAGATGATTCTCAAAATAATTTTGCTGAGTGAAAGAAGCCAGAAAATAAAGAATATATATACTGTGTGATTCCATTACTGTAAAAAATCTAGAAAATATAAACTAATGTATAGTCACAGAAAGTCACCAAATATATCAGTCTGATTTTGGTAGCCTTCTTCTGTGTCCTCATGACTTCCTACACTTGGTTATCATAGGATTTGTCACACCATATTGAAACCTGAACTCTTTTTCTTATTTTATTTTGCTAGCATAAGTATCCTTGAAGTTATGGACATTTGAACTCTCAGTTATTAGTAGAAATTCTATTCCACAGTAAGATTTCAAATATAAAAGCCAGAGTTTTACAACGACATCTAAGCTTTTACATGAACTAGCCACTCATTTAACCTCTGTGACCTCATTCCTGCTACTCCTCACTCACTCGCAGTGGCATCCTTGATATTCTTCAGATATGCCAAGCATGATCCAAACTTAAGGCCTTTGCAATAGCCAATCCTTTTGTCTGGAGTAGTCTTACTGCTGACAGTTCTTGGCAAACTGTCTCACCTTTTCATTTCTTTGCTCAAATGTCGCCTTCACTATAACTACACTGAGCTTCCAACTTAAAATTTTGACTCCCCATCCCTGCCCAGCAATCTTGATTTTTCTCACCCTGATCTAATTACTTCTCCATTGTACTCCTTATCTTTGAACATATACATAATTCCCTTATTTAGATTTCTTGCTTTTATTTTATCTCCCTCGTTAAAATAAAATCTCAACAAAGCCCAGTGTTTCATTCACCAGCATAATCTAACTTAGCATCTGCCATGTAGACGGTGCTACTTGATAAATTATTGAATAAATTAATGTTGAAAGAATGCATAGTTACAAAATTTTTTCTTCAAAAAATAAATTATATAAAGCATAGCTTGGATTTACTTAAAAGATATTCTATAGCACATAGTGGACAAAATACATGAACCTTAAGGAAACAATCATATAAATTATCAATTCATAACTACTCCAAAACCATATACTCCCACTTTTAGGTCATCTCTGAAGACCCTAAAATAATCTCTCAAAAGAAAGAAATTTTTTAAAAAACAGCTTTTTTTCAGTAGATAATTTAACAAAGCAAAAGCTACATAGAATATCATCAGTAATCATCATAATTTCTTTTTTCTAATTTATTTATTTTTGGTTGTGTTAGATCTTTGTTGCTGCATGTGGGTTTCTCTAGTTGCAGCCAGCGGGGGCTACTCTTTGTTACAGTGCACAGGCTTCTCATTGCAGTGGCTTCTCTTGTTGAGGAGCACGGGCTCTAGGCATGTGGGCTTCAGTAGTTGTGGCACATGGGCTCAGTAGTTATGGCTTGTGGGCTCTAGAACGCAGGCTCAGTTGTTGTGGTGCATGGACTTAGTTGCTCCACGGCATGTGGGACCTTCCCGGAACAGGGCTCGAACCCGTGTCCCCTGCATTGGCAGGCGGATTCTTAATGACTGTACCATCAGGGAAGTCCCAATAAATGTTTTTAATAAACATGAAATTATAACTCTGAAGTGTACTAAAATTAAACCACCAGCTAAGGGTGAGGAGATGAGAATAAACTTTCATTTTCCAAATAAGTGGAATGTAATACCTGCTTTAGTCAAAGCATATGGAATTGTTCATATTGACAATAAAGGAATGTGCAACCAGAAATGATAGAAATTTATATTTTAAATTTGTAAAGAACTTCAAAATGAAGGGTATACAACTTTTAAATGCTACCTAATGCTATATAATGACAGGATGACAGGTTGTGACAAATAGCATTTTAAAAGCTCTGCTCATAATAGAACTGAAGGTGTCATTTCCCTATAATTTTACATATGTCATTAATTTGCTATATCTGGATACAACATATTACCAAACAGATGGTCATCAAGGACTAAATCATTTTTAATAGAACATAATAATTTGAACTTACATCTATTAATCATTTTTCAATCTAACATTCATAGCCTAGCTAAACATTTCATGTTACTAACAAAATTAAAGAAAAAATGGAAAAAAGTTGTGTTTAATGTAGTATTTTTCAAAACTGCATTTAAGTGAAAATTTTTGCCAATATTTGTTTTCTAAAACTTTTAATGTAACTTTATAAGCTGGATATATGACCAATTCACACAATATAAAATTTGTTGGAAAATAAAGAAAAAAGTGACATGTATATTTAAAATTTGTAGAATGTTTTAATAAACAGCACTTAATTGTATAGTTTCTGTTGTGATATGTCAGCTAATAGAAATTGATAACTGGTATAAGACATAGTTTTTAAAATTATAGTTTATTACCAAAATATTGAACTAACTTGAGTTTTTGGATTTCCTCCTCTAAAGTCAATTATGGAGAAATTTTACAGATGAGAAAGAAAAATTTGTTTCAGATACTAACAAAAAATAAAGAAACACTAATAAATCCCTGAGAAGACTCAAAGCTGTCTTCCACTGATATATTTTAGGTCCTGCTTCTGCATTTGGGACAGTTTTTAACTGACCCCTCACAGCAGAAATCAGTCCAAATCATAAGAGGATATCAAGGCTGTATAAAATCCTTGAAGGGGTAAGGACTTGATGCAATATTTTTAGAGAAACCGGCTTCCTTAGGTATTATTCCTCCACACTTCTCCCTCCAAACACCTAGGGCTGATGGATGATAAATTATGAAAACTGCTTCCTCCCAGTGATGCTTCTCAATAAGGGTTTAAAATTGAAACCTTGACTATAGGATTTGCCGTATAGAGCTAACATCAAGTGTGAGTGGTCAATATAAGTTCTGAAGTACTTGTGATTCTGAGTCCTTGCCTCATTGGTACATTTCTCATTAAATTATCCAATTCTCCCATGGAGTGGTGACTGGCCTTCAATCTTTCACTGATGCACATTACCAGGTAGAGTAGTCATAGCAGAAATACACACAGCCTTCTTTACAGTTCAGTGAGGGAAGGTGGTTGAGTTTTGGCCAATAGGATTTGGACAGATATTTTGATAGCCACTTTAAGATTTGTCCCTGAAGAATATCTTCCATTTCTCTCTTCCCATCTCTCCAGAGAACTCTACCTAATATACTATATCATAGTATATCAGAAGTCAATCTTTTCACACACTGTAACTATAAGATAGAAGGAAGCTGCTCAGTATGTGATAAATCTTGACTGATGAGAAACAAAACTTCACTGTAATTAATCTGACAAAATTTCACTTTGTTTGTTTGTTTGTTTCGGAAATCTTAGCATACCTTAACTTTACAACAGCTTGCTAATCCTAAGAGGAAATAAACTCACAGGTCAAAAGAAATAAGCATATGAAAAATACAATTTTTTTTCCTAAAAAAGACAATATAGTAGGCCGTACACACAAATTGAAGTGTTATTATTGGAACAGGCAGAAAAAAACCTTAAAATTAATATGATAAAATAATGATATATATATAAGGAGAAAAGAAAGATGCTGTCAACATTAATTAAGATAAAATTTTTGAAATCAAGAATTAAAATAATGGATACTCAGATGAATATCGATGTAAAATAAATAAATGTGTTGAAAAACAGATTAATGACCTCTACCAAAATGAAGCATAAAAAGAGAAAAAAAAATTAAAGGAGGAAATATTTGAATAAGTATTGAAATACTTTTTGGAGAATTAAAGAAAGATGAAAGATATTTGATTGCAAAAATGCTAAACATGAGAGAGAAGAAAACAGACACATATATTATGGTGAGTTTGAAGAATATCAAAGACAAAAAGAAGAGTGTAAATGATGCCCAAGAGAAAGAACAAACAACCTGAAATGTACAAGAGTCACAGTAACAAAATTATCAATAGTAACAGCATATAGAAAAAGACTGCTGATTGTGTGTGTGCTTTTCTACGTATAGATGGAAAAGATATTTGAAACTAGATATTGTACATCAAGCCAAACTATTGATTAAATGTGAGAGCACAATAAAAATTCATTGAAGAATGTTAGGTCTTAAAATATTTGTCACACAGAGACACATATTTAAAAAAAATTGGAGGACAACTCAGTTTATTAGAGGAGACACATGTTTTGAAGGGAAGATTGAGTATAATAAGCACTGCAAAAATTTATTTAATCCTTAAATTCTGAGTTTCCTATATCTGAGTATTTGTCCAATTCTTCATCTTTATAAAACTCATGCAGCTTTTTCATGAATTCTGGAAAATCTGTCCATTTTGATCTCTCTCTTTCTTGTTAATTGAAAACTCAATAGCACTTAACTGTGGAATTAGTCTGACCTACTGTTCTAGACATTCTTGCAACACATGGGGTTGTGTGTGTGTGTGTGTGTGTGTGTGTGTGTGTGTTTAGTTATTTAATTTTTTACAGTTTTACTTTGCTCTGTGATTTTTAAAGGGACGTAATTTTAATAAATTGTGATTTGTTGAAATTTATTTGCAGTTTTATCAAATGGAATGGAATTTGTGTGAATTAAAGAGGTACATCTCCATCTTTTAAAAAAAAATAAAACAGACTGGTATCTAAAAATGGCCCAAAGAAGTACATTATATTTAGTAAGTTAAAACTGATAATGTACTATAATGTATTTCTGGTCATGGAGAACTAAGACAAAGGAAATATTTTCCTACCTTTATTTTAATTTACCTCTTTATTTCAAATTCTATTAGTTCACACTGATGACTATTATAAGAGGAAAAAATATTATTTTTCAGAATAAAATATAGTGTTATTCAGTAAACAAATGTCAAAATTTAACAAAGTATGTATACTGATTTTGAACGTGAGTTTAAAAGTTTGTAACAGCGAATTATCATGGGAGTTGACTTAAAATTAACCAGCCTTCTCTGCATTGCTAGGCAGAATAATCAAGCATCAGTAAAAAAATTAATCTCTGTACAAATTACCCTAGGTGCATTACATCAAGTGTCCATGTAAGAAGTACTCACCAATCAAGTTCTATAATTTGGATTGAATGACATGCGATTTTTAAAAACTGGGACTTATATTCAAAGTGATTGGTTTTTCTTCTCCTTCTTTGTGTCTTAATAAATTGCATATGTCTATCCTAATTGGAAATACAGTAAAATACATGGTATTTCATCTCAACTGTAACACTTCTAGAGGTTTAATTGCCAGTCTCTGAATGTCTTTTACAGCAGTGTAACAAAAAATAAGGACGATTAATGATGATTCATGAAGTATTTATTATGCTTCACAAGGGGATAAGGGGCTTGTACAAAAATGTAAATCACTTTGTCATTAAACACACCATTTATTTCAGCTGACTTTTTTTTTTTTCTTCATACCAAGACTTTCTCAAAAAAGGAAGCAATTACTTACATTTTCTCTCAAGCTTCTATCTCCTCCTGGCCAAATAACCCACGGTTCAAAGCGCAACTACTTTGAATACCATTATTTCACACTATTCTTAACATAGTCTTTAATTTAGTGACATTCTGTCCAACTATGTTAATTTGACGTAGTAAAAGACACACATACAAAAAGATCATTCTTAATTTACATAGATTTCCAAACTCTGAACTTTCTGTATAAGATCCAGTGAAGAATTTTCAAAAAACAAACAAACAAAAAATGCCAGAAGTATTATTCGGTCAGCCTTAGGCAAAAAGTGACTCAGAGCCCACCTTACTCTCTCCTAGGAAGTATATAGTAGTCACTGAATCTACTACCCTGAGGCAGTGATATGAAATTTCTTAGGTTAGAAAGTTTTAAGAAAAGTTTGTGTGGGTTCATTTCATTCACAGTTTGACAGAGATTTTGCTATTTGTATATTTTAATAGTTGATTTTTTTGTTTGTTTTGTTTTAGTATTTAAACTGCTTGATCTTTCTAAGCCTTGGTGTTTTTATTTATTTATTTATTTATTCATTTATGGCTGTGTTGGGTCTTCGTTTCTGTGCGAGGGCTTTCTCTAGTTGCGGCAAGCGGGGGCCACTCTTCATCGCGGTGCGCGGGCCTCTCACTATCGCGGCCTCTCTTGTTGCGGAGCACAGGCTCCAGACGTGCAGGCTCAGTAATTGTGGCTCACGGGCCTAGTTGCTCCGCGGCATGTGGGATCTTCCCAGACCAGGGCTCGAACCCGTGTCCCCTGCATTGGCAGGCAGATTCTCAACCACTGCGCCACCAGGGAAGCCCTAATAGTTGATTTTTAAGGAGTAATAACTATGTTTTAAATTCACACTGGTATTTGAATACTGTGGGATAATTTTACGAAAATTGGATATCCATTCATCCTAGGAAACAGAAATTACAGAATGGTAGTGCTTTTCAGATCTGACCTCTTTGACTAGTTGACGCTTCAATATAAATACAGTAGAAAAAGTGACATTCAAGTATACAATATTTTCTATAAATAAATTAAGATACACTGGAAGCCTAAAATAAATTGGAATGACTAGACTCCAGTAAGATCTTTTCAATTCAAAATAAACTGTAAAGTGAATTTTATACACATACAGCTCAGAGATGTCAATGTTCATTAAGACAATGGATAAATTCAATTTGTTGAGATTTCAGGGACATTAATATTGTCACTTACCAGATGAACAATGGCTGATATTTCTGATTATGATTTCTTGCTAAAATAATATACTCCTCAAAGAGTAATATGATGAATTTTTATTGCTTGTTATTAACAATAAAGGATATAACAATCATTATAAGGAGAGTAGGAAAAATATGACATCAGTAAGGGCATGTAGAAAATAGGAAATGCTAAGAAAAATACCTTCCCATACTTCTCAAGTTAACACAATATAACAGGTCTCAGAAATATTTCTTAAAATTATTATGTGTTAAATTCATTTTGGAATTCTTTTCTACTTGCAAATTTAGGAGTTGAGGTATATGATAAATATTACACAAAAACAATCTCAAGAATTTTTTAAAATTCCTAATAAAAGACAAATCCAAAGGGATTGTCTCTGTTCTGATTTAATTAACAAACTGTAAATTAACTCACCCATTTCATCATAGTGTATCAGGCACTAATAACATTTTTAATAGTCATACCTGATGCAGTAGATACCATCTTTTAGACACACTGATCAGAAATCAGCAAATAAACAAGAAAACTGTAGTTTAAGCATCCACCGGCATCAATATGGGACTATATCAGACAATCTTTTGACCACAACATAGCAATGAATGGAAATCATACGTGGTCTGTGATGAACCTACTGATGAAGTGGAAGAGACTGTGATGTTAAGATATATAGAATCTTTATTACATTGTAAAACAAATATAAGCAGACAAAGCAGAATCCAATGATTGAAATACTCAGGTCACACTCATTAATTATTTTATTTTTATATGTGTAGATCAGTAGTTTAATAGTCAATCAATATTCAACTTTTTATATTTTGAAAATTTTAACAAAAGTAACAAACCTAGAAACTAGAAAATTGTATCTACCTGTAAAATACCGTTTTGCCAGTGCTGTAGAGGAAGACCAAAGCAAATAACAAAAAAAAGGTTAAAACTTCACAAGGGTTTTATTTTGTCTACTTTATTTAATTAAAAGCTCATGACCATAACCTAAGAGTGGTATTCAACCAACTTGAGAAATTATTTTTCCATAAGTTATAATATATTAGTCTGGTGATTAATTCAAAACAATTATATTACAAGCTTCAGTGTTCTTTCAGTGAGTCCCACTTCATAAACAAATGAGTCAGGGAGTTTAAACTAATGATCATTCTGAATGTTATTCAGAGAGAATATTCTGTTCTTAACGTATTTCAAATAGTGTACAAAAGGCAAAATGGATCTAAGTAATCTTTAGATTAGATAAGCTTTGAAAGAATTCTGTATTTTCTAAAGGATGTATAAAGTACCTTCCCCATGTAAAGCACTGTCCTGGGCTTTGTGGAAAACATAAGGAGGTGTAAGATGTGGTTCTTGCTTCAAGAAACATATACTATACTAAGATTTAAGAGACAAAGTAGCATCTCTTCTCTAAGAAAAATAGTGCCTATTCACTTTACTGAAATGATAACCTCACCGCTTTAATTCTCTACCATATTATTCCAGTGTATGCAGGCTGCTATAATAGAAACATCACAGATTAAGTGGCTTAGAAAAAACAGAAATGTATTCTCACAATTCTGGGGCTGGGAAGTCTAAGGTCAAGGCACAGGCAGATTCAGTTTCTGGTGACAGCCCACTTCCTCATAGATGGCCATCATCTCACGGTGTCCTCACACAGTGGAAGGAGTGAGGGACATCTCTGGGGTCTCTTTTAAAAGGACACTAATCCCATCCATGAGGGCTCTACCCTCATGACCTAATCATCTCCCAAAGGCCCCACTTTTTAGTACCACCACCTTGGGGGTTAGATTTCAACATATGACTTCTGGGGAGACACAACATTCAGACCATACATATATAAACAGGGCAAGACACAGAAACAAACAAAATTCTCCTTTTAATTTTCCTATTGTTTTCAACTACAAAAAGATTGAAATTTAATTTGCTTCTTAAGTGATTCATTTGAGTAATACATTCATATCCAATGCATCTAAACCCAAGACCATTCAGCCTAAAGTTGCTCACTCAACATATCCAAAAACATATTTCTTCAAATGTTCCATTTGTTTTCCTCACAGGACTTAGTACAATTATTAGATAGATAGATATAGATGTATATATACACACACACCTACATGTATATATGCATATTTTTTTCTGTTTAATGATAACCATGCAAAGAAACTTTAAACTCAAGGACAGAGGGATGCTTGTCTTTTTTGTTACTTAATATCCAGTTTTTAGCCCAGATTCTGCCCCATAATAGGAGTTCAGTCAAAAATATTGGAATTAGTTAATGGACAAATCTACAAGAGAATGGATAGACAATGGTTGAAATTATTTTTTCTGGTATGATTTTATATCATATGCCTAAAATTTTCTTTATTCCCTTTAAGCTTCCCTTCTTTTATTTTGAATCATTAAACAAAAACTTCCTGAATGATATGGACCTTTGTCTCAAAATGATTTGAACAACAGTGTGAAATATGGAATGGAGTCCATAAGAAAATAAATGTAAACCAGACCCTTTATCTTGTCTCTACTACTGAACACCTAGTACTTCCATAGGTGCAGGTTTCTGTGGCAATAGCTCCAGCTTACTTGTGTGACACTGTCCAAAACTGTAAAGCGTCTGAGAGTTTTTTTTTTTTTCCTTTACTCGCAAGCTAACCAGTGAGTCTGCCACAGTTTCATGGGTGCTGATAGAAGACACAGACTCCTGGTTCAGAAATAAAAGACAGTTTATTATTCACAGCAATAGCAGTCACCAGTATTAGCAGTATTTGTGTGTGTGTGTGTGTGTGTGTGTGTGTGTGTGTCAGTTCTCTGAGCCCCAATTTCCACCTGAAGCTACAAAAGAGAGGCAGGGAATATCTACAGACACAATGGATTGCCTTAAAAAAGAAGGAAATATGCTTGCACTTTGACCTGAAGGAAGATACTATCTCTGTCTTACAACTCTGTTCAATATACAAACATCCTTCAATAGATAGGCTAGAACAAATAATAAGGACAGAAACACAGGAGATGGATAGAAAATTGTCTCCCCAGAACATACGTAGAGATTCCCCATTTGGGACAGAGTTTGAAAATACTGCAGGATGTCACATGGATAAGATAAGGTGAATACTGGCTGACTAGGGACTTTGAGGGACCAAATATTGTTAGACAGTTCTGGGGTCCTACTGGATCCTCAGGCAAGTTTCGCAGAATTGAAAAGAGAAGCCATCAAGATCTGAGCCCAACTATCCAACTGTGTTTGTAGTTTTAGTCCCAGTGGGGCTATCGCCTGGAGCCAATGCCTCTAATTGAGTTGGAGTAGTTTCCTAAATGCGCCATTTACTCTGAAAGAGAAACAATATGCAAAAGGCAAAGTGACACATGGAAGCCCCTTGGTCTTCAGTGGTATATAGACTGTATTTCCTTGGGATGGATTTGTTCCACATTCGACTTCCCACTTGAGAGAAAACTAGAGTGCCTCATAATAGAATTTAAATTGGAGGTGTGGCAAAGGGAAGCTTACCCAAGATTATAAAATCATGGGAAATTTCATTTAGACAAGTAATAAATTTGAAAGTGCTTTTGTTCTTGTTAATATGAAAGACTCTTCACCTAATCAAAATTTTATGTTGATACTATATGGTGACTTTGAATGCAGTAAAAGTGTAAGAATTTACCTTTAAGATCACAGGGAGTCTGGTGGTAGTTTAATGATGAGAAGACTCTAATTTAGAAAGGATGGCCTACAAATTAATAAATTTGGAGATGGTAGTGTAATATGACAACACTCAGAACAACAGGGCAAAGAAGTAGGACAAAGCTGTTTAATATGGTCAAAAGATAATGCTTTTGGACCTGGTAAAGAAATGGTCATTCTTTGGAAGGAGAAATCGAGGCTGTTGATATTTTATAACTAATTTTCTGAAATAAGGGTAGAAAGGATCGTCTAAGCTGCAGCCAAAATCTCATACAAAGCAGCAGGAGAATGATCCTGTCCTAAATAATGGTTTTTCTAAATGGCCAAGTTAAGGGGCAGGATAGATGAGGCATTGTAGGTCTGTTACTATCAGATTCATACACTGACTTAAAGGAGATCAAAACGTTTTCAAAGTAATGGGTATTATTCATCTTCTTTTATCACAGACAAGAAAAAGAATCACTAATGGGCTCTTTTTTTTTAAAGGAGGTAAACAACAACAAAAAACTGGGTAAGGCATACTAAAATAATAGCATAGATTGAACATAGGTATTGTTAAAGCATGAATACAGAGGACAGAAGTTCTGGTACAGAGGGAGGGAAGGACAGCCAGGTGGCAGAGTAGAATAAAAGGAACTCAGGTAATAAATTCAGGAGAAATTACTCATTATCCAGAGACTGTAAGGAGTGTGGAGTGGGGGTGGACAGGCAGGGAGAGCAAGAGAGATCTAACAGCAGAGAGAGGAAACAGACAGACCAGAGGAAAGTTTACAACATTTTAGTCTCTAAAGGGAGAACTCCCAAGGCAGAATAGGAAAAGAAATAAAGGTATTTATAAGATTAAACACAGATAGGTCACTCAGTGTTACACTGACCACTTCAAACTCACACATGGTTTTAATAATGTAATAAGGAAAACTACCTGTAAATGAAAATTTTAAAAAATTGTTTACTTTGTTTAATTAGCTCTATCAGACAGTAGACAGAGTTGAATACAAAGCATGATGTCATGACAGGGAAGAAGATGACTTACATGCTTTAAAAAGAAGGTAAAATATAAGATAGCTGGGACTTTCCTCACTGAGTCATGTGTGAATCTTGTAGTTACATATTGACAATGCATCATTTTTTCTATTCCTTAATGTTGCCATTTGGAAGGACCCATGATCTAGGACAAGACTTACTTTCCTGTGCCTTTTAAGAGTTTTTGGTTGCTGCTTAGTTTACTCACTCTCTTGTTAATCATCACCACAAAAATCTGGACCCACCCAGAGGAAGGGGTAGTAGAGAAAGTCAACAATTTTGAGAATCTCTTTAAGAAACAGGGTATAAGACAGTGATTTCTTTTTCTCCCAAATAACAAGTTCTTGCAAGAATGACATCATATAAGAAGAGAATCTACAACCCATAGCAGCGTTATCTTACTGGACCCAGAATCATTTACACTGTTTTATTCATCTCTGAGTAAAGTAGTTATCTACACTACTGAAACCTAGGAAATGTTTGATATAATGATTACTAACTAATGTCACCTGCATTACTTCAAAGCCTGTTTAAGGCTTCTGAAATACCTCTGTTCTGCAAACACTTACTAAGCATCCTTTCCCTATCAAACCTTCTAAAAGTCTCTGCCTTGATGGAACTTTGAGTCTGAAGAAGATCTGGGCAATATACATGGAAACAGCAATGAAAATAAAATAAAATAATTACATTTTGATTATATAATCTAAGGATGTCACATTAAATTGATCTAAGAACAGTGATAAGGATCTGGATTTCTTTACAAAGAATTTTGCCTTAGACAGAAATTGACATTAGGGAAAATTATTACTGCAAGATGCCCATGTACAAATATTCCTCCATGGGCTGACTAAATATTCCAATTGTGATCACTGCTTTGTTCAGTTGTCATGTATTAAGCCTGGGTCTGAGTCATTGTGTTAGAAGCTGGAAATAAAAGCTTTCACATATACCTTCAACCTTTCTTCTCTTGGCTAATAAAACATGTTTTCAAGACAAGTGTTTCAAGTGTAGGCAATTTAAGAAAAATTTTACCTGAGCACTCAGATTAACATTATGAGCTAAAGGTTTGAGCTCTTTGTGATAGTTTGTATTTTAAAATATTAAAAATCTAATTCTGGGAGCGTTAGTCTACTCTATGCTGTTCACATCAGGAATGACTATATGACTTTCTTTAGTCAATGTGTCATTTGGACAGAAGATTTAAGAACCAGCTTGTAGTTTGTCATATTTCTTTTCTTTCTGTCAAGAGACTGTCAGTGTTCTAGACATAGGTGATCCTTCAGGTTGGTCGTGGTGGGAAAATGGCATGAATGGATGGATACTTAGCATAAGTAAGGAAAAAAAAAAACAAACACTGGTTGTCGCAATATACTATGATTTAGAGTTTACTTGTTCCATCAGTGTAGCATAGTCTTTTTTGATTGATAAACTCTCCACAAGCTTAAGTGGCTTAAAAAAAAATTCCCAATATACTTTCCTTGTGAATTCAGGCCTCCTGTTAAAAACTCATACATAAATAGAAAATGTATATAACCTGGGACTTCCCTGGTGGCGCAGGGGTTAAGAATCTGCCAGTCAATGCAAGGGACACGGGTTCGAGCCCTGGTCCGGGAAGACCCCACATGCCGCGGAGAGACTAAGCCCGTGCGCCACAACTATTGAGCCTGTGCTCTAGAGCCTATGAGCCCCAGCTACTGAAGCCCGCGTGCCTAGAGCCCGTGCTCTGCAACAAGAGAAGCCACTGCAATAAGAAGCCTGCACACGACAACAAAGAGTAGCCCCCGCTCAGCGCAACTAGAGAAAACCCACACACAGCAAAAAAGACTCAACGTAGCCAAAAATAAAGAAATAAATTTATAATTAAAAAAAAGAAAATGTATATAACCTTGGAAATTCAACTGAATAACTGAATTCTCCCTGACACCCTAAGCTTACTTAATCAATACTACACTTAATACATTTGTATTGGTCTCAATACATCATTTTAATGATACTTGCATTTCAATCTAGACTATAAACTTCTTAAAGGTAAAAATCACAGTTTATGCCTCCAATAGTTCCACAGACATTCCAACACTGTCCTTAATAAGCACTTATTGATGTAAAATACTAGCAAATAAAGTTTTTCTAAAAAAAACAAGAATATATATTTGGCTGAAAAGAAAATGTAAAACATAAGAATATGTTGAATAATAAGGGTAAAGATTGGAGGAAGAGAAAATAAATACAAAATAGAAATTTCCATTAAAAGGAGAAATGAAGAATAGGCAAGGAGTTTAAAAAATTATCATGGGAGACTCGAGAAAAAATAAATGAGGCATTTTTAGAAAACAGTAAAACATGAGCAGAAGACAAATTCATGCTACCTCTATAATAATAGTAGTTCTTTTTTTGTGTGTTTTACTTATTTAAACTATTAAATAGACAATGGAAACATTTACATTTAGGGACAAGTTTTCAATATTTTTTTTTTTCTGTTTAAAAATGTGTCACAGAAAGTATTTTAGCCTAAAGATATAATAGAAAAATGTAATAACCTACACAGTTTGAAGGTCTAATTTGTAAATGCTGTTAAAGAAAACTTGGTGTCAGTGGCCTTATAAGGTTCTAGTCCTGGAATTAAATGTGTTAATTAATGCAGACTGGTTTAAAATTCTAAAGTGACCAGTTGTGGACATTTTTCTAATTCTGCCAGCTCTTTCCAGCTCTTTTTTATTAGCTCCCCTTAGGAATATTGGTTTTATTCATCTCATTAAATTTTGTTACTCTTTTACTAGCTTTTGGCCTTTCTTTCCTCCTTTCCTTTTTCCTCTCCTCCTCATCCTCTTCTATGTTATTTTCTCCAATCACATATATTCACTTAGCAGCCAAACTCACTTCCATCGTATGAATCCCCACCATCAATTTGCTTACCCAAGAGCTGAGATAGCATCAATATTTAGAATCTAAGAATTTAAATAATTTATTTAAGTGTAAAATTAAAAATAATTTAATGAAGTATAAATCCATTGAATTCATATATTTATAAAATTTATCCCAGATACTCAAGCTATTGACATTTTCAGAACATTTGTTTTTGTTCAATGCTCAAATTAAAACATGGTTATCATTTTATAATTTTTAAAATAACAAAGAAAATTTGAGAATTATCAGACCATTGCTTTTAAGATTTGAAATTTATTTTATGGATTAAAAAAATAAACCAGTAATACAATAACATTTATTTTCTTAAATATCAACAGTGAAGTTTTCTGAGTTGTGTTCTGTTAAAAGTACAGCTAAAGTGACCTCAGTTCCTTGTTTAAATTATCAGCTAAAAGGGTAATCATGTAAAGTTGAGGACCTTTGAATTATTTATGAATGTGTTGCTGGTGTAGGGAGCTCCATATGTGGTTGCTCCTCTCTTTTATGCTTTGTTTAGTGAGCAGCAGCCAACACCACGAATGAGATTAAACGTAAGGACATTCACGGAAAATCTTAATGGCTTTCTGAGGAGGGGCAGCAAGGGCAAGAAAAACTTCAGCAAGGCTAATTACAAATTTCAAGTGGCCATCACTTAATTATGGGAGCTTTTATGTTTAAGTCATACATCTTTTCGTAATCCTATCATATTTCGTTAATTAGCACAAACTGCTCTCTTGAAATCATGGTTTACCACTTACATTCTTTTCACATATTTCATATACTTATTACTTAAAATGACCCCTATGATTGATAGGTAAAGATATTTTACTAATTGGCTAAACATATTTATTTATAAATAATTTTATAACATATATTTATATATATAAAGTCTGAATATATTATACGTGTGTGTTCCATAAAAAGTCTTTTTAAATTAACATTTTAAAACTACCATACTTGTTACAAAAAGACACAAACTTCATTGACTCTTCAAGTCTCTGATTCTAAATTCATATTGCATTTGTGAAATAATGAAACTATACACATTAAATGTGATAGCTATTAATGCACTACAGAGCATATGTAAGACATGTCATCCTCAGGCATTGTGGATTATTGGATTCAAATTTCTATCCCGGTAGTCTTTTGTACACGTCTGTGCTTTATATGCCGCAATCAGATGGGACTATTCTTTGCCAAAAGCTCCCAAGTAAATATGTGTGTATGATAGTTTCAGAATAGATCATCTGTAGACCAGTGATATAATGTTATAATTTAATACGTAAAGTACTATAAAATAAATGCTCTTGCCACATTTATTTTTTTAGTGAAGTATCTCTTCCTTCAGTTATCAAGCATTTTATTTACTTTTTACAGAAGAGACAGAGCAATTCTACAGAGTAGAAAATATAGTAAAACTCCTAGAAAACTTGATCATTTTGTTGTGTCAATTTTAGAACATAAAATTAGATAAAGTTCAGATGCAAGTTATATTTGTGGCAGTTGAAGAAAAGCTAATTAAGAATTCGTTTACTACCATAGTTTTAACACTTTGACAATGTGATGAGCAGTCAAAATCAGTGAAGATATATATTTTACAATGAAAACAATAATCTCAAGTGTATAATGACTCAGTGTCTTAATAGGCTACATGTTAAAAGGAAAGTGTCAATAGGATCCATTCAGTTCTGTGCCCATCAGGTTAATAGACTTTTCCACATTGCCCCCCTCTCCACATTAAATTGCCTACTTGGGTTTACAAGAGTTAAAGATAATGTGATATTGGCTGAAGAGAGGGTGCAGAATCTAAGATAGCTTAGCACTGAGTCCCGTCTATGCTCCTTCACCCTGCTCTCTGGTCCTTCTGGACATATAGTCCTTCTCCCTCCTCTGAAGATGGGAGTCATTTCTCTCTCAGCTCATGTGTTTTTTTGTCTTCAGTAGAACAAAATCTTGCTTTACCAAAATGAATTTATACTTCTGTCCCACACTCAATGGATTTTTTGGGGAACTTTATTTCTCCTGTACTGCTTTAGAAAGAAAGCAGAATGGTTAAAAAAAAAAAAAAATTCACATATTAGTTGTACATCACAATACTTTGTGATGTAACTCTGCCATAACACAAAGGTTGTAGAGAATATTTTATTTCAATTACTTGTTAATTAGCTATTTTCTATCATTTACTGATATTACAAAAACATTTCAATGAAATACACAATATTGTGAATGGATATTATGTTTTTCCAGTCACAAGTTGCAAAATAAGCTCTTGAGAGTTGGAATTTGTTCAAATCCATAAAATATGATGGAGTCAAGATTTCAATTTAGGTGTAAATAATTTCCGTGGCAGAATTCCTTCCACTTTGACACTCTGCCTCCAGCTGCACTTCATTTTTAATTTGGCGGGGGAGTATCATTTAATTTACTTGGCAAATTTCTTTTTGTTTTATTTCTTTTGTCAAATAACGATAAACTTAGTTGACTTCATGTTAGCAATATCGCAAATACCATATATCTGAAATCTAGTTACTTTTTTTATTATTTAAAAAATGTTTTTTAATTTATTTTTTTGGCTGCATTGGGTCTTTTTTGCTGTACGCGGGCTTTCTCTAGTTGCGGTGAGCAGGGGCTGCTCTTCCTTGCACTGTGCGGGCTTCTTATGGTGGTGGCTTCTCTTGTTGCTGAGCGCTGGCTCTAAGTGCATGGGTTTCAGTAGTTGTGGCTCGTGGGCTCTAGAGCACAGGCTCAGTAGTTGTGGTGCACAGGCTTAGTTGCTCCACGGCATGTGGGATCTCCCCAGACCAGGGATCTAACCTGCGTCCCCTGCATTAGCAGGCGGATTCTTAACCACTGAGCCACCAGGGAAGTCCGAGAAATCTAGTTACTTTCAATTGTGGTATTGCTGTGTATGACAACTAATTGTTCCAAGGATTAGTTTGTAAGTGGTGTTGATATATTAACTTACAATTTTTGCTTGGCCAGATTTTTTTCCCCATCCGTCTTGTTCTTGGTCTTATTTATTTGCTTTGTTTTATTGGTTCAGGAAGTTTCCCTGTACCTCAACATAGATGGAGTCACCAATCACAGTGCCTTGCCCCTCAACAAAGGGTGGGCTTAGAACACATGTTGGGCCCATTAGAATTCTTTATCCACAATATAAACCAATGAGAATCTTCCCTGAAACATCTTAAGGAAACTCAGTGGAAAAAAAAGCTAACTTCATCTTTGACAGCAAAACGTTAAACAAAATTTGCCTTAAACTGCCGATGGTTGTATTGCCTGGTTGCAAGGAGAAAAGATAGCTGTAAGACAAAACCAATATACAAAGGGAAGCAGAGACAGATACAGGGCTCTAAAATGACCATTAAAGACGCTAGATCCATTTGTTCCTGAAGTCACTCCAAGGGCGTAAGTACACAAATTCCTAAGTTTTTAAATCTAAATTTCATTGTGTTATTTTGTCACTGGTAACTGAAAGAATTTTGACAAATATAGAAATTATTTTCTGGAAGTATGCTTTCAAAGAGACAGTACATAAAATATGGTATGGACTAAGTAGAATGAAGGACAAAGATTCCTCTTATTCCCAATGAAAAATGAATAATCTTCATCATATGATAATTAAGCAGATGACCAATTATACTAATAGATTCTGCCTTTTGAAATTCAGACTTTACTTTCTCAAGCCTGAAATTTTAGAAAAGTAGCAGAAAATATCTCAATATTGGAGTGGGCTAATTATTTATGGAACTCTCTTTTCACAAAATAATAAAAAGACAAAGTCTTATTGAATTTGTGTTCAATTCTTTTAGTTTTGTATTTAGAAAAAAAAAAATGGAAATGTGCAGATGATACTAAATTCTTTCAGAGAATAAAATGCCTAATTCATGAGAAAAAATGATATGAAGAGTTCTTGACTCTGCATGTAAGCAGAAAAGTGATTTTCACTGATTTCGGGTTGTACAAGAAGTGTAAAGTAATTTATCTAGGAACAAAATTCACATTATAATTTTTTAAAAGAGGTCATAAAATAAAATAAAATAAAATAGTGACAGACTTTATCAAGCTGCTTACCTAGTCCAGAAAACTCTTAAATCTGCCGTCACATTTCTGCTGAGTGGGCATTTCACAAGGTCCCAGTCCTGGAATTTTAGTAGATAAAATAGGATGGTTAAGGGGATGGGAGGTGATGGGAGATTGGTGGTAAAGTTGCATCTATAGTTACACTTCTTTTTTTGGCCGCAGCTTGTGGCCTTGGATACAGAGCTCAAACTATAAATTATACAAGGATTTTCCACTGTACTGAGTGTCAGCGCCCCCAACACCCCTACACACACACCTTGTTCAAGGATCAATTGTAATGGCAAAACCTAGTAGGAAGACTTAAGTAAGCTGGGCTTAAGAATGACATCATAAATCTAGACTCTTCTTAGTGTGCCCCCACGTTTAAAATAAGGTTTCATCTTTTTATAAAAACTCATACTTTCAAGTTAGATACTTACCCTTGGAAGCATCGGTTCTATGTTCTAGGGAAAAGGAAGAAAGAAAGGCTAAAGGATCCAGAGGTATCCCAAACAACTGTTTTTGGTTTGTTTGTTTGGGGTTTTTGTTGTTGTTTTTGTTGTTTTTCCTGAAGCTTTCTTTTCATCTCTTTCCTTACCTAAGCTCCCTCAGCCCTACCAATTCAGCACTTGCATACGCCACCTGAAAAATTATTTTGGGATATGAAAACATGGAAGAGGAAGGAATTGAGAAGGGTTAAGTGTTTAAGAAGGAAAAACTAAACTAAAAGTGTACTAAAACTAAGAGTGCAGTTTAAGCTGGTTATCACTGTGGGAAACTGGACATCAGTCCAACTGTTCCTAATACATCTTAGAATTTTCTCCTTGAGATGAGGAAGAGCCTAAGAGTTGTATTAACAGTTACCCACTGATTCTTCCCTCCCATCCCCATTGCACAAAGGTTATCCCAGAAATAATTCACGCCCTCTGACATCACTTCTACTCTATGTGCCGGAAGAGCTGAGGGGGCTTGGTCAGCATCCCATTCAGTGAGAGCAGAGCAGATCAGGCAAAACAATTATTAGTCCTTTCCAAACTTGATTTAATGGAACTCTATTGATCATTTATTAATTCATTTTGCATTTATATTCCATCAATCTTTCCAAACCTAGGCCAATATTCTACTGCACTTTTGTATGGTAACTTGTATTTTGTCTGTTATCATAAATCATTTCTCTGCTACTTCTGTTTAGTGACGGTTATTGATTTCTTCTTCCAAGTTTTTGAGACATATGATTTCAATTTCCAAATATATTATTTGAAATTTTTTTACACTAAACTTATAAAATAACTCTGAAAAACATCAATAATTGCACGATGGCATATAATTCACCTTTTAACTTATTTTAAAAATTTGAATGTGCCTTAGCAAATATGTTTTGTTTCTTTTTATGTTTATATAGACTCTTTATAATTTCTCCCTAGGTCATTGGCTTGTATTTTATAATTCCATTATAATTTTCTTACTGTTGATTAATGTATTTCTTCCATTGTATTTTCTAATTTGCTATTGACATTATAAGGAAAAAACTACTGAAAATCTATATATCTGGCCAACTTCCTCAGCTCACTTATTACTTTCAGGCTCTAGCTGGATTTTCTTAAGTGTTCTAGGTAGACAAGTTTTTCCACAACTTGTTATTATTTCTATTTCTTGCTTCCTGCATTTACTAGCTTCAGGGAAAACTATGAATAATAGTGATGAGTACAGGCATCATGTTCTTATTCTTGACTTTATTGACAATGACTCTAGTACAGTATGTTCCCCAAGATATTAATAGATATGTGTAAAAGAATTTCACTGACCAAATAAGTGGAGGAAAATGTAAGTTAACATGCTTGTTCAGGGCCTGGCAACTAATTAGTCGTAGAAAGTTGAACTATTATTTTTGTATAATTTTTCCCTTTATCTCCATATCTCTTTGATTTCCTACAGCACATTCCCAAAGAATACTTTAATGTATTTAAAATTCACCTACAGAGGAATTATCATGGAGTTTTTATCTAATAATCCTTTGTCAGTTTCAGATATTTTAAATATTGGTTACTCCTGTGTCAGTTGTCGCATTAACTTTTTTCCTCATTGTACTTAATTGAAAGGAAATCTTTAATTTTAATATAAATTTATCAAATTAATAATTTTTTATGGATTTACCTTTTTGGTTTAAAGAAATACTTTATCATTCTTAATTGATCTTCTATGATACAAAGATGAACTTCTATATTGTTACTGTTAATTTTATTGTTTTATTCTTAGGCTTTTTTTTTCTAGTAACATTTCTAATCAATCTCTTATGTCCATAATTTTATTTTAATATATTTAACTTAATATTTTATTTATTTGCATCATCTCTCAATATTTCTTGACCAGTGCTTACAACGGCGAGTCTTTCTTATCAATCTATTCAAAGAATATGTTTGTTTCTACAGTCTTGAATTTTTGTTGTTGTTGTTGGTTTTGCCCTTATATTGATTATTTTTTTTCTTGATTCTTCAGTATTTTTATTGTTATTGTGTCTGTTGTATTTTTTCCTATGTTTTTCATTTGAGTAAATGAATTTAAACCTTTAGATTTTGTTTTCACAATTTCTTTAATAGTTGTCCCATATTTTGACAGACAGTGTTATCATATTACTTTAATTCTAAATATTTGTTAATTAGCTGCATGATTTCTTTTTAAGTATAAAGTGAATTTCCAATTATATGGATTTATAGTCTTCATTTTGGTCATCACTTTCTAATTTTATTGCCTTATATTTGGAGAATGTAATCTGATATTTATCTCTAGGAATTTATTGATGTATATTTCTGGCTTAAATAATGGTCTATTTGTGGAAATGTTTAACATATGCTTGTATATTCTGGATACTATTGCTTTTGGGATCAAGATGTCTATATTTCTTCATAGTTCAGGCATATTAGACTTGCTAAATTTTGATGTCTCTTCTTAATTTTGTCTAATGAAACAAATTATTAGCTAATGAAAGAGGTTTTTTAAAATTTCTAAATACTACTAATGCATCTAAACTTATTAATGTCTGTATTTTTCCTATAATTACACAAGTATATCAGCATGTTTTCATACCAAATCATATATCCATCTCTACAATTTTATTTTATTATATCATTTATCTCTCTTTTTCCCCTTTGTATGTAGTTTTTTTTGACAAGACTGAACTTAATCAAGGTATATGATCACCTTTTTTCATAGCTCTTGGAGTACGTTATTTATTTTTTTTAATTAATATCATTACTTAAGTACTTCCTATAGAAATATTTTCCATGTGGATTTAAGGTGAATCATATATGGTTTGTATTCCTGAAAATATTTTCACTGTATATTCATATTTCAGTGACATTTTATTAGGATCTAAAAGTTTACATCTAGGATCATTTTGTTTTCAGATAATAAAGTTGTTACTTAATGTCCTATTTCATCCAATGTTGCTGTTCAAAATTTAATGTCAGCCTGGTTCTTGTTTCTTTATAAAAGAGCACTTTTTTCCCCTCTCTCTAGAATCTCTCATAATTTTCTATTTGTCTTGGCATTCTTTAGTTTAGTGTTCATAAATTTCACTATAATAATGGATATTTCCTTTCATGTTTGCCTTCTATGCAAATTTCTAGCCTGAGATCTTTCTAATTTTTTTTTTTTTTTTTTTTTTTTTTTACTTTTGAGTCTTGCAGAACATTTGGTTTTGTCCAAAATGTCCATAAGACATTTTGTCCATGCCCAATGTCCTTAATATTTGGTCATATTTGGTCCTGTCTAAAACATCGATGGAGACATTTGATTCACTCCAAATTATCCATAACACATTTGGTCCATGGAATATTTGATCCTTAAGACATTTGGTCCACACCAAAATGTCCTTGGTATTTGGAGGACAATTCGGTCCTGTCAAAAAAACCCATAAGTTATTTGGTCTACGCCAAAATGTCTTCGATATTTGCTCCTATCCAAAACCTTTAGGCATGGACCAAATACGCTCATGGTCGTTTTATATAAGACCAAATTTAAAGGACCTTCTGGTGTGCACCAGATATCTTTTATACGTTTTGGACAGAATGAAATGTCTGCTAACCCTTCTGAGAAATAGATCTACATTAATTTTCAAACATCTTCTCCCACACACCCTTCCTCCCTTTCTTCCTTTATTTTTATTTTTGCTCTTGTTTTCTAATCAGTGGGTCTAATATTATCCAGATGATGGCCCTTGTGTTTCATTCCTCCATATATCTTATACCTCTTTTATATTTGATATCTTTAATGTTTTCCTTACGCCTAGATAGATGTATCCTTAAGTTATTCTTTACCTATATCTATCTCATTACTTATACTATCCATTGTATTCATTGATTCAACTAGTTTACAAATATTTAATCAATTTATACCACTAGCTTCTGATTCCTGTTTGAATTTTAATATCTTTCTTTTTTCTTTTTATGAATATGTATTTTAAATCCCTGGTATGTCTCTTCTATACTCATTTAGTATAAGCTGTCAACTTTAGTCTTTATTTTGAGGTAGCTATATGTTTAAGTATTTATTTTGTGTTTTAAGCTAATATTTTTCTAAGGGTCTCATCTATTCTGTCTGGTAATCGGGACTGGGGAGTGATTTACAGCCAGATCTCAGTCTTTATTAGCCCAGTGAGGTCAGAGAAAAGCAGCAGAGGAGAGCCCTAGGCAGGAAGCTCCAAGTACCAAAATTGTCTACTACTCTCTTGACATTTTTTTCTTTTTTAAATCAGGCAAGTTCTCACTTGAGAGTTTCACTTTTAAACTTTTGGGAATGTGATACAGGGAGAAAGAACTCAGTCAAATCTGGAGACTTGCAGAGGCAGAATTAGAGTAGTGAAGGCCATTACCAACAGTTATCTAAGATGTTAATTACTGTTCTCTTGAACCTACGGGAAAAGACATGTAAAAAGCAAAAGGCAAAACTTTAAAATCTGTCCTGCAGCTCATCTGGCCACCCACCTTCCTCACACAACTGTGTGTCAATTTAAGGCAATATTCAATTTCCCCTCACATTCATGAACTGTGTTCACTTAATAAGTAAATATAAGAAAAGAATCATATCTGGGATTCCACCACTCTGTGTGATTAAAATACTAGAAGAATTTGCTTCCAATAACATTCATCTTATAAGATCATATTTTATTTATATTATATAGTACATATAAGATGGCTGTATTTCTCTTATTATCCAACTACTATTACTTGGTAATTAATATTTTTCAATAAACATTTTCCTGTATACATTATATCTTCAAACTTCTAAAGTTATTTAGACCTCCAGATAGGAATAATTGTTTTAAAGGTCCTCAAAAGGCTTTGTACAACATGATTTCCTCATTCCTAGACTCTACATCCTGATCAGTCAATGTTTAAAGATTGCAACTTACTGATAGTAAAGTTTTAACTGTAAACAAACAGAGACTAAGATATATTATCTTTCTTAATAATCAAGGATTTTTAAAAAGTAGAATTCATAGAGTGATAAATGTAAGAATTACTGAAAATATTGAAACCAGAAGATCAAATTTGGACCCTGTAGAAGACACTTCTAAGTGTTATTTTAGTTTTTTCCAGTGAAGTTCTGTCAAAGACTAAAATGCTTTATTATTAAAGAAATGTATGCAATTAATAATACAGGAAAATAACATCTTTTAATGAGTTAGAAAACACATGCAAATTACACCAATGATTAATACACAATCTGTTTATGCTAAAATCAATAAACAATAAAAAGTTGATATATATTAAGATTAAATAACAAGCATGAAAACACTGAATGAATTCAGAAACGTATTATGAGAATGAATCATTTCCAATTCACAAAATATACTATCAACTTTATTTTTATTGATTCCTTTTTATTTCTTTTTTACTGATTCATATGGATTGTTTTTATTCTTCAAGTATAATTCCTTCTTAGATTCTTTAAGGAAAATTTTTAATAAAATGCTATCACCTAAAAATAAATATTCTACAACTGATCTGAATGCTGAATCTATTTGAATTTGCTTCAAGTCCAGAGTCCACGAACACTAAGCTACATCTTTAAGAATTTTTTCTTAAAGAAAACTGCCTCTCAGTATAGATTTTCATCAACATCAAAGAGAATAAGATCACATATATCTTAGCAGTGAAAGGAGAATTGTTAGAAATCTGTATTATAGACTAATTTAGTACATACATTACATGTAAATCCTTTAATGTAGATGTTGTAATAAGCTAAATCAGAATGCTAGTAGTCTGTGATTAAGCATCAAATATGATAAATTCATGTCAGGTAAAGAAAAAAATTAATGATTGACTGATAAAGTACCTCTCTCCTCACACATTTAATCATTGATCCCTTTTCTGAAATGTTTACTTAGCTTCTTCCTGAATTTTTATTGTCAAAATCTTTATTAAGTTAGACTTGGAAAACTAAAGTACAATTATATCTCTTCTGTAGTTGATTTTTAAAATAATTTTAGATCATTTTGCTAAGGACAATAAAATACATTATTCTATTAGTTTCATATTGTCTCTGTAGCAAATTACCACAACTTAGAGGCTTGAAACAACACAAATTTGTTATTTTAAAACTCTGGAGTTCAGAAGTCAGGACACACAGGGCTAAATTTCTTTCTGAAGTGTCTAAAGAAGAATCTATTTTCTCACCTTGAACAGCTTCTGGAAAGCATTCTTAGACTCCTGGCTCCTTCCTCCAACTTCAAAGCCAACAATGGCCATTGGAATCTTTCTCACAATGTCAACTCTGTTTCTGACTCTTGTGCCTCTTCCTAGATTAAGGCCCATTCAAATACTTTTAAACAATTTCTTCACTTTAAGATCAGTTGATTAACAACCTTGATTTGATCTGTGACCTTAATTCCTCTTTTCCATGTAATATAACATTTTCATAGGTTCCAGGGATAAGGGTGTAGACAGCTTTAAGGTTTGGAGTGGGATCGTTTTGTCTACCTCAATTCTCATTATAAAAATGTAACTCAATGATTATGTTTGTTATTCATTAAAAAAAAATATTGATCATCTACTATGCGCAAGGCACTATACTAGGTGCTGATGATACATGGTTCTTATTCTCAAGATGTATGGTGAATAATGAGAGAGTAAGGGATGTTAATATGTCATTAAAATACTGTGTGCTAAATATATGACAGTGAGAAGGGCAAAAAAATACACCAAAGGGGCCCTCATTATCCACTAGGGATGCAATTTGCTTTTTGAAGATAGTATATTTTAAATTGAAGTTCTAAGAAAAAATAGAAATATCCCATGCATGCATACATGGATGGATGTGTGTATATGTATATGTATGGATGTGCAAGCTTGCAATGCATATCCAGGTAAATGGAGCAATTTGTGCAATGATCCTGAGGTGGAATGGCATTAATGACAAATTTTAGGAAATAAAGTATCAAATGCCTCTATATTAGCAAACAGGAGATAGATGATAGTATTGTCAGTGGTAAACGTGGGATTTAAGAAAAAAATCAAATGGGGAAGAACCTTTCTTTCTACATGAAGAGAGCAACAATATCTTCAATTCTGAAGACTTTTGGTAGAGAATTAATTTAATCAGACCTGTTTTTAAGGGGATTATTCCAGAAGTTATTGGAAAATTAAATAGAGGTTGGGATAGAATTATGAAGGATTAAAACAAGCTCACAATTTGTTGAATAATCAAAAAAGAAGAGAATGAGATTCTCCAGGTGACTGAAGCAAAATCTGTTTGTAAAAAAAGTAGGTTATGACCTGTGAAATCTTTGCTCTAGGAGTACCTATCAACGGTTTTCCTAGCATGGACAGAGGACCCACCTCTTCATGGCAAGGTGTTCAGTCCACAAGAAAGTGCAAGGTTTTGTTTCACATCAGGTTAAACATTCTAGATTGTCAAAAAAGTGTGGATTGCAATGGTTACAAACGTGTCTGTTCAAGTCATGTGTACCATAGGAATGATGGTTTTTAGTGTCCACAGCTAAAAATCTCTAGAAACTCCAGTTAATATATATATATGTATATATATTTTTAATTTCCCATAACTGCATGTGTGGACATTGTCTTCATTATCTGAGCCCACATTTAAGTAGCTCCTTGCCCTCAACAAGCTTCTACATCAAAACTGTATGCTAAATTATTTAAGAATTAACCTATTGAGATCATTTTCTCTCTAGCTAATCCCAGCACATTCAAAGAGACAGGAAGATTATTTTCATTGCTGTGGGTATCAAGAGCTTATTTTATAACTATAAACACAAGAATTTCACTCTGTTTTTTTCTCTATTAAGTGTAATCAATTTTCTAATTTGCCTTTCATGTATTGAGGGAGAGTTCTTATGTTAAAAAAGACATGAGAAGTATATAAACACAGTTAATGTCTTAAAATTTTACTGAGCAACAGGTGGCATTAGCAATCATAAAAAAAGGATTTTTTCCAGATTTTGGACAAAATTGTAAAAAACAAATATGATAGGAGAATGGTTATACCAGTCTCAAGCTGCCAAGAAATATTATTAAGCCATGCACTCCAAATCCAGCAAACTAGAAGAGAAGAGGTCAGCTAAAAGGGCAGTCAGATTTCACTTAGGGAAGAAGGTGGAATGCATGTTCTGTGAGGAATTTTTTTTTAAATTTGATTCTTCAAAAGGAGAGTTTTTAAGGCACAGTGAAATGGGTCAGTAGAGACACAAACTCACAAGAAAAAGGAGAAAAGATGAAAGTCGTAAGAATGGAAGCTTAGGATAGGAAACATGATTACTGAATTGCATTTGGTATGGCATTCAAGGCTAATAGAAATGAGAAATATTCTGAATTGACTGGTCTTGACTAGTAGAATCCAGGAAATATTTTGTTCCAGTTAGCAGCTGAGGTCTTCACATAGGTTTTCAAATAGAGCATTAATAGGAAATTGTTCAATGTATCTGAGGATTATGACAATAATAACATCGCATTTTTATTACATACGGTTCCCAACTTATGATGGTTCCACTTACAATTCATCCACTTTATGATGGTGTGGAAGTGATATGCATTCAGTAGAAACCCTACTTCAAATTTTGAATTTTGATCTTTTCCCAGGGCTAACAATATGTAGTATGACACTCAGCTTGCAGTCAGTTATCCAGTCAAGAAGGTAAACAACCAATACACTTAACAACCCTTCTGTACCCAGACAACCATTCTGTTTTTCACGTTCAGTACAGTATTCAATAAATTACATGAGATATTCAACACTGCAAAATAGGCTTTGGTTTGATTATTTTGCTCAACTGTAGGCTAATATAAGTGCTCTGAGCATGTTTGAGTTAGGCTAGGTTAAGCTATAAGTGTATTACATGTATTTTTGACTTAAGATATTTTTAACTTATGATGGGCTTATTGGGATATAATCCCATCAGAAGTTAAGAAAGATCTCTATATATTAATAGATTTATATTCGATTAGGTTATTAATAGATTTATATTCCATTAAATTGGGATTTTATTGGGGGCAGAGTAATTTTTATCTCGAAGTTACTAATATCTTGTTTAGTGCTTAGCAATAGTAAGTTCCAAGTGAAGTTTTATTAAAGAAAATAAATGAATAAATATTTATGAGTTTATATTTTCCTTCAATAAATATTATTGATCACTTACCAGGCATTGTTCTATGCCTGAAGATAAAGTAGTGAATAAATGCCATCGTATCTTCTCTTTTACTTATTGCCATATTGGTACAAGTGGAATTTTTCAACGTTTATATTAATGTGTCATGATTAGTGTTTTGTAATGAGGTAGAGAATATGCAAAGATTTTTCTGGATTTTGTATTTTGATAAATTCACTTCTTCAACATAAGTATGTAAACACACAGCTAAATATGTGTATATGTATACATATATGCATGTGTAAAATACATATGTATATATTTGTGTATATGTGTAAATATATATGTTTCACATTTAGAAGAGTAACATCGACACATGAATGAACATATTGAAATATGTTCTTATTCTTTTAGCTTTGTATAAGGCAATAAAATACTGAAATGTTAGAATTTAGCTAGTTTGTCTAACTCTGTCTTCCTATACGTGGGGAGAGACAGATGTCAGGATGATGTCAGCCAATGATTATAAGAATCTCTGATTTTAAAAGAATATATTAAATTAAATGGTATTTGTAAACATTTAGATATTCTAGATAATTAAAAGGTGACCAGAAAATTCCTATATTTTCAACGATTTACACTGTGTATTTAATATGCTTTGGGTATTGTTTTTCTGTACTATTGAAACTAAGAAAACTAAATAATAGCTCTGTGTCAATCTTTTTGCATTGAATAGCTTTCAAATAGGTATGCAAATATTACAAATAAAACTTTTGTTTTTTAATGATTCCTACCATGGATGCACTTACAGGGCTTAGAATTATTCTGCAAGTCAGCCTCTTTTGTTTTTCCCTACAAATTTATGTATTTTCTCTTTTTGAAAGGATCTCATATGGTAGGATTTTATATAATGTTGAGGGTATTTTGCATGATGAGACATTGGCAATTAGGATTAATATCTTCATCTTGGCAAGTAGAGTGATCAAATGGAGAAGGCTGGAACTCAGAGAAGGTTTCTAATTGATTGTAGGCACATAGGCCCCCCTGTTTAATGACATGACACTGGTAAAGTTTAAGGGCTATCAATTTGGAACCGATTAGAGGAAAACCTTCCCATAGTGTGGTGACCACTGGCAAAATACTCTGCATCAGGAAATCAGCCAGAAAAATACTGTAGCTGCACCTTAAAATGGACTATATAATTTTATGGCCAGTGTAACATGTGTAGTTATGAAAGTTAAAATAATGATGGGTAAAATAAAAAGAGGTAATTAGATATCACACTTCAATGCATTAACCATTTATCCACAAGGGCAAGAGAAGTGCTTCTTCTCTAACTGATTCTTGTAAAAAATCATGTTTGAGTTTCTATGCTTTAGTAAGATCTATTTTATTTTGCTATTGCTAAAACATCATTTGTGGCTTTGTGTTAAAAATGGCTTACAAATGTGTTTGGAAGGACATGGTATCTATATCTAACACTTGGTACAGTGTAGGCACTCAGGCATCCTATAGCCTTTATTTATGTTTCAGATTACAGCAGTTTGGGGCTATAAAATAGTTTCAATCTCACTTATAACCTCTGTTTCTCTGCCGCCATTATAAGTCTTTTCAACACTTTCAAAATTTCATGCAATTTTCTTTTTCTGGGTGCAACAAGTGATAATATAATCCTGATATAAATTATGACCAATCTTAGGAAGCTTTCAGAGAGTATCATTAAAAATCATAATTTAGAGGAGGCTCTACTTATGGTTTTTAAGGCCTCCAGTTATGTAAATAAGAGGGAAAAGTGTTTGAAATACTGTAAAAGTAGTCTAACTGTAGGTAGTGAAATTGACCCAAATACTAGGCTTTCAGTCAGCCTCTACTTCATGTAACACTGTAATTCAGGAGGACCTTACACATTATCTAATGCAAATATTCAACCAATGCACGTGTTAGGGAGAAAATAATTTTCCTCTACCCCTTTTAGGTTCTTCTGGCTGTTCTGAGAATTCAATTGACATGAGAGAGATCAAAGAAAAAAAATCAAACAAAACGCTTAATAACAGGTATATATGGCAGAGACCCAGAAAAATTGAGAAATTCACCAAAATGGCTGAAGCCCTCACCTTGAATACTATCTTTGGCTAGAGACAAAAGGGGATGTTGGGGGTAGTGTTTTGGATTTCAAAGGGGAGGAAGACGATTCATATGAAAAAGCAAATGTTCGGTAAATAAAAGTTTGCTGGGCCATGCAGAAACAATAGGATACAGAGTGGACTCTTATCTCTAGGCCCTGTCAAGTTTTCCCCACCACACCTAGCCCATATTTTTTGCAGATATCTCCGCTGATAGCTCTATTCCAGGAACAGCCCCTCTATCTAAATTCTTTTGGCAGGTTGGGGTAAGGTCAAAAGTTCTTTCTCAGTCTTTTGGGCCTTGGTTGTTTTCAGCTTGAAATAATCTGCATGCTGAAAAGACACATTTTGGGGTGGCCAATTTTACTCATCTACAAATGCAAAATAAAATAATTTAAAAATAAATAACATATGACAGTTAAATAAATAATAGGCTAGATTGAATGTACTATATCTCTTGCACGTCACTAAATTAGCTTCAGCAATCAGCTCACAGTCTCTTTTATGATGGGTCATTGCACTATTTCCATAACATTTTATACTAGCAGTTTTTCTTTATTGAATGCTACTTATATGTGAAAAGCTGTATTTGATAATTTATCTGCTTTAACTCAGTTAATTGCCACAATACATTTGCATTATATAATTACCTCACTTTATAGCTAAATGAATTAAAGCAAAGAGAGACAAGATGACCCAAAGGTCACCAGTTAGTTCATGATAGAGTTGGGATTCACTCTCAGACTGAACTCAAAAGCTCGTACTCCCAGTTACTGTGTTTACAAACCTACACTCAAATTTATCTCACTGTGGTACAGCTCATGTGTAGACACCAGTACATTAAACTTTTTAATGGAAGAAACCACAATTTACCCAACTTTATATGCCTGTCATTCATCACAGGTGCTCATGCATAGTGGTCCTGCCACTTGTGGGCTGTGTAATATTGGGAAAGACAATTTACTTCACTCTGCCTCAGGCATATCATCTGTAAAATGAGGAAAAGTTTAAAAGTATGCATTGTAGGACAAAGGGAGGGAAAAGAGAACAGAGAACAAGAATCGAAAAAAATTGGCAGTTATCTGAGGGTGAAATATTTGAAAAACTGTCTTGCTGAATTTGCTATGTAACAAAATATTGCCACAGTATTCACATGGGCTATAGAGAGAGACTCTTTCTCTGGCAAATTCACATCTGAAAGTATGAAAGAGAAAGAGAGAATTAACATATATTAATTATTAATTAAGGAGAGCCTGTGATCTTGGGGTAGATAGACAATAGTCAGTTAATGGTTGCATATTGACAAAATTTTTGACTGGTGGTCTCTAAAGTAGGAACTATTTCACCCCATGGGCTGAAGAAGAAAATTCTAGAGATTCTGTTCACATTTACATATTTAGTGTTATAGCTATTTAGTTTAGAATTTAAAATAATTAATAAACTTTATCTACATTTATCATCTGATTTTTAAAAAATGAGCTTATAGTAAATCAAACAAGTTTAGAACAGAATAAAAATACATGTTAAGAATGCAAGCATCTACAATGTGAAGATATTCTATTAGTTTTATCTTACGTAGCCCTTATAAAAATAAAACTGGTAATATATTACAAGATGATTCTTGGGTTCTATTTTTCTTGATTTATGATAAAGGAGTAATGTACCATTTAGCTGGAACAAAGTCAAAGGAAATAATAGAAATAAAATGATTTCTTAAGACTCAAACTATGTGTTTGTATCACTCTCAGTTATATACTACCCTAGTGTATATAGAATTTAAATCAGCTTAGGGAAAAAAGAATGGCTTAAATTGTGACTTGAGGGATGGAATAAAAAAGAAAATAAGAATTCTTAAAACAATGCATTCTTTGCTACCCATGAACTACAGCAAACTAGGGAAACTGTCATCAACAATATGCTCTAGAGATAACCTTTAATCATTTCTCAGGATCGCATGAACTTTGAAAATGTCAAGGAACAAGTACTATAGCCTTTTCAGAATGGAATTTGGGTGCCTGTAGTCATCCCAGGAAGAGTTTTTAGGAAATCATTGCTGTGTTTCTCAACAAATGCAGTTAGAGTATGAAATTGGATTTTTCTTTTGGATAGCTATGCAATTGAAAGACTTTTGTAGCCAGTCTATTAAACTTTCTATCTGTCCTATGAAATTTAGGAAAGTATAGTATTATAGTATTGTGCATAATATAACCAGGAATTTTAATTATCTTGCAAAAGTAATGCTACAGTGAAAAGTAATTTTAAATTAATTCTCAGTTGTAACTTGGTTGATTCAAGCAGAAAAAGAGATCCCACTCTTTTGAACATATCTTTATATAAAAAATGGTTATTTCCATACTACATTTTCATCTCCTTTTTCAAATATTTATAACCAAACACAAATAAAACTTGGAATGAATTTTTGATAATATCTGTTTTGCTTGATTGAACTCTTGCCTTAAAGTCCAAGTAAATGAAAGATTAGTAGGAGGACGAAGAGGAGGAGGAGTAGGAGGAGGAATGGAAACTGCTTTGTGTCTCTGAGTGATGACACCAAGAAAAAAAATACAGTGTATTATTACTTCATCAATTGTCTTAGCAGAGTTATGTCTTACAGTAGTTACCACATATGTCTTAGAGTAGTTGAAAGTATTTTATGCTCTCAAATTATTTATAACAATAACCTAATCATTAGGGTCTACCGTACCCCACATATATAGTTTTTAATATACAATCCAATTGTAAATGTATTATAATGCATATAGCTGCATGATGATTATAAGACAACATTTGATACATTTACAATGGGTTTGAGCTAATGATTTCAGAAATATAAAATGACACGTAATTCTATAATGATGTTTATCATTCCTGGTATCTTCACACAAAGGTTGCTATGGTTTGAATATTTGTGACCCCCCAAAATTCTTATGTTGAAATCCTAATGCCCAATGTGATATTATTAAGAGGTGGATATTCTGGGAGGTGCTTAGGTTATGAGGGTGAAGCCCTCATAAATGGGGTTGTTGTTCCTTTAAAAGAGACTCCACAGAATTCTCTTGCCCCTTCCACAAAGTGAGGAAACAGTGAGAAGTTGGCAGTCTACACCCCAAAAAAGTATCTTCACCAGAACCTAACCATATTGCTACTCTGACCTTGGACTTCCTGCTTCCACAATTGTGAGCAATAAATTTCTGTTGTTTATAATTTTTCCTATCTGTAAAATTCTGTTATAGAAGCCTGAACAGACTAAGACAAGTGTGTTCCTATGTTGTAAGCTCATCTAAGATAGAATCTAGTGACTACATCCAGTTTAGGCACCTGGCATTCTCAAGGTAGACAAGTTTATTTTCCATAGGTTCTTATTTATTTATTCAACCAGTATTTACTAAGCATGCTTACAAACAAAAGATGCATGTTTTGTTGCATACAGAAGAATCTTTCATATGTATATAGATAATAGTGGGACACAAAGAATTGAATAATACAGTGACGATGTAACTGCTAATAGAAATAATAGAAGCTGGTATTTAGGGAAGGAGTTTACTATGACCTCAATCTAACTTTCTGGTAAGAATCTTTTAGATCAGTGATTTCCAATGTCAAATTTTTGAGTGACAATTTTTGTTTCCAAATTACTTGATTGCAGAGGAATTAGGAAGAGGTTCTAGTATGCTAAGAGGCCAGTGTCTATCTCAGAGAGGGCAGACTGCCAATTGTTAAGTCACTACCAGCACCCAAGATCTTTTTCCATTCTGTGAAATTTTGCTGGTCATATTCCCTCATCAATATCTAAGGAAGGGACTTCCCTGGTGGTGCTGTGGTTAAGAATCCACCTGCCAATGCAGGGGACACAGGTTCCAGCCCTGGTCTGGGAAGATCCCACATGCTGCAGAGCAACTACGTCTGTGCACCACAACTACTGACCCTGCGCTCTAGAGCCCGCAAGCAACAACTACTGAAGCCCACATGCCACAACTACTGAAGCCCATGTGCCTAGAGCCCATGCTCCACAACAAGAGAAGCCACCGCAATGAGAAGCCTGCACACCACAGCAAAGAGTAGCCCCCTCTTACTGCAACTAGCAAAAGCCTGCACACAGCAATGAAGACCCAACACAGCCAAAAAGAAAATTAAAAAAAAAAATTATATATATCTAAGGCAGATGGAGATAGAAGTTGGCCTTATTTCTAAAGGAAAGCACTCTACAAGTTGTATCAGGACTGGCACTTTGGAGATTCTGCTTGAGGCAAAAAGCTCTGGAAAGGAATATCTCTGTTAACTCTATTTTCCTGAGTTTTGTTATACATAACACAGACAAGTGACACAACAGAAAACATGAACTAACAGACCATACTTGTGGAATGGAAGGGTGCTTTATGAAATAATTTATACAATCAAAATGTATTAAAAAAACTTTTTGAAAAACCTGATGTAGCCAAGAGCCAACATTAGAATTCACACTTTACAAATATATTTGAAGTCTTATATGTCCCTTTCCTGAACAAATTCTCCTGTCTACCAAGAACTAACCATTACCCTTATTCCAATGCATTTTCATGCATATCTTTGTATTTTACTACATTTAAATTCATCCCTAATGAATTTAATATATTCTTGATTAGTAGGTACTGTTTGCATTTTTATAATCTAAATTCATGGTATCTTTATTTTAAACTTGCTTTCTTCACTCTTAACTTGTTATATTTATTTATGTTGATATGACAGCTATACTTTGTTTTTATTTTGACTTCAGTCTACTATTTTGCTGCATAAATATTCTACAGTATATTTACCTGTTCTACTGGTGTGAGTTTAGTTCCCCTTCCCTCACTTTTTCACTCTTGTAACTTTTTATTATAAGCCTTCATGTTTCTTTGGGATTACAGAACTACATAACCTATAACTGGGTTATAGGATATGCATATCTTTACCTTTATTTTAGTAATATACTCTGTAAGCACTCCAGTGAGTACTATAGGGAGGAGTCTTAGAGTTGATGGGTGTTCTATTAAATATTTAAGGCATAGATGAGGGTATTATTTTTGGAAATAGACATATAAATCTATAACTAAACTGGACATAAATAAACTTCTTAAAATATGCTGCCTTTAAATGCATTTATCTTTCAAAGTAATTGTTCACCAACATCCAGAGAATATTTTTGATTAAAATCAGGTAACCTTTATTTCCATCATCAATGTACTTGCTGGTCCACTAATATTGTTAACTTGGTCAAATCTAAATCATATTAGCAACAACTACATTTGCATTTATTAGTTTCATTTTATGTATTTTTGAATATTTAATTATCTAACTTTTTGAAAGAATTTTAATCAGGTCTGAACAGAAACCTTAAATTTTTAAAATTGCTAGTGGCAGAGGAAACATTTTCAATACAAATTTTCACTATTTCCTACACATTTGTGATTGCATTTACATTTAAAAATATTTCCTCTACCCTAACCCCATTGGACCTAATTAATCAAATGCATCCAATTTTGGAAAATTAGTGTGTCTTTTTAAAAGATTGAGATTATACTTCTAAGCATTTAACTTGTAAATTTCTACCTCTTGAAAAATGATATTAAAATTATATGGAAAATGTAGCACTAAGCACTTTTTTTTCTGTACATGTCATGACAAATATTAGTATTGTGTACTTTCAGCATAAAAGGAGTTGACAAATTGTCAGAAGTCATAAATGCATAGAGTTAAAGAAGTTTCTTGTAATTTAGTCCCATCCTTTCTTGTAAAGGTTTTTCTTCTTGAATTACTAACAAACACAGTTAGAATTGAGGTGTTAAGAGTAAAGATTACCAAAAAGAATGTTGATCAGATATTTCTATTTTTTTGTTTTCAAGACTATCACTAATTTGATTGTCTTCATGATTTCATCATTTAGTCAAATATCTTAGGGCAATTGTACACTAACAAATCAGAGAATTACAAATAAAATGAGGCCAGTCTTTCATTTAAGTCAATATGTCTGTAGTAATATCAATAATTATACAGAGAAAGGAACAATCATATTTCCCTAATTTCCATGCAATTAAACTCTCCTGAGGAATTCAAAATCTGACTTCTTGAAAAAAATGTGCCTCGCTGTGAATTTAAAATGTCTTTTCATTGTATCTCAGCACTGGAGAGTGTATTTTAAGTTCTTAAAATACAAAAGGTAAATTTCAAACAGTCTTTCAGCATGTGAATATTGCTCAATAGTAGATAAAATAATAGTCTCCAAAGATGTCCAAAGAAAGTGTCCCCAAAGAGGCTTAGATGTTTCTCAGCCTTGGAATGTGTGAATATGTGAGGTTATGTGACAAAAGGAAGTAACTTAAGGTTGTGGATGGAATTAATGTCACTAATCATCTGACCTTAAAATTGGGAGATTATCCTGTATTAGTAGAGTAGAACCAGTGTAACCCCAAATGATCCTTAAAAGTAGAAGAGGTAGGAAGAAGAGGAAAACCAGAGAGGTTGCTGCATGAGCGGACTTGACCCAACATTGCTGGCTTTGAAAATAGAGGAAGAAGATGGGCCATCAGCCAAGGAATGTGGGCAGTCTCAAGAAAGCTGAAAAGGCAAGGAAATGGATTTTATCCTAAGCCCCAGATGGGACATAGACCCACACCTTGATTTTATAATAATCTAGAGATACATTATGAACCTCTGACCTCTAGAATTTAAGATAACAAATTTGTATTGTATAAGCCACTAATTTTTTGGCAATTTTTTACATCAACAATAGGAAACTAACACTGCCCCAGAGGATATTTAATGTTTTTTTTGTGTGGCATTTACGATATTTCAATGAATAGAATGTTAATCTACAAATATTTCATATGTTGGAATGTATACGTGAGTCAGGAAATTTATCCCACGTTCAGACAAAATTCACAGACATAATGTTTTATTCAGAAGCTTGGATTACCAAATAACCACAGAAATTAGAGACAGGCAGCACATTAATTCTGGGTTCAATATTTGGAGGAAGAGAGTCACCTTTAATTTATGCTGGTTCACAGCTTTACTTGAAATTTTTCAAAAAAAGAAAAAAAATCAATATTTCACAGAATGTTCATGTTTTCTTCAATAGAACACAACCAGTTGCAGTACAAATTTACCTAATGAATTCCCAACCTACCAGAGTGAGCTCTACTCACATAAAAGGCACAGTCAAAACCTATGCACAGCTTTGTTCCAAAAGGCTCTTTATACTTTAGTTCAACAATGCAGGAAACTCAAGATAAAAATGATATTATTAACTGGATATAGAGAGTTCTCTGTTAAAACCATAAAACGGTTATGCCAACATGAGAGTCACTTTAATGTACTCACCTCAGGCCATTTACTTCTTCACCTCTGTCAGAATCTCTGCAGAACATCCACATCGGTACATAACAGATGCATCCTATTTTCTGTAGCTGACAACAAAGAAACAGACGGGAACACATCCTGAACCACAGGCCAGAAACACTCGTGTTTTTCACTAAAACTCTTCCATGCCTTAGGCGCCTCCTAACCTAGAATTCTGAGTAAAGGACAACCATAACTCACAATTTTGCCTCAGGTATCTCAAAGAATTTAAGAGTATGAAGACATCTAAGTAAAGTTAGATTAAGAGTCCCAGTCTCCAGAAATTCTTCTGTTTGCAAAGTTATTTACATTTCTGCGCCTGTGACCTGTAAATAAAACTAAAGAGCCGCTAGAATGAAAACATGTCTTTGGGAAACTGTTTTACAGAATAGGCACAAGAGAGGCCTGAAGGGTCCTTACCATCTTCTACCATGTGTTTTCTAACCTTTGTTGCAAAGGAAGAACATGTTTCTTTGTATTCTGTCCTTTACTTATACAAGAATTATTGTTAAAATTCCATTCTGTAAATAATAAACACAAGGCTTTAACCTTTTATATATATTTAATTTCATTGATGAATGAGAAAAAACAAATATTGAGGAAGCAAAGGCAGTTTTAGTTACCAAAGAGTGAAAAATGGGAACTGTACCAAAAACTATAATCAAAAGCAGTGGTAGCAAATATAACTATAATCTTCTAAAACAACCCAGGTAATATAGGTGTGTAAGTTGAAAAAAATAGTGGTGATAAAATATTTTGAAATACTGTTTGAACATTTAAGTTTGTGTCTCTAAATAATAGGAAATGTAAGAAAAATAATATTTGCACATCTTCCCGTCTCTAAGAATAAAGTGTATATGTGGTCATTCTTAGTTCTCACTTACCATATCACACTTTAAAAACCTCTCACCCTCATTTAAGTCCCATTTTAAGTGAACAGAAAAATCATTCAGGTACATTTAATTTGTATCTCCCTGCAGAACATAAGGATATAGAGTTGACCCTTGAGCCATGCGGAGGTTAGGGGCACTGACCCCCCAAGCAGTTGAAAGTCCATATATAACTTAGAGTGGACTCTGTATATAGGATTCCTCCATATCCTCGATTTAATATCCAGGAATTCTATTAACTTTGGATTATTTAGTCCTACAGTAGTTATTGAAAAAAATCCACATATAAATGCAACCACAGAGTTCAGATCCTTGTTTCTCAAGAGTCAACTGTATTCAAGAGAAGAAATAAAGGACTGATTAAAGATAAAGAAATACAAGTCAAAGAAGAGATCATAAAATCTAAAATTATGATAACATTAAGTTTATGTTTATAAAACAAAGGTAGTTTGTCTTTATCTTACAGTATAGGCTGGACAAATAGGTTGATAAAGCGTTTTGTTGGTTGTAGCATATGGAGGGACATCGGAGAGCTGTATCTTTTCCTTTTCTGACAGTTGGCACACTTAATTCAGGTACCATCAGGTCTTACCCGAGTTACTTTAGTAACATCGCATCTAGGACAATTGCCTCTGATTTATGCACCCATCCCTATGAAAAAAAAAAAAAATTTATCTGTCTCTATTAGTGTTCTCCTTTTTAAAGTAAACAGCAATAATAAATGATTACACCAGCTGCAGTTGATTAAAATCTATCTATGGAACCCACAATTGTGGAGAATATAGTGCCATCACTTTATTACATGAGACATTATCTTTTAATCCCATCTCTTTCTGGAATATCTCCCCATAGGTAGAGTTAAACCCTAAAGTTCCTACAGCAGATAATGCTTCCTTGAATTAGAGAATGTAAGGAATGTGTGCCATATTTTATATGTCTGCCATCCTATGATCAGTGTCTCTTTTTATTTGCATCCCCTGAGCTTAGTATAAAGAAACATTGTTAAAAAGTAATGGACGGATAAATTAAAATTTCCCTCTCCTATATAGATTTCTTCTCTACCACATTTTGTGTTCTCCTATCACATAACAGGCATATCCCAATATTCCTATCTAGAACAACAATAATCACTAACAAAGACTCTCCACTTGACCAAACTTTAGTCAGGCTCCTCTGAGCATTTTTCAGACTAGGCATCATCTTTGGGCTTCCATGTCCATCCTTGAAGAGTCTACTTTTGGCAAGCATCCTGCTAAAGCAATTTGTAGAGAATCTCCTACCTCTGTTATCTGATCATCCTCAATATCTGATCAAATTCCTCTATCCCACACCATCATTTCCCAGGTGTATCTGATCACCCTGGCCTACCTTCAAGCAAGAATTCTGTCAAGTTAGTTTAGAAAGAATCCCCTTACCCTTTATGCCTCTTCTCAGTAATTTTCCATCTAGCAACCCTCTTCCCCCAACTGCTCCTTGGCTATCAATCCCCATTTTCCTCTTTTGTATATAGAGTTGAGCCTGATCGCTCTCCCCTGCTGAGATACTCGTGACACCTGTGGTGATAGGTCTTACCTTTTTAATAAGCATCAAAATAACTTACTCTTTAACACCACCACCAAAATGAAAAAACTAAAAAAAAAAAAAAAAAAAAAAAAATGGCCACTGTTAACCCTTTTCCCCAATAGCTGAAGCACTATTTCTTTGTTTCTTACTTCAGCAAAGTTCCTCACAGAATTGTCTACATTTGGCCTCAAATTCTTCTCTACCAGCTCTCTTTTAAACCCACTTTAATCAGGATTTCACAGCTACTATTCCACCAAAACCGTGCTTGTCAAGATCACCGAGATGGAGATATTTGATCCAAGTCTTGAAGGAGGCAACAGAGAAAATTACTCAAAACTACTGCCTAAGAGAAAGCAAGGGAGACAGTGAGACTCCGTGTAGTAGAAGACATGTTCAGAATGGAAAAGGTATCAGAAAGAGGAAGCATTTTATGTTATGAAGATATTGTCAACTCTACCTTGCCCTTAGAGAATTTGGAACAGAGCAGTGATATGGTAAGGAGATTACCCTGGCTATGGTACTGGTACTGACAACAGACAGAAGTAGAGATGGCTGGAGGCAGGGAAACCAGTTGGGAGGCCATGGAATAACAAGGAACTAGATAACATTGCCTTTGGTCCCAGTGGTTTGGGGTAGATGCGGGTAGTAAACCGTTGAGGGAAATTGGATGTATTTTCAAGGTTGAGGCAACAGGATTTGCTGAAGAAATTGACATAGAGTGTGAGAAAATGAATCAAGGACAATTCAAAGGTTTCCTCGTTATCAATGGAGAATATGGTATTTCCATTTTCAGTCCTACAAGGGGATTGGATTTACGGGGAGACTTCAGTGTGGGAAATGTGAAGACAAGTACAATATGAAGTGGGAGGTAACTTTTCCTTAGTTAGGAGAAATTGAAGCATGTTTCATGCTGAGGATAAGGATCCAGTTATAAAGGAAAAAAAAAAATGGATCAGAAGAGAGGTGAGAAAATTGCCTGAGAAATATCCCTGTGGAGGAAAGTACAGATGGGATATAATGTATAAGTGTGGATTTTGGACTTGAAGAAGCACATGGAAACTCAGCAGGGAGATGTGTTTTCACCTTAATTACTCTTTCAGGAACACCTTTTTTGAAACGTCATTATTGAAATATCTTCCTAATGCTTTTCATTGTTGAGGTATATGTTACATACTTTGAAACGAACAGTTATTAAATATAAGTACTATAGGTTTTGACAAATGCATACATCCATGTAAAGTGTGCTTTTATTAAAATATAGACATAGCTCCCTTTGTCTCAGTTTCCAATCAACAACATCCCCATTCTCACCAAATCCCTGGGAGCAACTTCTCTTCTGCTTTCTTTCACCACGAAACAGCTTTGTCAGTTTTAAACTTGATAAATGAAATGATAAAATATGAACTCTTCTGCTTGTGGTGTCTTTTGTGAAACTTAATGCCTTGGGATTTATACACGTTAAGTGAATCAGTAATTTGTCGTTTTTATTCCAGAGTTGTAGTACATTGTATGAACATACACATATTATTTATCTACACCTGATGAGAGATATTTGGGTTGTCTTCTGATTTTTGGTGATTATGAATGAATTTGCTAGAAATATTATTGTAAAATTCTTTATATTGGCTTATGATTTCATTTCTCTGGATTAAATGCTTAGTCGTAGAAAGGTTGTATTATAGGAAAGGTATATTTTTAGCTTTATAATAAATTACCATATTGTTTGCTAAAATGATTGTTTTACACTCTCCCTAGCAATGTAGAGTTCTGGTTGTTACATTCCTCACCATCCCTCAGTTGGATGTGTTTCTCTATCTTGTTATAGATTTAACTACATTTCACTGAAGATGTTGAATACTTTTTCAAATGCTTGTTTAACTATTTGACGTTTTCCTCTGTGAAGTGTTTCTTCAGGTCATTTTAATTGTTGTTGTTCATTTCCTGGTTTGTCTCTAACACTGGAGTTGTTTTATGCATAATACATATTTCGGGATTCAGACATATGTATTATAAACATTTCTCCCAGTCTATTGCTTGCCTATTCATTTTTTAAATGTGTTTTCTAAAATGCAGATGTTTGAATTTTGATAAAGTCTGATTTTGCTCCTCTAAGATGATAAAGTAATCTTCTATGACTATGGCTGAGAGAGGAAGAAGGAATGTCACTGGGGCTGTTTTGCATGGGAGGTGCAGGAGCTGTGGCCACCTCCTGCTATCATATCATGGTCAGAGCAATCTGGCAGTGGGATAAACTTGAGGTGTTGGCGACATTTCGGGAAAGCTTCAGCAAGGTGTTTTCCTATGGAGGAAGGCTCCAGTTGCAGTTCTAAAAAAACCAAAGGTCCAATGCCCCTCCCCCATCCCCACCTCCCACAGACTAAGGTGCCCACCCCTAGGTGCCCAGTTGTTCTCTTCCTCAACCTCAGAGATTCAGTTCCTTGTGCCTGGACCGTTCTTCTGTTCAATCTCCTTTTCAGTGACCCCAAACTTAAACTCAAACATCATTTACTCCAGAAAACTTTTCCTTGACCTGCCCCCACTCCCCAAGACATCCCCCCCAACTTCCACCACCATCATTTAATCCTCTTTAACGCTTGACACTTCTCATTATCTTTTTAAAAAAATAATGTCTCTACTCTCTCTATTCTGTTTCAGAATCATGTCAATTTGTTTTTCACTGTACTCCCAAACCGAAGCAGCATTCCACGTTCATTCTTTTCTAACTTTCATTCTCGTTAAAAAATCAACTCTTTTCAAAGTCCATTTGTGTAAATGTGTTTTAGAGATACTTCCTTTTAACTGAAAATATGGTATAGGAAACTACGTGACTTCAACAAATAAAGGGTCCTGAACCACGAAAAGCCACAACAGAACAGGTAAATAACTTATTTCTGCGTTTTAGCAATTTAAATGAAAATGAGGGAAAATTCAGTTATTATTTTATTAGACGTATTTATGAATTTTTAGTCGTATGTCAAAATACACAAACATATTAGTAGCTTTGTAAAATGTCTTATCATAGATTTCATTTTTCTTAAGTTAACTTTATAATTATGTTATTTAAAAAGAAGTACACACAAGCACTCATACCCTTACACACACACACACATTTTGCACAATATTTTCTCCAGACAGACACTTTTCTGATTCCAAAAAGCAGTGTTCACTGAATTAATTGAAATTAACTCTGAGGTAAATCAAATAGCATCATTAGATTTAGTAACTAAAACAATGAGAAACATGTTCAATTATCCCAAAGTTCCATTCGCTCTAAAAGGTAGAAGATGCAACGTGACACAAAATTATCATTGTAAATGAAGAATCTGTAGAGAATGATAATACGTTACTTCTACCTACAAAGCTACCAAACTCCAGTCTACCATGTACAGAGACTGGAAGTCATCACCCCCATCCTCACAACAACAACACAAAATGCTGAACAAACTGAAAATCAACAACTCTCCTTGGATCCATCAGAGAACTGAGGTTCCAGGGCAAACTTATGCCATAAAAACTGGAGCGATAGACAGGCACATACAGAGAATCAAAGATCATGTGAGGAGTAGCCCAGATGCAGAAGCCCAAAGCTGGAGCCAGTATCAGTAGGAACATTTTAAACTCTAAGTAATAAATTGCTGGAGGCTTAGTACAGACTAGCTTGTGACTTAAAGACTTTGAAGGAGCCCAGTCTTAGGGATGCCCTCACAATTTTGTAAGGAGGGCTACCAGATTCTCACTTTCAACACTTGAAATAAATCTCCTCCTCATTACAGCAGAGAGAAGGGGAAAGCAGTCACCATTTTGAAGTAGTATTATGCTCTCTGTTTTTCTTAACAAGGTCTGCCCTTTAAGGAAAGTATTTTACAAGAGCTTGATCAACTGAGATTTTACCACAGTCTACCCAACCTGTGGGAAGAGAAAAATCCAACTCCAGGCTTTGATATGGAAGAAGGAAAATACCCAACTCAGGTTCAATGAAAGACACATGCCTAATCATAGAACCATAGAGCACTTCCCCTAACACTTTACCACCATATCAGTAAGGATCCTATATAACAACAGGGGATTACAGATTTAAAAAAAAAAAAAAAAAGCCCTGCAAGTCTCAGACCCTATTTGAGGAGTCTCTAGGAAAATCCAAAGAAAACAAGAGAGATAAAAACAAAGATATTAGAGGAAATTTTAGCCTCTGACACCTATAGGTAAAGCAAACAGTAAACACATCCGAACTCCTAACCAGTTAAGCATAAACATCTCACATAAAAGACCTATCTACTTCAATGCTTTTACTGGATACATCATCACCCCTGGCTTTCAACAAAAAATAACAAAGCATGCTAAAACACAAAAATACAGTCTGAAGAAACAAAGCAAGCATCAGAACAAAACTCAAACATGGCAAGAGTTCTTGGAATTATCAGAATAGGAAGACTATGATTAATAAAAAGACTATGATTAATATGCTAAGGGCTCTGCTGAAAAAGTGGACACCATGTAAGATCAAATGAGTAATGTAAGCAGGGAGATTAAAATATTAAGAATCAAATTGATATGCTAGGAATAAAAAACACCCTAACAGAAAAAAAAGAATACCTTTGATAGGCTAATCAGTAGACTGGATAAGGCCAAGGAAATAAGCAGTGGGCTTGAGGATATATCCATAGAGATTTCCAAAATTAAAAATGCAAAGACAAAAATAAAAAGGAAAATATGGAACTGAATATCCAAGAACCTTGGGACAACTACAAAAGATGTAACATATCTGATAAAAGGCTTGTATCCAAAATATATGAAGAACTCTTAAAACTCAACAGTAAGAAAGCAAACAACCCATATTAAACATAGGCAAAATACATGAACAGACACATTATTCAACAAGATAAACAGATGGAAAATAAGCAAAGGAAAAGATGTTCAAAGTCATATGTGATTAGGGAACTGCCAATTAAAACAATATGATACCACTACACAAATATTAACCTGGTCAAAGAACAAACAAACAGAAACCTGAAAATACCAATTGCTGGTGAATTTGCAGAGCAGTAGGAATACTTATTCATTGCTGGTGAGAATGCAAATTGCTACAGCCTATTTGGAATACAATTTAACAGTTTCTTATAAAGCTAAACATAAGCTAAACATACAATTTAGCAATCACCATCATAGGTGTTTACAAATGAGTTGAAAATTTATGTCCTCACAAAAACCTACCCATGAATGTTTCTAAAATTTTTATTGATAATCGCCAAAAGTTGGAAGCAACCAAGATATCCTTCAATAGATGAATGGATAAACAAACTGTGGTACATTCATACAAAGAAATATTATTCAGTAACCAAGAGAAATAAGCTATTAAGCCATTCACACAAATATGTACACAAATGGTGGAAACTTAAATGCTTATTGCTAAGAGAAAGAAACCACCCTGAAAAGACTACATACTGAATGATTTCAACCACATGACATTCTGGAAAAGGCAAAATTGCAAAAGATGAGTGGTTGTCAAGGACTGTGGGTGGTGGGGAGGGAGAGAAGGATTAAGAGGCATAGCATAGGGAATTTTTAGGGCTGTGAAACTTTTCTGTGTGATACTATGATGGTGGATTCATGACATTATGTATATGACAAAACTCATAGAATTGGTCAATATAAAAAGTAAATTCCAATGCAAACTATGGACTTTAATTAATAAAGTATTAGTGTTGGTTTATCAATTATAACAAGCATACCATACCTGTAATATGTAAATAGTAGGGGATACTATGGGTAGGGGTATTGGGAGTATATGAGAAATATTTCTACATACTGTTAACTTTTCTGTAAACCTTAAACTTCTCTGGGAAATAAAGTCTATTAATTTTTTAAAAAGTGAAAATAAAGTGACTTAAGAGAAGCTGTAGAATATTCTGTTTTTACTTCAAGAGGATAATGAAATCAAGAGAAGCTCATTTGGCATTACTAAGACACAGGAATTGATTTTATTATCATGACTCTCTTTCCCCCAAAATTGATAAAATTACATGGGTAAACATAAGGTTTTCTTTTCCAATCAGAAAATACTCTTTACCCAAATTTTTAACAGAAGTTTAATGAAAAGAAATCTATTTCTAATTTTAATTTCTGTTGTTAAATAAGTAAGAATAAAACAAATATCTTAATTAGGGTGTATTAAAATTTTCATGTGCTAACTTTCCCATTCAGTATTCCTGAACAATATTACATGATAAAAATACAGATGGAAATGAGTTAGTGATAGATATTTAATTTTCAGTTATTTTTAATATAGATATATATTTATGTATAAGTTAAATTTAATGTTATTTCAATATATAAAATATATTTAATAAATATTTTAATATATATTAATTAAATATATATGTATTAATGTTAAGGTGATATTTATTTGCATTTTAATTAAAAATGGTCTCTGTGCTATCTGAATTTTTTGAAGTTTGTAAGGATTAAATTTAGAAATAGTGTTTATTCAACTTCTGTCAATTTTTAAGCTGTTTTTTGGTACAGGGTGGCTAGACATACATCCATATATTCAGGGTTATTAATTGTGCTGGTAAGATATTTTAAATGCCTTTTTGTTTATTTGTGGTGTGAGATAGAGTTAGCAAATGGATATATAAATGATCCATTACAAATTATTAAAAAGGTAATTATTTCTCCACTTTCCTGCAGTATGACCTTTTTGTCATTCAAGGGCTCTATATTTATGGGTAGTTTTTTGGGTTGTTTATTTTACTTCAGTGTTTTTTTTTTTCTTTCTCTTCCAGCTCTAACATCACTCCATCTTAATTTTTATAACTTTAAAAGAAGTCTTGGTGTCTGATAGAGAAATCACTCATCCCCATTTTCTTCACTTCAAGATTCTTTTCTATCCTTGACTATTGATTTCAATATAACAAATCTGTTAAATTTAACACAAAAAATTTTAGCCTATATTGAAACTCAAATTCAATTTAGTGGGTTTTTTAATGAAAAAATGAGTGTACATTTCTTCATTTTCAGATCTTATACCTATTATTTCCCTTTTCATGACCTATTGCACTATTTAAGACTTCCAACCCAATGCTGAATAGAAATGTTGCTGGCAGATGTCTATGTCTTGTTCACATCTCAAAATGAAAGTTCAAATATTTTTATTAACAAGTATGATATTTTCTCTAGCTATGTTGTAGATCCACTTAGTAGTTGCAATTGCTAGGCATTCACAAAATTGTATCCTCTCTTCTAACTGGGCACAGATCTGCTGTACATTTACCAGTTTCAATTAACCTTAGGAGAGACTGACTTAGGTATAAATAGTTATAGGAATAAGTGATGTGCTCCACTCTGGCTTAGCACATAAAAGCTACACAATCAATTTTTTTTCTACCTATTGTAATTGAAAGTAAAGTCTATAGAGTATATTTGAGAAATGTAATAAAAGGAACTTGGTTCCTGTATCTCTACTTTGAGAAGAGCTTCCCAGATCGATCCTTTCATAAGGAGCCTATATACTGAACTATTGTATAGTCAAGAAAAATTATATCCTGTGATCACTTAAATTTGGGGATCATATGCTAAAGCAGTTAACTTACCCTAATTAATACATCTCTATCAATGCAAAAAGTCCCCTTCTGTTACTGGTTTGTTAATAGGTTTTATTAAGAATGGATATTGAATTTCATCACTAACTTATTCTGCATCTACTGAGATTATCATATAAAATTTCTCTTTTAATGGTTAACATGATGGACTACCTACATTGATTTTCTAAAGCTAAAATAATGTTAAATATTTGCTCTAAACGTAACTTGATCTTCATAATATGTATATGATGTACATAGTATATTTTTCTTGGACTTACTTTCTTGGTTTGTTTAATTTTCATTTCTTATGCTGTTCCAGTAATAAGGTGTTCTAAGTTATAAATGATTTGGGGGAAATGTATACACAATTTAAATTGGGAAGACATTTTATATGTTTGGAGCTATTAATTAAACATTTGTGTATGCTCACCAGAAAAATCTCTCTGTGCCAATTTTATGTTTGAGAAATCATTTGGTTATTGATAATAATTCTTTGGTATTCATATTCGTGTTTCCTATTTCTTCTCATGTAATCTTTGGCAAGTTTCATTGTTCTGTGAAATTTTATCTTTCATATATATTTCAAATTATATGTATATCATATATATTTCATATTATTTGGAATATAATTATTTATAGTATCCACTTTTTCATTTTATAAGTGGTACTTAATGCACATATTTAACCATTATGTATAAAAACTTGTATCATCACATAGATCAAAATATGTATTTTATTTTAGTATTGCAGCAAGCTCTTTCATGGCCCTTACTAGGTAAAAATCTTTGGATATCTAGAAATATAGATTTATTTTTCCCAGTTTTGAACTTCATACAATGAACTCATACATGTGCCTTTTGGGTTTGTCTTCCTTTACTCAATATCATGTCTGTAAGATTATTCATATTCTTGAGTATAGCAGTCATTCATACTTTTTTATTGTTGCATAATTTTCCATGGAATAAATTTATCATAATATATGTTAGTTTAAAAACCTTATCTGAAACCTCTGTTAACTGGATTGCTGTGGGTCTGTATCTATTGCCTTTTGTTTCACTTGACTTTTGCACACATTTTCTAGTTTCCTGCCCTTGCATGGCTATATTTGAGAGAGAGCATTTGTATGAGGTTTCTTCTCAGTTTGATGTTTAACTAAGTAACTATATTCCTTACTTTCTTCCTCTTTCACTTCCTTTCTTATTTTCTTTCCTTCCTACCTTTTTGTTTTGTTTTTTCCAGATTTCAAAATGCTATTTGAGATACCTGACAAAATATGCACAATAGGAAAGGCTCATAAAGCTATATAGACATCAAGGGAAATAAAAGTTACAATTAAGGATGAAAATAAACCCAAAGATTATGTTTATAATTATGGTAAAACATGGTCTTATTTGATGGGACTGTCTCAAGAGTCCAGGAATAACTGAATTTTACCTAAGATCAGAGTAACACTATCTAAAAAATTAACAAGAAGAAAAATAAGACTATACAGAGTATTATTGCTGTAATCTAATCTTACATAATAACATTTTTCTCTGGACGGCTAATCTAATGCACAATCCTACTAATCAATACAAGTGAAAGGGGCTTCCCTGGTGGCGCAGTGGTTGAGAATCTGCCTGCTAATGCAGGGGACACAGGTTCGAGCCCTGGTCTGGGAAGATCCCACATGCCACGGAGCAGCTGGGCCCGTGAGCCACAACTACTGAGCCTGCGCGTCTGGAGCCTGTGCCCCGCAACGGGAGGGGCCGCGATAGTGAGAGGCCCGCGCACCGCGATGAAGAGTGGTCCCCGCACCGCGATGAAGAGTGGCCCCCGCTTGCCACAACTAGAGAAAGCCCTCGCACGAACCGAAGACCCAACACAGCCAAAAATAAATAATAAAATAAATAAATAAAGTAGCTATAAAAAAAAAAAAATACAAGTGAAAGTGAAATTAGATACATTGACTGAAACAAAATGTTTTAAGGATCAATAACATGATCCAGTAACTCTGGAAGTTTGAAGGTTGGCCTACATTTATTACTTTACTATTGAAATGTATCTGGTTTTATATAGTACTAGATCTAACATAATTTTGCTTATATTTGGTGTGTTGATTTGAATCTTCAGAACATGAAAAATGCATTATTATCATCCAACTCAATAGCAAAAAAACAAGCAATCCTATTAAAAAATGGGTAGAGGATCTGAATAGATATTTTTCCAAAGAAAACGTACAGATGGGAAAGGAGTACATGAAATGGTGCTTGACATCACTAATCAGTGGAGAAATGCAAATCAAAACCACAGTGAGATATTACTTCACACAGTCAGAATGGCTATAAGCAAAAAGACAAGAGAGGATGTAGACAAAAGGAAACCCTTGTGCACTCTTTTTTGGAAATGTAATTGGTGCAGCCACTGTGGAAAACAGTGTGGCAGTTCCTCACAACATGAAATCCAGAACTGCCATATGACTCAGAAATCCCACTTTTGGGTATTTATCTGAGGAAAAGAAAAACACTAATTTGAAAAGATATCTACACCCCCATGTTCATTGGAGCATTATTTACAATAGACAAGACATGGAAGAAACCTAAATGTTCATCAATGGATGAATGGATACAAAAATGTGGTATACATATATACAATGGAATATTTTTCTACCATTAAAGAAGAAGGAAATCTTGACATTTGTGGCAAAAATGGATGTACCTTGAGGGCATTACACTGAGTGAACTAAGTCAGATGGAGAAAGGGAAGTACTGTATGATCTCACATATATGTGGAATCTAAAAACAAACAAACAAACTCATAAATACAGAGAACAGATTAGTGGTTGCCAGGGGTGGGAGGTAAACACAATGGGTGAAGGTTGTAGATAAAAACACTCATTAGAACCAAACCTCTTGGCTTTGCTCATATTATCTAATATGTTGCTCTTGCAAGGTTATATTTGACAATGACCTAAACGTTAGTATGAAACTTGTTCCCAGTTTGAAATTGAATTAAGTAATCTTAAACCCCCCTGTAAAAGAAAAGGCCAATATACTAAAAAGACACTGTAAAATATAAATTATATAATAGATAAAATGGTGTTTTAATGGTGTTTTTTTCCCATTAGCAGCATGCATGTGAAAAGCATTTTCTACTGCAATGAGTTTAAAGTTGTATTTACAAGCTGGTAATCATCATTCTCTTCCAGTATAAAAATTCTTACATGAAATTTTGATATTCATACACAGTCATGATATTTTCATATGAAAATTTGGTATTATCATAGGAAAAATATGGTTCTTCATGTTGCTGATGCTCATCCCTCAGAACTCAGATAAAACTCATGTCTTTTTTTTTTTTCATTTTTCTTTTTTTATTGAAGTATAGTTGACTTACAATGTTGTGTTAGTTTCTGATATACAGCAAAGTGATTCAGTTATACATACATATTTTTTTTTCATATTCTTTTCCATTATGGTTTGTCACAGGATATTGAATATAGTTCCCTGTGCTATACAATAGGACCTTCTTGTTTATCCATCCTATATATAATAGTTTGCATCTGCTAGTCCCAAACTCCCAATCCAACCCTCCCTTGCCCTCCTCCCCCTTGGCAACCATAACTCTGTTCTCTATATCTGTGAGTCTGTTTCTGTTTAGTAGATAAGTTCATTTGTGTACTATTTTAGATTCCACGTATAAGTGATATCATATGGTATTTGTCTGTCTCTTCTGACTTACTTCACTTAGTATGATAATCTCTAGGTCCATGGAGATGAAAATGACATTCATTCTTTTTTATGACTGAGTAATATTCTATTGTACATAGTGGGTGGGCCAAAAGGTTTGTTTGTTTTTTTCCATAAGATGGCTTTAGTAGCACTTAGTTGTCTTTAACTTCATTGGAAAAATTTTGTTAGGTTATATGTGACAGCTGTAATATCAGTGTGCATTTAAAAAAAGACATCAAAATTGGTGAATTTTTGCGTGGCCATTTTAATATTGAAGATGGAAGAAAAAAACATTTTCGGCATATTACGCTTTATTATTTCAAGAAAGGTAAAAATGCAACTGAAATGCACAAAAAGATTTGTGCATTGTATGGACAAGGTGCTGTGGCTGATTGAATGTATCAAAAGTGGTCTGTGAAGTTTTGTGCTGGAGATTTCTCGCTGGACGATGCTCCATAGTCAGGTAGACCAGTTGAAGTTGATAGCGATCAAATCATAACAATATTAGAGAACAATGAATGTTATACCACGTGGGAGAGAGCCGACATACTCAAAATATCCTAATCAAGTGTTGAAAATCATTTGCACCAGCTTGGTTATGTGAATCGCTTTGATGTTTGGGTTCCACATAAGTTAAGTGAAAAAAACCTTCTTGACCGTATTTCCACATGTAATTCTCTACTCAAACGTAACAAAAATGTTCCATTTTTAAAACAAATTGTGACAGGTGATGAAAAGTGGATACCGTACAATAATGTGGAACAGATCGTGGGACAAGCAAAATGAACAACCACCAACCACACCAAAGGCTGGTCTTCATCCAAAGAAGGTGATGTTGTGTATATGGTGGGATTGGAAAGGAGTCCTCTATTATGAGCTCCTTCCAAAAAACCAAAGGATTCACTCTAACAAGTATTGCTCCCAATTAGACCAACTGAAAGTGGCAGTCGACGAAAGGCGCTCAGAATTAGTCAACAGAAAACGCTTAATCTTCCATCAAAATAACGCAAGACTGCATGTTTCTTTGATGACCAGGCAAAACCTGTTACCGCTTGGCTGGGAAGTTCTGATTCAACCACCATATTCACCAGACATTGCACTTTGAGATTTCCATTTGTTTCGGTCTTTACAAAATTCTCTTAATGGAAAAAAATTTCAATTCCCTGAAAGACTGTAAAAGGCACCTGGAACAGTTCTTTGCTCAAAAAGATAAAAAAAGTTTTGAGAAGATGGAATTATGAAGTTGCCTGAAAAATGGCAGAAGGTAGTGGAACAAAAGGGTTAATACGTTGTTCAATAACATTCTTGGTGAAAATGAAAAATGTGTCTTTTATTTTTACTTAAAAACCAAAGGAACTTTTTGGCAAACCCAATACAAAGCTCTACTTTTTAATATATTAATTGTATGACTTTGGCCAATGGTCCTTCTGACTCAGACTCCAAATATGGAAAATGGTGATAAAACTCTCTATGTCAGGGCTTCCCTGGTGGCGCAGTGGTTGAGAATCTGCCTGCCGATGCAGGGGACACGGGTTTGAGCCCTGGTCTGGGAAGATCCCACATGCCGCGGAGCAACTGGGCCCGTGAGCCACAACTACTGAGCCTGCGCGTCTGGAGCCTGTGCCCCGCAATGAGAGGCCGCGATAGTGAGAGGCCCGCGCACCGCGATGAAGAGTGGCCCCCGCTCGCCGCAACTGGAGAAAGCCCTCGCACAGAAACGAAGACCCAACACAGCCAAAAATAAATAAATTAATTAAAAAAAAAAAAAAAAAAAAAAAAAAAAAAAAAAAAACTCTCTATGTCATATAACTGTGGGGAGAATTAAAAGAGATAATATATACAAAAAGTTTTGTCCAGTGCCTTGTGTGTAGAAGGCCTTAGTCACTGGTCTTTATTAACGTTCATAAAAATCACCTCAGTGTAGTATCACTTTTGTCTAATTATTTCATTCATTTAAGATCTTCCATCATCTGGGGGGAGTTTTGAACCCTGTGCTTTAGAGAAAGACTATAAATATTATTATGCTAAGGAGCATTTTCATTACTGAAAGTTGTAAATTTCATAGACACATAGTACAATCTTCAATTTTCTGGAAACAAAGTTGCTAAGTGCAGTGAAAATTTAAGCATTTGGAAATGTAGGCTACAAGTAACAAGCTTTGCCCCAGCAAGATATATCAAGTTTGCTAATTTGGTTTACACTGATCTACTGCCTTTGTTTTTCCTTTCTATTCTCTACCATCAAACTGACAAACTCATTCACACTCAATATATTTTTCTGGAATTTATATATAATTATTTTAAAAATACTTGGTGAAATATATTAGAATACATAATGAAAAGGCATAACTCCTGACAAAACTGTAGAAAAGTAATGACAAACTCTTGGGGAAAATATATCAGATAAAGTCAATAGTCTTCTCAGCACTTCCCAAAATATTCTTATGTAGAAGGATGTTGGCTTTAAGAACAAGTAACGTGAGACTAGAAGATTTTGCATTGATATCTAAATTATTTGCTTAATTGTATAACTATACATTAACCTACTTCAACCATAAAATGATTATATCTTAATTCCTTCATATTTAGATTGTCTGGATTCTATAGAGCTAATATGTTCCCTTTAGAATCTTCAATAACAAGCACTTAATATTCAAAGATATTACTTAAAAAACGTTGTCTTTGGTAAAGGTTTTTCTCCAACATGCATTTAATTTATCCATGTGACCGCAATTATTGCCTTTGTGAAATCAGGCAACTTTTACGAGGGGTCTAAAGTAATCAAGGCTTACACACCTTGAGTATTTTGATCTTTTGTTGGCCTTGGTTTTAAAGTATGAAATGTGGCTACCCAGCATCACTCATCAAGTGTGTACTTCATTTTTAATAACATATTTCAATAACACTTATATGGCAGAGACTTATATTTCTTTCCTAATTACAACAGTTTTTTGGAATTTAGTAGAATATGTTGAAATTATTAAAAATGATGATGCCTCTTCAGCCTGCATCTTTGATCATGTGTGAAGACTGTCACAGGGGAATGAATAAATTACTTAATTAAAGTTGTTTTATGTAAACCACTTTTATGAATGACTTTTAATTCCTGAAAATAATAAAAGTTATATGTATTTGCAAAAATTTTGCATACTAAATTAACTTATAATGGTCTTGTCAGATCCTAGAACATTGGAAATATTTTACAAAGGTTTAATGCGCATGAGCTCATGACAGGTCACTAATGGAGTCTACTTAATATATGTCTTAGGAAGCTATTTTTTTTTTTTTTTTTTTTTTTACATTTCATGTAGATCAACCCTGAAAGAGATAATTTTCCGTATGATTAGTCATGTAGAGTGAGTATAACTAAATTAAATGGATAAAAACAGGTTATGTTTACTCTCACATAATATTATCTCTATATAAATACATAATCAATGTGTCCCAGAGTACTGTACTTTTACTTTGTGAGGAAAAGATCATAAAAAGTCCTTCTCCATTCTCAATCTCCTCTCCTCCCCCCATAGTTTAGAAACTGGTTATTTTTAAAGGGAGAAGCATGTGAATTGAGCAATTAAATGTCTACAGGAAACCAGAATTTTAAAGTATAGTACTGGATATGCAACTCTGCAGAGTACATGAAATTATTTATTAAACATCGATCTCTTACTTGGCAAGTTTCAATATATAAACCATATGGCAAATAACATATAGTCAAATAATAAGTTGCCATGTGGAGGAATATTTTTGCTTCATTTGTTAATCATTAACTCAGTATTTATATACTAGACTCAAGTTTGAAATAGCATACGTATGATTCATATGCCATAAATTTTCTACTTTTACTTTGAAAAGATAGCACTTCTATCATGCTATTCTGTTACATTGAGTCAAGGTAAGTTTCACAGTCTTCTCAAAATAATGCTTCCAGAAAACTTTGCCAATGCATTGGGATTGGAATATAAAATATAATTTATCTAGGACAGTTTAAAATAAATCAACTACTGAGTTTATCTATTTCAAAGGGGAAATCAAATGCTTTTACTAATTATTTTACCGAATTAACTTCCGTAAAAATTTTTTTGAATTGGAAATTGTGCACTAGTAAACATTATTACTATGTATCCCATAAGATGTAGTTTGTTAATTATTAGGAGGTAGTGTAGAGAGGGAAGAATTTTAAATTGCTGATTAATTAATTAATATCATCTCCCCCCACCATGGAAAACTGTGTCACCTCTAAAATTACACATGGTATATGCAATTTTAATTTGTTTCATGCAATGTAGATCTCATTAAGTTTTTTAAGGTAGAATTGGAAAACAATATTTGAGTACTAAATAAGATTAAATTTATTAGATAAAAATGATGTGTGGTTTCACACAAAATGGATAAATTTATTTACTGTGTGATAAGTACTTAATTGTGCCCTATATGATTGTTTAATATGTCTGTGAATTCTTAATTCAGGAGTGATTATGAAAATAACAAATTGAATTATTATTATGCCTTTGGAAAACATTTCAGAATAGAATCTTTGCTATTTAGTTAGAGTAAACACAGTTCCAACAGTGAGATTGCCTCTTTTTATACATTCCATACTTGGCCACTTATCTAATTTAAAATTATATGTATTATAGACATACATGTACTGAATGTTTATTCCATAAGGTAGGAATAAAAACAGGCTTCATACTACAAAATTATAAAATGATACATATTCTCTTGCTGTACTCACATTTCTGGTTGGAATTAAGGTTCAGAATATCAGTTTTTACTGTGAATATCAGTAATTTTTAAAGGGTTTTTACTTTTAAAAATATAATTATGTTAGAGCTATAATGTTAGTATTATACGATTTTTAAGATATTTGAACTTGAAGGCACCTATAGGATCATCTAGAAGTCCAACCAAAGGTCAAGATAAAATTGAGCTGTTTTTCCTTGCAAATCATTATAAACTTCCTTTGAGAAAATATTTCTTTTCAAACTTTGTCTCTTTCAACTTGAAATTTTATTGCTCTGCACTTTTAAGATTCATCTTCTTGTAACAAAGTGGTAGGAGTTTAGAGATTAAAAAAAAATCAACAGCTGAAAAAAAACTCTAGAAAACCTCTTAAATACTCTTTAAAGTGAAATGGCAGCAAGTGTTCTGAATCTGAAGCAAAAGCAATAAAGCAAATAAAGCTTTCACTAATATAAACACATTTTCTTTAAGAAAAAAAGTCCTTGTTTAGCTTTAAAAGCTAAGACAATGCCTGAAAAACCCTGTTCTTAAATCTTTGCACATAAATTAGATTAATTCATTATCATAATCTAACTATACCTATAGTCATCATCAGAAAGACATATACTTATGTATCAGAACAATAGAAGGATATTTAGAAATGGAAGAGAAATAGCTGATTTTTTTTTCAAAGTTTGGAGTCCAAAAGCTCAGTTTACATTTTATTTTCTCTGACATCTAAGATTCCTTCATTTCATTCACCCTCTGTTATGGCGTAGAGAGAAAAGTTGGAAATAAACAGTGTTTTGATATTATATGAGAAAACTCAGGCATCCAGGCCACCTGTAATTTAAGCTCCTTTTGTTACCTTTCTTTTTTCTCTTTTTTTAATGGAATCTCTATCCTTGATCAACTATGTGAGGTATGAAAATGATGAGAAACGTTTTCCGAACTTCAGGCTCTGTATTAGCTTCTCATTTAAAGTAGCTTTTTCATCTGCTTAAGAAGCATGGAGTAAACTGTTTTTGACATGAGTTTCACATTATTAAAACGTTCCCCCCCATCCATCCCCAAAAGCATAGCTACATTGGTGGAAAGAAAATCAGTTTTATAAGGAAATTTGTTCCTTTCTAACGACAAATTTTGGTACACGGTAGTTTTTGTTTTTTGTTTCTTTTTCTATTACTTGTATGAGCTTTATTCAAGTAACTCAAGTTACTTCTGTGAATGTGAAAAGTAAAACACAAGTCATGGGATGTTGAATTCAGTGAAGTATAAAATTCAGCTCAAAAATCACATATTTATGCCAAAAATACGAGAAGCTTGAACTAAATGAAAAGACCCTGTGGTTTGTGTCACTACTAACGAAATTTACTGATTTTGCAATTCCTTCAAAAAGTTAGACCATGTTACTCAGAAGCTTATACAAAGCAAAAGATATAATCCTTTCAAGAACTCTTAACATATTAATTGTAAGTAATATTCTGTAATCCTTCTAACATCTAGTTTATTTATAGCATCTACAAATCTGGGCTCACACTACAAGTGCTCAGCCTAGGCCTGGCAACCACTTTAACTAATGCATTCAGCAAATAACTTTAGCATTCTGTTCTCATTTACCTGGTTATAAAATGAGAATATTAAACTTTGCCTTGAGTGTTGTGAGAATTAATTATTTAATGTTTATAAAGTTCCTTCCAGCTCCAAAGTAGAAAAGTCACAGACGTATTTCTTCTATTCACAATGGATGTTCTCATAAATGCAAATCAGGAAGGAAGTGTTGATTTTAACTGTAATAAAAATATAAAAGTCAGAATGAGAAATGGAGTCAAAGAAAAGATGATGTAATGCATAATGTATATTTTAACTGTTAGAGTGAGTTTCCATGTTTTGTAATTTTTACCTCCAGCTATGCGAAATAACACACACGTAAAGAATATGTAAAGATGGTCTAACATGCAGATGAGTACGGTCAGCCCTCCTTATCCACGGGTTTCAAATCTGCCGGGTTTCCAAGGCGCAGATTCAACCAACCTAGAACGGAAAATACTACACGACCCGGGGTTGGTTGAATCTGCGGATCTGGAACCTGTAGATAGAATAGGAAGGGCCGACTGGAGCGTTCAAGGATTTTGGTATCCTCTGGCGTCCTGGAATCTAGCACCGCAGAAAAGGATAGGGAGAGATGACTGTGCTTACTTCTGTGAAACTAGAACCACTCAATGAAAACTGAATTAAATCGAGTCAGTAATATAACTTTACAATGGACACCTTTGCAATTTAGAATCTGTAAAAGGAGGGCAACGGGGCGGAATGCTTATCTGACTGGATCAGGATTTGACTGCATTCGGTAAGTCGTGATTGGAGGGTAAATGTATGGTTCTTGATGGTTCATTTGCTGGTCTAAAAGCTGTGCTGATCAATGGCAATATATTTGTTACTTTGTTCCTTTGTTTTGTTTATTTAAGTATGCTGAGAAAGGAGAATAAGGACAATGAGGTGAATTTTAAATAAAACAATTTATTTTAAAAAATTGTAGTCTTCTCACTTGTTTGGTTTAGCAGTCCTCTATTCCTTTTTTCCCCAGTTTTATTGAGATATAATTGACATGTAACATTGTGTACATTTAAGGTGTACAACCTGATGATTTGATACATTGCAAAATGATTACCACAGTAAGGCTAGTTAAATCTACCACCTCACATAGTTACCTTATTATTTTTGTGTGAGTGATGAGAGCATTTAAGATCTACTGTCTCACAGTATTGTTAACTGTAGTCACCATGCTGTAAATTAGATTCCCAGAACTTGTTCATCTTATAAATGGAAGATTGTACGCTTTGACAAACATCTCTCTATTGCTTTTATCAAGCAGTTGTACTAATGAACAGTAATATTTTGTTTGTATGTCCTTCACAAAATTTTAGAAGATAAGATGGCAACTTATGTTGGTCTTTTTAACTTTTTCCAAAAATGTTTTTTTTTTGATATTCAAATGTTTGAAGAATAATCTTGAATTTGCATATATGTGTAAAAGGATTGTGTTTCATAATTCTTTTATTGAAGGTGGACAACACATTACTAATGTGGTTACAGAACATTAAATTTTTATTAATAATAATGAAAATACCTGGAGTGTTTGTTCTCCAGATTTTGCATTGTATGTGTAAGTGTATGTATGTAGTAGAGAGAAAGGATGATATCGTGCCACTAATCAAATATTTTGGGTGAACATGGCTTAGAGGTTTAAATTTTAAATTTGTGATTAATTTTGAATCTTATACCAATTGAAGTAAAGTAGTATTATGATACTCTTTCTTACTACTACATTATAGAGAGGAAAGTAAATAAAATTGAACTAAAGAAAAAACTCAATACAATTTAAATTTTAATAGTTTTCCAATTCCAAAATATATTAGAAATTTTGAAAAACAATATATTGAATTAACATATGTACTTTGGCTATGCCAGAATTTGTTTGATGAGTTGATAAAAGTGTTAACCTTTCTTCTTCAACATTTTGATTGGTGAAATAGGGTTATGTTATCACATTGAACTTTTGGAGTGATAACTTTAAGAATAATCAATAATGTGAAGCCTGTAGTGTTAATCTCATTGCTCTTTCAGAACGATTGATAGAAAGGGTTGGCTTTAAAACACTAAGCTGTTCAGTTTTGGTACATGACAAATAGCATCAACATGATTATATCTGGAATAAGAAAATAAAATCCCTCCTGAAAGCTTAAGATCTGTGCTAAATAAGACACTGGGAACCATTCAGCATTTTGTGTTCCTAAATGACTAAAATTTATTTAAGCAAAGTTGATGAAAAAAGGGAATAATGGCAATTTAAAAAATCAGATTTAATTTAAAAGGCTATTGATCAACTATCCAGCTTTGAGCAACAAATACTCCCCACTTAGTAATTTTGCTAAATATCTTGCTTTATGTTTGGCCACTGCAACATAAAAGTGCTTATGTTGGCCATAAAACTAAGGGAGATTTAATTAAGCTGTATAAACGAATGTAAACATGGTATTGTAGTGTTGTAAGAAAATCAAGTTTTGTTTTGTTTTATTTTTCCCATCTAACCATGGTCTCCAAAAATGCCTAATAGAAGTACAGATATTTATATGAATTAAAAATTTAGTAAGCTCTTATTAACTAATGAGCCAGCTTTTTTCTTTTTAAACCAAGTTATCTATTTGAAAACCAATTTACTTGTCTCATCTTTCTTTTATAAAGTCCAATAAGAAATAAGTAAAATTATATTTAAAATTTTAGACTTAAATGACAGAAACATAAATTAAAACCACCTGAAGTCCCCAGAATATAGTGTACTGCTTCTTTTGATTAAACTTTAACCAATACATAGGAGATTTTCCTTTGGTAAGGTTTCTGTGTAAATATTAAATTAAATATTAAATATTTGGCCATTTTTATTGAGTTGGTTTTTGAGATTATTAAAAAGTTTTTTTATATATTTTAGATAAAATTTATTGATCCAATACTTGCTTTGCAAAAATTTTCACCCAGTCAGTGGTTGGCCTTTTCACTCTTTTAACAGTGTCTTTTAAAGAACAGACATTCTTATTTTCTCTCTCTCTGTCTTTCTCTCTCTCTTTTTTTTTTTTGTTGTTGTTGTTGTTGAAAAATGGATTGTGCTTTGGGTGTCTTGGCTAAGAAATCTTCCCATAATCCAAGATTACAAAGATTTTCTTCTGTGTTTTTTCCTAAAAGTTTTATAGCTTTAGGTTTTACATCTAGGTCTATGATCCACTGAGTTAATTTTGTAATAGTGTGAAATTTGGATTAAAGTTCATATTTTTACAAGCGATTATCCAAATGTTTGAGCATTGTTTGTGGAAAAGACTAGTCTTGCTCAATGAGTTACCATTTTGCCTTTAATAAAAATAAGTTGTCAAAGGTTTAAATACAAAATTTGAAATAAGCCTGTGTGGGTCTATTTCTGAGTACTCTGTTCCATTGATCTATTTATCTTGACATCACTACCACACTGTCTTGATTACTGTAGCTTTATAATATGTGTCAAAATTAGGTTGTGTTAAACCTCCAACTCTGTTTTATTTCAATGTCATTTTGGCTATTTTAGAGATTTTAATTTCTGTATTTTGGCTGATTCTGAATTTTAGAGTTGGTTTTTCAATTTCTACAAAAATGCCTGTTGGGATTTTGATTGGGAATTCTATGTATAGATAAATCTGAGGAGAATTGACATCTTAAGAATACTTAGTCTTCCAACCCATGAAAAAGCTGTTTCCCCATTTATTTTAATTTTTCTCAGCAATAGTTTGTAGTTTTTGGTATATAGGTCATGCACATTCAAAAACATATTTTACCAGATTTATCTGTAAATAAACTATTTCATAGTTTTGATGCTTTTGTAAATGGTATTTTTAAATTCAATTTAAGATTGTTATTATTATAAGAAATAGAAAAATAGGTTTGTTTTTTATGTATTTCCTTGAAGATAATGCCAGAAGACAGTGGTTATATAGGGTATTAGAACAAGGGGAGTAATAATTTTACACATAGTGTAGGGAAGGAAAAATATTTTTCCCTCTAACGTCTGACTTCTTAGCCAAGAGCCCTCTAATGAAAAACAGATTAACAAGAGAAAAAGAAGCAGACATTTATTAACATGTATACCTCATGTATGCATGGGAAATACCCAGGGAAAAATGAGTAACTCAAAGAGGTGGCTTAGAATTCAGGCTTAATTACCATCTTATTCTGGAAAGAGGAGGAGGGATGTAGGTCTCTTGAGGGAGAGAAAATGGTTTTTAGGAAAGTTGAATGGGCCCTTAGAAGAATAGATGAGAGATACCATAGTTTGTGACAAAGTTTGTCTGGGTGTGGTATCAACTTCTAGCTGATGAGAAATCAATCTTTCTTGGTTGATGAAACTCTCAGGAGAGGATTTAAGACAACTTGAGTTCTTTCTGGAGGATTTGTCTTTAGGCAGATAAGGAGAGTTCAGAGAAAGACTCTCCCTGCATTTGCTGGTTTTTAACTGCCTACAGCTCAAAATAATCAATATACCAAAGTGGCATATTTTGCTACCCGTCAACATCAGTGGGCCACAATTTACCCTGAACTGGAGAGCAGTAGAGCATGTCATTAGTCACTTACATGGGGGAAAAAATTCTGCTGCTCTGAGGCTGGCCAGGTAGTTATGAGTTCTCCCAATGAGCAGAGCCATACTCGTCAGTAGTAGCCTTAATACTGAAAGATCAGTATGCCAGGAGTAGGAATTGGAAACCAGGGAAAAAATGACTGTGGTCAAATATAACATGCAAACAAAAGTATTAAGTAGAAGTGACAATGAAAACCATGCATATGAGCAGAGACTGAAAGGAAATGTGCAGAAAAATGAGCTGTTTCACTCAGAATATGGACATATATGATGTGATTATTTTTCTAATTGTTAAGTATATTGCAATATTATTATAATAGTTTTATAATAATGACAATAACAATGATAATATTGTGATAGTTGGTCGTTTTGCTAAATAGTTTTACATGCTATGAGTGTGCACTTATGAGGAAAGATTCTGAGTGTGACAGGAACTTATAAATGTAGTCATTTATGAAACATTAGTTCTTCTGAAAAGTGGATTATTTTACATAACTCTGCTTTAATTGAATACATACCATATATTCAGAATCAAAAAAGAAAGTAGATGAAGAGTGAGGGGGAAAAAGAAACAATCTACGAACAATTAGTATCAAAATGATATTCTCAAGTGCATGGAACATCCTTGAACTCTTTTTCCTAAGAAACGAAATTTTCACCTCAAATTTATTTAGATCAAAGGATACTTGGGTAAAGTAACTTTAGATTCTATCCCTGACTTTGATTTTCACTTTTAACTTTGTATATTCATGGTAATATTTGAAGGCACAGTTTTTTTTAAACCCAAATAGATTAAAAACCTTGAAGTCACATCTCTGGAATAAATATCCTACAATTTTAAACACCCTGGGATTGCAATTTGAGTGTATTAAAATAATTCTGCTGTAAAATTAATGCTTTTACATATTTTATAGAAAGAACAAAATTTTATTAGATAATTTTACCTAAGATTAAAAGTAACATGCAATTAACAGTGACAATGGAAATATCAAATGATAACTATCTCAAACGTATATGAATTTTAATGTCATTCTCTACACATTTTTCTTGTTTATCTTGACATATTTCATTAATAGTATGAAATAAATTAGTGAAAAAGATAAAGCATTTTCATATAAAAGTAAAAGTGTAAAATATACTTGAAACATATACTATTGTGCAGAATTTTTCAATATTTATTTTACCAAGGCTGACAGCAAAATGAAAAATAAGAGATTTTGTGAAAATATTCAGAATTTTTATATTCAGCCAAGAGAAACATGAAAGTTGATTTTTTGTGTCTATTGTATTTTCAAGAGTGCTACAAATAGGATAGTAAAAAAGAAAAAAAGAAGAATTTTAAGAAGTACAGTAAAATACAGAACTTTTTTTTCTTATTGCTAGAATGCTTGGAAGTTATAACCAAAAGAGCTCTTGACCTCATGAGCACCTCTGTCTTTTATGAGAGCAAAAATATCTCAAGTGGCACGGTGCTTCTTTTTCTACCCCTGGTTTCATTTATTTAGATATACAGTAAATGTTCTTTTTCAGTGTTCTTGTTTGGTCATGTCAAAAGAGACTGTAATAGCTGTGAGATCACAGGGAAAATGATGAAGGATCGGTGAAAGTGAAGTAAATCGGTTTCAGTATTGTCCTGTCAGTAGAGATGAATCAGGATACAGCAGCCTTCTCTTTTAAATATTTTTTTCCAAAAAAAAAAGAGAATTTTATCCTTGAAGCAACTACTTTCTCCACCTTATCATTGATCTTATTCATTGTTACTATGGAGTTACAGCTCAGGAAATTCTAGAAACAAAGTGTACATTTCAAATGTTTTTTTAGTTAAATGTACTTGGCATATGTTTCAGTGGGAAAATCAGAGTGCTTGCACCCTTCCTCTTCCCTAAATTGATAAAAGTTTGGAAATGCATTATTTAATAAGCAAAGTATACCCTCCATACAAAAAAAAAACTAGATAATACCTAACCATGATTAACTTGTTAGTTTTAGGTAAAAGAAAATAGCAAAAAAAAATCAACCTCTAAATTTTACTCTAGCTTTAATTGGCTAAATAATAGAAAATATGTTTTTATTTCCTTCAACTAGCTCTACAATTCTGTTGTCATTCTCTTTGTTTTCTGTTGTTAGCGCTAACCCAAGAAAAAGATATAAAATAAACAAATCTAAGTTCCTAACCTCTTACCAAAGTTTATTAAATCTCTCAAAATTAACAAGCAGATTGTGCTCAAATTAATAAGCTAAAAAGAATATGTGGACTTTTCGTTTTTCAAAAGGAAGCACTTTGAGAAAATATACATTACAAAATAGTTTCTGAGTGATTTGTTCCTCAAAGAAATATGTTTTTTGTACTCTGTCACTGATTTACAGCTTTGCATACTTCAAATTTTTTTCTAGATTTATTGAGGTATAGTTGACAGTTAAACATTGTATATGGTTAAGTGTACAACTTGATGATTTGATGTGCATATATATTATAAAATATTCACCACTATTTTGCTAGTTAACATATTCATAACTCACATAGTTACTATTTTCTTATTTTTTGTGTGTGGTGATCTAAAGATTTACCCTCTTAGCAGATTTCAAGGGTACAGTACAATATTGTTAATATAGTCACATCATTGTCCATTAGATCTCTAGGACTAATCTTTCATAACTGAAACTTTGTAGCTTTGCTTACTTTTTAATCTGTCAAAAAACGTTTTTTAAGAATTTTTAAATTTTTCTGAGGCCAGGGGAGTAAGATAGCTGTATGAAATGGGAACTTTAAAACTGAATCAGGTTTCATTGGCCTTCTATGTGCTAAAGATTTAACATACAATGGTCTTTACTAAAAGGCTAACTACGTGAAAAGATGGAAGAGATTAATAGTTAATCACAGTGACAAAAATTCTATTTTTGGCTTTATTTTACATAAGAAGTCCAATTCTTAAGATTTAATTAAATTGTCCCATGTTTTACTTTAATGTTTGAAATTTTCCAAGTGTGTAATGATAGTGATCATTTGACATAAAGAAGAAAGAGTCCTTTTCCTGGGAGCTGTTCTAAAAAAGTGCAAACCAATTTCTCAGAAGAGTAAAGAATCTGACTAGTAGTGAAAAGTCTGCCCTGCTGAAACCATGCTAATTAGTAATTACTTCACCCATCTAATGCTATCTTAACTCCAAAACACTGAAGCGGACTGACTCTAAAAAAAAAAAAAAAAAAGTGAATTAAATAAGAATGTACTCACCACTCATTTTAATTCTATTGGATTTGGAGAATTGATTTATGGCAATTTTGAGCAATTGCCCAATTTAAGGGAATTTTTTCAGATAGTGTTCAGTGTAATTTTAAAGTTCCTGTCTTTTCTAGAGGTTACTACATCATTGATAGCTGAAATTCTTCTCAGAGCTGTTCCATTGCAAATAAACAATTTGAGCTTCACTTTATTATTTATAACTCAATGATGTCAGGAACAATCAAAGAGATATTCATCTACTTGGCAGATTTCATAGAAACATGCATTTATGAAATACTGATGTTATATCTGTACTGCATAATGGCAATATGTACTCAAGAATAACCTATTTGGAAGACTATTGTATTATAATCTCAGTCCTCTGGGGAGTTATTTAATCAAAATAGCTCTGCTTAAGTGCACTACAAGAAGAGACATGAAAAAAATGTCAGAGGATCAAGGAGAGACAAAGGACTAGAAATTGTAATACTAAAAGTAATTTAGTGCCTTGAGGAATGGTAATTTTTTTTTTTTTTCTTGAAGTGGAAAAAGCACTGATAAGTCAGGAATATCAGAGCTCCAACTGAGATCTCGGTGAATGGCAAAATAAATTCTCATACCCATGAACAACTAAACACCTAGATAAAACGTGTTAAGTGAAAATGGAAATGCAAGTCACACTGTACTTCTTAATAATCAGTGTTAGTGAAACACTAATTGGTATCATATGATTATAAGCAACCATATTGGATCTTATTCCTCTACCTTCTTAACTCTTTTTTGTACAGCACAACTTCAAGTAGGCTTTCCAGTAATTCTATGAGCTAAATTCTAGCAATCCTCATGAGTTATAATAAAGAGTTAAAGAACATAGTGTCCTTGCATAATAAATCATGTATTAAGATATACAGTCTTATCTTACTGTGGAAATCTATGGTAATTGCTCTGTTAATGAGTACTATGTGTTTAACTAGCGTGCCTAATTATCTTAAACTTTGATTATTGAGGATAAAACAATATAGGAGGCACAGAATGTTATAGAGAGTTTTACTTCTATTTATTTGTTTTTGTGTGTGAATTCATTGTCACCTTTCTCCACTGTAAATGCATCACGTCAAAGTTGCCTCCAAACTATCTTTACAGGGTTTTCCTCCTGTAATCCAATACCAGTGATTTTTTTCTCCTCTTTGGTGGTCAGTGCTTTGGCATTATACAAGTATTGATATTACCATATTAATCTTTTTCAAAGCATTCCAGCTTATAGTACATGACCATGCATGACCATCTTCTTAAAATTTGTCATCTGCTTCAAAGTAATCAAGGATAATACTCTGTTGACCTTCTCTGTCTCTAGCATTAACTATTATTACTGAGCAATATATTTCTACTAATACCTCAGGATACTATTGGTAGTAGGTGGGTTATAAAACATAAATTATGAATACGAATTTGATCCTGTATTTCTGTCAGGGCTTAGTTGCTTGGTGTTTGAGAAATCACTTGCTTCAATATATTTCATATGTTCTCCCATCGTTGCTCTGAGTTCAAGAGTATTACCCACCTTACATGCCGATCAGTGTGTAGCCAGTGTTTCAACCAAACATGATTCAAAACTTACCTCTTATGAGATCGTCCCACAAGCCTGGATGGTCCTCTTTATGACAAAATCCACCTAGCACTGATCTACTCCCTTTAGATATACTTTCCTATTTAATTGTTTTCAGGAAGACTTACCATTTAATTCAAAATGATTTTAAATGTCAGTGATAATGATTAGTAATGGATAGCATTTTTGAGCATTTGCTAATTTCCAGGCACTGTGTTAAGTGCTCTCTATGAAATATCTCATTTAATGCAGTAACACGAAGAGGTAAGGATAGCAGGATAGCTCTGTTAATTTTTGACAGATAACATAGAACTGGGATCTAAATCATGTTTTAGAATACCTTAGTTGTTGGCCTCTAGGAAGAAATTTGAGCTCAGTTCAAATATTATTCTCTCTAAGAGGCCTTCCCTAACGACTCTATACAAATACCATCTCTGCCATTATCACAGCCTGTCTTTTTTGGAACATGGTAGCTACAGCCTACCTACCTGTGGACAGTGAAATGTGATTGAACTTTCTATTTATCACTTCTCAGTGGGAGAGTTTAAAACCAGTGTGAGGTTGGCTTAATCCTTGTTTCCTTGCCACATTGGCAGGCAATGTGTCTGATGGTGGAGGCTCCATCAGCTCCTAGAGTGAGGAGACATGGATCAGAGCCCCTAGCCAATGTGATACATAAAACTTTATTATAAGCCGCCACGGTGTTGGGGATTCTTTTTAGAAACCAGAGGCTGATTGTACACTATTAATTCATGTATCCATTCAATCAACAAACATTTTTATGTACCTGCTATGAATTAGGAACTGTTCCAAGCACTAAGAAAATTATAGTAATCGAAACAAAAACCCATGCCTCTTTGAAGCTTGTTTTCAGGGAAAAGATAGATAATAAGGAAAAACAAACCAACAAAAAAAAAAGAAAACTTTTTTTTTTTTTTTAACTGTCTGTTAACGGTGATATAGTGCTGTGGGAAAAAATGTGAACTTGTAATAGGGAGTGATGCAGGTTAAACTGTGTGTTGAAGGAGTTAGTTGCTGATAGACTGATATTTGACCAAAGGACTGAAAGATGAAAGGAAGCCTGGCGTATAGTTATATTGAAGAAGCACTTTTCCAAGAAAAAGGGACAAACTTCTGTCATTAAAGAACAGTAAGGAGGCTAACATTTGTGACAGAGGGGAAGTACAATGAAGGCAAGACCAGAGAGGCAGAGGAGGGTCTTGTGGGCTCTTCAGTTTTCATCTGGCATAACTCACTCACTGTGAACAGTGCATGGTTGTTGAATAAATGAAAGAACAATCTCCATAATGATAAGATTTAAGTATTCCACTTCATTCTACCACAAACCAAAAGAAAAACTCAGTTGAACTCACCAGGTCTACATCAAACAAATGCAGGTACTATTAACAAGTATTTGCACAGGTATGTATATTCTAATAACACCTCTCATTGGTTCAAAACCTTACTGAAAGAAAATTGAAAAAAAATAGTGATATCTATAAAAATGTGTTTCATTAGTTTTAACTTAGCCACCTATGATAAAGAACCACTGGCTAATGTTTTAGTTACAGGAATAGGTTTTTTTCCCCAAATAGCTTCCATAAAGTATCTTTACAAAAATTGTCCTAGAAGAATGAGATTATTGATAAACATTTTGTACCAAACAACCCATGATTATTCTTAAAAGTAGCCAGCTATGCTTTGAGATATTTTCTTTCATGATTCTTAACTCAACATCTTTGTTTCAGTTATCTAATGTTGTGTAACAAAACATCCCAAAACTTAGTTTATTATTTACTCACAATGTGTGAGTCAGCAATTTGAGCTGAATTCAAGTGAGAGTTCCTTCTACTTGTTTATGAGTCCTCAGATGGAATGGCTTCTGATTTTCCACATGCCCTCTCATCCTCTAGATGCTAGACTAGTCCTTTTTAAATGATTGTAGAAGCATTCAGAAGTTGCTGTTTAGAGACAATTCTCCATGAATCCCTCACATTTCTACATGGCTAGGCATTTATGGACAATTTAAGAATGTTTGTATAAGGGGTTATAGCAAGCTAGTACTGTGTTATCAGGGAAGACTTTCTTATATTCCAAAGTAATAAATACAATGTCTCCTTTGGAGCAAAGTTTAGGCAAGTTTTTTAGCATCACCTTATGGGATTGGGGGTTTCAAAGCTGGACACAGATTAGCTGTGTGTTCAGAATTCACCTAGGCCCATGTTGAATCACCCCTGTGGGACTTGGAAGGTAAAAGAGATCAGTGAGAGCATGAAGTTCAAGCTGCCTGCTACACTAGAAGTTATAAACTGTGCAAAACCATTTGGTCTGGTTGTCTCCTTACTAAGTCTGTGGAAGTGTGACAAGTTCACCGAGCAGCAGCTTGCAGTTTAGGGACTACTTGATTGCAAGCTTTTCCAAATAGTAGACTTGAAAATAAAAGCAGTGTCACTTTTGCCACATTCTATTGGTCAAAGCATGTCCCAGGGCCATACCAGATTCAAGCCTTGAGGGATTAGACTCTGTGCTTTGATGGGAGGAGTGACAAAGACACGTTAGAAAGGAATATGTGTAATTGTAGAATTCTCACTTTCTTCTGTGTATCTTGTAACCTCTTGTTCATAATTTTTCTCTCTTTGAATCTGTAAACTCATAATTCCTTAAATTTATATTTATTCTCCTAATCGTCTCTGCAGCTCTGTCTAATCTGCTATAAACAAGTTCACTGAGATTTCCAGCTTTTTACAGAAGTATAACAAATACATAAAAATGTGCATAAATCACAAGTATAAACAGCTTGATAAATTTTCACAAATTACCAACAGCCTTTTAACTAGAACCTAGATCAAGAAAGAAAATATCACCAGCATTCTCAAAAGCTCCCTTATGCCCCTACCTAGTCACTACGTACTCCCCAAGGATAAGCAATAGTTTTGCTTGTCTTTGAACTTTATGTATGAATGGAATCATATGTATGTATTCTTTTGTGTCTGTCTAACTTAGTTCTACATCACGTTTGTTAGAATCATCTATGTTATGATTCAGTTCACATTCTCTGAACACAATGCTATTATGTTAGAAAATAATATCTAAAAGTTAAGATTTTTAAAAATGTATTTTTAAAATTTAGAACACACTAATAAATAATTTATATCAAATAAGAAAGAACCCATACTTGAAATTAGAAAATATTTATACTTAAATATGTAAAAGTTATTACTTCTCAAAACTTATGAGATGAAGCTAAATTGTTATATGAGAATTAAATATGCTAATATATAAGAAAAGAAAAATAGCAGCCAATTAAGTAGCTAAGCATCAAACTTTACAATTAGTATACAATTAATAAAATATCCTCCAAACAACTATAGAAAGGAAAAAAAAAAGGGGTAGAAATAAAATAGACATACAGACATAAAATTGTTAAGATTGTCAGAGACAAGTTTACTTTTTCTCTTCAAAGATTAATACATTTTAAAATATCTACCAAAATTAATAAAAAAATTTTGATTAGTTACAAAAATGTCCCAGATCCTATATGCTTCCCTGTAACTACTCCTTTGATAACATAACATTGTAACTTTAAAAGAGTTGTACCTTATTTCCTGAATCTTTTAATGTGGGCTGGCTTTGGACTTGCTGTGGTCAATAGAGTATGAAGGAAGTGCCAGTATTCCATTTCCAAACAAGAAGTCAAGAGTCCTTTAGTGCCTATGTTCTCTTTTTTCTCTGACTCCACTTTGAGAACAAGTAAATGCCAGCTAACCTGCTAAAGAATAAGCCACCAAGTGAGGAAGAGCTTAGTCCTCGTTATTGAGTCCAGCCAGTACAAACAGAACCACCTGGTTGACTGCTGCTAATCACAGACGTGCACGTGGGTATCTCTAGGCCCTTGGAGACCAGACGCTCTGCTAGCCAACACACACACATGTGAACTTAAAAGAGCTTATTTTAAGCATATAGGTTTTGTGGTTGTTGGTTACATAACATTATGGTAGCAGTAGATAACCACACAGAGCCCATTATAATAGCATATTATGTATTTCCAAAGAATATATTTTATAAGTTAAAAAACCTCTTCTTAATTTTAATAATGTTGATAAGTAATAAGCAAGCAATAAGAATTATAGAAATAAAATAATTTATTATTATTAATTAATTAATTAATTAATTAAAATAAGATGAAAAGATACTCAACTTAACTCAGGTTAAGTTTAAAAAGGTGTTGTGGACTTCCGCCCCGGCCCCGAGGCCCGGCTGCAGGTCGCCTAGGAGGTGAAGTCGGGATGCGCGTGGTGTGGAGCTCCAGCCCCGGTGCGCTGGGGCAACATGAAGAAAACGCCGCAGGCGAGCCCAGCGCTCCGGGAGGGCCCCGACCCTTCCTCTCTGGGGCACGGGGGTCTTTTCCTGTGGAGGCCGGTGCCTCCCCTCACCCCGGGCCGCCTTCCCTCCATCCACTCCAGGGACCTCACCCTCAGGGATTCAAGAAGAAAACCTTCCCCCCAAATATCAGTCGTAAGATCAAGGAAGAGCCCAAGGAAGAAGTAACCATCAAGAAGGAAAAGCGTAAAGGGATAGAGACAGACAGCGAGAGGGCCATGGACAGGGCCGGGGGCGCCCAGAAGTGTTCCGGTCCCACTCCATCTTTGAGCAGGACCCAGCTGAAATGATGAAGAAAAAGGGGAACTGGGCTAAGACTGTGGATGTGTCGGACATGGGGCCCTCTCACAGCATCAACATCAAAAAGGAGAGGAGGGAGACAGATGAAGAAACAAAACAGATCCTGGGCACGCTGGAGAAAGATGATGACCCTGGGCTGAGGATGGCCCTGGGCTGAGGAACGACGCTCGAAATATGCCTGTGCAGCTGCTTCTGGCTCACTCGGGCTGGCTTTTGAAGGAAGAGAATGAAGACCCAGATGTCAAACCTTGGCTCAAGGAAGAGGACATGGAAGTGGGCGGGGCCTGCTGTGAAAGTGAAAGACGAGCCCCGAGCCCCGAGATGAGGAGGAGGAGGGCAAGATGAAGCCTCCTCCCAGAGCAGCCAGGAAGACCCCCGGCCTCCCGAAGGATATGTCCGTGGCAGAGCTTTCAGGAAGCTGAGCCTCACGCAGGAGGAGGAGCTGCTGTTCCTGCAGCTGCAAGACTGGCTTCCCGGCCAGCCGCCCACTCCGGACGTCGAGCCTACCAAATCAGAGGCGCAGAGCGAGGGCGGACGGAGGGTGGTTACAAAGCAGGAGAAAGACCGGGAAGCCAGGCTGGTAGAGAGTGCTTGTACCCTGACAGAGGGTCAGGTCTGCAAGCTGCTCATCCGCAAGTCCGGGAAGATGCAGCGGCTCCTGGGCAAGGTGACTCTGGACGTGACGATGGGGACAGCCTGCTCTTTGCTGCTGTCCTGTCTGTGGGCCTTGGAGACAGTAGGATGGGTGAGACGACAGTCCTGGGACACGTAAAGCACAAACTTGTATGCTCTCCCAATTTTGAATCCCTGTTGGATCACAAATACCGGTAAAATAAGCAGACGGAGCATGGTGGTGACCGTGCAAACAGCGGCTGCTGCCTGCTCCAGACGTTGTGATCTAAAATCTGTTCGACCCAAAAGGGGCCTGTTTAGCCCACCCACTCCAGCCACTGTCCCCGTTTTGTCCACAGGGCCCACGTGGCTCCCTCCCACAGCAGCTGTGAACGGCGCGAAGACCTTCCCACAGCCCCGAAACCGCACACCCTCGCTGCTGGGCGTCTTGTCCCTGCTTTTTTTATTATTATTATTTTTTATTTTTTAATTATTTTATTTATTTTATTTTTGGCTGTGTTGGGTCTTCGTTTCTGTGCGAGGGCTTTCTCCAGCTGCGGCAAGTGGGGGCCACTCTTCATCGCGGTGCGCGGGCCTCTCACTGTCGCGGCCTCTCTTGTTGCGGAGCACGGGCCCCAGACGCGCAGGCTCAGCAGTTGTGGCTCAGGGGCCCAGCTGCTCCGCGGCATGTGGGATCCTCCCAGACCAGGGCTCGAACCCGTGTCCCCTGCATTGGCAGGCAGATTCTCAACCACTGCGCCACCAGGGAAGCTCCCCCTGCTACCTATTTTTATAGTTATGTTTTAGCTCTTCAACTGACTGCATCCTCCCCAGGTGGAGAGGGGACGGTCTGTGGGAAAGGATAGGCTCTTTCTCTTGGTAACGTCTTGGTTCTCAGGGAAGAAAATGGAAGGATGGCTGCTGCTGCCTTTTCTCCCTCATTCCTCCCGAGAGGCGGCGCCGGAGAGAGAGTAGGGACTTGAGTCTGAGACTCAGTCGCAGCTCTGTCTCTTACCAACTGTGTGACTGGACAAACTACCTAACCTTTCTGAGCCTCATCTTCCTCTTCTGACAAAGATGAGGGTGATACCTACCTTACAGGGTTGGTGTGACAATGAAATGGAATATTGTCAATGAAAAATCCTTGCACAAGGCCAGACATACAAAGTTGCCACTCAATTAATGTTAGTTTCCCGAAAAAAAAAAAAAAAAAAAGTGTTGTGATATCTGTAGTTAACACTTAAAAATATTCATAGAAATTTTCTTCTACTGTAGTTTACTTAAAATCAAAATACTGAGCAGTAGGAATGACTTTTTGGAATTCATTACTGGGATACATAATTGCTATATATGTGAAATATTTCATATCTCAAGGAGTTAAAAGAAATTTAAGAAATGGTGTGTTTTTGGTCAAAGGTAGTCAAAAAGTACCAAAAAATTAAAAATTGTGTCTTTGTAGTACTGTCTAGGCATGTAGTTTGCAGCCCAAATAACCAAGGCCTCAAACAACTAAATTTTAGATGCCAAAAAAATATGCAGTTAGAAGTATGAGTGTGCTTACCATCAAAACCAAAATTTAACATATGGCTTGATAATATAATTGACAGTGTTTATGAGTAGAATTTAAAAGTAAGTCACAAAGGTGACCAACCCATCAAGCAGAGTGTTTATTGGTAATAAAATATAAACAAAAGAAATAGGATATTTCTAATGATTTTTTTTTGTTAATCTATGCATTTCATAGATTAACATAGATTATCTAGTGCTCCTGCATAAAATAGGGATATTCTCATTGACAAAACTAAGGCAGGTTGTAGAACAAAGCTCCCCTTCTCCACTGGCTTTGATAAACGCTCGTTGGAACTATGCTTGCAAATCTCCATTTTTTCTCTGCTAAATACAGGCTTTTGATGCTTTTCAGGTGAGCAGGAGCAAAATGAAAATAATAAAGTTTTTGTTGTTGATTCTGTTTTGTCATATTCCAGGCAGTATCTTCTTCAAAGTGTATTATTCCTGAGATTAAAAGTGAAGGTTGAATACATTTCTGACATAGATCAAGTTTGTGTGTCTGTGCCTCACTACACCTGCTTTCCTTCACTTGTAAATTAGTGTGTCTGGTAGTACCATATAAGTCTGTTATGAACATTAATGGGAAAATGCATGTGAAAAGCTTGGCACAATATCTAACAAATAGCAAATGCTGACTAAAGTTAACTATTTATTACAGATCATTCCTGAAGGAGAAGCATTTCTGTGAATAGTATATCCCATTCACTATATACTGATTTTACAATCTTTTGTTTTAAAAGATGACTTTTTCTTATCTTCATTCCCATCACTCAATAGTAGTGATCTTATCTGAGCCTTTGTTCTCTATGGAACAATTACAACTTCTACTCCATCAAAAAAGAACTAAATCAAACTAGTAGATTCATCTAATCAGAAAATATTTATTGTGCATTTAATGAATCATAGCACTCTATCAGAGATTCCTCAGGTCATGGGGACCAAAATAATATGAATTTTTCTGATTCTGTAACTTATTATTCGCCTCACTATTCTCTAAATGAGCAGCACAACCATAATTTTATTCAAGACTGATCTAAAATGCTCTTTTTCCACGCCTTCCTTGCACACCCCAGACCCAAGTTATGCCCCACTCCTCTGAACTCTCAGAGAAGTTTTTCCATGCCACCATCATGACACATCTCATTTGCAAGGCGTGTATGGGTCTCTAAAAAATGATTTCGTCTGGTTTCCAAAATATATCATGAAAGATTGCTGAGAAAATATGGCCTCAGTACTTTACTAGCACAAGTTTATGAAAAGGAAAATTAAGGGCAAGATAAATCATTTTGTTCACTTCAAGTAAGAAGCTAATGGTGTGCTAAATACACTAATTCAAAATGCGTGGATACAAGGAAGTAATAATGGTCTCATCACCAAGGTAAAGATATCTTCTTAGAAAACAAAATGGAAGTAAACAAAACACCACTAGGTGTCACTGGGGAAGGAGAAGAAACAAGAGAAGAAGGTTAAGGAGGAGTTAAGTTGAAGCCTTACCAAAAATGCATTATTTATGAAAAGATGAATAGCAGCTTTTGCAGAAAAATAGCATGACATCAACAGTTCCCAAGAAGTGCAGAAGTAGAGGGGGAAAGAGTGTGGCTTCAATAATTCTGGAAGCAGCTGCTGAGATGTATCAAACCAGAAGAACTCCAGCTGCTTGTTCTGTGAGCATTGCCAAAGGTTTCACACGCTAAATATGTATCAGAACTCCCGGAGAACACCAACACTTAAAATAGGTATGGATGAGGAGTAGAAGTCAGAGTTAACAGACATAAAATGATATTCCAGTCCTTTGAGAAAATTTGATATTTAGTTCTAAATTTTGTTATGATTGTGTAACTTGGGGTAAATCACTTAAAACTTCCTGCTTCCTTCAGTGTCATCTTTTACACAATAAGAAGAGGAATACAGGACTTCTGATTTACAGGTTGTCTGTGGGGATAATATAAGAACAGGTATTCTATAAATTACTCTTCTAGAATTAATATTATCAATTTTAGTCATTAATTTATTTTTCTTACATATTTAAAAGAAAGGAATTAACTGTTTTAAATTGTTATTTTATTAAAGAAGAATTTCTTTTTGGAAAACAATTTATGCTTTGAATCATAAAAAAATCATGATCTAAAACAGTTGAAACTATTTGGAATTCTCCCACTGTTAGCTCATCTATTGCTTTTCGGAGGCCCTAGTTTCTTTAGCTATTATTCAAAGAATTGTGAGTTGGGATGGACTAAATTTGCCAGTTGGACAAAAGAGGATTTTTATGCAATATTTCAGTAAATTGCTGGAATAAGGAGGCCTATGGCCCAGACTACGAATTCTGTTTTCAAAGATTTTAGATAGTGATATTTTCCTTAGGAAAGTTCTTTTCTAGGACTTATCCAAAGTGCTAAAGTCATCTTGTCCCTGATCCCAACCTGGACATAAGTCAAGTATAACCGTTCTAAAGTTGGTTTTGTGGTTTTTATCATAAATGGCCCCTGCTTGATTTCCCTGTGCTTCCCAGGCCCCAGCCATGGGTGCTCTGCTATGCAAATCTTTCTCATTGTATAACTCTCAACACAGTAAGACCCATGCTCACAGGCTCTAATTCATGCTACACGCTTGCTGAGCAGGATTACCTGATGATCTCATCCCCTCATTTTACAGAGGAGGAAATAGAGAGTTCTCATGATTTACTCAGCAGCAGAAGTATTGTAGAAGCATACATTTATGTATAAATTATCATTTATCTCCAAGAGAGGCTACTTCCAAAGGCTCCTTCAAAACTACTCCCAGAGTTATGTTTCTAAAAAATCAAGCAGAGAATTCCCTGGCGGTCCAGTGGTTAGGACTCGGTGCTTTCACTGCCGGACCAGGTTCAATCCCTGGTCGGGGAAACTAAGATCCCACAAGCCGTGGGGCAAGGCCAAAAAAAAGAAAAAAGCAAGCAAAAAAGCGCAATCTTGTCACTCTCCTTTATAAACAATGAACCTTCAAAAGAGCCTCAAAGAACCCCAATGCATCCATCAAGCCATATCTTTGTCACTCATTGATTCTTTTAATATATATTGATTGAGAAACAAGAGACATTGAGATAGATGCTGGGAGTACAGTAAACGATACAGAAATGTTCCCTGCCATCAGGGCACTTAAAGTTTAGTACATGAGAAAGGTCGTACAGATGATTACAACTACATTATTTACACAGAAGACTAACTGAGCTTCTGGCTTTCTCCCACCCATACTCTCTTAGCATCAGTTACACCACTCTTCCCACACAATTCCCAGCTTTTCCTAATCAAGCCCCGTTATTTCACGTGGCCTTGGATTTACACATGTTGTGTTTTTCCTGTCTAGAATATTCCAGTTTCTTTCTTTCTCTGGCAAACTACAACTCATTCATTTTACTCAGTTAGGACCTCTCTGAAAGCCTTCTCTACCAGAGCTGACTGTTTTCTGAGGCACCAGGGCACTGTTCATATATCTTGTGTATTCTGTTATTGAACCATCTTTTAATTAGTGCATTTTGCTCACTGGTTAAGAGCAAAGTTCTAACATGCATGGGTTTGAGTCTTGTCTCTGCTAATTTCTCACTGTGCTCTTGGACAAATAATTTAACTTCTCTGATAATCAGTTTCTTTACTTTAAATGTGCTTGTAATATCATTTAGGTCTACATGTTGTTGCAAAAAGGGAATGAGTTAGTACCTGTAAAACATTTCAACAGAGCTTAGCAAATATTAAGTGGTTTGTTAATACAGGTTTTTGATATTATTATCAAGCCAAATATCCCGAATCACAGTAATTCTCGGTAAATGTATATTGAAAATGTGAAAGTGTGAATTTACAACTAGTGTAAGTCTTTGTAGTGGACTTTAAATAGATTCAAAAAAGAAACAAAACTAGAAACTAAAACTAAGCCTAAGACTGCCTACCCAAATGTAAAACAGCACCCAATAAGGGACTTCCCTGGTGGCGCAGTGGTTAAGAATCTGCCTGCCAATTCAGGGGACACAGGTTCAAGCCCTGGTCTGGGAAGATCCCACATGCCAGGGAGCAACTATGCCCGTATGCCACAACTACTGAGCCTGCGTTCTAGAGACCGCGAGCCACAACTACTGAAGCCCCTACACCTAGAGCCCATGCTCCGCAACAAGAGAAGCCACCGCAATGAGAAGCCTGCACACCACAACTAAGAGTAGCCCCCGCTTGCTGCAACTATAGAAAGCCTGTGCTCAGCAACGAAGACCCAACGCAGCCATAAATAAATAGATAGATAAATTTATAAAGTACCAATGAGAATCAACATTTTTTAATAAACAGACTTTACAATTCTCACCATATTCAATGATGAAAAATGCTACAGATATTTAATGTTTTTTATTGCATTCATTTGTCTTAAGTTGACTTGGATAATTTTAATAAGGTGACCTCTTACTGTTGGTTTCAAATTGGTTTTCCTTCATTATTTGGTTATGAGTCTAATGAAGCAGCACAACAGTGTTTCCCTTTTTGCTATTCCTCAAGGGACAACTCATTTAATCATCTGAACACTTGGAACTCCACTGTGATACAAATAAATGATTATGCGGTATAGCTTTAAAAAAAATCACTGAAAATTTCACCGAAAAGAAAACATGCAAAACGAATTTAAGAAAAGCATGTATATTTTACTGTAAAATTATATCCTTTGACTTACTCAAATATTACTACATGTGTACCAAAAATAAATACATAAATAATAAAAGGAAAGAAAATAAATTACGTTGCCTTTCCAAAAATGCATATTTCTACTCTGGTGGTCAAACAACAACAAACTGTGACGGCAGCTTTACAACCACATGAGTGCCACAGGTGTCTAATCCTGGAGAGCGATTGGTACCCTAGAAAAGAAATGATTGCAATGTCACTAGTCATATACAATGCTCCTGGCCCCGTGAGGAACTACAGTTTATACATAATGAGACTGATAACTTTTCCCATCTCTAGCTGGAAATTACCATGTCATCCTTGTGTATTCTCCAACAAGGTCTGTTTTCAGGTTCAAAGTCACATATTTACAGATTACATTCTTCAGATTCTACATTACTATGGTATGGATCTCAAAGAGATAGAATACTGCCAGCCCTTAAATATTGATCTTTGCATCACTATATTTATTTATTTATTTAAAAATTTTTTATTTTATATTGGAGTATAGGTGATTTAAAATGTTGTGGTAGTTTCAGGTGTACAGCAAAGTGATTCAGTTATGCATATACATATATCTATTCTTTTTCAGATTCTTTTCTTACATAGGTTATTACAGATTATTGAGTAGAGTTCCCCATGCTTTACAGTAAGTCCTTATTGATCATCTATTTTATATATAGTGTGTATATGTAAATGCCTCATTATATTTAAAAAAACAGTTTAATAAACCCAAATTTGAACGATGTAAACAATTTTAGTGAAAGCCACATAAATAATGTTTGAATGAATCCAACAATTTATAAAGATGAAAAAACAAAATTTAAGTAAGTGGATGGAGTAACAGATTGTGATAGTTTCATCAGCATCCTGAAAGAAGAGATTGATTTCTTAAGGACTAGAATAAAACATTAATTAACAATGAGGTTTAAAAAAATCCCAAACCTTAAAGATTATATTTCTAGGAAATGATGAATAATCATACAGGAAATGCCAGCCAGTATTAAGAATCCATTGATATTGTTTCAAGAAAATGACAAGCAGCTTAACATACATGATGGCTACCTGTCACCATTTTTTAAAAAAAAGAATTAACAATCACCAGCAGCAGGGTCTATACACACACACAAATTCAAGATGAAGTGGAGTTAACAACGACATCTCATTCTCTGATACCTAAGGCTGATGGCTCACTGCCTGTTAGACTGACATCAGACACTGAGGACCTAACTTCTGCCTCCCATGTGAAGTCACAGGAAAAATCATACCAATTATTGCAATGTGTACAACATCCATCTTCATCTGTTCAATGTTCATTTGGTGGATGTAATTCTAGTCAACATTATCATCATGCATTATCCCTGCATCAGCACTGGCCTAGTCAGCTTAGCAATATTACCATGTCCTTATTCTAGCAAGAGTATCCTGGGTAAAATTTGTCTTAGCTCGGGCTGTCATAACAAAATACTGAAGACCCGGGGTGGCTTAAACAACAGAAATTTATTTTCTCACAGTTCTCGAGGCTGGAAGTCCAAGATCAGGGTGTCAGCATGGTCAGGTTCTGGTGAAACCTCTCTCTGGCTTGCAGAGGGCCATCTTTTTTTGATGTGTCCTCACATATTAGAGAGAGAAAGAGAGCCCTCTCTCTGGTGTCTCTTCTTATAAGGACACTAATCCCATCATGAGGGTCCCATTCTCATGACCTCCTGTAAACCTAATTATCTCCCAGAGGCCCCACTGCCAAATACAATCACAATGGGGATTAGGGCTTCGATATATAAATTTGAGGATTTCATGAACATTCAGTCCATAATATAATCCTAAATGCTCAGGTTTGCAGTTTTCCTTTTTCACTCTTTAGTGTTTCTTTCTATAAAACATCACCATTACATTTTTGTATATGAAAATGATTGAACAGAAACTGTGTGAATTAACACTAAAGATCAAATTATTAGAGAATTAAGAAATCAAGGACCTTAACCAGTTTACTTTACTAACAATATCAAAGATACAATTAATTGTGAGCACTGACAAAGCAGAGGGAGGCATAAGGACCACAAATATCCCCAGGTTTTTTTCTTGCCACATTAGGGCATTCTCTGGCCCATATCAACATAAAAGGTCTCTAAGCTCCATATTTCATCACATCAGTTGTGCAGAAAGGAGTTGTTTTGGTCATGAAATATTTCCATTTTATATTCTGATAGGTACATTGCTTAAGTGACATTTTCCACATTAAGCCATAGGTGAATTTAATAAGTAAAACTTGAAACCCTTGATCAACATGTGTAGTTAAGTTGAAAAATATAACATAATCATGCATTTTTAAGTGTTTTGTGCATCCTAATGTAGCAGAACAGTTTTACTTCCTAATGTTGATGTTTCTAGCAAATTTATTTTTCTCCATAAATCCATAGATTTGTTTGTTTACAATAATTCAGGGGTTAGAAATTTTATTTTTTTTCTGTCAAGGGCCAGACAGTCAATATTTTTTAGACTTTGTGGGCCACATATAGTCTCTGTTAATCTTTGTGTTCTATTTTTACAACACTTAAGAAATGTCAAAACATTCTTAACTCATGGGTCATGGTTTGCTGACCCCTGCATAGGCAATAGTAGACAGATCAGATAGATTCTGCTAAAAGCATGCCTTAGATGAGGACTCTCTTGCTAGAAAATATTATTTGTTTATTTGCCAGGTATATTGTTTTATATATATATATTTATTTTCTGTATATTATGTTTTGAAACCTTTCTTTTCCTTAGCAAATAAATTTAATTGTAGTAAAATATTTATATGTACAGATATTCATTACAGTGTTACTTCAAAAAAACAAAAACAAAAACCCCACAAAAAACAAATGAAAAAACAACTGCAAACAACCTAAGTGTCCCAATAAGGGGAATGTTTAAATAAATCATCATTTACTTGTAGGATGAAATATTATACAGCCATTAAAATCAATGTTTACAATGCTTCATAACATGGGAAATGACTATAGTATAGTGTTAGATAAAAATTAACATAAAACCATGTATATATAGTATGATCTCAATTTTATACATTCATGTGGACAGAGAACACAGAATGAAAATAAATACACCCAATATATGTCAGTGGTGGACTTGTGTTTTTTCCTGTTTTATATTTCTGTTTTTCCAAATTTTCCATCAGGAGTAGATACTATTTTTATAATCCTATTTTAAATTTTTGATTGAGAACTCTAAGTGAAAATTAAATTATGATTCCTGAGTTGCCCTCAGTTTTCCTTGGGTCACTCTGACTGCTGATTCCTCTGTTCATTTCAGTTATAGACTCTGTGAGGTCACCCCAACATTTGTTCCTAGAACAAGTGGTCAAACATGAGTGATTGGATAAAAGGCCTCAGGGTGTTGAATAAGAGCTGAGCTGGTGGAAAACTTCCCAAATCAGGTGGGTTAACTGAATCTCTTGATTACTTTGCCTTTTTTCCCATGACAGACTAACATCCCACAAATGGCTTACTTTTGAGAAGAATCTTTCATGCACTGCATAGCAGAGATATTGTTCAGTCAGTTCTGGGTCAAAGAGGAAAAGCTGAAGAGATTTAAACAGGAAATGACTCGACTACAAAGAAATTAGAAGTATAAGTGAATAAAACGAGCCAGGCACAAATGATGAATTCTAGGTGTCCTAGAAACAATAGGGCTCATTGCCAGCTCAAATGGGTGGAATCCCAGGCTGATGAAATGCTCCAGAGCTCCAAGGAGATCACTCCTGGATCCATCACACCTGTGTCACATGTTTTGACATCTTAAAAAAACTTTCTGGCTGAGGAGACTGTCCCTTCTGGGCTAGCCAATTCTTAGAGATGGCAAGGGACTTGGCCTGCAAACCTTTGATATGCAAATTAATCAACCCAGATCTATCCCTCCTCTGGTCTCATATACCCCAGCAGGCAGTAGCCTTCTGTCTTAATTATCCCAAGGCCAGGTCCCAGGCAACTAGAGACCACCCGTATAGCCCAAAGCCAGCCAACTTTATTCAAACCACCCAATCCTAAACTGTTTACCCTGTCTTGCTTTGCCTTTCTTGTAGAAACCCCAGTAAAGACATGGGTTTTTCCTCACTTCTGCTTCTGCTTCCTGACCAAAACCTAGTGTTTCTCCTGTGGATCTGTGTGGTGAGTCATGTCTCTTGTTTCTATGAGAAATTGAAGTAACATTAAACTTTTCTTTCAATGGCATTGACTTCACAGTGTGATCACTCAGTCATCTTTATAAATTAAGACCTGAGCGCAAAACGCCAGAAGGTCTGACGTCAGTATATTTACAAGGAGACGCTCAATGGGGTTATCTGCCTTCTTTATTCCCAGGAATGTCACTCGGTAAAGGGAGGGAATGCTTTGAGGGTCTGCAGCCAAACATTTCCTTTCCAGGGTATTATTGTCCACTTCATATATTTTCACATGTATAGTACTAATAATGACTTAAAAAACCAAATTATAAATACTATACTTGTATTGCTTTATTAGTGATTTTAGTTTCTTTTCTTCTTTTAAGTCTAATGTTGTATTTGCTTCATGCTTATTATTATTCTGCAAATTCTCTCTGTTGAGAGCTTATGGGTCAAGCAGAGATTCTAACTTCACAAATGTACTAAATGTTATTCACAATGGTGTGCATCCAGCCCCTTGGTGTTTTCTATACCAAAGCAAATCTGAGTGACTTACAAATTGCATGGTTCACCAACGTAGAGTATAGTATATAATCTAAGAACACGGGCTCTGGAAAGAGATATACCTTGTTTTTTATCCTATCTTTGCTATTAACATATTTGGGATTTTGGTATAACACTTCATTGCTTAAAGCCTTGTTTCGTTCATATATTAAATAGAAATACAACTCTCTGTAGAGTTACGATTAAATAAAATGATTCATAAAATGCACTTAACCAGTGCCTGAATCATAGGAAACAATCAATTAAGATTGTGTGATTCCAGCCCTCGTAGTTGTCTACTGTTACCTCCCAGGAGCTTGGGAGTCTTTCATCTAAAAGTAGGAATCTTACAATGGGACTAGGGCGTTTTCACTATTCTTATTCAATATCTTTCATTGGCAGTGTTTCTAGCAAAACTCATAGGTTAGAGAGCAAAACTCTTCTGCTACACTGGGAGGTACAAAACACTTAAAAATGCATGATAGTGTTCCATTTTTCAACTTGGCTCTACTGCACACTGATCAGGGGTTTCAACTTTTACCTACTCAATTCACCTTTGCCTCCAACCGCAGTTGAAGTTAACATCATCCTTTTACTGCATTGGCCACTGATGAAACAAAGTCCTTTCTGGAATTCTTTCTGGGCGTATCTGCTGCAGTTCAATATCAAAACTACACTCCTTAAAACTACACTCTTAAAAAGGGTTATTTCACTTTGCCTGGGTCTCTTGCCTAGAAACTCCCTTGAGCCACCTTCTTACTGGCCCAAAGCACAGTCCAGTTTAAAGGAGGTTTCTCTCCTTTCATATCTATCTTCTTTAGTTTCCTTTTTTTGTACAAAAAAGTTTCTTCTAAGTAGCTGGTTGCAGGTTTCAAGATATTGTGGCAGACTTAAAGAGAGAAGCTACACTTTCACTTTTTTTATTGTGACCTTTGAATACCCTTTCATTTACACATTCATATTCCAGAAGTTAGCCAGATTGTTATGACACCTACAAACTTAGTCAATTTTAACACCATGTTTATATGTTATAAGTTTATATTTTTTTAACATCTTTATTGGAGTATAATTGCTTTACAATGTTGTGTTAGTTTCCGGTGTATAACAAAGTGAATCAGCTATATGTATACATATATCCCCATGTCCCCTCCCTTTTGCACCTTCCTCCCACACTCCCTATCCCACCCCTCTAGGTGGTAACAAAGCACTGAGCTGATCCCACTGTGCTATGCAGCTGCTTCCCACTAGCTATCTATTTTACATTTGGTAGTGTATATATGTCAATGCTACTTTCCTCCCTTCGTCCCAGCTTACGCTTCCCCCTCCCTGTGTCCTCAAGTCCATTCTCTACGTCTGTGTTTTTCTTCCTGTCCTGCCACTAGATTCATCAGAACCATTTTTTTTTTTTAGATTCCATATATATGTGTTAGCATACGGTATCTGTTTTTCTTTTTCTGACTTACTTCACTCTGTATGACAGACTCTAGGTCCACCCACCTCACTACAAATAACTCAATTTCGTTTCTTTTTATGGCTGAGTAATATTCCATTGCATATATGTGCTACATCTTCTTTATGCATTCATCTGTCGTGGACACTTAGGTTGCATCCATGTCCTGGCTATTGTAAATAGTGCTGCAATAAACGTTGTGGTACATGTCTCTTTTTGCATTATGGTTTTCTCAGGGTATATGCCCAGTAGTGGGATTGCTGGGTCATATGGTAGTTCTATTTTTAGTTTTTTAAGGAACTTCCATACTGTTCTCCATAGTGGCTGTATCAATTTACATTCCCACCAACAGTGTAGGAGGGCTCCCTTTTCTCCACACTGTCTCCAGCATTTATTGTTTGTAGGTATTTTGATGATGGCCATTCTGACTGGTGTGAGGTGATACCTCATTGTAGTTTTGATTTGCATTCTCTAATGATTAGTGATGTTGAGCATCCTTTCATGTGTTTGTTGGCAATCTGTGTATCTTCTTTGGAGAAATCTCTATTTATGTCTTCCGCCCATTTTTGGATTGGGTTGTTTGATTTTGATTTTGAGCTGCATTAGCTGCTTGTATATTTTGAAGATTAATCCTTTGTCAGTTGCTTCATTTGCAAATATTTTCTCCCATTCTGAGGGTTGCCTTTTCGTCTTGTTTATGGTTTCCTTTGCTGTGCAAAAGCTTTTAAGTTTCATTGGGTCCCATTTGTTTATTTTTGTTTTTATATCCATTTCTCAAAGAGGTGGGTCAAAAAGGATCTTGCTATGATTTATGTCATAGAGTGTTCTGCCTATGTTTTCCTCTAAGAGTTTTATAGTGTCTGGCCTTACATTTAGGTTTTTAATCCACTTTGAGTTTGTTTTTGTGCATGGTGTTAGGAAGTATTCTAATTTCATTCTTTTACAGGTAGCTGTCCAGTTTTCCCAGCACCACTTATTGAAAAGGCTGTCTTTTCTCCATTGTATATTCTTGCTTCCTTTATCAAAGATAAGGTGAACATATGTGCATGGGTTTATCTCTGGGCTTTCTGTCTTGTTCCATTGATCTCTGTTTCTGTTTTTGTGCCAGTACCATACTGTCTTGATTACTGTAGCTTCGTAGTATAGTCTGAAGTCAGGGAGCCTGATTCCTCCAGCTCCATTTTTCTTTCTCAAAATTACTTTGGTTATTTGGGGTCTTTTGTGTTTCCATACAAATTGTGAAATTTTTTGGTCTACTTCTGTGAAAAATGCCATTGGTAGTTTGATAGGAATTGCACTGAATCTGTAAATTGCTTTGATTAATAGAGTCATTTCCACAAAGTTGATTCTTCCAATCCAAGAACATGGAGTATCACTCCATCTGCTTGTATCGTCTTTAATTTCTTTCATCAGTGTCATAGTTTTCTGCATACAGGTCTTTTGTCTCCTTAGGTAGGTTTATTCCTAGGTATTTTATTATTTTTGTTGCAATGGTAAATGGGATTGTTTCCTTAATTTCTCTTTCAGATTTTTCGGCATTAGTGTATAGAAATGAAAGAGATTTCTGTGCATTAATTTTGTATCCTGCTACTTTACCAAATTCATTGTTTAGCTCTAGTAGTTTTCTGGTAGCATCTTTAGGGTTCTTTATGTATAGGATCATGTTATCTGCCAACAGTGCCAGTTTTACTTCTTCCTTTGCTATTTGGATTCCTTTTATTTCTTTTTCTTCTCCGATTGCCATGGCTAAAACATCCAAAACTATGTTGAATAATAGTTGTGAGAGTGGGCAACCTTGTCTTGTTCCTGATCTTAGAGGAAATGCTTTCAGTTTTTCACCATTGAGAACAATGTTGGCTGTGGGTTTGTCGTATATGGGCTTTATTATGTTGAGGTAGGTTCCCTCTCTGCCTACTTTCTGGAGAGTTTTTAACATAAATGGGCATTGAAAGCTTTTTCTACATCTATTGAGATTATCATATGGATTTTATCCTTCAATTTATTAATATGGTGTATCACATTGACTGATTTACATATATTGAAGAATTCTTGCATTCCTGACATATACCTTACTTGATCATGGTGTATGATCCTTTTAATGTGCTGTTGGATTCTGTTTGCTAGTATTTTGTTGAGGAATTTTGCATCTATGTTCATCAGTGATATTGACCTGCAGTTTTCTTTTCTTGTGACATCTTTGTCTGGTTTTGGTATCAGGGGGATGGTGGCCTCGTAGAATGAGTTTGGGAGTGTTCCTCCCTCTGCTATATTTTGGAAGAGTTTGAGAAGGATAGGTGTTAGTTCTTCTCTAAATGTTTGATAGAATTCGCCTGTGCAGCCATCTGGTCCTGGGCTTTTGTTTGTTGGAAGATTTTTAATCACAGTTTCAATTTCAGTGCTTGTGATTGGTCTGTTTATATTTTCTATTTCTTCCTGGTTCAGCCTTGGAAGGTTGTGCTTTTCTAAGAATCTGTCCATTTCTTCCAGGTTGTCAAATTTATTGGCATAGAGTTGCTTGTAGTAATCTCTCATGATCCTTTGTATTTCTGCAGTGTTGGTTGTTACTTCCCCTTTTTCATTTCTAATTCTGTTGATTTGAGTCTTCTCCCTTTTTTCCTTGATGAGTCTGGCTAATGGCTTATCAACTTTGTTTATCTTCTCAAAGAACCAGCTTTTAGTTTTCCTGATCTTTGCTATTGTTTCCTTCATTTATTTTTCATTTATTTCTGATCTGCTCTTTATGATTTCTTTCCTTCTGCTAACTCTGGGGTTTTTGTTTTTGTTCTTCTTTCTCTAATTGCTTTAGGGTAAGGCTAGGAAGTTTATTTGAGATTTTTCTTGTTTCTTGAGGTAGGATTGTATTGCTATAGACTTCCTTCTTAGAACTGCTTTTGCTGTATCCCATAGGTTTTGGGTCTTCATATTTTCATTGTTATTTGTTAATAGTTATTTTTTGATTTCCTCTTTGATTTCTTGAGTGATGTCTTGGTTATTTAGTAGAGTATTGTTTAGCCTCCATGTGTTTGTATTTTTTACAGATTTTTTTCCTATAATTGATATCTAGTCTCATAGCATTGTGGTCAGAAAAGATACTTGATATGATTTCAATTTTCTTAAATTTACTGAGGCTTTATTTCTGACTCAAGATATGATCTATCCTGGAGAATGTTCCATGAGCACATGAGAAGAAAGTGTATTCTGTTGTTTTGCATGGAATATCCTATAAATATCAATTAAGTCCATCTGGTCTAATGTGTCATTTAGAGCTTGTGTTTCCTTATTTATTTTCATCTTGGATGATCTGTCCATTGGTGAAAGTGGGTTATTAAAGTCCCTTACTATTATTGTGTTACTGTCGATTACCCCCTTATGGCTATTCACATTTGACTTACGTATTGAGGTGTTCCTACGTTGGGTGCATAAATATTTACAGTTGTTATATCTTCTTCTTGGATTGATCCCTTGATCATTATGTTGTGTCCTTCTTCGTCTCTTAAAATAGCCTTTACTTTAAAGTCTATTTTTTCTGATGTGAGAATTGTTACTCCAGCTTTCTTTTGATTTCCATTTGCATGGAATATCTTTTTCCATCCCCTCACTTTCAGTCTGTATGTGTCCCTAGATCTGAAGTGGGTTTCTTATAGACAGCATATATACGGGTCTTGTTTTTTTATCCATTCAGCCAGTCTATGTCTTTTGGTTGGAGCAATTCATTTAAGGTAATTATTGACATGTATGTTCCTATTACCATTTTCTTAATTGTTTGGGTTTGTTTTTGTAGGTTTTTTCCTTCTCTTGTGTTTCCTGCCTGCAGAAGTTCCTTTAGCATTTGTTGTAGAGCTGGTTTGTTGGTGATGAATTCTCTTAGCTTTTGCTTGTCTGTAAAGGTTTTAATTTCTCTGTTGAATCTAAATGAGATCCTTGCTTGGTAGACTAATCTTGTTTGGAGGTTTTTCCTTTTCATCACTTTAAATATGTCCTGCTACTCCCTTCTGTCTTGCAGAGTTTCTGCTGAAAGATTAGCTGTTAACCTTATGGGGATTCCCTTGTGTGTTATTTGTTGCTTTTCCCTTGCTGCTTTTAATATTTTTTCTTTGTATTTAATTTTTGGTAGTTTGATTAATATGTGTCTTGGCATGTATCTCCTTATATTTATCCTGTATGTGACTCTTCTCACTTCCTGGACTTGATTGACTATTTCCTTTCCCATATTAGGGGACTGTTCAACTATAATCTCTTCAGATATTTTCTCAGACCCTTTCTTGTTCTCTTCTTCTTCTGGGACACCTATAATTCGAATGTTGGTGTATTTAATGTTGTCCCAGAGGTCTCTGAACCTGTCCTCAATTATTTTCATTCTTTTGTCTTTATTCTGCTCTACGGCTTTTATTTCCACTATTTTATCTTCCAGATCATTTATCCATTCTTCTACTTCAGTTATTCTGCTATTGATTCCTTCTAGAGAATTTTGAAGTTCATTTATTTTGTTGTTCATCATTGTTTGTTTGCTCTTTAGTTCTTCTAGGTCCTTGTTAAACATTTCTTGTATTTTCTCCATTTTATTTCCAACATTTTGGATCATCTTTACTATCATTATTCTGAATTCTTTTTCAGGTAGCCTCCCTATTTCCTCTTCATTTTTTCTCTGGTGGGTTTTTACCTTGCTCCTTCATCTGTTGCATATTTCTCTGTCTTCTCATTTTGTTTAACTTTCTGTGTTTGGGGACTCCTTTTCACAGGCTGCATGTTCATAGCTCCCGTTGTTTTTGGTGTCTGTCCCCAGTGGGTGAGGTTGGTTCACTGGCTTGAGTAGGCTTCCTGGTGGAGGGGACTGGTGCCTGTGTTCTGGTGGGTGGTGCTGGATCTTGTCTTTCTGGTGGGCAGGGCCGCATTCGCTGGTGTGTTTTGGTGTGTCTGTGAACTTAGTATGACTTTAGGCAGCCTCTCTTCTAATGGGTGGGGTTGTATTCCTGTCTTGCTTGTTGTTTGGCCTGGGGCATCTAGCACTGGAGCTTGCAGGCCATTCAGTGGAGCTGGGTCTTAGTGATGAGACGGAGATCTCTGGGAGAGCTTTTGCCAATTGATATTACAAGGGCCGTGAGGTCTCTCGTGGTCCAATGTCCTGAACTCAGCTCTGTCACCTTGGAGGCTCAGACCTGACACCCAGCCAGAGCACGAAGACCCTGCCAGCCACACGGCTCAGGAGAAAAGGACGAAAAAATAGGAAAAAAAAATAATAAAATTAAAAAATAATAAAATAAAAAAATAAATTAATATAATTAAAAAAAAAGAGCAACCAAACCAATAAACATATGCACGAATGATAACAAGCACTAAAAAGTAAACTAAGATAAACATAAAAATCAGAAACAAATCAGTCACAGAAAGCAAACCCCAAGTCTGCCGTTGCTTCCAAAATCCACCACCTCAATTTTGAGAACATTCTTTGTCTATTCATGTATTCCACAGATGCAGGATTCATCAGGTTGATTGTTGGGATTTAATCTGCTGCTCCTGAGGTTGCACAGAGAAATTTCCCTTTCTCTTCTTTGTTTCTCAGCTTTTGGGGTTCAGCTTTGGTTTTGGCCCCACCTCGGTGTGTAGGTAACCCTCAGGTGTCTGTTCCCTGCCCAGACAGGAGGGGGGTTAAAGCAGCAGCTGATTAGGTCATTCTTGCTTACTCAGGCTGGGAGGAGGGAGGGGTACAGTAGTCATACTTGGAATGAGGCCTGAGCCTGCGGCAGCAGAGGCTGACATTAAGTTGCAACAGCCTGAGGCACGCTATGTGTTTTCCTGGGGAAATTGTCCCTGGATCTCGGGACCCTGGCAGTAGCATGCTGCACAGGCTCCCAGGATGGGTGTGGGTAGTGACCTGTGCTTGTGCACAGGATTCTTGGTGGCAGCGGCAGCAGCATTAGTGTTTCATGCCGGTCTCTGTGATCCGAGTTGATAGCTGTGGCTCACGCCCATCTCTGAATCTTGCTTAGGTGGTGCTCTGACTTCTGTGGGCACACAGGGAAGGAATCCCCTCTCCTCAAGCACCCTAAAACAATGGTCTCTTGCCTCTTAGGTAGGTCCAGACTTTTCCCCTGACTCCCTCTTGGCTAGCTGTGGCACATTAGCCCCCTTCAATCTGTCTTCACACAGCCAGCTCTCTGTGAAGGGTTTCCCTGGGATCTGACCTCCAAAGCCCAAACCTCAGCTCCCAGCCCCCACCCGCCTTGGCGGGTGAGCAGACAAGTGTCTCATGTTGGTGAGTGCAGTCAGCACCAATCCTCAGTGTGGGAATCTCTTTACTTTGCCCTCTGCACCTCTGTTGCTGTGCTCTCCTCTGTGGCTCTGAGGCTTCCCCCCAGCCCACCCCCAGCCTTGCCAGTGAAGGGGCTCCCTAGTGTGTGGAAACTTTTCCTCCCTCACAGCTCCCTCCCAGAGGTGCAGGTCCTGCCCCTATTCTTTTGTCTCTGTTTTTTTCTTTTTTCTTTTGCCCTACCCAGGTACATGGGGATTTTCTTGCCTTTTGGGAAGTCTGAGGTCTTCTGCCAGCATTCAGTAGGTGTTCTGTAGGAGTTGTTCCACATGTAGATGTATTTTTGATATATTTGTGGGGAGGAAGGTGATTTCCACATCTTACTCCTCCACCATCCTGAAGGTCTCCCATAAGTTTATATTAATGTAATTTTATCCCATAGTTTCAAGGGATCAAAATACCTCCAAGAACTCTTGTAGCATGAGAGATATAGATGATAACTTGTCATTGGGGTGTGGGGATAATGCAAATATAAATATAATTACCCAACCTTCTTTCTTTCCTATTAGCATTAATTTGAGTCTCCTCTTAGTCATTGGAAAATAAAGAAATTCCCCTCTCCATTACCTCCTTTGCCTCTAAATATACCATGGACTGTTTATAGGAAGACAAGATCAAAAGAGAAACAATGTACAAAGCACTTAAAATTAACCACCCCATTTCACCTGGTGTCCTTGGTTCCAGAAAATCTTACAGGCCCCAATGCTACCAAGAACATTTCTGATGCAGATCTCTTGTATCACCCTTGGCTAGTGGCTAAATTGTGCCAGCTCATCCTCAGTTCTGATAACATAATACCATGAACCATCTCCCCTTTGATATATCATGGTGTACAAATTTAATCTCTTGTCTCCTGAAAGTTGCAAAGTATCCTCTGTGTGCCATGTCATTGTATTGCACCAATATTTCAATTGTTCCTCAGTTATGGTCTCCAACTGACTATTTTTCTTTTCCAATTAGGATATTAGAAACAACTATCCCTGAAGTTTCTGAATTTGGAGAAAGAACATTATTATATTCTTCAAATGAAGTCCTTATGTGATTTAGCATTGTCTTAAGTTCCTTCCTGAAACTAGGGAGTAAGAAAATGAGTGGGGTTTCAATGTATTTTCTCTCTTCTCTCTCTTTCTCAAACTTTAGGGATAATAGCAAGAAAAATTATAAACCTTTTGCCTTTGTCAGCCATTTTATCCCTTTGTCATTTATCTTAAGCATATTGCTGTGTCTATAGTAAAAGGTATGATATCAGTCACAATATATTTTCTCCTATCTTTCTTTCTAAAGCAGTCATTTACTCCAAAGGTTAGTTTCACAAGGTCCTAGGGTAGTTTTAACTTTTAATTTGGATATTTGGTCCCCAAAACTATACAGTGAAGTATTACAGTTGAAATAGTATTTGAAACACTCTGACATTGGCTACACAAATGAGCCTTGTTTTGTTTCAGAACTATTGTACTCATATTCACATTGATGAGTATTAGAAAAATACCAGGTGTTCTATAAATTATATAAAATAAGTGACTCCACCCTATTCATTTAACCCTGAAATAGAATTGTTCAGTATCTGTGTATTTTGGTTTGGTGTACCTTGTACATATAGCAAGAAAAACATGGAATAAATGAGCCAGCCAGACAATAAGATGCCAGCTTTGGCATACAGTAAATCAAAGAGGAAAGCACAAAATACTAAGGCTGTACTGGATATTTTTTTTTTAAAAAGCCCTCTAAATATATTAAGTGTAAAATAGATAATCAGTTGCAGATGCATCATCACAATCCTCATACCAATGAGTATGATCATCTTCATCCATTTAAATATTTATTGAGCACCATTTATTGTGCCAGGCACTGTGCTAAGAACTAGGGATAAAGTAACAAGTGACAAATCTCTGACTTAAGATAACTTCATCTTACCATTTAAATTTCAGCAAATTATGTTTCAAACAAATATCTTCTTAATGTTTCCTCCTTTAAAATAAGATGATAAAGATAAGACATGGCTGTTTAAATCTGTATTTTGAATTTGGCCCTTGGATGACTGAAGCACACTACTACTGGGATTTCTCTTATGTATCATGAATGTAACGGAGTAGAAGTGTTTCAAGGATGTATACTACTATGCAACTATTTAAAATCAAAGCAGTTTGTGTTGGGCTATTTATATTTCTAATAAAATCTCTAGCTTTGATCCTGCTAAGTCTAATTTTATTTAGAATCCCTAAAAAGACTCCTTAGAATAATTTGTCTGTGTCATTCAGCCGTGAGTTCCTACTACATTATAAGTCATTTAAAATTTTAGATTCAGATTCTAATAGGAAACTTTCAGCATAAAAGCCACAGCACTCAAATTATTGCTGTGAAAACCAAATTATTCATATTACCGTATTCATATCAATAAATTATCCTATTTTTCTACCCAAATCATTTCAATTAATCTCTCATCAGGACAATCAGAATTGTTTTGTCATTCTAGAATTAGAGGATTTGCCAATGTATTCTCCATTTCTACTACATTTTCATCATTTTTACATTTAATCTTTTTTTTGAAATGTTATGTCTACAACAGAACATATCTGGGAACAGTTGAGGAAATCAAGCAGTGTTGATATGAAATTGTCTGTCTAATTCCAGGAAAGAATTCCTGATGAACCACATGCTCATTTATCATTGTCTAATAAATGTTTTGCACCAATCCTGCTTATGTCTTACAAGTCATTAAATAATTTCACACTTTGCTTTCTTTGAAGCAGAGTTTCCCAACCACAGCACTACTACATTTCAGACCAGATAAATTTGGGCATAGAGGACAATTCTATGCATTATAGAATGTTTAGCAGCATTCCTGGTCTCCACTAAATGACAGTAGCTCCTGCCCAGTTATAACATTCAAAACTGTCTCCAGACATTGCCAAATGTCCACTAGGAGACAAAATCACCCTGGTTGTATTATAAAGAAATAAAATAAAATATAATACAAAGAAAAGGAAAAAAGAAAGCATTATTCAGCCATACAGCATATTTTGATTGAATATCCACTGTATGATAACTATGGAGGAGGATATTAAGATGCATAAGATTTGGACTGTAGATAATTTTTTATCTTCATGTTAGATGAGATTATGTACAAAATTCAATATACTAATAATCATTTTCAAGCTACTTACAGATATATTTTATTGAAATTTTCCATTTCTTCATGAATTTTTACTAATTTCCTTTCCTAACATGTTTGTTATTTTATTTCTAGACTGTCTTACCTAATTAAGAAACCCATAAATTCCTTGATATTATGGTAAGTGAAGTTTATGTAATTATCTCTATTTTGATTTTAATTTTTCTCATCCATGAAGATAATTCTAAATGTAGGCTTAAATCTCCTATGGTAGCTGTCTTTCAGACATGGAGTTCCTATTCCCTCTGGAAGAGAGCATTAAGCTTAAACTCTACTTAGAGCTTCGGAACTTAGATTGGAGTCCATGGAGAGTTTAGTTCCTGACTCTTGGTTTCATGGACTCTTTGAATATATTTACCATGTGATCCAGAGTCCTTCTAAAATCACACATACATTCTATTATTGCCCAGTATTAGAATTAGGGAGGAGTGCTCAAAGACACCAAAGTTTTTAGTAGTATCATTCATATCTTCCACTTCCAAAAATTCTTTGAGGATTAATAAGAAAAGTCAAAATAAATCTGAATGTTGCTGTTTCAAGACTTTTTTAAGCTGTATAACATCACATCAAAATGTGGGGTGGGTTTGTTGTTATTTTATGGCACCATGTCTCTTTGGTTATTTGACATCATTTTTTTACTGAAATGCCTTTATGCACCATATTAATACATTTATTTATATAAAGTTTACCATATATAAGAAAATCATACCATTTCTTGGAGAATTGGCAAGGAGGAAAATGTTAATTTTTTGGAAACTTCCTAGAGAAAAATTATTTGTCCTCACCTTTCTTACATAATTTTTTCTCAGAAAGTTAGTTTTAATTTGTGAATATGTATAATTATGACTCGTTTTCAAGGTTATTTTACAGAAGCAATTGCTTACCATGAAGAAAAAATAATAGTGATATCTAGAAAATCAAGTAAAGTAATAAAAATAACAGTGCAATAATTTACAAGCATGCTTTCTAAATTAGGTCATTGCTATGTTAGTTTTACACTCATTGACAATCATTGGAATGACATTTAAAAACCAGGTATCTTTGTGAAATTGTCTGTATTGAGCACAGGGAGTGATACACACCTAACTTGTTCTCATGAAAATTTCTTCAGGCTGTGATTTGATTAGCTTATGATTCTTTTAGTTGCCATGTTCCAAATGCAAGTTAGAGTTATAAATATATTTTGCATTCATCTGTAATTGATATGGAACTCAACTAACATATCTATATCTTGTTATTTTGGAAATTCCTTGTTCTAATACAAATTCAATAGATATCCTGGAATCCAATGCCTCTGAAGGTTGACCTATTAATTTATTTGGTACTTGGCACTATAGTTTATTGCCACATCATCCAAATCATGAATTTTAGAGCCAGATTTTACTTTGGAGACCATCTACTTGATCCAAACCTCTTGTTATATTGCCTAAATTGGAGTAGGTATTGTATTAATTTTCTAATAATATATGAACATTTGTGATTAAAAAAACACACATTTATGATCTCACATTTTCTGTGGGATAGGAGTCTGGGCATGACTTAGTTGGGTCTTTTGCTAAGGGACTCACAAAGCTACAGTAAAGGTGTTGGCTGGGGCTGCAATCTTTCTGTGGCTCAGGGTCCTCTTCCAAGTTCATGTGGTTGTTGGCAGAATTCAGTTCCTTGTATTTGTAGGCCCTCAGCTCATAGAGGCTGCCCATAGTTCCCTGCCATGTGGCTTTCTCCACATCAAAGAAATTTGCTTTTTCAAGGCCAGAAGGGATAGAAGGAGAGCAAGTCTATTCCAAATGGCTAAGTCAGAGTCTTATACAATGTAACATAATCAGGGGAGAATCATCCTATCACCTTTGTCATATTTGACCTGTTAAGAAGTGAGTCACAGGTCTACCCATACTCAAATGGAGAGATTATAGGGCATTACTCATTGGACATAACCTTTGGGTATGTCTTTTTCAGTCTTCCTTCTGATCCCCAAAGATTCATATCCCTCCTAATATTCACCATGTTCCAGGTTTCCCAGAGTTTTATACCATTTCAACATCTGCTCAATATGCACGATCTCATCATATAAACCAGTTACCGATGCAGATGAGGCTTTAGGACATAATCCATTAAGTACTGCTCCTGTAGCAAAATCTCTCCATCTGTGACCTGTGAAACTAAAGAGGCAAAATAATTGCCCCCAACAAACCTGACATACAATGATGGAACAGGTCTAGGAAAAAAAGCATTCTAAATCCCAGTTCAAAAGGGGGCAAATGGGAGGTAAAAATGTTGCAAGTCATTGAAGTTCTGAACTCTAAGCTGACAAAGATTGGGGGTTTCTTGATTGAGTTTCGAGGCCTCAGAGTAGTTTACAGTGGTCCTAGGCTCTTCCTGTAGAATCTTGCTCCTACCCTCTAATTCCTTCTTTCTTTTTCATGAAAGGTAGCACAGTTTTGCTGCTGAATAATTTCATCAAATTTCTTCTTGTCAGTAGAATTTTGGATACCTTTTAATTTGTACTCTTTATGTCCTTTTTAGTGCAGATTGGCAGTGTTTCTGCTGGAACAATTTTCTGAAATGCTTTTTGGATCTTCCATGGGTTTTACTAGCTTTCACTCCATTAGATAAAAGCTGCTTCCACAGATTCTTTTAATATAATCCTTTGTTTATATTGGCCTTCTATTGAGATGATTCAGGAACAGTACTCCGAAGACTTATAGAGCCCCAAAATTTGATTGATAGATTCAAGGAGGTATACCCTTAATCTCTTAAAAGACCCCTTTGTGTGACAAAATATTCTGACTTTAAACTTTTGATCTTATAAGGTTTCTGCAAAAGACTGTATAGTCACACTTTTGGCCTTTTCTTCTAGAGCATGGTATCTGGACAACAAATCTCTTAATTTAGCATTTTTTGCCATCTGGAGATGATTTTTCAAAATCATCAAGTCCATGTCCCCTTTTGTTTATCAATTCTTTCCCATAGTTATCTCTCTGCTCTGCCATTTTACTATTGCTTCCCTGAAAGAAACCATTATCTCCTATAGATTCAGAACTAAGGTGCTGAGAACTAAATCCAGAATCACATTTAGCAAATAGCTTAGTTACTACAGAAATTTAGTATCTAACCTCATAGAGTGTCTGTGCTAAACTGAGGGCATTGATTAGAAAATAACAGGATCCTGAAAATTGGAATGGGGACATATTAGGAGATCTTGGTGAAACTGGGGACATTAAGCCCCAAATTCTGATGAATGTTTGCTAGCAAAGACAGCTCTATTATCTCTGAATGAGGAGACTCACTCTACTTTTTCTGAATAAAGTATAATAGCTTCTTCTGAGGTCATTGCCTTACATGACATTGCTGATTCTCCTTAAGACACACTCCCATCACTCTTTGCTGCTAGACCTATAACTGAACACGAGTCCCAGTGCTTTCCTAAAGGTAGGTACAAAGCATGTGACACATGAGGACGTATGCTGCACTCCAAAAAAAACTAAATGATTTCTCCAATTTATACAGATGAAAATCTCGGGAATATGTGTGGAAATAAATATTAAGTAGAAGGGACATAAAGTTGAGTTAGGCTGAATTTATTGATTTGGACCCACTAAACAGAGATTCAGGATTTACTGTTGCAAATTGGGTGGTTTAAAAAATGATGTAATAGTTTGTTTAGTTGGTTGACTCAAACAAAAGTTGGCCTACACTAAATGAAGTTGAAATATCAGAAGTGTTGCAGTATGTATACTACAGTGGAAGAAATCCAAAGGCTTAGGGAGATTGGAATGTTAGAGAGGATTAATTATTTAAGACCTGCTCACCCAGGGCCTAGAGAACACAAGTTTTACCAAGACTGTGAGGAATAAATTTGTGAGGGAGCCCCAGCATCCTTGAAGGGCTCTGTGATTACTTGTCTAAAGGCCAGAAATTACAGGGGCCCTGCTGCCACTGAATTGGTAAATCTGAATGCAGCAGAGATAATTGGATCCCCGGGTGTCAGGGGTCAAGCGCCAGCGCTTAGTCACCAAAGGCAAGGTGGGCATGGTTACCATAATGGATAGCAGAATCAAACCAGTAATCAGAATAGTGTGACTTGCAGAGACCTATGGTGTTGTCTAGTTGATCAAGGTGTTCCTAGAATTCTTACTTGATCTGTATAAGTAGAGAAGTTCTAGGACAAGTGAACAAAAGTCCAACTTGAATCATGAAAACAGAGATTCATGGCCTACTTAATTAGTTCCTAGACTTGAGCCAGCTTACAGAATTCCCCTTAATAAAGGAGAGGTCAGGTCTCCTTAATGAAGGACCCCACTACATTGCCAAAATTTTACACAGTTAATCTTTCTCCCAGACTTCTGTAAAGGGACCTATAGGCTATCACCAGGGTGACTGTACATTGGTAAAAGGAAATAATCAGACTCTTCAAGGATTACTGAACACTGACTCTGAATTGACACTAATGCAGGAGACCTAATATGTCACCATGGTCTACCAGTCAGAGTAGGGATTTACGGAAGTTATCCTGTGAACTGAGGACAGCTGGGCTCACGATGCAAACCTATTTTGATTTTCTCACTAGTCAAGCAGAAAATCTGGAAGAGTGAAAAGTTATGGAAGGCCATTGAACTGTATTTCTGGTTAAGAAGTGGAAGATAATGAGTGATCTGAGGAAAGACTCTTCGTTCTGGTTCACTCAAGCTGGCATACTTCCTTGCACAATGAGACCTCAGGTATGGACTTGAGTTTGGCCATCAGCTTAGTGTAAGAACAAACATCCAAGACTACATGAAGTTGAACCTCTTATTGTGTGAGTTGACATTTAACACATCTATTCCACCAAAAAGTGAATACAGAGCAGGTTAATTTCAGGTTCTTGTCAATAAAAGTATATAGTCCTCCTCATTTCTGGCGAACCAAATTAAGAGACTGAATTTGGAATAGAGACTAGAAAAAACTGAAGCCACTTACCCTATGGATACATGAGGAAATAGCATATATTTTCTCTAATAATATTCTTTAATCTTGAATGGCATTACTAAATGTAGTTACATACCTATTTTTCTTGTAGGTTGTATCATTGTTCTCACTTCTTCACTCCTCTCTCTTCTTCAAGGATGTGGTTTTCTAATCAAGACATTTAATATAACTGAGAATTGCTGCAGCTTTCTGGTGAGCTTTTGAAAACAGCCTGCTTCAGTACTTCATGGTGAGATCTTCAGTGTTGGTTCCAGTGACTTTCTCAGGTATTTGCTGATTTCTGAAGCTCTTCAGAGAACGATGTTAAGAAAGATGTCTTTGAAACAGGGCAAAATTCTTGGTAGTTTCAGACAAAAAAATGGAGGTAAGGACCTGCTAAAGAGGAGAGGTATTGTTAAACACTCCAGGTTCTCAGTTGAAAGCCTGGAAGGATGCATTCTAAGAGTAAGAATAAAACAGAAGTAGATAAAGTCTTTCAAAATCTGCAAACAAAAATCCAGATAGCTAATTAGATTGACATTATCTTCTCACTGTATCTTTCTTGTTGAACTCTCTCCGAAGAGATTCAAAAATCTCTTCAGAGATAGTAGAGATTTTTCTGCAAAATCCATTACATCTAATCAAAAATTACCAAGGATCCCAAGAACCAAGATCTGAATATAAAATATAGAAAATAAAAACATATCCACAGATAAATCAGGTTTTGAAAGTATCAGACATAGAGTTTAAGATGAAAATAATTGTGATTAATAGGTTCAAAAATATATGATCAGATAAATAATTTAATCAGAAAACTAGAATTGTAAAAAGAATTAAAAAGAAATGCCAGTACTGGAACAGTACTAATCAAAGACTACAGCAAACATACATGTGATTAAGAAAAAAATCTTTCAGTTTGCCTCAGCAAAGGTTATTATAATCAAAAAGAACTGTAAATCTTCTCCAAAGAGGAGAGTTGGGGAAAATACACCAGGAATTTTAGATTTGGGTGTTTTAGTCTTAACAAGGATTCGTCAGAATTTATGAACAAGGCAAGTTGCTGGAAAAATCAATGCTTACATTAAAATATGTAAGTCCATATTGAATTACTATTAATTCAGGTTGTTTGCGGTCTAACCTTATAAATATATTTCTGAACAAACTGGTCTAAAAGGAATTTGACCTCAGATAGTCTGTGATGTCATGGTTTAGTTTGGTATAGTTCTGAGAGTTTTTTGAGAGTGGTTTTGAGAGTACAGTCCTTTTTTGCAAATTGTAATTTCTGATTTAATTTTCAATATGAACCAAATCTAAAAAAAAAAAAAAAAAAATCTTTAAAAATCTCTAAAGAAAATCAGGAAAAATAATTATAATAAATAAAAATGATAAAGGTTTTCATGAATTCTAGGTTTATGGCTTGGCTGCCAGGAAGAATGATCATTTAATTAATTAAAATAGAAGATCCATGGAAAGGTCAAGAGTTAGATTAAAGAGACAATCATTAGTTTTCAAAATGTTAATTTTGATGTTATTAAGGCGTATCCAGGTGGTAATTTGAATAAGAAGCCGATTCTTCCTATGTAATATCTGGTATTAGGAAGGTATAGAAAGTAAAATTCATTTAAATGTGTAATGCTTATTTTAGCCAACTGTTTTCTGTTCTTAGTTTTTCAATAAACTATTTTTTGTACGTTATACAGTTACTCTCAGTATTTCAATGTAAATTCGAATTGTTTTACTATAAAACTATCCTCAACTTGCTTTATATCTGTTGCTTTATTAATAAAACATGCCATAGCAAAGCTTATATAAACACTGTAGCAAAAATGAACTGATCTAGATATGGCAGATTCTTCTAGTCATCTTAGATGTTTTAAATAATTCCTAAAATTTGTTTACTTGATTATACAGTGTCCTATGGGGTTTTGATAATGAAGTAAATCTGTAAGACTCGGGATGACATGCTGAGTTATTAAATTAGCCTCTAAATTAAATTTTGAGTATATCTTAGCTTGTCTTTGGCACCACACAAGTTTATTTAGCTCAGAAGTACATTCAAGTACATTTTAAATGGTATGATATGTTTTTGAGAATAATAAAAAATTTATGTATAGGATTACATATCTTTTTTTTTAGAACTTGGAAATCGATATCCACTTAAGTTTAACTGACTTGTTATCTATGTAAAATAAGAGGCAGTATTTCTAAAAATTTTGTGACTAATAATCATGCAGGGTGGAATTCTCTTCAAAATTCATGTTTAATCTTACTTAGCTAAGGGTAAGGACAATTTATTTTCATGATTGTGTCATCATGCCCTGTATTTAATCTCCTTTTCTGTTTTGAGTTCTATTCTTTTTTTCTCCTCTTGAGTTTCTGCATATTTTCCTCTATTGTTTATTGTATTTTTTCTTCTTTTTTATTTATCCCATTTCAGTCTCACATCATGAGATAGCTACAACTTACTGATTGTCCAGTATCTGGAACCATGGGCTAGGGTCATGTTTGAAATATGTAAGATAAAGTCTTTACTTTTTACAAACATATGAACATAGTTGTACATAAAGATCATGGGCTCTTCAGCTTTCTCCACATGCTCACAAAGCAGAGTGCGAACAAGTGCAAATATACAAGGTGAAAACCACACTCATGAAGGCCAGGGGCAACAAGAAAGAGTGTGATAGTTAGAAACATCTGATTAAAAAAAAAATCTTGGAGAAATTTGAAAGGGAGCTGGCTTTTAAAGAAAGAGACAGAAGAATATCAAGTGGGCAAAAGTCACATGCACAGTGGTGTCTAGCACTGTCTCACAAATACCATCTGTTTGTTGAATTAGTCTCAGGTGGCAACGAGCAAGTGACAAGTAGGCAAAATCAGTCAAGTGAATCTGGCTGGAGCAGGGAGTCTACAATGGGAAAACAAAAATTAAAAGGTAAGGTGAGGGAATTTGGAGACAATTCCAAAATCTTAGAAAGATCTGTATGCATTTTGTGTTATTACAGAATCAAATTTGGAATATGATAAAAGTACTATTTCAAATAGTTTTAGATGTTTTGGAAGTAGTGATTCTTGTGGTAATCTATACCTAAAATATTGTAATTTTGATGGAAAAGTACTATGAAACCAGATAACAACAATTTTATACTTGCATTAGAAAAGTATTTGCATAGGTAGTAGGCTAGCTAACAGGTGCAAAAGAAGTTGAATTAAAAATAATTCCAATTAGCTGCTATCATTGTCAACAATGGGCACAAAGTTACATTTAAACCAAGTAGGACAAACAATAATCACATGAGTGCAACCCTATTATATGGTGTTATTTTAAAAAACGTAAGATTAATGCTGTTTTCCTATTTCTGTAATGTATTCAAGCATTAAAATAATTACACAAGTACTACATGAAATGTAGTGATTAAGAAAATTCAGGCCCATACGTGTTGTGTTCATATCCTTTTGAAATACTAGCTTTTTGGACATCAGATGCATTACTCAACCTATCTGCGCCTCAGTTCCTTTACATATTAAAGGGAGGTAATTGCAGATGTCTGATAGTATTTTTATGAAAATTAAATGAGTTAACATTTGGAATTTGGAAATGCTTGTCAATTAGTAATCCACCCCTAGATGTTAGCTATTATTGCTGTTGATACTGTTGCTGTTAGATAAGATTCAAGTAATACCTAAAATATAAAGTAAAACATAAAACCTACTCTTTACTCATATAGAATCACCTCATTCTCCTTTCCAGAGTGGAGAAGAGTTTTATTTTCTTTGTATACTTTTATTATGAATTTACTTAAAAATATGTGTTTATGCATGTTTATTTAGCCTTTTAATGTAAATTTAGGTCATACCTGTGTTTAGTTCTGTATTCTTTTCATACATCATTGTGCCTGAACATTCCGTGTTAGCAATAAAACTTAAAATAGCTTAAAATATCTACTCAGTAAGTCATCATGTTCATGTACAATGATTTATTTAATCAGTTTCCTTCAGCTAGTATTTAGGATATTTTCTTTTTTTTTTTCTATTATGAACAATGTTGCAAAGGGTATTCTTTTGCAAACAACTTAGTATACATATGATAGTAAAAACTTTTAACCAAGCAGTGCAAGAACCAACTAATCACCATGTGTAAAATAGATAGCTCCTTGGAACCTGCTGTTATAGCACAGGGAGCTCAACTCAGTGCCCTGTGACAACCTAGATGGCTGGGATGGGGTGGGGGTGGGAGACAGGCCCAAGAGGGAGGGGAATATATGTATACATATAGTTGATTCACTTCATTGTACAGTAGAAACTAACACAACATTGTAAAGCAATTTTACTCCAATTAAAAAAAAAAAAAGCCTACTAATCAGAATAGCTGCTAGATGAATGTGCTATAGTAAGAGACAAGCAAACAAAAAGTAGCATCTTACAAAATAGATAAATATAAATTCTGATAAGTTTTTCCGTGGACTAATTCTAAGAAGTGAAATTAGTTGTTTAAAAAATGTAGCCTTTAAAATTCTTAAAGGTATCATCAAATCTGTCCTTCTAAAAGGATTTTATTTTAAAAAACTTTAAATTAATCTAAGTTAATGTTTATAGACACTGATATTATAGTGATGACAGAGTAGTAAGAAGTCATGAGTATTAAAAGAGTAACTGAATAATTTATAAAATAGCAATGTTGGGCTTCCCTGGTGGCGCAGTGGTTGAGAGTCTTCCTGCCAATTCAGGGGACACGGGTTTGAGCCCTGGTCTGGGAAGGTCTCACATGCCGTGGAGCAACTAGGCCCGTGAGCCACAATTACTGAGCCTGCGCGTCTGGAGCCTGCGCTCCGCAACAAGAGAGGCCATGATAGTGAGAGGCCCGCGCACTGCGATGAAGAGTGGCCCCCGCTTGCCACAACTAGAGAAAGCTCTCGCACAGAAACGAAGACCCAACACAGCCAAAAATAAATAAATTAATTAAAAAAAAAATAGCAATGTTGCAGAATCCATTAATGACATTCCTTATTGAGTTAATGGTGGCAAAATTAAAGGAAATGTTTAATATCTATTCAAATGCCTAAAATATGTATGTATTTCATAGAACACTTGATTGTCTCGAAATCACAACTCACGATTTTTAGTTTTATATTAGAATCAGTGATCAAATAATTGCTAGAGTATGTAGTCAACAAAGAGTGGCCAGTAAGACTTTAACTCTTTGTATGTTAAAGCTAAACCTTAAGCCAACAGGGTAGTAAGTTTTTCAGAGGAATTTTATATCTCTGTGTATATTAGTCAAACAAATTCAGCAGCTGCAATGGCCAGACCTAAGTCATGGTTTTTCAGTTTGAACGTGATTTGAATCAACTTTTGACAAATATTGACTAACCTTACTTTATGTCCCTGGTACCATGCTAGATCCTTTGGATTCAAAGGTGAGTAAGATACAGTGACTTCCCTCAAGGAACTTAAAATCTAGAGAGCTAGGCATATTAAATAGAGGTCAATGCAAAATACTGTTTGGGGGAGGAGCTTTAAGATGGTGGAAGAGTAAGACACGGAGATCACCTTCCTCCCCACAAATACATCAGAAATACATCTACATGTGGAACAACTCCTACAGAACACCTACTGAACGCTGGCAGAAGACCTCAGACCTACCAAAAGGCAAGAAACTCCACACGTACCTGGGTAGGGCAAAAAGAAAAAAGAAAAAACAGAGACAAAAGAATAGGGATGGGATCCGCACCAGTGGGAGGGAGCTGTGAAGCAGGAAAGGTGTCCACACACTAGGAAGCCCCTTCACGGGCGGAGACTGCAGGTGGCGGAAGGGGGAAGCTTCGGAGCCACGGAGGAGAGCGCAGCAACAGGGGTGCGGAGGGCAAAGCGGAGAGATTCCCGCACAGAGGCTCAGCACTGAGCAGCACTCACCAGCCCGAGAGGCTTGTCTGCTCCCCCGCCGGGGCGGGTGGGGCTGGGAGCTGAGGCTCGGGCTTCGGAGGTCGAGGTCGGATCGCAGGGAGAGGACTGGGCTTGGCAGCGTGAACACAGCCTGAAGGGGTTAGTGCACCACAGCTAGCTGGGAGGGAGTCCGGGAAAAAGTCTGGAGCTGCCGAAGAGACAAGTGACTTTTTCTTCCCTCTTTGTTTCCTGGTGCGCGAGGAGAGGGGATTAAGGGTGCCGCTTTAAGGAGCTCCAGAGATGGGCGCAAGCCGCGGTTATCAGCACGGACCCCAGAGGCAGGCATGGGACGCTAAGGCTGCTGCTGCCGCCACCAAGAAGCCTGTGTGCGACCACAGGTTACTCTCCACACCTCCCCTCCCGGGAGCCTGTGCAGCCCGCCACTGCCAGGGTCCCATGATCCAGGGACATCTTCCCCGGGAGAATGCATGGCGTGCCTCAGGCTGGTGCAACGTCACGCAGGCCTCTGCCGCCGCAGGCTCGCCCCACGTCCGTTCCCCTCCCTCCCCCTGGCCTGAGGGAGCCAGAGTCCCCGAATCAGCTGCTCCTTTGACCTCGTCCTGTCTGAGCGAAGAACAGACGTCCTCAGGCGACCTACACACAGAGGCGGGTCCAAATCCAGAGCTGAACCCCGGGAGCTGTGCGAACAAAGAAGAGAAAGGGAAATTTCTCCCAGCAGCCTCAGGAGCAGCGGATTAAATCTCCACAATCAACTTGATGTACCTGTATCTGTGGAATACCTGAATAGACAACAAATCATCCCAAATTGAGGGGGTGGACTTTGGGAGCAACGATATATATATATTTTTCCCTTTTTCTCTTTTTGTGAGTGTGTATGTGTATGCTTCTGTGTGTGATTTTGTCTGTATAGCTTTGCTTTTACCATTTGTCCTAGGGTTCTGTCTGTCCGTTGAAGTAGAAAAACCATATGATCATCTCAATAGATGCAGAGAAAGCTTTTGACAAAATTCAACACCATTTATGATAAAAACTCTGCAGAAAGTAGGCATAGAGGGAACTTTCCTCAACATAATAAAGGCCATATATGACAAACCTACAGCCAACATCATCCTCAATGGTGAAAAACTGAAACCATTTCCACTAAGATCAGGAACAAGACAAGGTTGCCCCCTCTCACCACTATTATACAACATAGTTTTGGAAGTTTTAACCACAGCAATCAGAGAAGAAAAAATAAATAAATAAAAGGAATCCAAATTGGAAAAGAAGAAGTAAAGTTGTCACTGTTTGCAGATGACATGATACTATACATAGAGAATCCTAAAGATGCTACCAGAAAACTACTAGAGCTAATCAATGAATTTGGCAAAGTAGCAGGATACAAGTTTAATGCACAGAAATCTCTTGCATTCCTATACACTAATGATGAGAAATCTGAAAGTGAAATTAAGAAAACACTCCCATTTACCATTGCAACAAAAAGAATAAAATATCTAGGAATGAACCTACCTAAGGAGACAAAAGACCTGTGTGCAGAAAATTATAAGACACTGATGAAAGAAATTAAAGATGATACAAATAGATGGAGAGATATACCATATTCTCAGATTGGAAGAATCAACATTGTGAAAATGACTCTACTACCCAAAGCAATCTACAGATTTAATGCAATCCCTATCAAACTACCAATGCAGTTTTTCACAGAACTAGAGCAAAAATTTCACAATTTTTACAGAAATACAAAAGACCCCGAATAGCCAAAGCAATCTTGAGAAAGAAAAACGGAGCTAGAGGAATCAGGCTCCCTGACTTCAGACTATAGTACAAAGCTACAGTAATCAAGACAGTATGGTACTGGCACAAAAACAGAAATATAGATCAATGGAACAGGATAGAAAGCCCAGAGATAAACCCACGCACATCTGGTCACCTTATCTTTGATAAAGGAAGCAAAAATATACAGTGGAGAAAAGACAGCCTTTTCAATAAGTGGTGCTGGGAAAACTTGACAGCTACATGTAAAAGAATGAAATTAGAACACTCCCTAACACCATACACCAAAATAAACTCAAAATGGATTAACGACGTAAATGTAAGGCCAGACACCATCAAACTTTTAGAGGAAAACATAGGCAGAACACTCTATGACATAAATCACAGCGAGACCCTTTCTGAAACCATCTCTTAGAGAAACGGAAATAAAAACAAAAATAAACAACTGAGACCTAATGAAACTTAAAAGCTTTTGCACAGCAAAGGAAACCATAAACAAGATGAAAAGACAGCCCTCAGAATGGGAGAAAATATTTGCAAATGAACCAACTGACAAAGGATTAATCTCCAAAACATACAAGCAACACATGCAGCTCAATATCAAAAAAACAAACAACCCAATCCAAAAATGGGCAGAAGACCTTAATAGACATTTCTCTAAAGAAGATATACAGATTGTCAACAAACACATGAAAGAATGCTCAACATCACTAATCATTAGAGAAATGCAAATCAAAACTACAATGAGATATCATCTCACACTGGTCAGAATGGCCATTATCAAAAAATCTACAAACAATAAATGCTGGAGAGGGTGTGGAGAAAAGGGAACCCTCTTGCACTGTTGGTGGGAATGTAAATTGATACAGCCACCATGGAGTACAGTATGGAGGTTCCTTAAAAAACTACAAATAGAACTACCATACGACCCAGCAATCCCACTACTGGACATATACCCTGAGAAAACCATAATTCAAAGGAGTCATGTACCAAAATTTTCATTGCAGCGCTATTTACAATAGCCAGGACATGGAAGCAACCTAAGTGTCTATCAACAGATGAATGGATAAAGAAGATGTGGCACATATATACAATGGAATATTACTCGGCCATAAAAAGGAACAAAACTGAGTTATTTGTAATGAGGTGGATGGACCTAGAGATGGTCATACAGAGTGAAGTAAGTCAGAAAGAGAAAAACAAACAGCATATGCTAACATATATATATGGAATCTAAAAAAAGAAAAAGAAAAAAAAATGGTCAGAAGAACCTAGGGGCAAGATGGGGATAAAGATGCAGATCTACTACAGAATGGACTTGAGGACACGGGGAGGGGGAAGTGTAAGCTGGGACAAAGTGAGAGAGTGGCATGGACATATATACACTACCAAACGTAAAATAGATAGCTAGTGGGAAGCAGCCGCATAGCACAGGGAGATCAGCTCGGTGCTCTGTGACCACCTAAAGGGGTGAGATAGGGAGGGTGAGAGGCAGGGAGATGCAAGAAGGAAGAGATATGGGGACGTATGTATATGTATAACTGATTCACTTTGTTATAAAGCAGAAACTAACACACCATTGTAAAGCAATTATATTCTAATAAAGATGTTTAAAGAAAAAATACTGTTGGGAGTAACTATATAAGAAACACCTAAACAAATACTAAGTGGAAAGTGAGCAAGTTTTAAAGAATGTTTCCTGAAAGAAGTAATTGCTTTTTAGAGTTTTAGAGGGAGATGGGGACTAAGGCAGTTGAAGATGCAAGGAAGAGACTGTCTAGCCCTGGCTCTTACAAACACCAAGTGCTGGTTCAATTTTGCAGGTGTGAATTAGCAAGTTATATATTGCTAAGATAATAAAAGTTAATTTTGCTGGAGAAGAGATCTTGCAAGGAGAAAATCTGGAAATAAGGTGGTGAGATTAAAACTCAAAGTTGTAAGAGAGCATGGTTTGGTCAGAGAGCCGGCGTTTTTGTGGCTAGTAGCAAATGAGTGGAGCACAGATTATGAAATGGGGATTGGTAGGAGATGAAACCTAATGCCCTAGTATGGAGTGGGCTTAGAGTAATTTTAAAATTGTGTCTTGTGGGAGACTGTGGTAAATTATTACAAAGATGGCCAGAAAAAAATCTTTCCATCTCTGTTTGCATGACTTTTTGTAAACTGACTTTGCCATACATCCCATCAAAATGTGTTATTTGTTTTCCGTGAATCTGGTATGGCCTTGTGAATTGCTCTGATCAACAGAACATGGCAGAGGTGATTTAGTGTGGCCGCCAAGTTCAGACCTCAGGAAACCTTGAACCTTTTGCTTTCCTTCTCCTACTGTTCTGAGGTTGCCGCCTAAAGAAGTCTCATCTATCGAATTGTAAGCTAATTGGCTACTGGACAGAGAAGTGCAGCCAACAGTCAGAACCAAATACCAGATATGTGTGTGAGGCCATCTTAGATCACCCACTTCCACTGAAGCCACCAAAGAACTGTAGCCATATGCATGACTAGGAGAGACCAATAAAAGAACAATCCAGAGAAGTCTGGCCCAAATTGCTGACCCACAGATTTGTGAGGAAATAATATGGTTCTTATTTTAAGCTAACACTTTTTTGTATAGTTTCTGAGACATATATGGTGAGACATTACAAGGCTTTTAAGAAAGACTGGAACAGGGAGATGATCAGCTTCACTATTAGAATATCAATCTGGCTGCTTGTGGAGAATGGCTTATAGTTAGGTCCTGAATGAAGATGGTTGCACAGCTGTTGCTATAACCTATAAAAAATGATGAAAATTTGTACTAAAATGTTAGTAGTGAAAATAAGTGGACAGATTTTAGACATAATAAATAGTTGGATTGGACAAATAGTAATGATTGATGGGGAAGCTGATGCGGAGCAGGATGAGTAATGGAGCAATGAAGGATAGTGCTTAATTTGTAGTTGGGATTCTAAATGGATTCTTGGGCAGTCATTGAGGTAGGGAACATAAGTAGCCATTTTTGTAGAGGGAGTGTTGAGGATATTGTTAGTGTCGACTCTTTCAGACTACTTTCCTTCATGAAATAAGAAGCAATATATTTCTTCTATGGTATACTCACAGTGATAATGAAAGGCTGGGTCCAATGTTCTGGAACAGAAAGAAGAAATTTGGCTTCGAGAAAGTTACAAATGGGTTGCAGATGAGATCATTCAAAGCAAGAGCATAGTATGAGTAGAGGAAGGGACTCAAAGACTCAAAATGTAAATCTAGGGGCTTACAGGAAGAGTTGAAGATTTAACCAGTGATATCTGAGAACAGATCTTTCTAATAGTTCTGCTGTTGTTTTCCAGCTTTGAGGATACTATCTTACTATCACTTCAATATTTAGCCACATCGATTCTTCTGTACTCTAAGATGAATGTGATACAGAATCCTTCACCCAAATTATAGTGTCATAAACAAACATTGGTTTGCCACATATTTATTGAACACCTACTACTGTGTTTTCAGGAACTTTTCTAAGCTCTATGGATACAATGCTACATGAAATAAACAAAAGTTTTGCTCTCCTGGAGTTTAGTAAATAAATTATAAACAAAATGTAAATAATTTGGGGGAGTGCTAAGTGTTATAAAGGAAAATAAAGCAGGATGCATTGGTACAGAATAATGGGAAAGAGGTGCCATTTATGTCAATCATGTGAAAGTTACCTTCCACAGACCTGAAGAAATAAATATGGAGAAAACATGCCAATATTGGAGAGAGAACTCTGCAGGTTGAAGAGATGAGCACATAAAAATTTCTTGAGATGGACATGAGTTTGGTATGCTTAAGAAACAGAAAGAAGGCTATAGTGTTTGAGTCACTTTATAGAAAGAGCTTAGTTGGTGGAAAATGTGAGACTTCATAGATGTCAAAAAGAATTTTGGATTTCAGTAACTCTATTATGGAAATCCAGTGGAGAGGCTGAGACAAGACAATGACAACATTTGATTCATATTTTTAAGGGATTCTTCAGCCTATCTTATGGAAAATAGCTTTGACTGGGTAACAGTGCAAGGAAACAGAAGAGTTACATGACTATTATAGAAAGAAAGGGTAGAATAAGTGGTTAGTCTAAAAATATATTTAAAAGGTAAGGTGTTAGTTTTCTATTACTGCTTTAAAAAATTGCAAACAGTGATTTAAAACAACACAAATCTATAATCTCACAGTTGTGGGTCAGATGTTTGACATGGGTCTCATTGGGCTACAATCAATATGTCAGCAGAGGTGAGTTCGTTACTGGAGACTCTAGAATCTACTTCCATGCCCAAGCAGGTTATTGGCAGAATTCAATTCATTGTGGGTGTAGGACTGAGATCCTGATTTTCTTGCTGTCTGTCTGCCAGGCCTTGTTCTTAGCTGCTAGAGACCCCCTGCATTTTTTGGGGCCTAGCTCCCTTTGTCTTCAAAGCCAGCAAAGATGGGTTGAGTTCTTCTCATGCCTTTCTGTTCTCCTTTCACTTTTGCTACATATCTCTCTCTGACACTTGTGCCTTTCTCCTCTGGTTTTAAGGGCCTATAGCTTATATTGGGCCAAAGATAATCCAAGATAATCTCATTTTAAGGTTCGCTGATTAACAACTTTAATTCCATCTTAAAAGTCCTTTTGCTATGTAAAGTAACTCATTTAGGTATTTATAGTAGTAACACCAATGGGTGAAGGTCATGGAGCCAAAATGTCCTGCCTATCACATTCTATCTGACTGGCAATTACTTGCAGATATTTGAACTTTTTTTAACCTATAAAAATGGCAATTTTATGCAGTTTGATCTAATATTATTATATAACAATATTCAGAATATTTTTATGATCAATCTTTCTGAATACATATATATGATAAAGCCTCAACTTTTATTGATAGTAATAAGAAAAAGGAGTACTAGCAAAGAACCATAGTTTATATATATATATATATATATATATATATATAATTGCTTCATAAATCCATTTAATTTTCAGAACAACCCTATGAAGTCAGTACTGTTGTTTCCCTTGCTTAAATATTTTTTGTCTATATGGAAAAATAATATTCTCACTCAATTTTTTTCTTTTTTTTCAAATAGTATATGTAATACACTCTCAATTCTTCCTGGACCAACACAAAATATACTTCTTTCACACCTACATCTGCACTCCCACACGTATCTCCTAGACAAGATTACATATTTATTAACATTTTGCCCCTCCATCCACAGTGTAGCAATATGACCATGAAACAGCTGCCCAGTCACATCCTGTATTTCTCAGCCTGTGCATATTGGTGGGTCAGATGATGAGTTATTGCTAACGAGATGCAAGATGTTGTGAAATGAAACATTTCTAGGCTAAGGCACTTAATGTGTATGTGTGCTTTCACCTTGTTCTCTTTTTTCGCAGATTGCTTATTTTGACAGTGGTGGAGGAGCTATGACATGGAAGGAATCTGTTTCCCCCAATTGTCTTGTGGGGTAAAAGCAACTGCTGGCCAGGAACATCAGAGAGAAATAACCTTCCACTGATATTTTCTTCACTGCAGAAGCTAGGGCTACACTAACTAACACAGCAGTTGATTATTTAAAGGAATGGTCTCTGAAAAAAAAAATAACCTCAAGTAAGTGGCATTGGCATTGGCTAGGTAGTTGGGAGGCAGGCAACCAGAAATAGGTGGTCCTGCCTGGGATGATGTAGACCTATTGCCTCCATTACCTTGGAAGGCAGAACTGGTACCTACTGAGACTGTCTCTCTCTGGTGGTGATGGGAAAGCCAACATGTTAGTGTGCATTGTTTGGTCTTACTGCTGATAACAAGTTATTACATGGAATAGATCAACTCATATGGCAATTATTCACTTTGCTAGAAAAGACTGAAAGGACATAGAGTGCAGAATTTTAAGGTCTCAGGTTTTTCAGTCTTAAGGGTCTCTTTGCATATAATAGCAAGAAAGAATACTGTAATAGTTTTAAACCATAAGATCCACTAAAATGTATCAGTTTAAAAAAGGGATCCAGTTTTGAGGCAAAGAAGATAAGGTGTAATCTTTCTATGAAACCCTACTGCTTAATATACCTACAATTTGAGAAAGAGAGGGTCATGAAGAAAAGACACCAAGTAAGTCAGTAGTCAGACATTAGTACTATGCCTGGAGAAGAATTATAGGTGCTTAGTGACACGTGAAATGGCCTTTTCCTTCTGCCATTCTTTTATTACTTTTGAACATAGTAATTTTAGGATTTATGTAGATGATAAAAACATCTCTTTATATTACATGCCTATAAATATAGCAGTGCAACTACTCAGCACCATATTTAAAAATTATGACATGATATAAACTTTCTAAAATAATTTCTACTTTATTCAGAGTCAATCCCTAATCATCTAATAATGATTTGGTTTTTAGAGGCTCTTAACTGGAAAATTCTGACATCTTCTCTTTAAATTTTGATAGAATATCTAAGAATTAGATAATCTGGAGTATATAATATTATTACCATAAAGGATGGGAATGCCAGGTTCAGCAATCTGACCTCTCATATAGCTGACTCTGTTATTGTACTCTATCGTATACCTAGAACAAGCCGACAAAAAGTTAGCTGTGTATACCAAAATTGATTGGAAAAATACATTCATAAAATCTATCTAACACTAATTCACTGAAAATCACATGCAAATTTTGTAACCTCCCCAAAATAAACACAGTATACAATTTGGAGTCGTTCTGAACTATACAATGGACTTCTGATTTATAGGAAGTGTATCATGAGAAGAATAGTACGGTCCTCCAAATTGTTGTTATTTGTTCCCAAACTCAGATCTGGTTAAAATGTCAAACAGGAACTGTCACTGTAGAAAGGACCCTCAGTAATATAATCAGCAGAAAATGATGAAAACATAATCACAATGTATATAGCCAGAGGAAAAAGATGTGACAAAGCTGACAAGCAAGTGGAATCCAACGTAATTCTTCTCTGTGAGTGGCTTACTTCCAGACAGATAACAACCAAGGAATAGCAATGTTACCACCTCCCTTGAGCAATAACATTGTCTTGTGAGTAACAAGAATGACAGACATTGACTGTATTCACAGATACATGAGGCTGTAGCGTCTGCTATGTGTTTTGAAAGGATGCAAATGTGTAACTGACAGCATATGAACACTATATGTTTGAAGTGTGGGGCAAAGGTAGACAAGCTTGATAATATATTTGCCCAGACATTTTCATCAATAAAAGTGAGTAAAATCAAATAAGACAAATAGCATGATAAGTTACTGGAGAATAGTTATTTAAAACTCTTTTCCTTGTGCCCATGCACAAATTTCTATAATCATGAATATTATCTAAAATGCATAGGCAATATTAGATGATTAGAGAATGATTTGTTCCTGGAGACATAAGGAAGATATATAATTGCACTAAACATGAATTAGGAGATCAGTTTCCATAAGTTACATAAGTGTACTATTTTCTACAATAAATTCACTGTTTTCATGTGCTGATGCAAAAATAGAGGTACAAAATAGAGGTAGAGAGAATGAGAAAAATTTTAGAATGTAGAAAACTATAAAGATTCTTTGAATTTTATACTTCTTTAGAAATAAAGTTCAAGAAGAATGCTTGAGGGGCTTCGCTGGTGGCACAGTGGTTGAGAATCTGCCTGCCAATGCAGGGGACACGGGTTTGAGCCCTGGTCCTGGTGGCACAGTGGTTGAGAATCTGCCTGCCAATGCAGGGGACACGGGTTCGAGCCCTGGTCTGGGAAGATCCCACATGCCGCGGAGCAACTAGGCCCGTGAGCCACAACTACTGAGCCTGCGTGTCTGGAGCCTGTGCGTCTGGAGCCTGCGCTCCACAATAAGAGAGGCCGCGATAGTGAGAGGCCCGCGCACCGTGATGAAGAGTGGCCCCTGCTTGCCGCAACTAGAGAAAGCCTTTGCACAGAAACGAAGAACCAACACAGCCAAAAATAAATAAATAAAAAATAAATAAAAATAAATAAAAATAAAGGAATTCCTTTAAAAAAAAAAAAGAATGCTTGAGTGCTTCGTAAAAGCTTTAAAAATTAGATTTAATTGCAATAATTCATTGGTGAATTGATATAGCTGCTTTGAAAATAGTAATTTTTTTTCTAAAATAAAACCTTCATGCCACAATAATATGTGTGTGTGTGTGTGTAATTGTAATCATGGCACCCCACATATAACTTATTGTTAAATCTATTGACATATTCAAAAGTTAATTCAACAATTGATTTATTACTTCATATTTAGACCTGAGCTAACTTATAAGAATCTTCATGTGAGTGTCTGTTTGCTGTCACTAATAAAAAGCAGAGTAGTTAGAAGTCTGAGTTTTAGTGTCAGGTAGCTCTAGGTTCAAATTCAGGCTGATCTTAAACTCATTTTGTTTTACTGGACAAGCTAGTTAATCAGTTTGAATAGATGCATCCTCATCTATGAAATGTCTCTAGTAATACTTATTTAGCGAACACATTGTGAGGATTAAATAAAATAATTTAAGGTAAAATCCTTAGCATGTTTCCTGTCATACAATTTACACTTCAAATAATATGTTTTGAAAATGTATATAAAAAGTGAAGATTCTTCTGCTGTGGTAGGTGAGATTTTGTCTCCCATGACCTTCACTGCCAGATGTTATGCATGTGAATATATCTTCCACTGGAAAAGAGACTTTGTAGACAAAATTAAGGTTACTACTGTACTTATAAAACTGTGAAATAATAAATTTATGGGTTTTTTAAAACACTAAATTTGTGGTAATTTGTTCCAACAATAATAGCAAACTAAAACATCCACACTTACACGCATACCTATGTGTGTACAGATATATAATCCCATAAATATGTTTTTGTTTAATTCAAGTACATAATAAATGGTATCCTAGAGGACTGAAAAAGCTAATTCCTCTTTAATTATTTCTCTCAGAGAGTATATTGCATATTAGAATGTGATTTAATTTAAGTATTTGAAGCTACCTACAGTTTCATTGTTCCTTAAGGGTAACTGACTTCACATCTGATGCTCATTTTGCTCCAGAGATGGTGACTTTACATTACTCATGATTGTCTGCATTTATCTACCTTATGAGAATTTCAATAGCTCTGATGGTGTGTGTGTGTGTGTGTGTTTGTGTGTGAGTGTGTGCGCGCCTGTCTGTATTTTAATACTCTTCTCTGTTTAACTGTAGAGATTATTTTGGAAACAGAATGAATGAAACCATTTTATAAACCTCTCCACTTACAGTGACTACCAACTAAATTTGTGACGTAGGCACCCAAGCTGAATTTTAAGTATATTCTTAGTAATTTGAGAATGTTCACTGATATCATGTTACACATAGAGAAGTAGTGAAGTAATAGAAAGAGAAAATGACAGTTTTCAAATAAGGTGTCATGGCTGAATTACCAAAAAATTTACTGAGCAGTTATAGCACATGGGGGATGGTTGGCAGAGGATACATATAGAAAGTTTCAGAAAAGTTGCAAATAGATAAATATAAATAAAACTTTAAAATGTATTTTATTCTAAAATTAATGACTTTATTAACCAAAGAATACATTTCAAAATTTTATTATTTTTTTGTTTTATTAATTAGTTAATTTGCTTATGAGGTAAATTGATGAATTTTACTGAATAATTATGTGATTCAGTAAATACTTTGAATGAATTATATTATTTAATTCCACAATATTTTTGTGAGGTTTTTTTTCCTATTTTCTAGATAAAACATGAGCAACAGGAAGTTTAAAAATTCAAAGTAAATAGCTAATAATTGATAGATTCAAGCCCTGGCACTATGAATTCAGAGCCCACAACACTAACATTTGCTAAAAAATAGAGTACTATGTAAGAATTTTGGCCTAAAGAGGGTCATTTAGTAGGGATGTGATGCTTTTAACATAATTCTATAACATTTAATAAAGTGAAAAATATACCATATCTTAAGATGAATGTGATAGAAATATATAAGTATGAGTAGTTTATAAACATTCACAAACTATATAAACAATAAGATCATACTTTTGAAAAAGTGTTGAGCATAAAAATTCTAATGTAATAATATTATATGAACTATGACAGAGTATAAAAATTTATATTCAACATATTTAAATTTTAAAATCATGTAAATATATACAAATATACATTTGGAAAGATTAATTTAAAAGAAGAGGGAAATATACCAAATGTTAACAATGTTTACCAGATGTTTATACTGAATTGTGGGATAATTACTGATTCTTTTCATTATATATTTCTGTGTTTTCCAATATTTTACATTGAATAGAGAAGTGCTTAAGAGGAAAAAAAATCCTGCTTATAAATAAACAAATGCAAAGCTGACAGTAATGTCAGCCTGTAGTTATCGAATGATTACTATGTACCAGATACTTTACTAAGCATTGTATGCAACTCATCAGATTTCCACAATTCAGTTCCAGTTCTTTCAGACAACACAGTCTATCCCAGAGAGGTTCAGGGCTAGGGAAAGGGACACATACAAGGATGAGGATGGGGGGTGGATACAGAGAGAAAAATCTTACAGACAATACTGTAACAATTGAAATCACACAAAAATAATAAAATCATATGTAACAAATTATAATCACTATATATGAAAACAGTTTAAATCTTCATTTGAAGTAACTTTCCCACTCAAATAATTCAAGATTCTTCTGGTAACCACGATTTCCAGCATTGTTCAAAAAGTTTTGTTTCCCAGAAAGACTCTCAGATTTCAAATGAGTGCCAAAGTGCAATCCAAACCTTAGTTTTGTATACTCCCTTATTTTAACACTTTCCTTTTTCCTATACAGAGAGTCAGATACAGGTTTCTTCTTTCTTTTCTTCTCCTCCTCTTCCTCTTCTCCCCTCCCCTGCCCTCCCCCTCCTCTTCCTCCTCCTTCTTCTTCCTTATTTTGAATACGTGCGTTTGGAATAAGTTAGGGTTAAGAGGAATACAAGGAAAATTTTGATTACAATATTTTAAAAAACGTAAGATCAATAGCATCTTAGAGAAAATCTAAGCTACATCACTATAGATTATGTCATATAAATACTTCATTGGTAGATTAGATTGGATCCTATGTAAGCTGGGTTGAGCATCACATCAACTATTTTTTTCTTAAATGGTTGAGAATAACTATGGACCTAGGAGCGTATCTCCTGTCTCGGCCCCTCACAACCGTCTTTTCCTGGCAGTTACCTAAATATACATCAGCCACTTGGATGCTGCATGCTGGCTCCGTCTTGTACTCTTGACAACGCAGAGCTGAGTTTATGGCTTCCTGTAGCGAAGGGGAGCACAACGTTGTCCGAGGCTTAGTAGCACCCTAGAGTGGAAAGTGCAGATTCTGCATATCTATGATATTTGGTGATTTGGCTTAAACTGAGTCTTTCAATCCAAGGGCTTGATTGGCTTTGGATAAGGATCATGATATAATAGTTTGGGATAGATTGTTATAGCAAGTTTTGGGGCAAGGATTTTGGAGCATCTTGGTGTGCAAACAGTCATTTGATTCTCCCTCTTGAAAAGTTGAGCAGTCTTAAATGGCTTGTCAGGAATTCCTTAAATTAACAATTAAGTTATTTGCATCAGTTATTATCCTGGTAAAGAGTTCCCTAAAACAGTAATGTCATATAGGAAGACAGTGGAGTAGGACAATCATGGTACTAATTATGCTAATAATCAAGTCATGTGACTAATAAGGCCTGTCTGTGTGTTTGTGTGTGTGTGTGTGTGTGTGTGTGTGGTTTTTTGGTTCTCAATGTGAACAGCTAACTCTGAATTTCAGATTGACTTTTCCCTATAATTCAGCTTAAGCCAAATAAAATTAAAAGTGTATAACTTAGGATAAAATAAAAAAAAATGATTTGGAGGATGAAAAACATGTTAATCATCCATGCTAATAGATGTATGTCATCTCAGAAAAGTGAAAGTTTATTGCACTTTTAATAGGCATCATATAATTTCGTGCGTAATTCTAGGGGATTTCTTTACAGTGCTGAAGTTAGGAAGTATAACAATTGCTTAATATACTTAAAGGATTTCCAAGGATGCATTTATCTTGTAATAGTGCAAAATGATTATTACATATGTGCATGTGTGTATGCCTATATACCTATAAATATACCACATGCACGTATTTATTCTAAAGGAGTAGGAAACCTGAAGAAATATGCTTACAATTAAATGTTGTCTGGAAAATATATACTCTGAATATGGAATGTCATGTCCCTCTGGTCAGCTCTGTTATTTTGCTCTATCAGCACTTCTCCTTTGCCACTACTGTGATAGAGTATGTTCATACTCAGAACTAGAGCTTTTCACTTTTTACTATTTGGAGGCTATTTAATTTCAATTGCTCCCCAAGCATAGGCCAATTCATGATGGCAAGAGCAGAGCAAGAATCCTTCACAGATACTTTGAAGTTTGAAGAGCTGCTATTCACATTGCCTGAGGCTTCCATTCCCACATTTGTGTGAAAATGAAAGCAGCTGAATACCTCTGTCATACATGCCCAGTGTTACTCTGAAAATATCTTGTGCAGATTTGTTTAAGATTTTTAAGCTATCTATATAAAGTTTAAAATAAGGATATTAAACAGATGTTGTTTTGCTATACACATTTAAAATGGCACTAAAAATGCATGACTATGAAATAATAACTGTGCTTGAAGTAATTAAGCTAAACCGAATATACACACTGAACATTGTGTGTGTGTGTGTCTGTGTATGTGAGAGAGACAGAGAGAGAGAGAGATAGGGGGTGGTTAAAGAATTGTAAGTCATCTCCCACACTAAAGAATAAAATCATTAACCACACCTTATAACTTTGCCTATTTACTATATGCAAAAGTATACTAAATAGCACTGATCTTTTTTTAAAAGAAACAATAATTTCTTAAAGCATTCAATTTCATGGTTTTTGTGTAACACATAAGAAATATGAATTCATTTGCCCAGGTGTTTAAATGTAAAACAACATGTAAACCACTTTCACTCTGTATTTGTGGAAGGTAGAAGCTAAAAGTTCGTAAATCCCTTCTAGGGCATATTAGAATAATGATTATTATTATTTTCAAAATCCATTAAAAAAAAATTCAACAGAGGAAATTTAGACCAGGAGACATGAAAGAAGAAAATCTTTTGAGTGGTATTCTTTATTAATTCTTTCATAAGTGATCATTTTCAAATGGGAGAGTTACACTTGAAATTTGAAGACAAATTTGAGTGTTGACCTGGGAAAAAACACACCACGTAAGAGCTGTGGGTTGAGTTTATTGTGTCTTACTGAGGAGGATAGCCCAGGAGACAGCCTTTCAGTGAACTCTGAGAAACTGTTCCAAAGAGTTGGCGAGAGGGAGAGGTGGGGAGGTCAGTATATGTATGATTTTGGCAAAGAGGCACTTGTAATCAAGCATACGTCTTGGTAGAAGGTTACTGCTGGTAATGAGGAATAGATATCTCAAGTAATGATTTTAGAGCTTTTCTAAGTATGGGAGGATGCAAGAATTCGGGTTCATTCAAATTTCTCCTAAAATATGTAACTCTCTGAAGACCTGTTCTGTCTGTTTTCCTAGAGCACAGAGCGCCTCATCCTGATCCTCACCCTGAATTCCTTCAGAGTGTGTTGTATGTGATAAATGGAATATTGCTTGCCATATCATTGAACAAAGGGTGTCATAGTCATCAGTAAACAAAGGATTGCAGCCCTCCACCATGAGCCTGTGAGCCCTGAGGTAACTCAGGAAGGAAAGAATACTTGCCATCTACCAGCTATCAGACTGCAGCCACTCCTGATGGTGAGCCCTGAGGAAACTCAGGATGTGAAAACACAGGATATGGCCCCAGATAGCTGAAGTGCATATCAAAGGAATGATTTCAGTGAGCCCAGACTCTTGCATCTTCCCATATACAGAAAGGTGCTAAATTCCTTAACTTGACATATCTGATTTTCTTTATTTAACAATAATCTTTTGATGTTATGACTACCTGTCCTTTATTGCAAAACTGCTATATAAACTGGCTCCCCCCTCGCCTCCTCAGAGCGGGTCTCTCAGGGTTACTTGAGATGCTGCCTCCCAGGCTTGAAGTCCTAAAGATTCCAGCCAAATAAAACATAACTCTCATCTTTTAGGTTGTGAGTATTTTTTAAGTCGACATGTCAGCAACTGTAATGGCTAATGACTTGATTCTTGTAGAACTGGATGGTGGGCAACATTCTTTGTTTTATAAGAGGATGACAAGGAACTTACCATAGTCATTAGAGATTTTCCCTTGACATTAAATTCTAAAATGGTTTCTTTGTATTTCCATCTAAAGGATAAACTGGGAAAAATGAATCTTTAATATGCATATAAAGTAGTCAAGTAAACTTATTAACTCTAAAACTGAATGTTCATTATACTTCCAAAATACTTATAGATTCAGAAGATTTTGTTTGAACCTTGTGTTATCACCTTCCAAGAGCTTGAGTTATTCACTTTTGGCATGAGAGAATTAGAGAATTTTTTGATTAAACTTTTCCCTCAGTAGGATTTTCCCAGGTTATAGTTAAAGTCTTTGATTTAGAGATATCTAAGGCATATTTTTCCTCTTCCAGATTATATTGCAATTGGATATTCTATTAATTTTCTACCTTTAGTTTAAGGAATCAATAGATCAGCCACTTATATAATGTACCTTTATGCTGCTTTGTATTTCTCCTCCAGATTCCTCATCTCTGCTCCCTGGGACATCACTGAAATTAACCACCTCAATTCAAGTCCTCTCCTTTTGTTTCTTCTGGGGAAACATGATCTAATAAAAGGGACTCTTCCTCTCCAAAGTCAGCAATTTAATTTAAAACATGCTATGTATACCTGTTTCAATTCTGAAGGAGATTTTGGTTTTGCTTTCAGTGATATTTTGTTGTAAATAAATGCAGCATAGCTAGAAATAAAATAAACATGTGTAGCATTCCACAAGGCTGTTTTCTGAGAGCACAGAAAATATTTCTTGTCTTCATATTCTGTTCTTTCCTGCTGCTGATTTTTCATTCAGTTCTTTATTGTGCAATCGATCTCTTACACACAAAATCGAAGGTAGAGTCTTGCCATACTTTCCTCATTACTCATTTTTTACCTTTGGTCAAGACTGTTAAAAGCAACAATGGATTAAACACAGATATTGAAAGAAAATAATAAAATTACTAGGTGATATATAAGAAAAACCCCATTAGAAACAGCAAGGAATTATCTCTGCATACAAAAATGGGAGAATTTGGTTGGGGGAGGGCTTACTTCTTAGGAGTGGACATGTTTGGGATGAAATGTGAAAGAAGAGACCATATATCCAAACACCACTATGGGGTGATAGAAAGTTCCCCATATTGTAAAATATTTGTATTTGGCTGAGGTGCAAAGTACTGTGTCCTCCTCCTCCCTTCACAAACAACCTTTTCTTTTTGATCCTTAGAGACAGTGTATGAAAAGGATATGGTATTCCTGATTGCATCACTATAAGGGAATTTTTAAAAATATGTATAAGAATAAAAAAAATAAGAAGGAAACAAATGAGGCTGAACAGAGAATGAAAACATAATAGGACAGCATGTCATAGGCAGGAGGTAACTATGAAGATGGATGTTACCCAGCACCCAACTCTAAAAGTCCCAAGTGAAGTTATAGAAAGGAAATAAGATAATGTTTGTGCTATGGAATAATATTCAAATCGATTGTATCATGATTGTTTTTGACAGTGATACCCCGGCTGAAATCTGTGTTAATATGTACAACTTTGCCCAAGATTATTTATATTCTAGGTTGTCCCATCTGCATTTCAGGTTAAACCCATACTCTGTACTCTGGTTCAGACTTGGCTCCTCATCTGAACTGCCAAAGAAATAAGGCATGATTCAAGGGAATGCCCTGTTTCTGTCCTGTGCTGGGTCTGCCTTTGGGATTTTACCACAAAGTGGCATTGTATATAATAACATTGAATTTTAATGTAATGGGGAAAAGAAGCAGTTTTAACATATCTTAAAGATAACTGGCTAATTATTGGGGAAAAAAATCAAGTTAGATATTTAATGTACACCAAGTATAAAAATTATTTTTCAGATTTAAAATAGAAAAATATGTAAAATGTACATTTCTGGAAAAAGAAGAATATATTTCTGTAATTTTAAGATGGTAAAAATTGTGCAGATTAGTGCTGTACAATGAAACTCTCTGCAATTATGAAAAGGTACTATATGAATATCCTTTGTGAAATCTCTCATCATCCTCACACCCAATATACCAACCTACCTTCATCTATATATATATATCCTCTGCTTTCAGCTCTTTTACTACAGATTTGTGTCCCTGACCCTGTCAACAACATCTGTTTTGCCTGAGCTCTTGATCAAATCTATTTTTGCCTTCTCAATTTATGCCCTCCGATTATTCTCTCTCATGCATTCTTGATTTCTCCCCCTCCATGCCATAATTTCCATCAGCATACAAATATGTACTAGAATCTCCAATTAAGATAAAAATATCTTCTGGCCTTATGTTTCCCTTCAGCTATGACCCTATTTTTTCCACTCTACTTCCTAGCTGAAATTATTTAAATAGTTGTCCATATTCGGCATCCTCATTTCCCCACCCCATATTCGATTTATGATTTATTCCAGAAGTCTTCCACTGACAGCACTCCATTTAAACTGTCAAGACTGTGGACACCAGCTTCATCCTTTAAATACTTCCTTCTCTTGGCTTCCTGACTCCTTATTTTTCTCTTTCTCTTTCTCTGTCAGCCTCCCTTAATATCTGTTTTTGGTACTTAGTCATCTGCTCAACTTCTGAATATTATTATTTGATCTTGGCTCAGTCTTGAACATTCTACTTATCTATACATTTCCTTAGTGATTCTATCCAATTGCCTAATATTAAATGCTATCTATATGCTGTTTCCTCAGACTGTATCTCCAATCTCAGCTTTTCCAGAAAAATATAAACTCATAAATTCAACTACTTACTTGATATTGCAATTTTCACCCCTTTCAGTAGCTTAAAGCTAACTTGGCCATAGCAGAAATATTGATAATTCTCTAAATCTGCTCTTACTGTGTCTTCCATATTCGTAAATGGCACCACTTTCCATCACTCAAACCAAACATCTTGGAGCTATGTTTGAATAATTTAATTCCCTTACATCACAGTCTCTTTTTTAACTCTAGCATTAGTGACTCTTCTTAAAGCTACCAATAGAATAGATCCACTTTCAGAGAGATTCCTACTTCTCTCTGCCTTTCATATGATCTTGGTCTGAGTCACCATCTGTTCTCACCCAAACTCTTTCAATTGTTTTCAATGCTATGGGACTGAATTCTGTTTGGTTCCCTCACCCCACTCCCACCCTTATCCTGTCCCAGTCATATTTTGAAGCCCTAACCCTTAATGTAATGATATTTAGTGATGAGGTCTTTGGGAGATAATTTGGTTTAGATGATATCATGAGGTGGAGCCCTCATAATGGGATTAGTGCCCTTATAAGAAGAGACACCAGAGAGGTTTCTCTCTCTCTCCTCTCTCAGCCAGATGAAGAAACAGCCAGAAGAGGGCTGTCTGCAAGCCAGAGAGAGCTCTCACCAGAACCGGACTATGCTGGCAACTGATCTTGCATTTCCCAGCCCCTAGAACTTTGAGAAATAAATCTCTGTTGTTTAAGCCACCCAGTCTATAGCATTTTGTTATGGCAGCCCAAGCTAATATACTTTTTAATTGGATTTTCTTTTTTCCACTTTTGATTTCCTATTACCTTTTCTTTGCTTAGCGGCCAGGGTGATAACTTAAATGTCTATATTATACTTTGTATAAAACATTTCCAATGGCTTTCTTACTCTTAGAATAAAATTCAAACTCATTATCCTGATCTTGTTCATATTTACCTTTCTGATCTCATGTTGCACTATATTATTCTCCCACTTTTCCACTATGTTTCAGACACACTGGCCTTCTTATCACATATTTAACATGGATACTGTCTCAGTGATTTCAGACCAAAAATATTCCTCCTCTGATCTTTGCTTCATTGGCTCCTTCCTAGGAGCCCAGCAATTTAAGTTAGCCACTAACTCACTCTAAATTCTAAGACCTTATTTTAGTTCTTTTCTTTTTGTACACAATATATATTCTTATTTATTTAGCTTGTATGCTGTCCACCACTGCCTAAAATAAGGTAAACTTGATTCTTCCTTGTTCAACAATCTATTTCAGTGCTTACTATAGAAAGAAAGAAATATTCAGTAAAACAATACAGTTTTGTGTGGAAATTAAATATGATGTTAATACCCACTGTTGCAATAGCGCCTGATAATCTTTTTTTTGAGACTGTAAAACTGGCATTATCTGACAAGATTTAAAATAGAAATGCCCTTGAACTACTAATTCTACTTCTTTCAATCTGTCTACTTACTTAAATCTATCCTTCAGTTATGTTCTCATAATGAATAAATAAATAAATAAATATACATATACATATACATATATATATATATATATATATTTTTTTTTTTTTTTTTGGTCGAGCCAGCCCTGCTTTTATTCCAAGAGATTTTCTCCATGGCCGACAGGAGCTCAGGTTTAAGGATACAGGAGTTCTGCTCAGCCCCCACGGACTTGATGTCCTCTAGAAAGGCCACCCCCACATGAAAGTCAGGAGGGCTGAGGGCATGAGCCCTCACTCTTTCAAGGCCAGGTTCCCGTCCTCCGATAACTTGTGTGCTCTGGAAGCCAGAAGCTCCAATGCAGCCAGTCGCTCTGCAAGGCCTCCAGGATGAATTCACGCAGTACCGTGAGCTCTCTGATGTACTGTGAGCTCTCTGATGTGCCGCGAGCTTAGAAGGTCCATTGGAGGAGGAAGCGGTCTGGGGAGCTGACTCATAGCAGCGTGTAGGTGTATTTCGCATCTCTCTAACTCCTCCTTCTGCACTGCCTTGGTGCACACCACGCTCAGCCCCTCCTTAGCCTCAAACCTGAGCCTCTGCTCTGGTTTGACCTTCTCTGCTGTGAGGTTGAAGAAGACCCAGCAGGTGGAACTGGGAGGCCAGGGGCGAATATCCGGTGCTGTGGGTCAGTTGCCCCACACCGGCTCTGGGCGCAGCAGCTGGTCCTGGTGCCTCTCCACTCTCCGGGGATGGAACAGGGCGGCCTTGCTCAGCACACAGAACTCTTCAGGGCGCTCTTGATTGGAAGCTGGAAGCATCGCCTTCTGGAAGCCGCCAGCCTCAAAAACTTGTGGGTCCCTTCCAGGCTGTAAATGCGCTCCTGAAACACTTTGTTCTATAGCTTGATCTCCCGGTACTTCTCCTCCGGATGCAGAAGGATATTGTCCAGGTATTGGCGATGGTGTCCATACTCAGCTTCACCCTGTTGCACAATTACTGGGTCGGTGAAAAAGTGGAGAGAGAATGATCCATTTGATGTGGGCATCCCTCTGGTCCTTCCTCACAGTGACCCCTGTGAGTGGGCGGGTGAAGTACACTCCAAGCGCAGCCATGGGTAGAGGATTCTTTGGGCTCAAGCACCTTGTTGGTGCCTGGGGCCTCCAGCCTCCCATTCAGAGTTCCTTCAGCTCTAAGTTCCTTTCTCACCTGGCTCTGAATGGAATCCTGTGTTGGGCGTCCCGGGGCCCTGAGTTACTTATGCTCAAATCGACTACGGCAGCTGCTGCAGCCATCTGTAACTTATCGGTGGGTCCCCGGGTGGAGACTATAAAAGAAATGTGTACTAATGATATATCATTTATAGCATCATCAGTAATTGTGAAAAACTGGAAACAAACTAAAAATTCAGCAAAAATATAGTGATTAACCGTGCACTACATGTGTCGCATTGCATAGAAGACATCAAACAAATGACACTGCTGATCATAAGGCATACCATTATATTTATAACATCAAGGGGAAAAGAAGCCTTAGCCAATTACAATTATAAAATAAAATCAATTATAGATCATACGTAAACTTCAGAGATATAAAACACAAAAAATCTATATCTTAGAAACAACTAAATATAGTTTACCAGAGGATACTTTAAAATACTGAATTGTTTCATATATATATATTAAAGTTGTTCTAAAATAGTTGGGTGTGTGCCTTTATGTGTGTGTGTGTGCACATATATGTATAACAAGTTGTGTGCTGCTAAAATTTTGAGAACTGGCTTTTCCCCTGCAATGACCACCCCCCCAAACCCCTATTTATAGTGTTTGTCAATTCATAGTGTATATATTTCGCCTTATTCCAAGCTACCAACATGATGTGACTTATGGGGATTTGGGAAAAGATGCACACAGTTGGCTTTTGTAAGCCAGTATGAGACAGCTCCAGCATACTACTGCAAATAGTTATGGATACAGTCCAGGGCCTTTTTAATTTTCTATGAATATATCTATGTATCTATCTACATGCATATATCTGTGTGTATTTATATATGTATGTCTAAATATGCATATGTATTTTTTAGAAAAAGGTCTGCATATATGTTATGGAAGTTGGTATAAATTTGGAGTTGTTTTCTTGACAGATCTCTGTTTAACAGGCACAGCACGCTAGGATGTCCCCTTTTCATCCATAAAATACATTGACCATGGTTGCACAAGGCAGCCTGAAAATTAGTGATTAGTAGGTTTCTCTCAATTATGGTCATGAACTTCTCCTCCCACCAAAAGAGTCGTGTGCTTAACAACATTCTATTGTTCCCAAATCTGTTTAAACTGGTGGCACATTTTCTTATAATTGGTTCATTTATTTAACAATCAGACATGCTTATAAAATGTGAATGAAAAAGAAACACCATTGTTGTTTCTCTGAAAATAAAATTAAGTAATTTTATGTAACCTAATGATGTCAAATTAAAAAAAAATCATTGCTGTCATTTTGGGAGGAGACACAAAATAAATAAAATTTGGGGAGATATATATATATATATATATGTATATACATATATATGCATATATAAAAGTCTAACAAGAGTCTGCATTCAAATTATTTTTAAAGGGTTCTTAAGTACTCACTTCCCTTACATCAGAATTGGAAGTCAAAGAAGATGTGCTTTATTCAAGAAAGTAATGATGTTAAGAACATAGTAATAATCTCAAAGAAAAGACCTTGATTTTATGTGGTGGCTTTGTAAAGTGTCAACGGAGTGCCAGGCTGTACTTGGTTCTCCAGAGTTCCCTTTCCGGTATGTTTCTGGTTAAGGTAGCCCACAAGAGACATTTGTGCACTAGGTTTAGAGGATTGAAGTAAAGCAGCAGCCATATTGTTTTTTTGTGCTCAGAAGTTTGGGTCAGTGTCATCAGGTACTTTTATAGCTGACTCACATTGTCAGTCATTTGACGACTTACCTTGTCAGCATGGGGTTGCTGCTGACCCTACAGCTGCCCCAGATGTTCTTTGATCCTCCTTCAGATTCTCACTCCTGGGTCAAGTGTGGGGTTAGCTCCAAGATGAAGGATGCCAGCTTCTCCTGAAGGACACCCACATCGTCAAAGTTAAACTTAGTGAGAACTGACATGGCCTCCAATCCTTAGGTGAGTTCCTGTATATGCTTGTAGGGTTCCTGTTGTTCACACTTATCTTCCGTTTCCAACAGCCTGCCCTGAAGAAGTCAAGCCCCAGAATTAGACATGAAGACAACTGGTATACTGTATTTCCAAATATGATATAACAAACTCAATTTATTTACCTATGATTCCCATTTTAACTGTTTTTTGTTCTATTTAACTGAAAACCACTGATCATTATGGCACCAGGTAGCACAGCTTCTATATATACTCTAATACTCAATGAGGGTCATGTCAAGTTGGAAAAAAAAGCTTCACTATTACAAAGCTGAAGATTGCACAAATTTTATTAAGAAAAAAACTTTTATAACACCAATTTGGCAGCATATATCTTATCTTCAGTCTTAAAAAAATTGTATCCTAAAATCTAACACATTTCCACTATTTAACCTAAAAGGATAGTACTGCACCTAAAGATGTGTGATTTAGGACGTTCATTACTTTACCCTCAATTAAAAAATAAAAGAAACATCTATATTTCTGTTAAAATAAGAAAATAGTTAAGTAAATTAGGATAAGCCTGTATGATAACATATTTAGAAATTATTAAAAGAAGTGTCTAAACTGTAGGAAAATATCAGTGATATAATTTAATTAAATCATTAATTTAATATTTTAAATGTCAGTACTATGATCATTTAAAGAAGGATATCAAACTGCATTTACAGATATAATAACAATTTGTATATATATGTGCACTTCTGGGTTTAAGTTTGTGAATGAATAAAAGGCTAAAAGAAAATATTTCATCATATCAAGATAATTTTATCTGTGAATGAGGAGGTAATAGGTGATACTGTTGTATGTAAATTCTTCTTTTTGCAATTTTTTAAATTTTCCAATTCTATATCTCTATTGCTTTTATGATAAAATATGTCAAACAATTTTTCAAAATATACTAGAATAAGAAAAGATACAGAATAGAGATAATTTTTGTTTTTTTATAACAAACCACTATCATGTGTGACACAAAATTATTTTATTATTATTTCTGCAGGCCCAGGGAGTATTATGAAATGTGGATATTTTAGCATCCCAACAGCCTCATTATTTTTTATTCATACTTAGAATTATTGTCCTAGGAGTATACTTCTTCTCTGTAAATTCACAGGAAAGATAAAATACCCTCAATTTATTAATCTACATATTTTTTTAAACTCTGGGATTGATCATCCCTCCATAGAATTTTGGCACATCTCTCTAATCTCTAATCATCCCCACCTTAATGCAAAAAAAACTATGCCTCGTGTAACACTGCATCAGTGAAGTGTGCTTCCTCTCTTCATAATCATGCACTGTGATGGCTAGACCATGTACCTCAAACTCGAAACACTTGAACTTCCAAATTGCATTTTTCAGTCATATTCTCTTTTTTTTTATGCTCTGAATCCAAATAGGTCAGATGTTAGGTCATACCATTTTCTCGTAGTCTACTGAGACCCTTTGGTTTTAGGCATTTTCTTTTCTACAGTAAGTCCCATGATTCACCACTTCAATATTTGTTTGGCAATATTTTGCCCCCTCTTCTTCTTGAGTTTTCTACTCAGACTATAGGTCAAGTAAATCATCTTTTCTCTCTGAAACTGTACTTAAATCATTCATCCTGATGCCTCTATCCTACTCATCCTGCAATGCAAATATATTAGCCCTAATTTCTGTCTTGCCATTAGCACTTCCTGACAATTCTTTCTCTTGTCCGTAGTTTGATCATTCCCAAATTCCCTTCAAATTTCTTTTACTCAATGTCAAATTCATTGTTTAAGCAGAAGGGCTTTATCTCCTATTTTCTCAAGAAAATATAGATAATCAACAAAGTATAATCTCAAAGTCAACCTCAAAATTAATAATAGTCTACATTCCTCTCATCTCAGGAAACAAATACCACATCTCTTAACCAAGGCCAATCTGACCAACAATACTCTTGCTTCCCCTATAAGCTCATAACTACACAAATGTATTGCTAAATGTCCATCTCTCCCCATCTCTACCAATAATTTATCACTCCAAAACTTAACCACTTATAACAACACACTTTTATTATCTCGGTTTTTGTGGTTCAGAAATCCAGCGTGACTTGACTAGGTGCCTCTTGCTCAGAGTATCTTAACGAGGCTGTAGTCCAACAACAGGAGAGCTCTGTTTATCTCCAGGCTGGATTGAGTGAAGATTGGCTTCCGAGCTCACCCTGCTTTCTGAGTTATTGATTCTGCTCTCAGAGCCATTTTTCCTTTCTCATAAAAAGATGCATTTGTTGCTGAGTAGTTTTCCCACCCTGCATTCTGACTGTAGAAGTTTTGGGGGTCCCAAATGCCTTTTTTTCAGTTCAACTGGGTGGTGATGTTTCTGTATATAAATAAGTGTTTAAAGGACTTTGTGGGTCTTTTATAAATCTTCTTGGGGTTCACTCTATTAGACAAATCTCTTAGATAGAAGTCTATCTCTACTTTTGATTCCTGTTGAGAGGCTGAAGGGCAACCCCTTTAGAATTCATAGAGTCCCTATTGTTTGATTGAGAGTATCTTTGTAGTACACCATTAATCTCTTTAAAGGGCCTTTTATGTGACTGAACGGTACTCTGAGGCACCACCTTTGATCTTTCTGAGATCCTAATAAAAGATTTTACAGTCACACCTCTAGCTTCAGCTTTATACCATATTTTCCTCGTAGTGCCCTGGATTTGATCTTTGCTGGACACTTTTTTAAATTTTAGCACTGAATTTTAGCACTTTTTTTTTTCAAAACCATCAAGTTCTAGATTCTTTTTTTAGCAGTCTTCTCTCAACTTATTTCTTTCCTTTCACATTTTACCCTAAATAATAAGAATAAACCAAACAGCACCTACCACAATGGGCTTTGAAATCTCCTTAAGTAGATTGTCTAGATCATTACGCACAAGTTCTGCTTTCTGCATAAGTGCAAATGACGGTGTTTATTAAATTTCTCCCACTATAACAATGATTGCCTTTTCTTCAGTTTTTAGTAATATTTTCCCTACTCATCCACAGGCTCCTCAACATCTTAAATTCTATGAGTAGTGTGTTTGATGCCCTGTAAGCCTTCACAAAACTCCCTCAATATCCACGGCCTGGTTCCAATGCCACTTCTACATAGAGATTAGGGGAGCATCCCAATTCTAGGTACCAAAATCTGTATTAGTTATCTATGGCTGCATAAAAATCACCCTGATCTTATTCTTAAAAAAAAAAAAAAAAATGAACATTTGATACTTCATAGTTTCTGTTGGTCAGGAATCTGGGTGCAGCTTAGCTGGGTGGTTCTGTCTCTGATCTCTCAAGAATCTGCAGTTAAGCTATTGGCTGAGGTTGAAGGTATCTCAAGAGTTCTCTCAGCTAGATTCTGCTTCCAGTTTCAATCATCTGACCAGCTGCTTATAAAATGGCAGGTGGATGGCCATGAAGTAAATGGGCAAGAGAGCAGGAGAGAGCCCCTAAAAGGGAAGCCAGTCTTTTTATTATATGATCTCATAATTGACATCCCATCCTTTCAGCCAAATTCTATTAATTAAAAGTCAGTCAATAAAGCCAGCTCACACTCACGAGGAGGAGGACACTATACAACCCCTCCTTTTTTTCTTCTGTCCTGGTCCTGGATGCAGGAGTCTGGTTGAAGGGCCTCAGCCTCATCTGAGGGTAGGAGCCTGATCACCTCCAGTGGGCAGAGAACTCAAATTCTGGTTTTGGTCTGGTATATGCTTTCTGGTTTCTGGTAGGACCGAGTTCCCTTCCTCCCTTCCTGGAAGCCCAGGGAAAAGTCCTGGGCGTCTGCAGGTGGCAAGAGACATCTGTAAGGCCACCCGTTTTGTCCCCTCTCCTTCCGCTCTTCTTTCAACCTGGCCTCCTTTCCTCCCTTTGAAATCTTTGAAGACCTGAGATATTAGCATTTACTTTGTTATTACTCAGATCTGAAGTCCTGTGTCTCTGTAGGAGGTTTTCTGAGAGACTGCAATCTTGTGTTTAAGGGAGTGTCTGATTAGGATGGCCAGGCCTGTGTGTGTTTTATACTTTGTGTTCTGTGTTGTGATTTGTGATGGCCATTCTGCCTTGTGAAATGGGATAACCTGGTGTGGTCACCATATTGTTTAGACTCCAGAGAAAGTTGGTTTAGGTAAAACTCTTGAAAACTGGTTTGAAAACTAGTTCTTTTTGCATATACAGTTAGTAAAAGCAAGCTTGATCAAAGGTCTTTTCACAATTCTGATTCTGAGGGAACAAGTCCTACTAGGAGAACTAGATTTTCTCTCCTTGTGCCTTGAGACCAGGGCTCTCAGGAACACTTATCTTAACTAGGCCATCTCTAATTCCTGAGATTGAGGAAAAAATGGGAAGAAGCCTTTAAAAATTTTACTTATTCTAACTGTTATTTATAAACTAGTGAATTTTATATTGTGATATCTGATTCATGACTAAGTTTATAAAATGAAGCTGAATCTCTCATTGTGTCTGTCTAGATATATGTATGTCTCAGTCTATGTCTCTGTCTTTGGATAATATTGCTGAGGTTAATTTGTAAATGAGCTCTATTTAACAGGCTTAAAGAAAAGTAGGTGCTTACAAATCAAACAATTCTAAATACAAGAGGAATTAAGCTAAATGAACTGGGAAATATTCAGTATTAAATTAATACCTGGTATAAACGTTTAAGTTTGTTGATCTAATTAATATAGATGTCTTTAGAGTCATCAACATTAAGTATAATACTTTTATTGTACCTGGGTTTAATAGAAGTTAAATAAGATCTTATTATATCTGCTGCAAATTTGTCAGCAAGGAAAGTAACTCAATGTGAAGAAACTTCTAAGGAAGGAAAATGCAAATGAGATAAGAGCTTCGGGTAAACTTTTTAGGAACAAAATAAGATACTGAAACATTAATTACTGAGCATTGGCTTCCTTTTACAGAGAAACAAAAGGTTTAGAACTATTAATAGATATGTTTGGTGCCACACTGAGATATTTTCTATAAGAAAGCACATTTTTCAAGAAATTATTTGGATTTATGTTTACCGATCTACAGAATGTTTATATAAAGGATAGTTCATGGTTGCTTAAGGAAAATAGGATGTGTATTTTTACTAAAGAAGGTAAGGAATGGAATTGCATTTTATTAAGGGAAAAGGAAGTAGGTCTTACTTACAGGTGGCTGTTTCTGGATGGAAAAATAAAGTGATGGATACAGAAAGTGATAAAAAGGTTTGTGGAAAGTGGACCCTGAGAAAACAGTTCTGTGCATGGTCAGGATTGACTAAGTTTAAAATAAATTTAATTGAGTAAAGGAATTTTAAAGGTAAGCGGTTGCAAAACTTGAATTTGGCTTTTCTCTCTCTTAGGAGGACAAGATTTCTTAAAATGTTGAACTGTGTTTGATAACAGATTTCACGTTTCTTTACCTTTTAAGTGATCTGTTCTGTATTTGCCTTTGAAATAGTTATTGTTACTTTGGCTAAGTGAATAACTGTTATTTCATAGTGACCTGTCATCCTATCTGACTGAGTGTTCGAAACCATTTTTGATATTTTTTTGACAAAACTTCCTAAATCAAATTATAATGAAGTCCTTTTGACCTCTAGCTAACTTTGGGATGCTTCAAAAAGCCCCTGAAACATCTCAAAGAGAAATATTAAACTAATTAAGTTCACTTGGTATGTTAAATTACATGGGAAGTATTGTCAAATGAGTAATAAATTTTCTTAGGTTATCTTGTATGGTAAATGTTACTAATATAGATATCCTAGAAATTTTATGGAGTTCCTGAAATTCCGATATGTCCTGGTAAAATGTTATCAGTCATAATTCTAGTTATTATCTTAAAGTGTTGTATGTCACAGCAGTAACAAAGTTTCTTTGTCAGTTTCATTGTAATCAGATTTAAATGTGCCTTCTTAAGTCTTTTGTCATTATAGACAGTTACAGTTTCACTCTAATGCCTTTGCAAAAATGCTTCTTCTTCAAGAAGATTTATAGAAAGGACTTTAGAGTAAATACAAGTTTCTGACGTCAGACCATAATGCTGAACTGGGTAAGAAATTGAAGATTTCTAATGAAAAAACTGATGGTTTCATAAAGGTGTTAACAAAAAGGATTAGTTACATAGGACTGAGTGAACTGGTGAATATGTTATAATTTTTATGATTTCTATCTGAAAAATTACCGGTTTAAATCTGTTTTTTCCAGGTATGTGGAAACCTTCCCCTCAAACTCATTGTGACTTACAGAAATTTGGTAAATTATACTTTTGTAAGCAGAATTGAAGCATTTATCTTTTTCTCTCTATCTGCTCCCTCCAGAGATTGGAAACTCTTAGGTTCCCAGGAGCTTTGTCAGATAAATTAGGAAGGCTACCACACTAGCAGGTACAGAAATCCCAAGGTATTTTGGAGACATCGAAAGGGAGGAATTCACCTACATCTGTTAGGCAAGAATCTGTGAGAAGCCCTTGGTGTGACTTTCCTAGCCCTGAGAGGTCTTTTAAAAGTCCAAAGAGTTTCAGCGAGTAAAACATCTATATGATCAATTACAGTTATATAAATCATCAGGCCAATTATTGATACCAGACTTATTTTGCAAACAAATTAGTCTTAATTTTGTTACTTTTGGTAGAAAAGAGGGTAATTTTAGAGAGAAAAAGATTGTTTCAAAGAATGTTAAAACCCAGTTTTGTTAACAGAGATCTGTATTTACTAAGACTCACCTCCCAGATAGTTCTTTGTTGTTATGTTATATTAATGTAAAGATTAATTGAAAGACACTCTAAGTTTGTTTCTGAAGATTATCTCAGTAATCTATCTTTGGATGAAGTTCAGATGCCCCATGACCTACAACCAGGGGATTATGCATACTAGAAAAGACATAATTTAAAAAACTATCTCCAACTTGGACCAAAGGACCCGTATCAGGTACTTTTAACTAGCTCATGCACAGTGAAACTGAAGGGAATTGACTCTTGGATTAATTTCCACTCACAAAGGCCCCTGCACTGGACTGGCCTGTAGAGAGGACAGCTGACCTCAAACTCACCTTAAAACAACGTTCAGAGGAGAAACTACACTCACACTAGGATGAGAAGAAGACAACATCAGAAGTAGACAGCTTGCCCAAGATCCTCTACCTGACTCATATGATCATTTATAATGTCTTCTTGACTTCTTGGACCCTTGCATATGAATCAAATATTTTCCTGTCATGAGCACGATGCTATGCTAGTTTTAAAATCAATCCAGTTGTTGGTTTTGTGGCCAGTTACCTGTGTCTAGTACTTCTGGGTTACCTTGGTGAATTTCTCCACTCCAAGGCTCTAAATTGGTTGGCCCTGAGGAAATTTACTTTAAAAGAAAAATTATAGTCATGTTCAGGTAACTATTGATATTACTAAGTGGAATCCCCTCACCTGGCCAATTAATAATGCCTGCTTTGACTCTGCCCATAAATATGAGTTTTCTTCAATTACTCAAGCTCAATCAGAGCAACAAGCAAAGTTTTAACCAAGGAACAAGACCTCCCACAACCATGGGATGGATTTATGTAGTTAACACCAGGCTATGGTAATTTAAGTTTAAAGGCGTCTCTATGTTGGGAACAATTAAATCACAACAAGGATAGTCAGTCTAGTAACACTAGGAAACTGGGCTGGGTGCTTTATGGAAAATGCCAATATATAATTTCCCTTAAAGATAAGGATTGGTACAGAACAGACTAAGTCAGACAACGTGGGATATACTAGGCTGCACCTAATGGAAGTTCTTGACTTATATTCTTGCTTATGACCATATTAATCTGCTAGCTATATTGTTCTTTTATGTTGCCTGTTTTACAAAATTGTTGTTTCTTGCATTACCAAATGTGTGACTGAGCCTCTGATAAAATGATGATATACAGTTCCATATAAGATCAATGATGGTAATAGTGTAAGTCTAGATATGGGAAGAAGCAACAAGAGGGAATATTTTCCTGGACCATAAGAGACTAGATTAGACAGGTGATCCAGAGACATTTTGCCTACTCATAAGGCCTAGTCCAATAATAGCAGCATATTGAGTGGCCTGTCAGTGAAATCTTTGCCAGACCTGGGAATAAGCATTCCTAGCACCGTGGGATGAAATGGTCATGAAATACCCCCCAAACCATGGTCAAATTCATGACCCTGAAGGGGCTCTGCCAACTGAAAATTGCCATCTGCCTCTGCAAGTATTAAGTCAATGGTCACTGCTGCCACTGACCTTCAGCACCGCCTGAAAGAGATTCAGGGTGGAGATCAGGAATGAGGCACTCTGTGCTCTGAGAAAACCCGGTAGAACAGGCCTTCAGATAGTGAGATATTTTCAGGAGACGATTTTATGATCCCAAACTCTTGCATCTTCTCATACCTAGAGAAATACTAACATCATTAATGGTGACATCTGCTTTGGCTATTAAGGAGAAAATTAAAATTAAAAGTCAAAATGGAGTAGCTATGATTCAGTCATCCAAGGAAATAACTAGGTGACACTATGGGTGTGATTTCAGACAAGTCCTTGTATTGCTGAAAGTCGCACATCTTGCAGCCCTCACCCCAAATTTTGATCAAGTGGAGAGAGACTTCTACTCTATGAGGCAGGACACACCCACTCTCAGCAGGAAGTAGTTATGGAAGAAAGAGACCTCTGCCTCAATTCCCAAGAAGTATCTTTTTTTTTTTTAATATGTAAATTTATTTATTTTATTTTTGTCTACGTTGGGTCTTCATTGCTGCATGTGGGCTTTCTCTAGTTGCAGCGAGCAGGGGTTACTCTTCCTTCTACTCGCTCTAGGCACTCAGGCTTCAGTAGCTGTGGCTCACCAGCTCTAGAGCACAGGCTCAGTAGTGGTGGCGCACGGGCTTAGTTGCTCCGTGGCATGTGGGATCTTCCCGGACCAGGGCTCAAACCTGTGTTCCCTGCATTGGCAGGTGGATTCTTAACCGCTGCGCCACCAGGGAAGCCCAACCAAGAAGTATCTGGATTATGAAGTCTCTCAGGGGGAAGTTGTTAGGGGAAACACTGACCAAAACCACTCCCCCTGGTGAGGCAAAAGCAATAACAATTTGCGTGAGTTATTTTACGACAGGAGATCCTGGTAAGGAACATGGAGCTAACAAGCCACCAGCAACCAGAAGAATACAGGAAAGGTCAAAAGGAGAGAAGAGACTCCAGTCCACATGTCCTACCAACCTCCCAGAATCCTCCTCGCTAGAATCCATCTTGGCTGAGCAGTTGCACCGCCACCAGAAACGACCCTGAGTCAGAATGATTGGCCAGAGACAACCCGGAAACTAATCCCATCACCATAAAACCCGAGACTGTGAGCCACATGGCAGAGCGGTCCTCCTGGGTTCCCTTATCCTCCTGCTCTCCTCCCGGGTGCCCCTTCCCAATAAAGTTTCTTGCTTTGTCAGCACATGTGTCTCCTCAGACAGTTCATTTCCGAGTGTTAGACAAGAGCCCACTCTCGGGTCCTGGAAGGGGTCCCCCTTCCTGCAACAGTTTTATTTAAATATTTATAATACAATATTAAATCTTTGGTGTGTATAATTATTGATACATATAGAAAAATATATATGTACATATTTTTTTCTCTCTTCCTAATGTCTTTGCTTTGATTATATCATGAGTGTCTCTATTTATTTACTTATTTTCTTTACTCTAGGAATATATTCTGTTATGGTGTATAATTGTTTGGCCACCTACTGCAACATTGGCCTACATTATAAAGATATTTGATCATTAGTCCATACAGTTATTTCATGCATGAGAATTATCATTTTTAATTTGGCAGCAGTGAACCAACATCCCAGCATGTGTTCAAAACTGCCACCTCCAAAGAGCAATAAACAGAGCTGACTAAGTTGATTAAGACAATAAAACTATCAGAACTGCTTCAGGGCTAACAAAAATGCTTACACCAACTCATACTGTCTATAATTTCTACTATTTTTTTCTATTTTTCTTAATGACAGTAGTACAAGCTACTAATCCAGATTGTAAATTAAAATGTACATAAAGTGATAATGTAGTTAATAAATTTAAGAAATTTTCCATAAAACTTTAATTATCAAGATATTTCAATGTAAAATGCGCCATAATAAGATACTGAGCTAAATATATTCAAGTAACAGGCATTCAGTCTTCATATTCAGAATACCACGACTATTAGGAATGAAAATGAACTGAAAATGTAATTGGCAAAAAAAATACACAAGTTATAAAAGTACTTTTTGCCTCTTAGCTTCAAGGACTGTTATCTAAAACTACACTCCCTTTTGGTAGCATTTCATAGTACAGAGTGAAGTAGGAACTTTGTGGTTATCCAGTAAATGTAGTTTATTTTCACAGTTAAATTACTCAGTTCAAGGGGGAAATTGGCATTTCTCATTACAGTTATGCTTAATAATAAATACAGTTTTGATTGACTATTGTTTATTGATTATATTTGCAAATTTCAGTTCTTGTTTATTATTTTTATACTTGATAAAGAAAATGTTAATATAGTACACACAAAGTTTAGAAGATCAATTTAAATAAATATAAAAATTGGAAAAAATATTTTGCTCCATGTATACCTAAATATATTAGGAATTCATCTAATATATTCATTCTTTTTTTTCCTTCTTTGTAAACTGAAATAATTTTATAATCAGTATAATAGTAATAACATTAAAATTAAATGAAGCAACCAGTATACATGTTATGGAAGTTTCCAGTCAAAAAACACAGCATGATAATTCTATTAAATAGAAATATGACATCATTTGTAAAGAATGGTTATTAGAATAATTTGCTTTCCTTTAGTTGGTCTTATTTCTAAACCATAGTTCTCAACACTGACTATAAATTAGAATCACCTGGGAGGATTTCACTTCCTTTTTTCAAGCTTTATTGAGGTTCAATTGACAAACAGGAATTTTATATATTTGATGTATACAACCTGATGCTTTGATATTTGCATACATTGTGAAATGATCACCACAGTCAAGCTAATTAACATACCTAACGCCTCACATAGTTACCATTTTATTTCCTTTTTTTTCTTGTTGTTGTTGTGAGAACACTTAAGACCTATTCTCAGCAGATTTTATGTATATAGTATAGTATTGTTAACAGTCACTATGCTGCATATTAGATCCCCAGAACTTATTCTTCTTGCATAACTAAAACTTTCTACTGTTTGACCTGGAATTTTTTAAAATCCACAGATACCCAGACCACTGAGACCAATCAAATCAGAGTCTGTGAAAGTAAAGCCCAGACATAAATAGAATGTCTATCAGAAGCTTCAGAATAGAATGTCTATTAGAAGCAATAGAATGGCTCTAGAAGTTTCCCAGATAATTCTAATGGGCAGCTATTAGAGATAGTTTTTTGCATAGGCTCTTCAACTTTTCAATATCCTACTGTCTGTGTATTAATAAATTAGATATAAACTTAATTTTGTATGAAATAATGTGAAATCAAGCATTTAAATATTACTTTTTATATTTTCTATTAGTTTTTCTCTTATCCAAAATTTCTTTTTACGTTTATTTTAAAAATGAATGACAAATCATATATATATTCCGTAGTTCAGCTTTAATTTTTTATAATTTATAATTTTGTTGTTTTCAGCAGTGGAACAGACACTCCAAGATATTTACATTAAATGATATGACCAGACATTGATGAAATCAGATGTTCTGATACTCAAACATAAAGATTTTTCAAAGGTCCTATAAGTTGTGAGCTCAGTCTTTGAAGTATCTGAGGCTCTGGGTGATATACCTGTCAACTCATAGAAATTTTTGCTTAACAGGGGGAAAAGTGGCTTCTGTGCACACTGGTGAGTTTAAGTGAAAATTTAGTTTCTTTTATTTATTTGAAGTGCTAGTTTCTTCCGGGTTACTAGGATTGAATCCAGCTGAACCTGGGTGAATTCAAAGGCCGTACTCAGCAGAGGCCATAGTTTCTGCTAGAATTACAGCTAAAAAGATAAAATATAGTAATGTAAAACTCTCATTTTTAGGACAGGGATGGTGTAAAATATTTCTGCTTTGTGATTTGCACCGTAGTTTGGAAGCAGGTGCACAATGTTTGGAATATTCCTGCTGCTGATTCTTCTTATTAATTTTAATTAGGAATAATGCAACATTTAGAAAGTTGGGGATTTCTTGAAATAGGAATTGATTTATTGTGAAAGATTTTTTGAACACAAACAATATAGCTAGTTCATATTTGTCCAGGTATATTCCATAATTGATATATAATAATTTCCTTAAAGTTAGTAATTGGAAAGTGACACAAACATAGCTGAAGTATTAAAACATATGATTTTAAAAGAGAATAAGAAAATGAACTCATCCACCCCAAATATAAAGTATACACTATGTTGTAATAAATCACAGTCCCTAAGGGGATAAATAAAAACTAGTCATTATCCTAAGAGTTTTTATACTTTAGTTGGCATACAAAGAAGAATAAATAGGTCTAGGACATAACATGCTAACTGATGCTAGAGAATTAGAATGTTTATTGCTATTTGGACTATATTTCTAAGTTTTAAATCTATATGTAGCCATATTAAGTGATTGGGTTTCAGGAAGCTTTTATATACATATTTGCAATTATTTATCTGGCTAAGGCCTGGAAAAAATACAAAGAATGTGACAGCCATGCTGATAATTTATTTTTCCAAATTGTGATAATTGACAATATTGATTATTTTAGCACTGACCTCTGTTATAGAGTGGATGGAAGTGGGCTACGAAAGTAAGTGCAAAAACTATAGACATCTTAGAAACTGAGTGAAATAAATGAAGTTGTTTGTTCCTGTAACTGTTGATTTTGTAGTACAAATTTAAGTTTTATTCAGGTAAAATATCTTACATTTCATTCATAATCTGAAAGCTTTGGACAAATGTTTTTAGTGTTTTACCCCCATTGCCTGGACAAAAAGCAAAAAATCACACTATTGGTGTATTTTTGAATTAATAAATACTGAATGTATTAATTTGGCTCCATAACTCCTCTTTTCCAACAAGTTAGTACTGTTCATGTAATTACTATAATGATGTTGTAACCTCAATGTTTTTACCTTATGGTTAAAGCCCCTTGTGTGAAGACGGGATATACAGCTTTCCTTTAAGGCCATAATGACCCCTTTACTGAGTAGGTCATATGATACAGGCAGGCATCCTTCTCAAGCTTTGGTTGTGTAGATGTGGCTAAAGAAATCCAATTTTATTCAGTCATTGGAAGGTGAAGTGCATTCCAGATGGATGAATCTGGAGAGCAGAACATCTTTTTTCCCCAGTACCTTTTATATCTTACTTTCTTACTATGACAATTCAATCTCTCAAAGACAAGATTATTTTTTCTAGTTATGAATTCATTGCTAAAATCTTTCAGGCCATTGGTAGGAGAAAATAATTAAGCTGGAAAATTGCACATTTGGAGGATAACAAATATTAAAATTTGTAGTCTAGATTTTCTCATCAAACATTTGAATGGCTATTTGACATTTAAAAATCTCTGGCTGCAAAAATGTTGACAAAAACACCCCAGTTTATATAAATATAGGCCTCCTAATTTTACTTTATTGATTTTACCTCTATTCTTGAGATTGTTATAGTGGAATCTTTCTTACCTGCCCCCCATCATTTGAAGCCTGTGTACATATTGCCAAGCTGTCTGAAGTTATAAGCAAACCCAAGTTTAATGCCACATTAAGAATCACAAAGTGATGCTTGTTTTTAAAGAAAATACATTGTTTATAATTTTTTCAAAACTGACTTAAAGGTTTTAATAAAATTATTAGAGTTTACCTCCTCTAACTTGGGAACAAACAATAACGTTTTTAAAGATTAGATGTGATGAATTCATTCATTTGATCAACAAATATTTATTGAGAAACTATTATAAACCAGGCTCTTTATTAAGTACTAAAGGTAAACATCCCTAAGTAGTATGAGTGTCTTAACAATCATACTATTAGTCTGGAAGAATATTTTATCAGAAATGACCCATGGACCATCTCTTTCAGAATCTTGTGATGTAATAATTTAAAACTGATGATTTCTGTGTTGCACCTGAGATCAAATGAGTTATATTATCTGCTCATAATTCCTAAGAATATGCATTTTAGCAAACGCTCCAGGTGCTTCATGGCATAGGAAGAAAAACTTTTTGTTTTGGTTCCAAGTTTGTGTGGTTTTGAAAAGTAGGCTCATATTAGCCTAGGGCCTGATTCTATATTAAAAGAAGACTGGACCAAGAGAAGAAATAGAAAAAAATGGCAAGCTCCTGACTGTGTTAAAAGTTGCATTTAAATATTTCTGTTTCAGGCTTCACAAACAAAATAACAACTCTAGCATTGGATCTTATTTTCTTCTTTGGATATTATTTCCTGTGAAAGTGTTCTGGACTTCACTCAGTTTTCTTCTCCAGTTATTAATGTATGTGAGTTCTGCAGGTGAATTATTTTATTGCTAATACCCAAGCCCAGATTGATCCAGTATGGTCTATTACAAATCCTTAGTAATCATGGAGTAATTGTTCAGCATATCATTAGATTTTGTTTTCATAATTCTAACAACTGAAAAATCTCATCAGTTGACACCTACCAAATATTGTAGTGAAATTGATACTAATCCAAACAAATACTGTTTTGTAGTCCTGCAGAAGCTGAAAGTTTTATGGGTTCTAATGCTCCTCAATGAAATAAAATGACATTTTAAAGAAAGGGGATCCAAGTATTCACAGTAAAATATCCTTACCATATAGTTAAATGAAATTATGTGCTCAGTGAATATTCACAAGAAAATTAACATTTTCTAAGCAACTGACCAACTTGAAGGAAACAATTTTATTTTTAATTAAAATTGTGGCTCATGAGAAAAGTATAGTCAGGGAATAAGGGGTGTGTGTGTGTGTGTGTGTGTGCATGATATGCTTCTTGAACACAGCAAACAGTTTGACACGTACAGAACATTCTGTTTAGTCTTAAGGCCCAAGAAATGACATTAGAAGGATGACATTTTCAGGCATAACCCTTTAGATGTACGGGGTTCAGAATGAAGACCAAAGTATACACATTCATTTTTATTGAAAGTTAAATTTGTTTTAAACCTGTTGTGTAATGTAATTGTAGATATTCAAAGATGATTTATTAGATTCTTCATTCATTCAGCATGAAAGACAAGAGGAGGGAAACAACTCATAAAGACCTTCTAAGTACTGTTTAGTGAGCTCATGTTACCCCTGGTAATCAATCCCGGTGCCTTCAGGGACTTCATGTTCACATAAATATGGACTCTGTTGGATTATAATGGCTGAGTGGACCACCAATGCAAAAATAGCCTTTGTTCTGTTCTATAGTATAGCTCATCAACTGCCAACAGCCATGACTGACCTGGTGAATAGCTAATTATTTATTAATTTCAGATTCTTCTTTAATTATACTCTTTTTATTATTCCATCTCTAAGCCTTTGGATACATCATACTCTTCAATGTATATTTAATCGGTTAAACTGTTAAAACAGTTTCTTTCCTAGACAATCATCCTTTGAATCACTAAATTCAGTCCAAAAAATAATTTATTGACAAAACACTTTTTTTTCACCTAGACAAGACTTCAAGTAAATAAAGAATAAGATGGTGAAGAAAATTATATTAAAATTATTTGAATATTTGTTGGCTTTTTAGAGTTGGCTTAGTAGTTATTATGTATAATTTGTTCTCCTACTTAAAAATCCCTGTGTTTCTAAGTCACACAACTGAAATTTTTAGAGGACCGTGTCTTAAGAAGGTTATTATGTAGGTGACCTAATTCCCCAAGGGAATGAAATTAATGCAAAGACCAGTAAAATCTTTCTCAGGCAATTCTGCAAAGCAAAGAGCTCTATAAACCTGACATATACAAATAATTATAGTAATAATTGCAATGGTAATAAAAGTAGCTAACTCTTATTTAGGTCTTAGTATGTCCCAAAGAGTAATTTGCATTTTTAGATATGTAAACTTATTTATTTTTCACAGCAAAATCCACAAGATGAGTACTATTATTATCGCCATTTCACAGGAGAGAAAAGTAAGGCATAGAGAGGTAAAATATTTTACACAAAGTTTTACACAAAGTCAGACGTCTAGTAATTGGTAAGGCTAGAATTCAAACCCAAGCTATCTGGCTCCAGAATAAAATTTCAAATGTTGGATCAATCACCATTTGTGAGAGAGGAATCCTGGAAAAAAATGAAATAAAAATAAAATGAAATAAAATAAAAGTATTTGGTTCTTGCTAAATGGCAAAGACTTTGAATTCCTTTTGAGTTATATACAAAAATTACATAGTGATTTATAATTAGGAATTATTTTATGATCTGTCAGCTGCTAAATTGGTTAGGTTCTCCTGTAATTTTGACAAAAGCAAAGAATTGCAGACATTTGAGTTGCTAAAGATTTGTTACCCAGTCATTAGGCTCATTCACTCTCATAATATTGATACCAACATTTAGAACCCTCACTGAGAAACAACGGCCCACAGGAAGATTAGGAATGGTGGCAGAAGGGTAATTGTAGAAGAGGAAGTGAGGAAGTTTGAGCCAAGGGCATGAGTATACTTGGGCAGATCAAATTTAGGAAAGAATATCTGGGGGAAGTTAAGGATCTTCACATTTATTCCATTAAAGCTATTCATGTGTCTATGTTTATCCTTTGGAAAGTATTCATGTAACCTGGGAAGTGGGGGTGAGTACAAACAAGTAGTCTAATATAAAAGTTGTTCAACAGAAGTTCCGTTTTCATGTGGCTTCTCCATCAACACATTAACAATTTTTTTTTTTTTTTTTTGTAATCCTGGTAACCAGGATAGGTCCAGGTGTAAATTAAACTTTGATGTGATTTTTTTCCCCCACATACCATCCATGTGTATCCTTGATTTACAGCTCTCGTAATGTTTTCATATCATAAATATTCTACATCCTCCTCTCCGTTTTCTTGCTAACCAGACCAAAGTCATCACTGCATTAAATTTTCTCAAGTGTTTGTGTTCACAAGATCACCTTCTTCCATTTTACAAGGTTCCCTACCAAATTCAAAGTACAGTATAAGAATGTGCTTACTCTTATACTGGTTTATAAGCTCTGGATCTAGGCATCTCTGTTCTTACCTGTCTTCACCACCTAATAGCTGTGAGATCTTGTCACCCCTCTGTGCCTAGGTTTACTCATTTGAATCATGGAAGTAACAGAAGTATCTACATTTTAGGGTTGTTGTGAGGATAAGTAAATTATCATGTGTAAAACAATGAGAATAGTGCCGGGCATTTAGTAAGTGCTTAGTAAAAAGTTAAGAATTATTATTACCATTTAACTCTATGTTGTAACTGTTCCTATAAATTTCCTTCTTTAATTTATAATATTCTATTATGGATACCATTTATTGAGTACACATTGCCTTCTAGCCACTGGACTGAGTTTTACATGCATCATCTTATTTCAACCTCTTAAAAATATTCTAAGGTAGAGGTTATAAAAATTTATTTTCACAGGTGAGGCTTAGAAAAATCGACTCATTTGCCTAAGTTTATACTTCTAAAACTATGATTAAAATTCAGGTTGGTCTGTCCACATTTTAAACCCTTAGATAATACTGAGATAGATAGATAGATGGATAGATTGATAGATAGATAGACAGATTTTTTGTTTTGTTTTTTTTTGTTTTGTTTTACGGATCCTATATGAAAGAATGATACTGTAAGCAAAAATCAAGAAAATGCTATCTGTGCATGGACTCACCTAATGCATTTAGGATCATAGATACACCATCTCAGTTGTCCTTCAGGACTGAAGCTCTCATTTCTCCAGTGACTGTGAAAGGTGACTGCTGATAGCTCACAGCTGAGTCCCCCTCCAGGAATTTCTGTCAGCAGAGAGGCATTGCCTTTCTTAGAGATTAAGAACTTCCCAGGGGCAGCCCTCATTCAATAACTGGTCAGTGCAAGAATACATAAGTCTGGCTCCTCTTATTCCAATTCAGGACATCTCAGGAGGACCATCCCAGGAGCAGAATTCCCATGTGATCTGCCAGGACCTCTATTAGGACTTCATTGCAGTTCAACTCTTTGATCTGTTCAACCCTGCTTCCCTTACCCTTCTAGTTATAACCCCTCTAGCTCTCTCCCATAAGCCACACTCACTCAAATCTTTGCCTCGGAATCTGTTTTTAGAAGAGCCCAAGCCCTTCACACTCTCTGCTGTTCTGGGAATTAATGGATTAAACCCCAACTTCAAAGGAGAATACATGTTATAGAAATTTTCAGCCAACTAATCATTGTGCTAGAATTAAAAGCCATGATTTATTTTGAAGTTTTCTCTAAATAACCTTAACTTCAAACAAATATTTATCAGTAATGAGCTAATTGTTTTTAAAGATTTCTACTGCAAATGTATCAATAATTCTGAATTCAGAAATCATTTGTTACTGCATGACAATGTAAAAAATGTTTTTCCTTTATAAAATGGGCTAAATAATACCTAACCATAGATTTGAGAAAATGAAAAAAAAAAAAAAAGAAACAAGTGTGTCCATCCTAAATTCCTCCTTTTATTTTCATGCCCATGCTATAAATGTGAAAAGGGGAGAGGCACAATGCATGGTGTAAAAACAGATGTACTTAGGCATAACTCTGGTAAAGGAAGTGGTGATTTCTGTTGAAATTAAAATTTTAAACTTCTCTAATATTTCAGAAAACAGTGTTTTCTCTTCACATGATTTAGAGTTCTGGAAATCATCTGGTCCAAACTCTGCATTTTATAGATGAGGAAAATGAACCTCAGGTCAAATAACAATTTTGTGACAGAATAATTATAAACATTTATCTCTGGATTCCTGAAAGATCTGCACTATCTTATGAATATTCTTATCATCTCTGAAGATATATATGTATTTAAGCAATATAAAAGGCAAATAAAAACAATGAGATACTACCATGCATCTATTAGAATGGCTCAAATCCAGAACCCTGACAATACTAAATGCTGGTGAGAATGTGGGAACAACAGGAACTCTTATTCATGGCTGCTGGGGATGGGTAAGTGGAGCACAGAGGGTTTTTTGGGCAGTGAAAATATTTAGTATGATGCCATAATGATCAGTACATGTCCATATACACTTGTCCAAACCCATAGAATGTACAACACCAAAAGTGACCATAATGTGAAATATGGATTTGGAGTGATTATGATATGTCAATGTAAGCTCATCAATTGTAGCAAATGTACCACTCTGGTGGGGAATGTTAATAATGGGGAAGGCTATGCATGTGTGGGAAGGAGAAATACATAGAAATCTCTTCACTTTCCTCTTAATTTTGCTATGAATCTAAAACAAAACTGCTCTTAAAAAAGGAAAATGTCTTAAAAACTAAAAAAAATAATAAATCAAGTGTCCAAAACTTATAAGGAATTCCTGAAAATGAATGAAAAGACCAAAAAAAAAAAAAAAAAGGATATAAACAGAAGGGAAAATCTAAATACCCAATAAATAACTTAAAATATTAAAATATTTAATCTCTCTTGACAATCAGAAAAAAATATTAAAACAATTGTTAGAAACTAATCAGGTTAGCATATAGTATATTAAAATTAAATTATATTCAATTGACTTTGAGAAGGAAACTTTTTTTTTTCATTCCTATTATGTCTGGCATGGTTCCAGGTGATTTATCCTCATTGCCTTTCTTCCTGAAGTCTTAGAGTAAACTAATGAATGAGTTTTGTCATCTTGATGATACAGATGAGCAATTTGAAACTCAGAACAGTTAGGAATTTGCCAAAGAAAACACAGCTTAAAATTCTAATCAGGTTTCAAAAATTATGTTGAACTTCGGAGTCTGTAATTTTTCTGTTCGGACATGTGTATGTATATGTGTTGGCCAAATGGAAAGGTACAATTTGGTGAAAGAGAAAACTTTGAGATCATATCTTTTTTTTTTTTTTTTTTTTTTTTTTAGAACAAACACTATTTATTCAGAGCTGACTCTGTCCAGGAAGGTAGTCAGCCACAACCACTTGCATTTGGCAGAGACTCAAAGGCAGATAGAGGAGTGGGAAAGCTTTCTGATTGTAATTAAAAGGAAGACATATGGTCAGAGGTTGTGAATTGTGGAAGCTGGAGGTAGCTGTATCTTGTTAATTCACAAGGATAGAGACTATGTTGTAACCATCTTCATATTCCTAGAGCCTGCCATAGCAACAGGAATAAGGTTAAAAATTGAATACCCAGCATTGAAAGACTGGCATCATATTTTTATATTTAAAATTTGTAATATTTTTGAGAAGATGTTCTAAATTTTAGAAATATATTACCTGATTCATCAAAAGTAGTTTTAACCTGCTAAAATGTTTGGCTTACACAATACACACACACAAACTAGAATACAGCTCTCCAAGCTAGTGGTTATGAAAATAGATAAGGCAACTATATCAATGTAAATGGCATATTTCTTCCAATATATTTTGACATGTAGCTATTTTTACCCCAAATAATTATATCAGAACAAATCAAGTTTCTAGCGGCAGCTCTTACGCAAAATGAAAACACAGCTCATTCTCTCAATAAAGCCTCCGTCTTGGCCTTGGGGGAAACACTATTGAGAAAGCAGAGCTGTTAAGAGGAACATTCTTCTGTTGTATTCTGACTATTAGACACCAAATCAGCAAAACATCCAGAAACCGTTACAAGTAAACAGACTTCATGCAAGAAGCCAGTTTTGCACATTGAAGACTGTAGACTTCTATAATACATGTTCCAAAATTTGAAAGAAAAATATAAAGAAAATTTTAGCTATCAAAAGAAATACTGGATGAGGAGTAATACTTGGAAGCAATACCTAGGTCAAAAGATATATTCAATTGCTAAAGACACCAAAGATGTTTATATAGAATAATAATTATAACAAGTATAAAATTTAACCCAATTCACTGTCACATTCCTGTTCGGTAAGAGTATCTTCTCACTTATTTTGCTTACCTAGCCCTTGCTGGTGATAATAAGGCTTAGTATACTAATAAATTGATTTAGTCAGGGTTCGTTAAGGAACTAGATGTCACACTCAGTGAGTGGTTTGAGGAGAGTTTAATTTAGGGATTTTTTTTTTAATGTCAGCAGAATTTAGAAAAACCAACAAGGCATATTTTGGTACACCAGGGCTAGCCAAAGAGGACAAAAGGAAAGGAGCTTTTGGAGAAGGACATGGAAAGCTCACAGAAACCTAGAAATGATGAAGTTTGAGTCTCTGGAAATTGCTTTGGGTAAAGAACCAAAATGTTATAAACCACAGAAGGACAGTGTATTGCTTTCTCTATTGTACAATCACCCAGCAAATATCAGCAGGTCATCCAGGGAGAGTTGGAGAAAATTCATAATGTATACCTGAGGCCATGTTGCAATGTCTTATCTCAAAAAGACCCAGGTTCCCCTGGGTCAAGGCACTCCAAATTTGTGAATTGGTTTATACTTAGGAACTGAGTAAGAGGCTACGAATCTTCACTGCAGTGAGTTGAGTTAGGTTGTTGCCCACTTGATGTAAATATATTTTTGCTATTATATGCCAAACAGCATATTAGTAACTGATGGTCTATTTCATTTCTAGCAGTCCTGTAATGAAATAGCCAACACCATAGATACATGTAGGCACAGACACTGACCACCAATTCCTCTTTATAACTTAATGTGATCATTCCTCTCACCTTATCTCTGGTAGTTAAGAGCTGTCACCTGCTTTTACTACTTTATTATCTCCTTAATTTTAGTGAGATCAGGAAATTCAGTTTTATTACATCATTCCCGCAGTCAACACTGTTACACAGAAGACAGCCACCAGTGAACATTTCAAAAATGTTTATAGCTCTCTCATCAAAGCATTTCTTAATATCTTCTAGGTAGTAGCCTCTTATTATTTCTGTTGGTAAAAGAAGGGAATGTCTTAACAGGTTGAAAATAACATTTTCTTTTCCCTATGCTTTGAATTCTTTTCTAACAACATGCCTAGATAGTTCTGGCATTTCTCTCTCATTGATTATAAGCCATTAAAGAGTCTAGGATTCATTTAGTACTTATGCTACACCAAAGCTAATACATTACATCTTGAATTTTGGGTTTGTGAAACCATGTCAATAATTTCAACCCAATACAGCATTATGTTTTCCTTCTTGACTCAATACCTTAGAATCCACTCCTATGCATGCTTTCCCAAGCCTGACTAATAGAAATTGGGAAGTTTTTACAATTAGCTGGTCCATGACCTCCAAAAATAGATTGCAATTGCATGTCACTGGTTATCTGTGATCCCTGGCAAGAAAGCTACAAGTGCATCCCTCAAATATATGAGCAATCCAATCCCAGAATCCCATGATGAAAATCTGTTTCCTGGGGACACTCTTAGGTACTGATTGTTGTATCCATCAGTATCTTAGCAGGTAGCACTTAAACTGAGTAATTCTAGATGAGTGTGATAAAAAAATATTACAAAGGAATGAGCAGAGTCTATGAAAATAAAGAAAAAATGCAATACTCTTGGATTAATATGGTAGCTTTCAGATTGAAAAGATGGTCATCCTCAGTTCCTGCAGTTCTATGTGTACCTACCACACCTCCCGTTGAGATGGAGTATACTTTATCTTCCTTTGATTTTGGACTGGCTTATGACTTGTTTTGACAAAGAGAATGTTGTCAAAGTGATGCTGTGTCATTTTTGAAACTAGCTCTGAAGAGGTCTGGCAGCTTCTGCTTTCACTGCTTTGGAGCCCTGAGGCGCTATGTAAGAAGCCTGGCTACCTCCTGGAGAGAAAGGCTCATCTGGGTTGCAACCTTTCCTGCTACCCTAGCTAAAAACCCAGCTGAATTTTGCTGCAGGTACTACCCCAGCCAATGCTAAATGGAGCAATAATAAATTGTCCGAAAATCCCTGACACAATTGATGGTCCATGGGCAAGTGAATGGTTGTTGTTGTGTTAAATTACAAAGTTTTGGGTCTGTTTGTTATTCATCAATATATAACTGAATCAGTTAGTAAGAGTGGAACATTGTAACACCTTCAGATCTGAAGGACATGCCTCGTGTATACCCTCCTAAGCTGAGCATAAGTTCTAGCTTCTCTTTGAGAGCCTATGTAGAAGTAATCTATAAAGTTTCAAGAACTCTAAATAACTTATTGTCACCATCCTTATATCCTTTATATCCAACAGCTGGCATTGTAACTCCTTTACCCAGTCTTTTCTCCCCAATTACATTATTAATTTTTGGTGTGGGAGATCACTATTTTTTGACTCTTGATATTGCTATAACCCCTGGAAAATGTCTCTTGGAAATAGAGTAGGCATTAAGATAGAGAAGACTCTGCACAAGAACACATGACAAGGATGTTTATCTAAGAGTGGTCACAATATTTTTAAACATGACTTTAAATTCCATCAACAGAATATTAATTAAAGAAAGTTAATACATTTATATATTCAATGACCATTAACAGTTAAAGGGTAACTACTACATTCATAAAAACTAATATTTTTCTTTGTACTATTTAATAATTGCAGACTACTTTCCCAAAGAATAATACACCTCTTTTACTTATATCACTGTTAAAGACACTATTCTAAGAGATTTACACAGGATTCATAAATTTTACTGAATCACTAATGGTCATCCTTACTATGTGTCATATTGTAATAAAATGCAGCTTTCATAACTGCTATTTTGATCCTTAGTAAAATAGCACCTTTAATATGATGAATAAATACTCAGTTTGGCATGATAAAGATAAGCACTGCTGAATCTGAATAGTACTTAACTATGCACCAGGCATTTTTCTAAGAGCTTAACCATATTAACTCATTTAATCCACAGAGCAGTCCAATGAGTAATATTATTAATGTCTCCATTTTACTAATGAGGACACCAAGGCAGAGAGAGATTATGTAAATTTCTACATATGTTGATTGACTACAGAGTCAATTGAGAGGATTATTTTCCATAAGGTTCCCATAGCTATGTGGACACACCTTGAAGTATGAGATATAAATGTCCCTATTTTGTTATGAATGTTATCTTTGAGTTACTGTAAAATGAGCTACCAAAGAAGCTCAGTGGTATTCATCCTCTTCTCTATTTTTTGGCTTTTTGTATCATTTCTTCCATTCCACTTGGAAAATGCTATATATTCACAGAAAGTGTAGAAAGACAGCTCAAATCTCTTAAAATTTTCAACAAACATGTTAACAAATTGCATCTGATATATACAAACCTGTTTGTAAGTCTGGCAAGAAGATTAAATGAGTTCACACTTTCTTATGATTTAGATAAGTTGAACTCAATATGATCATGCTCGATAAAGACAAATAATCCTGCAACAGAGACACAAGCCAAGAAGAGGTGTGTGTTTACCTGGGGAAGGAACTGTGGTGGGGGCAGTGCTCCCATTTAAAAGGCTACAGACCATATTATGGTTTCCCCCATACCCATTAGAATTCGATACACTGAAAATTAGGATCTAATTTTCTTGTACATGGTTAATTAAGTCAAGATTCAATGCAAAATACCATAGTGATATAAAACAAATTTAAAATGTCCTACTTATCTTTTTTAAAATAAATTGAGTCATGTGTCAACAGGTGTTATTTTTCTAATGTGAATATATTTATGGAATCCTGACACAGATATAGTTTTATAGTATCTGTAAATGCTGGTAAATATCATTTGTTATTTTCATGCAAAGGTAGAAAGAAAACATTCCAATTCCAGTGCATTAAAAATGTTGATATTCCATAAAAAACAGCCTCATATACATGAATAGTCTATAATAATGTTTTTACCAGCTAGGTAATTATCACTCTTGGAGTTAACACACTCCATTCAATTGAATGGAGAAGATGTCTAACTATGATAAGCTGGAATGATTTCCATTTGGAGGCAAGATTATCAATGAATGGTAACAAAAATGTTTCATCCTTGAAACATATAAAGGACTTTTAAAAATTATGTCCAAATTTGTTATCTATGTATGATTTTTGTGAGATCTTGAATGATTCCTGTTCCCAAACCTCTCTGACACTCTGACACTAATAATACCTGAGTCTCTATTTCAAATATTTTTAGCAACATATAATTAAGGAAACCCCTGTCTATTAATTAATTCATTCATTAATAGATATTAAATATCTATATGTTATACTTGTTGTTTATCCAGTGGAATTGGTCTTTAATAGCATGGGTATTTCATTCTGATGAAGGTAATCATAAATAAATAGTAATAAATAAGTAAAAAATAAATAGATTAGAAAATATTAGAAAGCAGTAAGAGTGGTTAGAAAAAGGCTTTACAAAGAAGTGATGATGTGAACTAATGTCTGCCTGATGAAAAAGATCAAGTTAGTCAAATCTCTTGACACTGAGAATATATTTCACTCAAAACACTCTCTAATATATTTCCCAACTTGTTTAGGTTTGAATATTTTAGACAAATATACAATGAAGCTAGATTTATTAATTATTAGTAGTGGTAGGTAGTGAACCTATTCTCACTAATGACACTAGACTTATCTTAATTGGTATTCATTCTTTCATTTTGCTAATATTTATGAAACACTTATTGAGCGTTCAACTTACATTTGTCGTCTACTGTCAAAGGAAAGAGACAAAGTAGCTAGGAATTTCAAGGGTACAGCTAACTTCCCACATTTGTTACATCCTCTTCTACAAAGAGTCCTGTGACTTGGATAAGTTGTTTAAAATCTTTATATCCTCATCATTAAAAATATGATAATAATAGTATGTATATTACAGTCCTTTTGAAATTATATGAAATGATGTATATAATCTACTCTCAGAACTTGGCATGTATTGATATCAATGGATTTATTTTAACTAATATGATTTAAGAAAGTGAGGGAAAAGAACTAGGTCACCCATTTTTTTGTAGTCTAAGAGTTACTGTGATAAAGGTATGTAGTGAAATGAAAGCACTTAGAAGGATCCTTAGCTATTATTGAAAGGGTCAAAAGAAAATTCCTATGAAAGATTTTAGATAGCAGTGAATGGGAGTGGTAGACATACTACTCACACTCGTGGTGTTCAGAAAGCTGTTGAAAAGCAGATGCCACTCACTAAAGTAAACCATGAAGCTTGTACATTGACTTTTTTTACTGAGGTTAATCACACATATTCTGTTCGAAGCTATCAGCCACTAAAATAGGAGGGAAATTATGAAATATGAACACAGTATATGTGGTTCATTCTAATGTTTCCTTCTGTGCAAGAAAATTTGTAAAAGACCATTACTTTCTAAAACAAAGGGAGATGATGTAAGAAAACTGTCACTAGTCCAAACCATTGTACAGATTAAATTCTCATTTATATCACTTTTAGATAAAGGTTAAAGCAACTTATTGAAAGACCTGAACTTAAAGAAGAAGAATTCAGAAATATATCTACATTTAGTGTTTTGAAGAAAAAGTTTCTCTTGTGCCTTGGAGTAAAAAATAAAATTGAAATCCAGATGGAAGCCTATTGAGGATCTTCTTGAATCAAATTAGGTATTCAAGAACGGACACTGTGTGTCCATCTTGTAGGGAGAAAGATGCTATGAACTCTTTTTTCACTATAATTCTTATTTAGAATTAATTAAAATAACTTGTGTCAAATAAATCCATTGTTCTAGCTCTAGAACTGATCCAAAATTAATGGAAACATTTCTACTCCATTAAATGTGTACTCGTATTTATAGCTTTAATTGTTGAAACCAATTCTCAACCTAAGCAAGGACATTCTAGTGTGCTCATCAAGTTGGTCTTATAGCTGATCCTGCCCTGATACTTTTCTGACTTTGTTATCCTAGTTTCTCAATTGCTGTAGGTCTGCTTTATAGCATAGTTTCAAAGCATTGGGTTCTCATTGTATAACTCATCTCCTTTGTTGCAGGAATAACTTATTTGAGAGCTTGAGTATCTTGTGAATAAAGTTCTACTGTCAAACTGAATATTACTAATAGCTGCTCCATAAATCACTTATTCTCTGTCTTTTTGCATAAAATTCTATATCTTATACTTGGCTTGGACCATTTAACTAATTATGTACTCATTTTTATGTAATGAACGCCTACCATGTTCCACTGACTGTAACATCATATCTTTCCTATCTGGAGTGATAGTCCATTCTTGAACCCACATTTTGGCTCAAACCTATGTTCTCATCATTCAAATAACTGCCCCAGGGCTTGTTTCTTAGTGAACTCAATAACATTTTTGAGTTGGGGAGACAAAAGCAAGCCACCCACAATCAAGTCTCATGATTATAAAACATATTATTTGATTTATACCATAATAATAGTATTTGAAATCATTTTCATATAAAGGGAATATTTAAATCTATGTTTCACATTCTCTAAGTGCTATTCTGGTTCTTTTTAATTTCAGCCACTGAGTTGATAGGACTCAAAGGAAAACAAAATGGATTTATCCATCACTGAACACAATTAATTGTATATTGGCTACTTTAGGAATGGATTTAGATAAGATGACTTAATCACAATTTTTCAGGGGAAAATTATAAATAATTAACTACTCTATGACTCCAATAAAAGAAAGTGAAATTCAGCACATCCAAGCAAATGACAATCAGATAAGGAAATTACTTACAAGGATTATTTCATTATTTTAACTGATTCTGCCCCATATAGCAATATCTACTGGCTGAGGCTATTATGTTTTAATATAGAACTATATATAATAAGCCTGGAAGTCAAGTTGAGCTACATAGCTGCACACACAGCTAAAAACATTGCAAATACCTCTATTACATATTAATACCTCTACTTTTCATTCTTGCACATCTCAGAAAACTTTAAAATGAATATGAAATCTGCATTATAGTTAAATCACTGAAATTGAAGTTTTTATGTCTGAACTCACTGCAGAGTATATGTTGGACATAGCCATGGAGAATTACTTGTGCAAAGATTTGTCAAGTATAACTATTTTTTGGTACAGTTGCCTCAACCTGAAAGCTTAGAGACCCATATTCTGTAACATCATGTCTTTCTTTTTTTTTTATATATATTAATTAATTAATTTATTTATTTTTGGCTGTGTTGGGTCTTCGTTTCTGTGCGAGGGCTTTCTCTAGTTGCGGCAAGCGGGGGCCACTCCTCATCGGGGTGCGCGGGCCTCTCACTATCGCGGCCTCTCTTGTTGCGGAGCACAGGCTCCAGACGCGCAGGCTCAGTAGCTGTGGCTCACGGGCCTAGTTGCTCCGTGGCATGTGGGATCTTCCCAGACCAGGGCTCGAACCCGTGTCCCCTGCATTAGCAAGCAGACTCTCAACCACTGCGCCACCAGGGAAGCCCCTCCATCATGTCTTTCTTATCTGGACCGACATTCTATATAGTAGATACATGCCTCCAATTAGATGTAGTTCTGTGAGATCTTGAAGGTAGAAGTGTGGTGGTGGTTCTCTTCCTGCAGGCTTTGGTTGTTTTCTTCTTGTATGAAAATACATATATATGGTGGGTCTTCTTGGGGTGTTTATTCTTCCAATATTTATTCTATATATTCCTGGATTCTTAACAAGAATTATATAATCTATATATTCCTGTTAAATACTTCAACACCCATTCTCCAATATCCTGACAATTGTAGTGGCAATGACTTCTTGTTCCTGACCTAACTCCAGAATTGGCTTCAAATGGGGCATCACCCATAATAAATCAATTTGAGAATGTTCTGGAAATAATTCCAAGATATCAATCTAGAATTTGTTTCTTCAGCTCTTTCTATTGTCTCAGAGGCACCTAATTCCTGTATTAAAATTCTTCTTGCTTAAAATACTTCAGTGGATTTTATTTCCTGCACTGAGTTCTCATTGATGCCGACGTAAAACTCTTCCTCTCTCAATCTCATTCTACAACTATATTCTGCACTCTTTATCTGGAAGATTCTTCTTTCTATATTTATTTTGGTTTATAGTTATCTCTTCATCAATATTTAGATTAGAAACTATTCTCTATATATACTTTTAATATCCCAACTACAAGATCACAGCTATAGCAATTTATCTGGGATAATTCCTCTCATGTTTTACAAACTCCCATCCTGGAAACAAACGGGCACTGTTGGAATGAGATTCTCCTGGACTCCATTAACTGAAGTGCCAGTATCATATAGAATAGAATGCCAAAATGAGTGTGGGATAAAACTCCTCCTTTATAAGAAAAATTGAAACAAGAAGGTAAAGAATTTCTTCTACAGTGTGTTGATAACTCAAATGGATGACATACCATGGGATCAGAGGGAAAGAAAAGAGAGAGCTGTTGCCATGTGGTGTTTGTGAATCTCCATCTACCCTTTGGGAAAGGGGGAGGAATATGCTACAGTCTAATATCAAACCTACTGAAAGAGGTTTCACGAAGGGCACCTGACAAGTTTTAAAAGAGTTCTCTTTAGATGAGAGACACAGAGACTGGAAGCTTACTTGCATCTACAAAAAGTAAAGTGGATTGAGGCATGAGGCAGAAGGTCTGACCCCTACCACTGAAATATAGAGTGAGAAATGGTGCCTAACTGCATCAGTGACTATGAACAGAGAATGATGCATGTTGGGAACAGAGAGTTTTTTCAGACCTTGAGTAAACTAAACATGCATGGGTGTTCCCATGAACCAGATGCATGCCTTTTGCCTTGTAAAAAGATAGTGTGCATGGTTGTCTTGGGACCTAGAGGGGCAAGGGAATATGAACAGAAAGAGGCCAGAGGTGCACCACTAGATACCAGGGCTAAAGAAGGATTCATGAACCATCATTTGGAATAAGGATGCTTCCACCCAAGTCAAGACAATTGTAGTAGAGAGAAGTCAGACACCCTGGTAGAGCCAAGATAAGGCAGAAACTTACAGAAGTTTCCTGGGGAGAAAAGGTTATATATAAGCAACTGTTAGATTCCAACACAGCAAAGATAGCTTAGGGAATTTCCTAATCAAACAAGAACTGTCCTGACTCCATTTCTCTCTGCCCAGCTGTAGGTGTGAGGAATTTGGAGTTTTGTTTATGATGTGGAATTAGACATTCTATTTTCGTAATCAAGATTGCTGTGCTTATTTCTAAAAGTGTCTTTAGGACAGTATCTTTCTTAAGAGCAAACAGTAAAGACTTGCGTTCAGATAAAGTTGTCATGCAGAAATAAGAGAAGCTAATTCCCTGAATCACATTTAAGTAAAGGGGAGTAGACAAAAATATGCTGCTATTTTTATTACTTTATGAATTATATATATGGACATAATGAATACACAAAAACAGCCATAACATAGATAATCAATTTCCTTCCAGCTATTTCTCTATTTTTCTACTCCTTTTTTGTAGGCAAACTTATTCAAGCAGTTATTTGCTTGTATTTTTCTAATATCTTAGTTAATTCTTCAACATATGATCTTGCTTCTTACCCACAATTCCCATTTAGTGCTATTTCCAAAATTTTCAACAGGCTTAATGTTCCCAAATGTGATAGACATACTTCTTTACTTACCTAACTCAGTCATTTAACAACAATTCACACAGATAGCTATCCTCTTATTCTTGACAAATTTTCTTAGTTCTCTTAATTTCAGAGGCCATTCCTTAATCACCTTCATTTTTCAAATTTTTAATGTTGTTATTTCTATAGAGAAACTTCTAGGGCTATACTCCTGTCTTTGTTTTCACTCTTTCTATTAGAATATATCTGTTCATTCATTTATGTACCCTTTGTTGATAAATCCATCCTATCTTCTGAACTTCACAACTACCAGTATACATCTACAAGTGTTTTATCTCAGAAACATCTCAAACGTAATGAATCCCTATCTGAATTATTGATTTAAATGATTGAAACCTATTTATCTGCCTTTTTTCAAACCATTAAATTACATCGTCATCAAAACAACCCTGGATATCTAAATTCAGTCCTGTTCCTAAACACAGACATCCAATCATATGCCATGTCCTATTAAATATTCCTTTAAAGTGTATCTCGATTTTACCCACTTTTCTCCATCTCAACTGTTGCTACAAACATCTCTCACTAGAACAGTGATAGTCTATTTTGAACAGAAATCATTACTTTCCACTTTTATTTGTCATAATTTATTCTCCGTAAAGAATGCCTATAACTTTCGGAAATGTAAATCAGAACACATTATTCCCCAATTAAAAATTGAGGGCAGGACTTCCAGAATAGAAGGTGAGGTATTTGGGAAAACATCTGTTAAACTGATCAACTTTAGGCAAAGACAATCATTCAAGGTATCTTGAATGAACAGATACTCCCTATCTGGACAGAAATTGACAAGCTTTTCCTAAAATTCATCTGGAAATACAAGGAACTCAGAATAGCCAAAACAAACTTGAAAAAAAACAAAGTTGGACACACATTTCTCGATTTCAAGGCTTATAAAAGCTACAAGACAATAACTTACTGGCATAAAGATAGACATATACATCAATAGAATAGAATTGAGAGCCCCAGAATTAAACCCTTAAATTATGGTCAACTGATTTTCACCAAGGGTGCCATGACATTTAAATGGGGAAACAATAGTCTTTTCAACAAACAATGCTAAGACAACTGGATATCCACGAAAGAATGAAGTTGGACCTCTTTATCACGCAATACACAAAGTTAACGTATAGACCTCAATGGAAAAGCTAAAACTGAAAAATTTTAGAAAACCTAGGAGTAAACGTTCATGCCTCAGGTTAAGCAATGGTTTCTTATACAAGACATCAAAAGCACAAGTGATAAAAGGAAAAATAGATAAGTTAGTATTTTTTTAAATTAAGAATGTTTGTGCTTCAAAGAATACCATCAAAAAAAGTGAAAAATAAATCTACAGAATGGGAAAACAACATGTGAAAATAATATACCTATAAAGAAATTGTATCCAAGATATATAAAAAATACTTACAACTCAATAATATAAGATAAATAAAATTTTTAAAATGGGCAAAGGATTTTAATAGACATTTCTCCAAAGTTATGTAAATGATCAATAAGCACATGAAAATATTTAATAAGCACAAATCTCAACATTATAAGTCATTAGGAAAATGAAAATCAAACTCATAATGTGATAATACATCATATTCACTAGTATGGCTATAATAAAAAAGACAGACAAATCAAGAAGTGTTAAAAAGTATGCAGCATTATTAATAATAGCCAGTTGAGGGACCCAAATGTCCATCTGCTGATGAATGGACCACAAACTGTGGAATAGCTATACAACAGAATATTATTCAGCAATAAAAATGAATGAAATACATAATATAAATGCTACAACGTGGGAACTTCAAAAATATTATGTTAGGTAAAAACAGCCAGTCACAAAAGACCATATATTGTATGACTGCATTTATACAAAATGCTCAGAATAGGAAAATGTATAGAGATGAAAAGCAGATTAGTGGATTAGTGGTTGTCTATGTTGCAGGGGAGTGATTTGGAGGAGAGTGACTGCTAGTAGCTACAGTGTTTCTTTTTGAGGTAATGAATAAGCGTAATCACCATGTGATCTTCATTCACCTCTGCATCCAGTGTCTTGTATTATATCTGACATGAAATAGATTCGATTATTACTTGTTACATAAATACAAAGGAAATCACATCTAGTGTGTTAGCCATACCTACCTATCACATGAATCTAACAGTGCAAAAAAAATGCTGGGCTAATTATTAGAATGAATAGTAATTCCACTGTCAGGAGAGACTGGATAAGTAACTTTGGAAGAGATTTTTGAAGTCCATGTTGTCATTTTTCTCCACTCCAAAATAATAACCCTGTTACCTGGTCCACCTACAGTACAAGATGGATAGAAGTTTCAAATAAGGTAAAAAAAGTCAGGCTTTTATAAATCATAAAATGATGCTTGAATAAAACTGATGTCACAACAATATACTGAAGTACTACAAAGCAATTTTAATAATCCCTACCTTGTTATCAGTGGATTTTTTTCCTCTCTCAGGAATTTCTTGGTCGTAGATGACAATCTGGATCTCTTCTGTATTACTCTACTTCAAAACTAAAGTTAGCACTTGCTATGCCATTGATTTTCTTTTAAGAACACTATTAATTTTCCAATAGGTTATTATCTCCATCTACCCTATCTATTTACCATCAGAACTGAGTTAAGTCTTTTGGGAAATTCATGAGTATAGAACAATTCAACAGTTATTTTGACCATTCAGTTTTCTATCACAATTTTTATAAAGACTTATTTTCTTCCTTTCAACCTATAGATTAAAATGTCTGAATGACAAAGTCAATCATATACCCTTATCACTATCTATAATTATACAAAGGATGGTTTAGAGAACACTTTCAAATACACTATGATATAAGATTTTAACAATAACTTTTATTTTTGCTTTACAGATGATAACATGGATGGTCAAGAATTTTAACATTTTTGCTTGGATTCACAAATAAAGTAAATAGAGTGCACAGGATTTAAACACTTAATTTTTTTAACTCATAAACTGCTATGAAGGAATTAAAACAGACCCCAGTTTTCCTAGCTTCATCCCTTGCCTCCTTTCCTTTCCGTTTTTTTTTTTTTTAACTTTTGTCTCTCTTCTCTTCCCCTTTTTTCCCTTCTAATCCCACTTTCCTGAAACTTAACTTGCATTAGATAGTTTACAGACAACCTGCAAGTCTTACAAAGATAGTTGTCAAAGTAACTGTTCTGACAGCTACCAAAATAAGATTGTACCAATGATTCTAAGCAAGAGACATGAAAAACAAATCATCTCTCAACTGTACCAACGACAACTTTGCATCAGTTAAAGAAAATAGCAACCTGGGAAAAACCCCAATTCACAAAAACTTCTCTTCCCTCACAGCGTACAACTCCAGTCCCACTTAGCTCCGTTTGCTCCAGAAGTTACCTGGGTTTAGGTTCCCTCTCAAGTTTATCAGCTGATCAAAGCCTTCAACCTCTATTTGAGTAATTTTACTGTTTTTTTTCTTTTTCTTTCACCTTGACAATCCTTAAGGGAATAAAACATAGTTCATTTATTTTTGCGTATCATTCGCACTCCCTCAGACCTAATTAAACTCCCTTGTTCACAGTAGGCTCTCAGTAAGGTCAGAAAGTTTCATAATCATTTTGTAGTTCAATGAAACCAAATCATAATTCCATACCTTGTGCATTTTCCAAATATCATTAGAAACTAGATAGAATGAATTATTACTTTACATGCTCAATATATTTTCCATATTTCTCTAGATAATATACATCAATATAAGCATCTGTGTGATCTTCTGTGACATTCTTTTGCTATTACCTTTCTCTGAATTTAAGAATATAAAACCTTGACTTGAATTCCCCCTTGAAAATCAATTACTGTCCTAAGAGTGTCCCTGAGCACTTCTGAGGTAAGGTATGTATTGAAACCTCAACTTCTTCATAAAAGTGTTATTATTATGGTCAGATTATATAATTTATGTAAAAATCCCCAATAATTTTGTAAAACTCTGAGTTATCATATAGATCACAGAGAATATGATTTATAATCATTTTTTAAAAACTTCATAAAATAGGGTGGGGAACTTGTCAATAGATTATGAGAACAACAATATGCAAAGAAAAAGAAAAGGACCTGAAACAAAATTAAACACACAATTAATTATATTCATAAGCATAGTTGATAAAGTAAACATCATTTAAAACATACCCGTAGTTCTAATGTCACTTAAAACAAACATAAGGGGACTTCACTGGTGGTGCAGTGGTTAAGAATCTGCTTAACAATGCAGGAGACACAGGTTCGGTCCCTGGTCCAAGTGGATATTCATGCTTTAAACTAATCCTAGTTTTGTGTGGTAACATTTAAGAATATTAGCCAAGATTGAAAGCTTAACCCTGAATATGTTTTCTAGTATTTATTATTTATGAACCAGCACAAAATGCAGTTGTTTGAAGATACAGTTAATTCAATTGGGTTCATAACCATATGGAAGCATTTTTATAACTAAGTATAAATATTCCTAAAGAAAATATAAAAGCTTTATATTAGAAGGCTTAACCAAAGTAGTGATAAGAAATAATTTTCCAAAGAGATCAGAGTCCAGATTGCTGGAGAGATTAGAAAATAAAATACTTTAATAATTATAATGGATGTTTGAAACTTACTTAAACACCTTAAAATTCCTATTCAGTTGAATTTATGTAGTTTGCTTTTGTATTGTGAATATGCAGAAAAGATATATTTAGATAGAAAATTTATTTTCAATATAAAGATGCTCCTTGAAACGAAATCTTTACAAACAAGTTATAAAAGTTTACAAATCTTATTAAAAAATACACATATATGTGAAAGATTTACTTTTAGATATATTTATGAAATTTACATAAATAACTACAAAATTAAACACACAATTAATTATATTCATAAGCATAGTTGATAAAGTAAACATCATTTAAAACATACCCGTAGTTCTAATGTCACTTAAAACAAACATACGGGGACTTCACTGGTGGTGCAGTGGTTAAGAATCTGCTTAACAATGCAGGAGACACAGGTTCGGTCCCTGGTCCAGGAAGATCCCACATGACACGGAGCAGGTAAGCCCGTGCGCCACAACAACTGAGCCTGTGCTCAAGAGCCCATGAGCCACAACTACTGAGCCCACAGGGCACAACTACTGAGCCTGCGTGCCTAGAGCCCGTATTCCACAACAAGACAAGCCACTGCAATGAGAAGCCAGCGCACCGCAACGAAGAGTAGCCCCAGCTCGCCGCAACTAGAGAAAGCCCATACGCAGCCGAAAAAAAAAGTCAGTATTAAAAGTCTACAATTTCAATGTAATGGAAAAAAGTTATGCATTATGCTGCATCTGGTAGCTACGTGAGCCTGAACAAAGATTATAAACAAGGATCACAAATATCTTTTAGGTAATCTAAAGCATATTTTTTTCAGTTTGCATTAATAGTAACACCTCTTGTCAATTCACAGAAATTAACCGCATTACCTAAACTACAGAGTTAGTAAGTACCAGAATGAGGATCCCAGCACTGATCTGTATGCTCTAGGGTTTGAGTATTAGTTCAAGGAAGGACTTTAGTTTCTATTTGAAAGGAGGAAGAAATCTAAACTTTTAAAAATAATTTGTTTTAATGATTTGAAATATAAGCATGTCTTAGTCAGCTCAGGCTGCCATAACAAAATACCATACTGGGTGGCTTAAACAGCAGAAATTTATTTCTCACGGTTCTAGATGCTGGGACAGCCAAGATTAAGGTGCCAGCTGATTCAGTTTCCGGTGAGAGCTCTCTCCTTGGCTTGCAGATAGCTGCTTTTTTGCTGTGTGTTGACATGGCTTTCCTCGGTGCGTGCACATGGAGAGATCTCTCTTTCTAGTCTTATAAGGCCACTGATTCTGTCTAATTAGGACCCCACCCTCTGACCTTATTTATTCTTAATTACCTCCTAAAAGCCTTATCCCTAAATACAGTTGCATTGGGGATTAAGGCTTCATTCAACATATGAATTTGAGGGGGGACCTCATTCTGCCCATATGAAAGCACATACTTACTTTTGTCACCACAATATAATCTCTAAAAAGATTCTGTTTGGTAGCTAGAGAAATTCCTGGAAAACATACATATTATCTTACAATAATAATTTTAGAAGATTACATTCTTCTTACCAGAAAATCAGATAAGACAAAGTTTGTTATTTTTAGATAAAACTGACCTTTCATTGCAAAATGAATTGGCACTCAATGGTCTCTTATGTAAAGTACAGCTAATAAGAGGAAAAATGAAGTGATTAAGGAACACTTCAGAATTAGAACTTGGACCATAATTATCCACAAGTCAAGACCAAAACTATGAATAATGAATATCATATAAGAGAGGTTAGAGATAATGCTGGAGGAAAGTGTCGTCTGACTTAATTAACAGTACCAAGATAAAGAGTTTTCAATGGGAGAAAGATTTGAATTTCTCATGGGCTGCAATATCTTCTTCTTTATTAATTTAAGTATCATTTTACTAACATGGTAGCTTCTACACTCAGAAAATTTTCATTTATTTACTTATTTTTTAAAAAACAAACATGTACATAGGGGTAGACAATTGGAATTATCAATGAGACAGAAAATGTAATAATTGGCCTCTACTAAGATAGAATGTGTGAAATTGGAAAGAAGTCTAAAATTTTTCTCACTGGTAGTTGCTGTCACTCAATTTATTTCCTGTGCGAATATGGAAACATCATTTTAACTTTGTACTTTAACCTCAAATATCTAATGAATATCTCTATGTTATAAAATGCAATATATCTATACTATGTAAGGAAAACATCTTTTACATTATAATTCCACTGGAAACATAGTGATTGAGGAATATTTCCAACAGACTGGAAACAACAACTGAAGTAAAATAATATCTATTAGTTGTTCAAATAAAATAAAGAAAATATTGTCAGGATAAGAAAACAATATTTACCATAAATGTTCATTGACAACGCAGCATAGAACCCACTGAGTCTGTATACAGATGTAGCATACAGCAGCATGGAACCTTCAAATTTAATTTCCATTTAGAGTGATCTGAAGTGCTATTCCATAGTAACATGTGCTAACACATTTGCCAAAATGCCTCTCAATCTGTTTCAACAGATGTTCAAAATGAACTACTGTATTACTAGTTTTATAGTATGTAGGGGGGGCAGGGCAGTTCAAACAATTTTATTATCTGGCCTGAAGAAAAAGGAAAAAAAAAATATAACAGAGACTATACAGACTTGGCACTGTATTACTCTCAAATATTCATTGAACTTACAAAATGTGCCAGTGTGGTGGTTAATACAAAGCAATAGGTATTCTAAACAAAGCAGCTCCATCTGACCATGAATTGTACTTTTGCTGAGCACCTAAGTGTCTGTATCTTATTACACCTCAAACCAAATTATGTGATATTATCTTGGAAACTCTACTTTTCCATATTTCAAAATGCTTTGAAATACCTCTATGTATCCTTGGAACAGAGGACTTTTCTAAGACTATCATCCAAAACTTTTATATGTCAAATATTATCTCTCAAGAAAGACTCTTAAATGGCACTGTGATTAAAAAAAAAAAAAATCTTAGAAGACAAAGTCAATGTTGGAAAAATGCTTGTGCATAATAAGCAACATAATTCTAAAAGTCAAGTCTCTCAGCCTGTGCTAATAAGAAAAATCCTTCAGGTGAACTATTTAATTGGATTTAACAAGGCTGTTTATGGCTAATCCTAAATGCACTAATAAGAAACTGAAGGCCTATACTCAATGTTAGTTTTGCTCCCTTTAGATCTTCCTCATAATTACAGTTTTGTCTTTAATTATTCTGCTTCTCATTTTCAATTTATGATTAAGACCAATAGCATGCCCTGGAGACTGAAAGTGCTGAGGTAGACAGGAATAAAACAGAGGACAACAATTCCTTTAGCCTGTTGGCCCAGGTAGCCAAAACAGATTCTTGTTTTGTTTTCTTTTGTTTTTAAACCAGTTGTTCCAGAATACAAATGAAGAGAAAAATTTCAATGGAAACCAATGTATATCTTTCCAAAGGCAGGCCAGAGCAATATTTTCATAACATTTTAAATATATTTAATTGCGATGCTACCAGTGAAAAAGTCCTTGGATCCTGGGTCCATAATGCAGTCTAATCCCAACTCTGTAATTTCCTGGTTTCATGACTTTGGAAAAGATTCTTAAGCTGTCCATGGTTTGGTTACTGCACCTTTAAGAATGATATAATATGGCACTAGGTGCAAGAGTTGTTTTGTTGATTAGCTTAGTATGTATAAATCATTTTGAACACTACCTGGCATATTATAAGCCCTCAAATTTATATAAGATATTACTTTTGTAATTGATCAAAATACTTTGGTGATGATGAGAAGATCTCACTAACTGCAAATTGGAGATGTTGACTTTAACACTTTCCTCCAAACAGATAGAGCTTAAAATTACATAGTCAAATATTTTAAGGTTAAAACTGAGAAGTTTAGGGAGAATTTTAAAAATGCTTTTAACTTTTAACTATTCTTAGTGTGTTTATTCAAATAACCACTTAAATTCATGGCATACTTTATAAACTGCTTTCACATCCTAAACTAGAAACATCTCTCTAAACTCTGCTTTAAACAAACATCAGTTAATTGTGACAAAAGTTACAGTTAACTGTGAAAAAATCCCAACAAAAGTGTGAAAATGTTATTAGACTCTAAGAGTAGCACGTACGCTTGACTCTTTAGTGATATGAATAATGAAATGGGTTTAAGAGATTAACAGAACCGTATAAAGCAGTGAGGATAAAGCCAGAATCTGTCGAGCAGATGATGTTATTTTAATTGTCAATCAGGGCAAACAGAAATAGCCAGGGCATGAACCAGGAACCTTTACTGAGTCATTTATTTAATCATGTGGTCTAAAGGATTAAAATGTTGAGCATTAGTTATTCCATGTAATAGACTCATGTAGGCCCATTCAATGTCCTAAATCATGTTCTCATGGAATTTGCAAGCTTTCTCTGGTCCCGTTTAAGTGTTCATGTCAGTCTGATGTGTAAATTATGGATCCTTCTAAGCAAGCCCTGATTAAAAAACCTAGTCTTTCTGTCTCTCCTGATGTAGTAATACCCCAATGGAAGTAATCTTTCCCTTATCTAAATTCTTGTTGCATTAGATCCATGAATCTCTCAATGCCTCTCATTATCATACTCTAGAGATTTATGTAACACTGTTTGCAACCAGTATGCCACTGGTCCTCATAACCTTTGATAGGAATAAGGCATGATGAACTAAGTTAGCTCAGATTGAATTGGCACGTTACCCCATAATGAACACTGTTGAGCCTCATCTTTCTCCCAGAAAAGCCCTAAAGTACTTTTGGAGTCCTCCGCCCTGAGCCATCGTGATGCCAAAAAGCCCAGCTGTCTGTAGCAGACAAGCAGTGGTGAGCGTCTTCTTATCACATATTATAGAAAGAGCAGTCATATATTTCCCTAATGTATTACAGAATTTAGTAAGAGTTGTTGCTTCAGTTTTTACTGATAGCAACCTCACCCTCACAGCCTCAGCAACTATACTAATTACTAATGTTGATTGATAACTTGCTAACTTACTTTGTGCCAAACACTGTTCTAAGTTCTTTCCATGGATTATCTTATTTACTCCCAATCCATATCTTTTGAGCTAGGCATTATTATTTTTACTCCCTGTCTCCTTGTATAAATGGAGAAACTGAGCCTCAGAAAGGTGAAGCAGCTTAACTCAGGTCATATCCTTTCAAAGTTGCAGGGCCACGATTTGAATACAGGTGGTCTGACTCCAGAGCCTGCAGTCTTTAAGGAAAGAGGGGGTTGAACTTGGAGCAGATTGGAATATCAGACACTATACTCAGAATTTTTTTTCTTCTACTAAGTTTATATTACTAGGTCCATCTTCATGATCAGTATTTATTCCATTAGATATTGTCCTAAGGACTCAGAAACTGCAAATAGAGATATAATTAATGTTAGTCCATCTTTTGTCCAGACCTCTGAAAATGTATGACTCATTTAGACTCAAATAAGAATTCTTCTAAATCAGGAGTTAGCAAAAAGTTGATGTGAACGACCAGATAGCAAATATTTTAGAATATGCAGGCCATACAGTCTCTGTGGAAATTACTCAACTCTGCAGTTGTAGAAGAAAAGCAGTACAGATAATACGTAAAAACAAAGCCTGCCCTAGCATGGGGTTGATTTAAGGGTGAGGAACCGGGCACACACAGTTTAAGAAGGCAGTCATTTATAGGGTCATTTGAGTGCTGGACCCTCGAAGTGAGTGCCTCTGGAAATGTTGTACCTTTGAGGCCCTACTTGCCTCATCCTAGTCCTTTTCCTGAGTAAAGGAATGGGTATAGCTATATTCCAAGAAAACTTTATTTACAAAAAGAAGTACTCAAGACTAGATTTGGCCTCTGGGTGGTGGTGGTTTACAGACCTCTGCACCCTACACACAAAATTTCACATAGTCTCTGCCAGGCTACTCATTACTCCAGTAAATGATTCATACATGACTCATCTTATATCCCTTAGATTACTTACAAGAGCATCCCGAACATGATAGAAAGTCAATCAATACAAATAAAAGAATGTGTCTGCACAAAGGCAAAACCTTATATAGCCTTTGAGCTTGTTCAGCTCTTAATCCTTAACAGAAATACAAGTAACTCTAAGTTGGAGATCTGAGTTGGAGGAAGGTGAGAAACAGGCTATGTTGCTTCCTATGTCTCAGAGTCGTGGGCCTATTTCTTGTTTGGAGGATATTGGAGAAGGAGGGGGAGAAAATATTACAGTTAGACTTTAGGGAAAAAAGTAGAAAGAGGAGATAATTTGAATTTCAAAGATAAATGGTTGGAGGAGAACACTAACTTTGGGTAAAATCAAGCACAGAGTTAGGAATTCTAAACAGAACTCCAGACAGCGAGAGTTGGTTGCCCCCCCCCCATAATATTCCTCCTGTACACTTAGACGGGGGTTCAAACTTGAACATAACACTTATTCTACCCAGGAATCACATATTGTCTCTTATGTTTGCCAGGTTTAGGAACAGTCTTACAAAGAATTTGTGAAGCATTTTCCCCCATTGCCATGATAACACAAAATGGACAAAATACTGTGAGGTATTTGGCACCTGAAAGGGGAATCACACATCATTGCTGGTGTCCACCATTAGCAGCTATAGGAGATCGTGTTTATACAAGGACGGGACGGTGTGTGTAGAAAATAGCATTTCAGGTGCAACCGCGTGAGGGGACACAAAAAAGGAAATGGTAGATGCTGTGAAGTATTGGGCATAAGTTACATGTTATCACTATGTGAAAGCCTCTCAGGGATTTCCAGAAATAAGTAAAGGGGTAGATCATCAGAAGACATATTTTCAATGAGCATCTGAGATCAAGAACCAGGAACCGTAGGTTTTATAATGACAATCAAATGATGATTCAGTTAAAACCATTTATGTGTATCTATTCTAAGTGTCAAATATTTTAAAACTATATGAAATTAAAAAGTCACCTCCTCTGAAGCCTCATACAGTAAAAGGTAGATGATAGACTAAAGTATATTAAATATTATTGTCAGTACACTTCACTTATCCCCCATTTTCCATCCAGAAGTGGCATCAGTGTCTACTTGAGACTTATACCTTCTTTTAGTGACTTGAATTTTAAGGATGTCAGAGAAATACTCAAAAATACAAAGACTAAGAGAAACTTTGGAGTCCTTCACATTGAGTCCCGTCTTAAGATAGAGGGTATAACAAGGTAAAAGTTGGGAAAAAAGAATCCTTGGTAAGTCATTATAGTTTGAATAAGCATAAAAATTAAATCTCACTTACTATAGTTAACAAATACGTTTTTAAAATTCTGCCACTGGGAACTGTCTATTTTAAATTCTGAATAGTGCAGCAAATTCTGAGGGAAAATAATCAGAAGAGAACATCTATACTATAACTGGAATATACCTTATTATACTAATCAGTTCTAATAAGGAAACATTATAATTCTACTTTTCAGTACATCTGTCTAATGATTCTCACAGTCATGATAAACTTGTATATCAGAACCACTAGACTCTATTTTGAATCCTTGGAAGGGAGTAAGACAGAGTTTGCCAATGTCATTTGACAATTTAAGAATTGTTTAATATATTTGAAATTAAATACATAAGGGCATAAAAATAGTCTTATGCATTGTGTATATGTTTTAATTCTCCCTGAAAAACCCGAGCTAGAGTCTATAATACCTTGGGTTCTCTCATCTAGCATTTTAATTGAACCCAACAGTTAAGTGAATCCTATGAACAATCTGACCAATTCCCATTAGCTGTACCCTAATGATAATATGCTGAATTTGGAGAATATCTCTCATTACAGCCTGTCAGAAAGAGGAAAAAATGGTGGTCGGGAAGTCATCTCACAAAAATAAAAATGCAGAAGTGAGATGGATTTTTATGTCTCCTAAAAAGTTGTTTTCATTTTCTTTCTTCTTCAGAGCTGACTACTTCACCCTCAAAAATCTCACTCCTTCTTTTACAAATTACATTTTGCATTGTCTGCTTTTTCAGCAGTTGCTTAAATTTCATGTCACTTCTTGACTGGCTAAGAGAGGGTCAAAAAGTGGTTCATCACATGCCCCGCACACACTGTGCTTTCTTCTTACTTTATTTACATTGGTTTATATATTACGAGGAGACTCAAGTGACCCTATGCAGAACAAGATGACCATTTCCCTTATTAAATCAAAGAGAAAGTCTTGGTGGTATAGCTAAGGGCTTTTTGGAAAGTTTATTACAAATTTATATCCTTGTTCTTTCTAATAGGCTTAAAATAACTGGTCTCTTTTATAGTTCTCATTTTTGCCCTTACTTCTCTACTCACTTAACTGGTATGAATGTATAGTGTTGGCAAACTCAAATTGGGTCATATCCCATAGGAACTCAAGTTTAGAACCTTTTTTTTTTCTTTTATCTCATCTGTGTTTTATGATGGGCATAAGAGAATTGATAAATGTGCCCCTTCCTGGGATGGAAGGCTACCATGATACAATCTTTTTTTTAAATCACCTATATATTAGTAATCACAGCAAAAAGTAGGATATATATCATATTTACCTGAAAAACCTGACCACTTTAAAAATCTTGTAATACAGTTAAAACACAGTTATAAGACTTTTACAAGTGCAAAATAAAGACACATTCCAGCAATGGCCTCACTAAATAGCATTGCTCCAAGGCACCATCTCCCTTTAACTCTACCCAACCGCCATGTCTGTGAGGAAGTCAGTTGACTAACTACACAGCATGAATTGTAAAACCTCATAGCCAGCCCTGGGGTCTGTGAGTCAATCCAGGAAGGCATCACAGATCCAAAAGGGACTTTGCAGTCTGTTGAAAGGAGGAAGGTCTATTGACTGCAGGTCTGTAATTGGCTCTGTATCCATCACGATCTTAAGATGGAAATCTTAAGAAATCCTTGGGGATTTAATGAATTTTGTGGGAGTGAAGATTCAGGGAGTCAGAAGTATTTGATGGAAATCAAGTGTGCAAGAGAATGTGTATAGGAATAAACAGGAGCAGAACCTCGAAGAAGAGATTTTTACTACTTTTTAAGTGGTTGAATTTTATCTGAGTGCAGAAATGAATGAATTTTAGCTTTTTTTCTTAATGAAAATTTCAATCCTAAGTCTACCTGAGGTTGATTTATTCATTTGGTATGTATTTATTGACCACCTATTTGCTAAGACCTCTAGGGATTCAAATATGAACAAAAGCCATGATTACTATTTGTGCTTCAGGTAGTTTATGCCCTTGAGCAGGTGAAATATTAATCAAATAAGCAAAAGAAAAAATATGATAAGTTCTATGAAAAGAACGTTACCTGTGTCATGATATTATCTAACAGAGAGTTTCACCTAACTGATGAATAAGGGAATACTTGGTAGAGAAAGTGACATTTGAGATGAAATATAAAGGACAAATTAGAAGTTCAAATGATGCATTAGAAATAAAGGAAAAGACCACTCTAGGCAGAGGGGAAAGTGTATAGTAAGAGAGGACAAAACACATTCAAGGAAGTGAAAGAAGGCTAGTGTAGACGTTAAATGAGGAGTGGAAGTATAGTACAAGATGAGGATTGAGAAGTAGGGAGGGGCCACACCTGCAAGTTCCTTTGGAAGACATTTATACCTTCCTCTTTATACCAAAGGCAATAAAAAGACACTGAGTGTAGTAGGTAGGGATGGGTGTAGGACTGGAAGTGGGGATTGATACAATCAGCATTGTATTTGGAAATGATCACTTTGTGGAGTAGGGACATTAATTCTATAGCCCAGATAAAAGATAATTTTTTGGACAAGTGGGGGTAGGTGACATCTAGGGAATTGGATAGTCCTGAAAACTATTTGGGATATAAAATTGACAGAACTTGATGACAGATTACAAATAGTGGGGGCAGGGAAATATTGTTTCTAGGTTTCTCGTTTGTGAAAATGGTTGTACATTCATGCTATTCAATTGATATAAGAGATTCTGGGATGGGACAGTATCAGGATGCTAGACTGTAGCAAAAAAGAAATGGCAACAAAAAGACAAAAGGATATGTAGGAAAACATGTGATGTTAACAAAGTAATCTGTATAGCACTCCTGAAACTTCTTTAATATATAGCCCATGTAACACATTTTATTATCTATATCTTGAATAAAAAAATAAATAAGTCTAAGACAAGTTACACAGTCAGGTTTAGAATCTAGAAATGGTGATCTTAGATTTAAGTTTTTAATAATTTGTAGCTGACTCTGGATTTTGAGGGTAAGACCTTTAAAAAAAAAAAAAGATCTATGAATAAAATAGCCAGGTGCCACTGAAGCTACCTTATATACTTGTACAGAATGATATTATCTCCAGATTCATTTAATATAGATGCCTCCCAAGTGTAGAAACCTGAAAATGATTTTATTAGAACTTTGAGAATAAACCAATGGAATGACTCAGTACCCTTGAACCCATAAGTTCTCTATTTAATATCCTCTTTTTTCCCCCTACTGGCTTCCTAAACATGTGTATCACCATCTCTCATCTAGAATGCTGAAATTCTGTCCTAGCTAGTCTCCCCGTCTACTCGTTACTCTCTCAAACCCTTTCTTTTCTGACCTACAAATTATCCTAACTCTCTCCCACCATCCAAACCCTTCAGAGCCCCTCATTGCTCTTAAGACAATGATCCAAATTCTTCTCTGGACAATTTTACCTGTGGTCCTGGTGTAATTATTAATAGCTCCTGCTTTAACTCTTTAAAATGCAGCAATAAATATATTCCCAGCCTACCTATAAGTTCTTGCAGGGTTTGGCCTCTCCCTATGTCACCATCCTTATCTGTTACCCCTCTCTCCCTTGCTGAATCTACACACTGGAGTTTACATTTCTCACATGCTCCTTCCTTTTTCAGAATACTTGGGCATACTTTGTCTTCTGTCTTCTGTTCCTTCCGACCTGCCTCTGAGGCTCATATTTTGTGAAATTAAACACTATTTAGCCTTTAAATATTAAATCAATAATGAATTTTTAAATAGAGCAAAATAAAACAAACTTCTTTGACCTGTTACGTACCCCTCATATTTGATAAAAACTGGCCCTAGACTAAAACAGATACCTCTGACATGAGTTTCATAGTTCTCAGTATGAAACATAAATAATAAATCACATAAATTGTCCTCTAATGGGTTTTTCTCTGGCAGAATATAAACTCTATGAGATCGGAACTAGGTCTGTCCTATTTAATATTTATCTTCCTTAATAGAATAAAAACTCCTTCAGGATAGGGGTTATCATCTCTTTCTTCTTTACTCCAGTTTTTTCAAGGGCTTGATACCACTCTTGACAGATGGAAGCCTATCAGTAAATATTTGCTAAAAGAAAAAATGAAGATGGATGCAAGGAGAGATTGGGACACTCGGTGTCTCAAATTAGGAAATGTGAGTTTCATTTTGAGTCAGGAAATTGATGATCCTATTTTCAATTTAGGGGAAAAAATGGTGGTATTATTTACTAGGCAGTTCCCAGAATATGACACATTGCAGTGTAAAATGGGCAAAGTTTTTCTGATGCAACTTACAGTAGAAAGCTCAATAGAAGTCCAACAAAATAGTGCTGAGCAACTCTTCAGGTAAACAGCAGTTGAAAAATGAGGTGACCAGCAGGCAAAGAAACCAATTCTACCAATAGACATCATTGTCTGAAAGAAACTGATAGAAAGCATTATTGACTGGAGGTCTGGAAGTTCCCTCTAACTTGTAGTACATTGGAGAACAATCAGAATCAGGCTGGGACATGTTCCTACTTAAAGGTTTATGCTCATCCTATTTCCCCAGTCTTAGCTAAAGTTGATATTTTATTTATTCTCAATTGGTATAAATTGATAATTTTCTTTCTGTAAACTCATTTGTGTGTCGGAGTCCATAAAGTAATTTTCCACCTGGTAATCGGTGCAGTTGGAGAAATAGCATCTCTTGATGGGAGCCCTAAGGCAACACACAACACACATGGAAGGGGCATTACACCTCTTTACAATGAGCTGTCAAATACTTAAAAGTGTTTACATTTCAGAAATAGAAAACCTAACTATAACATAGTTTTAATTATATATTACAAATCATTCTGATCAGCTCTTTAATATGAACATTATGGTATCTAATACTTCTCAAATTTGAGCTTTTTTGAAAAATACAATTGTATCATCAACATCATCTACAACTCAGATTTCTATTCACCGAAGTAGCCTAGAAGCATAAGCCAAAACATAACGTAGCCAAATGAAATATTTGTGGTTAGAAGAAATGAGCTTATAAAGCTACACACATACACACACACACACTATGAGATAAATGAAATGTTCTTTTGTAGTTTCTTCAAATTACATTATTTTTAAAAAAAACATCATTCTGAAAGTTAGAAAATATGCTTTTATTTGAAATGTAGAAATTCCCTACTGCTTTGATAAAAGTTGTATTTCTATGAAAGATACATGATTATTGAAAGATGTGAATATGTTTTAACCTTCCAGGGATGAAATGGACAGTAAGAAATAAAATATAAACAAAAATACATTGTAATTCTTATCTTTGGTGAAACTCAGAGCTTTGGGAAAAGGTTTTGTTTTTTTTTTAATAATGAACGTTTATATTCACCAAGATTTAGCCTTTGGCTAGTTTTTCCAACTCCAAATTGTTTGAGAAACTTTTTCATTTTTATGACTTCAAATTTACTTCTATATGTACATTATATAGTAAATATAAAATATATGATATTAAATACATACATATATATGCACAACTTGGACTTTAAAATATGTATCTCTGCCCTATTATATCCAAATGCCAGCTAATGATTCTCACTAGGATTCTTTACTGTCATCGAATTGCAGCATATTTTAATCACCATCTTCCTCCCATTCTGACTTTTCTATTCCTGCTGAGCATAATGGTCACTTAAGTTTTAAATCCTACTTTTTTTAAGCCCTGTCTTTCACTAACTTTACCCCCATGCCTAATAAACCTGTAACATTAGATTTTCTCTATATTAAACACTCTTTGAAGCAAGGCAAATTACAAATAAGTAAAGAAGCAAATGACTTTATCAATAAAAGCAAAATTCATTCTTGTATCTTAATAAACAGGAATTAAACATTTTTGTAAATATATTCTCTTCATTAATCCTTGATTAATCCTTCATAGTGACTTGAATCCATCACTTTCATCCTTGTCACACTTGCTTCACTCTAATTCACAGCATCACACCTCAACCACTCAAGTCAAATCCTCATCTCGTTTCTAAACCACACTCTATACCACTGATGTATTCATCTTACCACAAAACAGAACAAGGCAATCAAACAAAACAAACAAACAAAAAAGAAAACAAAGCAACTGAAAACAACAACAACAAAAACAAAACCTTTATTTTGGCCTCTATAAAGTGTTCGGCAACTTAACATCTTGCTTACTCTAACTCCAAATTCTATCTTTTTTGGACTTTATACTGCAGTCACACTTGTAGTTCCACAACTAACTGTGCTTTTATTTCCTTGCTCTTGGGTCTTCATACAGCCTGTTCACCTGGCCTAGAGCAGTCTTCTCTCCCTCGCTCAACCACCAAGACACTTAAGTAATACTCATCCTTCGATTTTCAAATTAGAGCTGGATTTCTCTTCACATCCTCGTAGAAATAGTTACTGATTCAATTCAGTACCACTCCACATTTCAGTACACTTAGCTGTCATTTTTTTTTTCTCTCTTATACACTCCATTTAAACTAATTGAGGGTGTTGATTAACATTTTTATCTCACTGTTGCATTACACATGCATACTAATTTCATGCTTCAAACTATATTCAATGACAGAGATTATCCAGCGGGTGTCCTACCAGCTAGTTTTTTGCTGAAGTGTTTCACTTGATTCAAATTATTCTATCTGTCCTTCATGCTTTTGTTTTCCACTTGTACTATAGAGAAATATTTACCATTTAAACCCTTTCCTTATTTCCCTATATCTCAGAAATCTTATCAACACTTGGACTCAGAACCATACTAACTCCTACTTGAATTTTTCTATTAATCACTATTATATGGTGATCTACACTTCTATTCAGTTAAAAGTTTTCAATACTGAATTATATTTATGCTATATTTTCAGATGATTGTGTGTTTGTCTTCATATAAATTGCAACCTATTTGAGGTCAAACACTGGGTCATAAATAGGTATACTTTTTGTGATGTCTTTCTGCTATCACAAACAAACCTGTATAAGTTGTGTTTCATTTAGTATGTGATTGATATAGTTTTCTTGATTTTCAAAAGTTTATATTTATTTTTTTAAAAGTTTATATAAACCATCTACTTGCATTAATAATAGGGTACCTTATATTGAAGGAGCACTCTCACTATAGATATCTAATGACTAGATAGCTTTAAAAAATATATAAAACAAATGATGTAAGCATTAGAAATGCGATGACTTCTCATATAAATGCACTTTCTGGGTTGCTGTGCAGGGAAAGAAAACTAAAGCAAAGAAAACGATCTTGCTGGGCAGAGAAGAAAGAGACTAGGATTCAGGGTGGCTAAAGTATCTGGAATTTGCAAGGCAAAGTACTGGAGAAAAGAAAATTATACAAAGAGCTTTAGAAATATGTACAAGTCAATCTTTCAGAATGATACCCTTGATAAGTGAAAATTCTGTTCACTGCATAAGTTTTTCCTATTTTGCTAGAAGAGACAGTGGCAGAAACTGGAACTAAAAAGTGAAAATTTGCAGTATCCATCCAGACAAATTTTAATGAAGCTATTTGTAATAATGCTCCCATAATAAAGGAAAAGTCCAGAACAAATTCTGGATTTGGACCACAAGTGTGACCCCAGACTGTTTGCACAAGAGAGTATATATGCTCACCTATAAGAGTATAAGCCTCAAAGTAATCAACAATAAGAAGAGGCTTAACAAAAAAGGAGGAGGGGAAGAAGGGGTGGGGGAAGGGGAAGGGAAGGGAAGAAACAAAGAGAAGGAGAAGGAGAAAGAGGAAAAAAAAGACCGTATGAGAGAAAAAAAAAATCTAATATTTAGATTCTGTAATGAAGACAGAGCCTCTAGAATGAGTGGGACATCACTGCTTTTTCCAAGTCAAATTAATTTTGTGCTGCGATATGGAAATCTACTATTCACAACTAAATGGATGTAAAAAATGAGCTTGTGACCATCAGATAGTTTTTGGATTATGTTGAATTGAATCCAATTTTAATAAAGGGGAATGGCCAGGATCATACAATGAAGTTATTGCATATGAATAGCAACAAAAGAAATGGGAAGATTTGCTTTGTAATAAGAATTGCTTTTAAACATTGGAAGGGAATGAGTTAAACTTATACTAAAGGCTATCAAGGGATTTAACTAGGGGAAAAGTGGAACACTAAGAGGAAGTCGATTTCAATTTCACATAAGTGACACTTTTCAATAGAAAAGCTGTTTAAAATAACAGGTACTGCCATGGAATGCAATAAAATTTCAGTCATCAATGTATCCATTTATTTCTGCATCAATTAACATTTATGGAGCGTCAACTGACAGACAGGCATGATGAGTAAAGTGGGTTGTCCTGACCCACCAGAAACTTATAGTTTAGTGGAGGATATGACCATCTAAAAAGATATTCAAAAATGAAAATTAAATATGTGTGCAGGACAGTATACACAGTCACTTTGTAGCCAGATGGCTTGGTGTCAATTCCCAGCTTAATCACCTGTTTGCCTTTGGAGAAGTTAAAAAATTCCTATGAGCTTCTATGTCTCATCTGTATAACTAGTATAAGAAATTTATTATAAAATAAAATGGTGAAAGTTTAATGTGTTTTGCACAGAGACTGGGATTTAGAAAGCAAAAATCAGCACCTGTTTTCTGGAAGGGAGAACCACTGAACTGAATCGTGAAGGATGAAGAAAATTGAGCAGAAGATAAAATAAGCCTTTTAGGCAGAGGAAGCACCATGGGCAAAGGTATGGAGAAATGAGAGCTCATGTTGCATTGAGAAATAAAACATATTAAAATATCAGAAACTGTGGAAAGAGCATCTATACCTCTAACTTACATGTAGCATTTTATAACAGCATACATATATAAAATGACATTTTCACAGGCACAGTCATCTCTTGGTATCTGCGGGGTATTTGTTCTAGGACCCTCTGTGGATTTCAGATGCTCAAGTCCCTTATATAAAATGGCATAGTGCAATGAATACAGTCAGCCCTTCATGTCCATGGATCTTGAACCAGTGGATATGAAAGGCTGGAGGGCCAACTATATAGGCTATAATTTAGACAAGTTATATGGGAACATAGAAGGGTTTTCTCTTACAATATTAGTTTGATGTGTTGCTTAAGTTCAATTATCAATGGTGTGTGCAAATTGCAAAGCAAAATTTGTAAAGGGATTGTGGACAAATTTTGAGATGCTTTGGTAACGTTCAGGAAATCTTAAACACAATCATGAAATCATACTTGGTATGAATACCATATCGTGTACTGATATATGCTCACCAAATAATTACACTTTAGGAGCTGGACAATTGGCATAAATTCAATGACACAAGTTTAAAACAAACCAATTCAAGAACGTACACATACAATGAGTAATTAATTTACAGCATTTACTATTCTAAGCTAATAATTATTAAAATAATAAACACCATTTCTTATGATTTTACTATGTAATTATTTAATGATATACAGTTATATATGTGTATACATATATGTATATGGATAGCAGTAATAATTCAGTATGAAAATAACCTGTGATATATTTACTTTCAATACTGGCATTGGGTATACTTCCATGAATTCAGGTGTTCTTTACTTCGTTCACCGCTCTTTCCTTATTGCTTAAAGGAATTTTGCAAATGCCAAGAAATATTTGCTGAATGAACAGTTCAATTTTATAAAGAGAAGCCATCGCTTAATTCACCCCGAGTTTGATCCAGGATGACAATTCCCAAGTTTCTACCAATGAAGAATTAATGTGCAAATGATGCCCTATGTTCAGCTTAAATTCCTGTTGCATTTGGGAAACTGGCAGAAGATACACTATTCTACATTAAATTTATATGCATTCCACAAAATAGTATCAATTTTAGGTGCTAACCCAGAAGTTATTCCTGGACCCACAGAATCCACTCAATGTATTTTTAAAAATATTTGAATATGATGCTATCCACCTCTGATGTGGCAATTTCTCTTACAAGTTGAAGTAAATTTGAGAAAGAAGGATGAATTGAGTATTGCAGGTCAAGAGACTAAATTACAAAATAATAAATATGTATGAAGTTCTGTGTTGTACAATATCCTAGTTGGATTTAAGAAATGAACTGTTGATTCAGTGACAATTTTCTAACAGGAGTGGTATTCCTTTGATGAGTATCTAAGCTACAGGGATTTTACTTAACACTGCTGTCTCCTGACCCTTGCGGAACTCTTGATTGCAATCATTACACCATAGAATTAGAGACTCAGTGAACATGTATTTCTAGCGAATGGCGTGAAAGTTTTTATTTTCTTCTTGTGTTTATTATCAGATCGAAATTCTGATATGAGGAATATAGACTGAGGAAATTCCCATGAGTTGGTTAGAGGGAAGTATTTGGAAACCCATGGGAAAATGGAAGAGAGAGATTGAAATGTGGACAATATTTTTGTTTTTTATACCATTTTATATATGTTTATAAAAATGTAATGCAAAATATGTTTTCAGATATTAATTTCCCTGTCTTGTTATATACCTTTAATTTCATATATGAGGAATAAAATAAAATGATTAAAAACTAGAATGATTTTTACTAATATATAAAGTGTTCTTTCAGGGAAAGGAAAAACCCAGACCTCTCACCTGAACTGGGATTTGGGGAGCCGTGGGTGGTTGCTGAATTGTGCCAGGGTGGGCTTTGTCTATATATTGGTGAACAGCATCCCCAGGAAAGGCAATATTTAGAACCAGGAGATAATAACCCTAAGAATAAATGCAGTGGTTTGTGAATGGGGACAGCCAAAGGTATGGATTGATTCTGAAGTAAAATCTCTACAAAGGAGAACACTACAAAAGAGAGCAGATTCAGAAGGGTAAGCAGGAGATGAAACTAAGAAAAAGAGATAGTGGTATGCAGTGGGAGAACAATTTTTTTTCACAGAGTGCTCATGACTTTACCTATGGTCTACCAAAAGATACACTCTAGTTGCATGAAATCCCTCAGAGAAAAAAAAATCAAGCTTGTCAATAAATGGGAGAAAATATTATCTTCCCCAAACCGAGTGAGGTAAAAAGGGAGAGGAGTTATTATATCTATGAAAAAAAATGAAAACAAAAAATGCTTCATATACAAGAAGACACAGTCACTGACACACCAAATCAAATCAAACATTGTTTGACGTCCACTAAGGCACCACAAATGTTAGCTTCTATGGTTTCTGTTAGGTTGACTGTCTTACATATTAACTCAGAGGAGGCATCATTAGTTTTATTTTATTTTTTAAAAGTTTTTTTGGAGTATAGTTGATTTAAAGTTGATTTACAATATTGTATTAGTTTCTGCTGTACAGCGAAGTGAATCATTTATACATACACATATAACCATTCTTTTATAGATTTTTTTTCCCATATAGGTCATTACAAGGTATTGAAAAGAGTTAGAGTTCCCTGTGCTATATAGTAAGTCCTTATTATCTATTTTATATATATTAGTGTGTATATGTCAAGCCCAATGTCCCAATGTCCCAATTTATCCCTCCCCCCTTTTCCCCTTGGTAACCACAATTTTGTTTTCTACATCTGTGACTCTATTTCTGTTTTGTAAATAAGTTCATTTGTACCACTTTTTTAGATTCCACATATAAGCAATATCATATGATATTTTTCTCTGTTTTAGTTACTTCACCCAGTATGGCAATGTCTAGGTCCATCCATGTTGCTGCAAATGGCATTATTTCATTATTTTTTATGGCTGAGTAATATTCCATTGCATATATATATATATATATATATATATATATATATATATATATATACACACACACACCATATCTTCTTTATCCATTCATCTGCCAATGGACATTTAGGTTGTTTCCATGTCTTGGCTATTGTAAACAGTGCTACAATGAACACAGGGGTGCATGTATCTTTTCGAATTATAGTTTTGTGTGGGTATGTGTCTAGGACTGGGATTGCTGGATCATATGGCAACTCTATTTTTAGCTTTTTGAGGAACCACCATATTGTTTTCCACAGTGGCTGCACCAATTTACATTCCTACCAACAGTGTAGGAAGGGTCCCTTTTCTCCACAGTCTCTCCAGCATTTGTTATTTGTAGACTTTTTGATGATGGAATTCTGACCAGTGTGAGGTGATACCTCATTGTAGTTTTGATTTGCATTTCTCTAATAATTAGTGATGTTGATCATCTTTTCATGTACTTTTTGGGCATTTGTATGTCTTCTTTGGAGAAATGTCTATTTAGATCTTCCATCCATTTTTTTGATTGGGTTGTTTGTTTTTTTATATTGAGCAACAAATGGTATCATTGTGTTAGATGTGAAATTGAGATTACCTCTCTTTTCTTAATGATTAAAATCTCAATAGTGTGAACACAGAAATAGCTAAAGAAAGGTGGACATTTTTATTGTTTAGATAAGAATGAGGATGTTTTAAGATTTCATTCCTATAGTAATAAACCTCTACAACTGAGACACTGATTGACCATGTTACAAAATTTTTATTCATGGCACCAAGCTAACATTGTGGGAATATACTATGTGTATAATAAAGAGAAATAACTAGTAAAAGGAAAATAACTGACCTAATCAATCTCCTCTAATTTTGTAGAGGAAGCAAAATCAACCAACCAACTAACTAATCAGTTAAACAAACAAACAAAATACCTTTATCGTATAGGGGAGGAACCAATGGTTTCATTCAACCAATGGCGGATGAATGTCACTGTGATCTCCAGTGGAGGCTGGATTCGAGTGGTAGATTCTGAGCATCCCTGTGTTTAACAACCACTGTTTTAACATCTTGTAAAGGACTATTAAGGCCCATGGCACATAAGACACAATTTGGCTTTCAAATTAATTTATAAAATGTCTGCACCATTGAGTTCCAGAATAGATCACTGAACCAGACCCTTATCCTCACAGAGCATGATATCCAACTAACACTTTCTCTCTGTCTTGTCTTGTATTTAGTTACTCTAATGTATGATGAAAGCTTGATTTGGTTGTCTAGTATAATAATTTTTAAATGATGTAAAGAGGTCTAAAACATATGATCCTTTTCCAGACAATACAAATTTAGAATAAACTAGAAAGTGAAGTGATCATATGCTGTATATGGAAACTAGGAAGATGTAACTCATCAACCTGTTTCAATGAGCATTCAAGTCAGTGCAAATCTTGCTTAATATCTTTGTATTTTACTCCTGATTATATTAACTTTAGTGATAACTTTATATAAACATTATGACTTTAAGGATACTATTTATATTACTCATTTATACCATCTCATAACTCTTCTAGATGCTATTAAATTTCTCTATTTCCCATTATTGAAAAATTCCTTGAAAGAGTTGTCTAATCTCACCACTTTCAACCCTCGCATCCTATCCTTTCTTGAATCCATACCAATTGGGGTTTTGTGCTCATGTCTCCACTGAGACTATCCTGAAAGATATCGATTCTGAATCCTACGTGATTTCAGCAGGTATGATTGGCAACAGTTGTTTGGATCCCCTCCTGAGACACGCTCGTCTCATGGCTTACAAGAACCCATGCTCTGCAAATTTTCAGTCTTTTAAGAGTCTTTTTCAGTCTCCTTTGATCATGCTTCTTTCTTACCTCTGACTATGTACTACTTCACTCGTTTATTTACATTCAGTCTCAGTTAATCTTATTTATTATTATAGCTCTAAATTCCATTTGACTAGGATGATTCTCCATAGCTACATTTGTAGCTCAAATATTTCCTCTTTAATACAGATACATATATTTATTTCCATTTAGTGATAATAGTTATCTCAATTTTAATATATCCAAAACCAAAGTGTTGTTTTCACTCACTAAATCAATTTTCTCCAAGTGTTCTCCATCTTAATGAAAGCTAACATCACTGATTTATTTTGCTCTGCCAAAATTTATTGCATCATTTTTATTCCTTGCTATGTTATCCGGTCTTAAATAGTTCTCTTGTCACTCATTTTACCATCTTTTTTTCTGGTCTATATATGTCAATACACTTGTTACTACCAGCTTAACTATACATTTGTTAGCTTATTGATGTACTATCATCTATTAGATCTACCCTAGCATAAAATCTCTATGAGGTCAGAGAGGTTTACTTTCTCTTTGACTATTTTACCAGTGCCTAAAGTATTATGGAGATTGAGTAGTTTTTGATTTGAATAAATTAATATGCTCTTGAGGCATATGAAGTTTTTACTCTGTAGCATAAAAACACCCTTCATATTTTGAAGTAATCTACCATAATATGAATCTTGGTAGGAGGCAGGACCTATATTCCTGTTATGGAAACTTAAGATTCCAGATTCACCTTCTTAGCCCATGAATCTAGATGCCCATTCAGTTTCATAGCCCAGGGCTTTGAAATAGAAGGAAATGACAATCACAGGTATTTGAGAAATCATTGGCTCTGCAGAAAAATTACTAATTGTACACAATTGTGTTAGATGTACTGAGGTTTAGGCAGGGTTATCAGTGGTCAATGGCATCAGCTGTGGCTGCATACTGACCTGCTATTTTCCTGCTACCTAGACAACATTGACTTCTGTGTATTCTCTATATCTAATTCTTTAAACTTCTAAGGACTGCTACTTTTTTCGTAAAGATAGATGTATCATTTAGAATAAGATACCCTGGTTGTTATAGGGAGGTATATAGGAAGTTCGGGGTTTCAACTTTTAGAAAGTGTGACGCTAATTTTATTTCCTTTGGCTATACACCCAGAAGTGAGATTGCTGCATAATTTTAAATTTTTTGAGGAACCTCCATACTCTTTTCCATAATAGTCGTACCAATATTTACATTCCCAACAGTGTACAAGTGTTCCCTTTTCTCCACATCCTCACCAACATTTATATTTCGTCTTTTTGGCAACAGCCATACAAAGAAGTATGAGATGATATCCCATTGTGGTTTAGATTTGCTTTTCCCTAATGATTAGTGATGTTGAGCACCTCAGCGTACCTACTGGCCATTTTTATATTGAATTTTAGAATACAAAATAAAATATCTATTTGCAGCATTATTCACAATTGCCAAATATGGAGATAACCTAAATGTCTGTCAACAGGTGTGAATGCATAAAGAATATATGATATACATATATATATATATATATATATATATATATATATATATGATGGTATATAATATCAAATATAATCAGCCTTTAAAAAGAAGAAAATTCTACCACTTGCTACAACATAGATGAATCTAGAGGACATTATGGTAAGTGAAATAAGCCAGGCACAGATAGACAAATACTGAATGCTCTCACTTATATGAGGAATCTAAAAAAGTCAAACTCATAAAAGCAGAGAGTGAAATGATGGTTGCCAGGTGCTATAGGGAGTGGGGAATGGAGAAATGTTGGTCAAAGTGTACAAAAGTTTAGTTATGCAAAATGAATAAGTGCTGGAGATCTAAGGTACAGCACAGTCAATGATACTGTGCTGCATATTTGAAATTTTCTAAGAATATAGATATTAAATCTTCTCCCACCCCACACACATGCACACACAAGGGCAACTATGTAGTGGTGATGGATAAGTTATTTAGCTTGATTTGGTGATCCTTTCACAATGCATCCATATATGTAAAAACTGCCAAGTTGCCAATCTTAAAAATATCTCAGCGAAGTTGTAAAAAAAGTTTGATGCAAGGAAATACAGTTAGTCCCCTACATATGAAACTTCAAGTTGTGAACTTTCAAAGATGCAAACGTGCATCTGGTTCCAGTAAGGAACCAGAACCTCTGCCATCAACTTCAGGCATGAGTGAAATTGCAGCTTGACCTCTGTCTCTTATTGCTGACAAACCTTCAGCTCTACCATCTCCAACCTCCTCTCCCTCCTCCAGTCAGTAACTTTTCTTGCCTATTCACTGGACGCCAGCCCCTGGATGCCAGGTGTTGTACTGTACTACTGCACTTTTCAAGGTACTGTGCTATAAGATTAAAAATGTTGTTTTTTGTGTTTGTTTTTATGTATTATTTGTGTGAAAAGTATTATAAACCTATTACAGTACAGTACTTTATAGCCGATTGTATTAGTTGGATACCTAGGCTAACTTTGTTGGACTTACTTACAAAAAAATTGGACTTAGGGACTCACTCTCAGAAAGGAACTCATTCGTATGTAGGGGACTTACTGTATGTCTTTTTACATTCTTTTATATGATAGCTACTTCAGGTTTGTGTCAAAAATTATTCCATGTTTATCACATAACAAGACTAGCACATATCTCAAATAATTAGAACTATCATTTATTATTTACTGTCTACAAAAGTCTGTGTTAAAGGCTTTTCATGTAAATACCTCAGCTGAAAGTATTAAATAGTATCTCACTATAATCTTCCATTTTGTAGGTGAAAAGAATGAGAATCAGAGGGAACAAATAATATTATGAAGTTGGTAAATTTGAGTATGAACTAGGTTTTTACTACAGAATGTCAGTACACCTGATGTAAAAAACAAATGAAGGCATGCAATGATTCTAAGAATGTCTCCATGGCAACAGAGCTTTATGCTCTCCAAAATTTTACAGATCACAACACATGAAATATCATAAAGCAGGGAGTAAACTAAATCACATTTTGTGCTAGAAGTTTGTGGTAGAGTTTATTTTCTCTGAAGTCTGGACATCAATATCACCAGTCAGGCCCATTCACACCTGCGAAGCCAGGGTTGCCATATGAGTTGATATACCTTCTCTCTAGGGTTTGACAAAATAAAATAATTCTCAAAATAAATATCTAGTTCACGATCCTGCTTTCACTCAAATATATCATTTTTGTCCCTATTTATTAGAAGATTTTAAATGACTTGCTGAAGTTACACAGGTGATGGGAAGAAGGCATGGATATTTATCCAGGACATAGATGTACAAAGTACTTTCCTACCGACCACACTGAGGAAGATATTATTACTTTCATTTTAGTTATAATTGTAGAAGCTGAGGCTCAAAGGGCTTGGAGGAAGCTGTGTAAGCTTACAAAGTGTATCAGTTGTGAAGCCTTAATTTGGTCACAGGTCTTTCTAACCTGAGCCCACACACTCATAATTCATCTCCAAGAAACAAATTCTGGTGACCTCCAGCCCCACACGACAATCTCCAACCGTCTGCTGAACAGCACAACCATTTGAAAAAGTACCTGCATTAAATCTTCAAATCTTGGCATGTATAAATTTGAAAATATCATAGAAAGTATTTTTTCTCATTTACAAAACTGAAACAGACTCAGACGTAGACTTGTTGAGTGGGAATTCAACAGCTTATTATTTCTTTGAGGCTATTTTCTTCCTAAAATTCTCGTCACTGTTAAAACTGAGCAGCCTCTCAAAATGCTGACATTAAACAAAGGGAGCCAATTTGAACTGTTTATGTATTCCAGGGTAGCATTTTTCTATCAAAGTGTAGAAGCTATTTTCAATCCATAGTGTTTAGCTAGAAGGAAAGAAATGTGCAGTACCTAATACTAAGATTAACGGCAAGTGAAAACATAGTCTCAGAAAATTCTGAATAGGATGAATTAAACCATTCACCACATTTGCTTTTATTAACATCACAATTATTGCTTCTGCTTTCATTTATTTTTTTCTTTTTCTTTTAAACACTTTGGTTTGAGTGGTTAAAGAAATATATTTTACATACTTGGGACAGTGTCTAGCATAAAGTATATGCTCAATAAATATTAGCCATTATTATTTTATTAGCCCTCATTGAAGTATATATTAGCTCTGCTGAAAGCCAACTCCCTTAGGGTTTTAAGATTAACATAACATTAGTATAATAATAGTGATACCATAATAAATAAATAGAAGAAAACGTAACAGGAGAAAATGAAGCTTGAATTAAGCCAAAGATATTCTGAAGCTCTTTATGTAACCAATATTATAGGCCATTATAAACTGGAATCACTTTCATTTGTGAGTCAGGCCTGCTGAATATTAATATGCAATTAATTCCCTGCAATTTGGTTCATTGATCCACAGATGGACAATGATATTTTTGGAATGTCATTGTCTTAAAGTATATCCATAATATTCCTTTGAAAAGGAAGAAGGAAGGCAGAAAGGAAGAAAGGAAGGAAAAAGGAAGGGAGGGAGGGAAGAAGAAAGGAAGGGAAAAAAATATTCCACCACTCCAAAATGTATCTTTTTAGACTCTTCCTGATTTAATAGCTGAATTTTGTCTGCTAACTTTTTGTCTTATAGTCTTCTGAGGAAGGTTTGGATTAGCAGAAACAGACTTAAACTCTACATGTGCCCTTTCTCTACCTTAATTCAGCCAGAACTCCTGACAGAAATACAAACTATTGAAATTTTATAGTTTTTTAATATGGAATAATTTGCTTTATGTGATTTAGAGTTTTTGATCCATCAGAAAAGGCCAGATATTAAAGAACTAATCTATATATTTCAAAAGCTAATGATAACAGTCAAGATAACTAAAGCTCAGCTGGTACCTTACTATTTTAAATAGAGGGGTTTTGTTAGGAATTGCTCACACATAACCTTAGTCTCCTTTGATGAATTAATTTATAAAAGAGAAATTAGCTATGACTAAGCTATGTCAATCTCCACGATTTAAGACACATTGAAATATAGATGAGGATCAGTGATTAGTTAATGGAAACAATTTAAATTACAAGTAACGTAAATCTATTTAATATTTACAGATACACAGTGGCTACAAACATATGAGATAATTACCCTTATAGGTATATTCAAAGATGTAAAAAATTATATTGCTTAAATATTTTCCAAAAATGAATACAGGAAAAAATCTGTTAGTTGGAAATACAAGCTGATAATCAAAGAACTGAGACTGTTTTGAACTCTTTTTTATCTTTCATTGCTGGCAGAATGATTCTTTATCCCATGAATCTTCCTACCTCCAAATGATGCCTGCCTCATGGTCTGTCTGTTGTAATCACTTCCCTCCTACTTAGTTGTTTAGCACAGTTTCAAAAACCAATTCATCCCATCCTTGAAGAATTTCTTCTGCTTGTCTTGCTTACAAAAAGTCATTACAGAGTACTTTGGAACAATCCCAAATTTTCAGATATAATGAGGGAGAACAGGTGCACAGAGAATGAGAAGAATTCATTATGCACATTATTGGATTTTTTGGGGGGGAGATAGGCTGAGTCTAATTCATTAAATCCATCAAAATAAAACCTAGTATCATATTAAAGGACTTAGCTCTACATATTTAAATAGGTGAAAAAAAAAATCTGGATGAGTGAGTCAAGCAATGAGCTAGAAGCATCATGCCTGTGAAGTATTACCTCTGTATTTACTCACTGGTCTTGTGACTTTGAAATGTGACTAAAAATTCCGGACTCCATTTCTCTTAATGTGCTCAGTAGAAAGAAGGAATTCAACATATGTGGTGAATGAAAATGACCTAACAAACCCAAATACTAGTTTTAATTAAAGTACTGTGATAAACAATGATGAAGTTTTCTTTGCAGAAGTATGTTCCTCTAAATTATGCATATGCGGGTAAATTGATGAATTTCTGTTTGCTTTATAATCTCAGTTACTACATTAAGTGTTGTATCAATATGTATTTCATGAATAAATACAAAATATTTTATGCAATGTATCAGAGACAATATAAAGATATTTTGGTATTTGCAACTGTTTTATACTTATTTTATGAAGTAACCTAAAACTATAAAACTATCTTTTTTAAAATTTCATTCCAGTATAGTTGATTTACAAGGTTGTGTATAATTTCTGCTGTACAGCAAGTGACTCAGTTATACACATATATATATATTCTTTTCATATTCTTTTCCATTATGGCTTATCACAGGATATTGAATATATTTCCCTGTGCTATACAGTAAGACCTTGTTTTTTATCTATCCTACATATAACAGTTGGCATCTGCTAATCCCAGTTGGCATCTGCTAATCCCAAACTCCCAGTCCTTCACTCCGTCCCCACTGGCAACCACAAGTCTGTTGTCTATATCTGTAAGGCTGTTTTTGTTTTGTAGATATGTTCATTTGTGTCGTATTTTAGATTCCACATATAAGTGATATCATATGGTATTTGTCTTTCTCTTTCTGACTTACTTCACTTAGTATGATAATCTCGAGGTCCATCCATGTTGCTGCAAATGACATTATTTCATTCTTTTTAATGGCTGAATAATATTCCATTGTATATATATACCACATCTTCTTTATCCATTCATCTGTCAATGGACATTTAGCTTGTTTCCATTTCTTGGCTGTTGTAAATAGTGCTGCTATGAACATAGGGATGCATGTTCTTTTCGAATTATAGTTTTGTCTGGGTATATGCCCAGGACTGGGATTGCTGGATCATACAGCAACTCTATTTTTAGTTTTTTGAGGAACCTCTATAGTGTTTTCCATAATGGCTACACCAATTTACATTCCCATCAACAGTGTAAGAGGGTTCCCTTTTCTCCACATCCTATCCAGCATTTATTATTTGTAGAATTTTTAATGATGGCCAGTCTGACTGGTGTGAGATTTGCATTTCTTATATTCATTGTAGTTTTGATTTGCATTTATCTAATAATTGGTGATGATGAGCATCTTTTCATGTGCCTATTGATCATCTATATGTCTTCTTTGGAGAAATGTCTATTTAGGTCTCCTGCCCATTTTTTGATTGAGTTGTTTGTTTTTTTGTGACTGAATTGTAGGAGTTGTTTATATATTTTGGAAATTGAGCCCTTGTCCGTCTCATCATTTGCAAATATTTTCTCTCAGTCCATAGGATGTCTTTTCATTTTGTTTGTGGTTTCCTTTGTTGTGCAAAAGCTTATAATAAAACTATTGTATGTATTAAAACGTCAAATGTGCAAACTACTCAAATTATTAAGAAAATATTGTCTATTATTATCTTCCTTAAATGTACACACATACTTTTATTTACATTTGATTTTGGCTATCTAAAGGTGACTTTATAAGATAGAGAATTGTTAGAAAATCAATTAATACTAATGAATTTATACTGAAAATGCTTAAATATATATTTGGTAGAATTTTACGTATAATTTTCAGAAAAAAGTACAATGGATCTCCTTGAATATGTGAACTTTTGCCCTTTAATGTTCTGACTATTCATTACCATAATGATTTTGTCCTCTAATCCACAAAGTGTAAGCAAAAATAAAATAATTAATTTTTTACTTTAATGTAGTACTTCATATACACTTTAAAATCACAGACAGTAACCCAGAATGTAAAAGCTATATATACATGCAGGAGCATAGAGGTGAAAACCAGGTGTCTGGAGCCCTATTGCCTGGTCCAAATCCTGGCTCTGTCACTTATTAGTTGTATGATCTTGGGTATCTTGCCTAAATTCTCTGTGCTCCAATTTTTACTCCCAGAAAATGTGATAATACTGTCCTCATTGGGTTATAATAAGAATTAAAGTATATAGTCCACTAGGATTGAACACAGGGTCTGGAACACAATAATTATTCAATAAATATTAGTTACTATTATTAACCATGACATTTGGCATACTCTCATTCTCATATCATTTGCCCAACAAATTATTTTCAAATAAATATAATATTTTCTATTTTTATACATAAAGGAAGGAAATGACTTGTTCAAGATAAAATTTTTTAATATAAATTTCTGTAACCGAGCCCAAGAGTCCAGATTGGAATAGTCAAGAAATTTTCTAATTATCCTTCTTTTATTTATTCATCCATCCATTCACCTGCTTACTCATTCGTTCAAAAATATGTTTGATTAAATAATGCTTTGTGCTGGGCACTTTGATAGGGCCTGGGAATACATGGTAAACAAAATGAACATAATGTCTGCTAGAATCAATGGAAGGTGGGAGAGAAGGCAGACCTTAAACCTATAATGTAAATGGGGAAATAAAAGGGAAAAAATTATCTGTAGGGTTAAATAACCAAATAAGGGATAAGAAAAGTAACCCTAGGAATAAAATTTAAGCTGAGACCTGTGGAATGTCCCATTGTTAGCAAGATTATTAGCAATAATACTACTATAAAAATCAGGTTTTTTGAACTCTTCCCATGTTCTAGTCTCTGTGCTAGTAAGAAGCTGGGCCAAGATTTAGACCATCATGTTTAGCAGTAGTCATCAATCCAAAGGAGGCAGAAGCAGAACAGAGAGCCCAGAAAACCCAGGCAGAGGAAACAACATGTGGGAGATATGCAAGGGACCCTCTGAGCCAGGTTAAGAGGTTTGAATTCTAACCTATGGAATATGGAATGACAAAGTAGAATTTAATATAGAGGACTGTTAGTCAGGTTTGTGGTTTCAGCAGGTCACACAGATCAGATAGGAAAGAGGAGGTGGGCAACACAGAATTTGAGGTTAGTTATGCTCAAACACCACCTACAAAGACTGAGATGAGATACACTATTGCAATGGTGGCAGAACTGATGAATACGAATATTCAACAAAGAAACAGTAAGAGTGAGGGAGAGGATAGAGCCTGGTTTAGACTGAAGTAAGAGAAGGAGGATGTTTGAGGAAAATGCAGAGGAGATAAAGAATTTTATTCTGAGTATGTTGAGTTAAATATGTATTTAAGCTACGTAGGCAGAAGGTTTGTTATCGTTATGTCAGTGTTTATGATGTTGAGGTGGTGATGATGATGGTGATGATGTCAACATTTATCTGGGGTGAACTGTGTGCCAGAGTTTGTGCTTTACATGCAATATATCATTGAGATATTCTACAGAGTACAATAAATAAGTTTAAAAAACTTTATGGAGAACACAATTTATGCTAAGGTTATTAGCCAGTCAGTCAGAAAATATTAGAAATAAATATCTTGATGCCAGAAAAAAGTTCTATGCTGAAGATAAGAGTGTAAGAGCTTAAACTAGTAGGTTAAACTTGTAGTGTGGAAAAGAAAACAAAAACAAAAAAAGGGTCTATCAGGAGCCAATAACAACACCAATATTTTTGTGAAAAATAAAGAATGAAGACCCTGAACATGAGACTGAGAAGATGCTGGCACCAAGGAGAGAGTGTTTTAAGAATAAGTGAGTAATCAAAATGTTCTATATGTTTATATATTAAGGTTTAAAAGGTGTTCGTTGGAGAACAGTATGGAGGTTCCTCAAAAAACTAAAAATAGACTTGCCATATGACCCAGAAATCTCACTTCTCGGCATATACCCAGACAAAACTGTAATTCAAAAAGATACATGCACCCCTATGTTCATAGCAACACTATTTACAATAGCCAAGACATGGAAACAACCTAAATGTCCATTAACAGATGAATGAATAAAGAAGATGTCATATATATATATATATATATATATATATATATATATATATATATATAAAATGGAATATTACACAGCCATGAAAAAGAATGAAATAATGTCATTTGCAGTAACATGGATGGACCTGGAGATTATCATACTAAGTGAAGTAAGTCAGAAAGAGAAAGACAAATACCACATGATATCAATTACCTGGAATCTAAAAAAAAAAAAAAAATTAATAATGATACAAATGAACCTATATACAAAACAGAAACAGACCCACAGACATAGAAAACAAACTTATGGTTACAAAGGGGAAAGAGGAGAGGGATAAATTAGGAGTTTGGGATTAACATATACACACTACTATATACAAAATAGATAACTGACAAGGACCTCCTTATTGTATAGCACAGAGAACTATACTCAATATTTTGTAATAATCTACAAGGGAAAAGAATCTGAAAAAGAATCTCTTGCTGGAGAGTGTGTGGAGAAAAGGGAACCCTGTTGCACTGTTGGTGAGAATGTAAATTGATACAGCCACTATGAAGAACAGTATGGAGGTTCCTTAAAAAAGTAAAAATAGAATTATCATATGACCAAGCAATCCCACTACTGGGCATATACCCAGAGAAAACCATAATTCAAAAAGACACATGCACCCCAATGTTCATTGCAGCACTATTTACAATAGCCAGGTCATGGAAGCAACCTAAATGCCCATTGACAGATGAATGGATAAAGAGGATGTGGTACATATATACAATGGAATATTACTCAGCCATAAAAAGGAACAAAATTAGGTCATTTGTAGAGATGTGGATGGATCTAGAGACTGTCATACAGAATGAAGTAAGTCAGAAAGAGAAAAATAAATACCGTATATTAATGCATGTATGTGGAACCTAGAAAAATGGTACAGATGAACCAGTTTGCAGGGCAGAAATAGAGACACAGATGTAGAGAACAAACGTATGGACACCAAGGGGGGAAAGTGGTGGGGGGTGGTGGTGCTGGTGGGATGAATTGGGAGATTGGGATTGACTTATATACACTAATATGTATAAAATAGGTAACTAATAAGAACCTGCTGTATAAAAAATAAATAAAATAAAATTCAAAAAAAAAAAAGAAACTCTATGTGTGTGTGTGTGTGTAACTGAATCACTGTGCTTTACACCTGAAACTAACACAACATTGTAAATCAACTATACTTCAATTTAAAAAAAAAGTGTTCATTGGATAAAGCAACAAACATTATTTTCTAAGGACTTATTGAGTAGATATAACATTGTAGTTGGGAAAGAAATAACATAAAAGTCAGTTTTTGAACAGCGATTCAAAAAGTTTAACTTTGAAGGGAACTTTTTCAAAACTAAATCAGAGATAAATTAACATCAGGAAAGGAAACAAAGAAATATAGAGTTGAAAGAGTTTGGTTTTACATAAGAAAAAAATTGGGCATACTTACATATCACTGGAAAGAAGCTGAGGAGACTGAGAAGTTACCAAAAAGTTATTAATTTATAAGGCAAAGTGAATTGCACGGGTGGAAAATGGTATCCATTAGAGCAGTAGTTCTCAACTGGGAACTCTATCTGCCCCCATATCTAGAAACACTTCTGGTTGTCACAGCTAGAGGGGGTGCGCTCCTGGCATTTAGTGGGCAGAGGCCAGGGATGTTGCTAAACAACTTAAAATGGAAGGACAGCCACTGGTAACAAAATGACAATAACGCCAAGTTTGAGGAACCATGCATTAGAGGCACAGGTGAAAGAAATGGCCTTATTCCTAGCAGAGGGAAGATGAGATGTAGCATCTTTGGGAGATGATGGAATTGTTCAAGACATCTAATGACATTAGTGGTATAGGACTGTAGAATAGAGACAACTACAAATGAATTTTTAAAAGAATAGAAAAATAGTTAAGGAAATATATGAAGATTAGCAGGTGATACTGAATGTCAGTTGTTATTCATGAACATACTGGCAGCAATCTTAAAGTTTATATGTATTTTAAAACTACCATAAATCCTGATGGGTGATTTAAAAAGGCTCGTGGATGGGGTTTGATTTGAGGATTTTTTACAGGCATTAAAAGGAAGGCTAAGAGGGTGAAACTAGGAGTAATCTTATTGTAAAGTTAAGCCATATAGATAGCAAATTAAGGTAAAGAGATAACTGAAAGCTGGGAAACAAGTCAAGTCAACACACTGGGCATTATCAAACTGGTATACTGGGATTAATTGGTGACTTACTATTTAATGTTTATTAGCTTATAGATAATTACTCTGTAGATTGTGTTATGCTTCCAAATTTTTTTTATATAATATGATTTATCAATGATTTGGCTCATTTTGTTCATTCATATCATGTTCCCAGTGACTCATGAAATATTATGAAGTTTATATTTTATATAAAGTATATATATTTTATATCATATAATTTTACAGTAATAAGGCAAACAATTCAATCAAGATTGGTAAATATAGCCTTTAGCATATATACCTATATAAATTATTCAAATGCATTTTGAATATTCATATTATACAATTAATGTTTGTCAAAAAAGTTAAATAATGAAAAGATAAAAACAAAATAAAATTTTGAGAACAGGGAATTTTTTTTCTTTCTTTTTTGTCTTTTTAAAAATAATTTAAGCAACAAAGAAAATTTGAATAAAATATACCTGGAATTGTCAGTCAGGAGGAGGGTGTTGAGATACATAAGCACTGACCGTATTCAAGTGTCCTGATATATTGTCCTTCAACTTTTCTTTTGGAGGGTTGAATATCACTTACATTTTAGGTCCTTGGGATACAACAGTGAATGTGAAACAGAAAGTACCTGCCCGAATAGACTTTATATTCTAGCCAGGACAGCATATAATAAGCAGATATGCAATTGGATATATAACATGATTTCAGATATGATGAATACTAGGAAGGGAAATGAAACAAGATAAGGAGATAGAATATAATAGAGTGGGGCCTGCTGTTTCAGATGGTGGTCCAGGAAGGACTTTCTCAGGAGTTAACATCTGAAAAGAAATCTGATTCATACGTGTTGAAGATGGGAAATAAGGAACTATTTGTAGATTCACAAGATAGTTTCTTTTAGCATTTGCCTATAAAGCTACAAAATTTCTCTACTTATCTAGAACCACAATTTGATAGTGTTTTTTTAATATTTAAAAGTACTACAACTTTAGTAGTAGCAAACAAGACACATGGCAGTTATCATTTAATTGTTATCTGATTTTGAAATTTAGATTACTCTAAGCTAATGGAAGAAATTGAAAATAAATTTATTTAAATAGATATTTTAAAATATGAGACAGTAGCATAAATTTGATAGACATCAGTTTTTTTAAGTCTGTACAATTTTTTTCTCATAGAAATCACAAAGAGTGTGTGTGTGCGTGTGTGTGTGTATGTGTGTGTGCTTTCTAGTTTTTCTTTTTAGTGCTTAAAATTTTTTCTTTGGAAACTCTAAAAGCCATACTTAATTTCTAACACCTAGTAAAAATTTCTGAAAAACGATGCCCATTAGAGAAAGAATGATAATCCAACGATCGTGGTAGCAGGTGATGCCATAATGAATTCTCCTTACAGAAAAGTATATTCTTAATTATCATTTGTCCTTAGAGTTCCATTATACTATGAGAAGTGAGAGTAATCCTCTCCAGAAAAAGGAAACAGTTATTAAATAATTCTTCATCTCCAGAAATGGCATCTATATTTGGGACTTTTTTTTAAACATCTTTATTGGAGTATAATTGCTTTACAATGGTGTGTTAGTTCCTGCTTTAAAACAAAGTGAATCAGCTATACATATACATATATCCTCATATATTTGGGATTATTAAATGAAGCAAAAAATAAGAATAAGTAAATAAACTTTAAAAGCTTATCACACTTTCAAAAATAAAGTTCTGCATATAATCAAAATATTTTTCCCTTTTCAATTAGTCAAGTTGTGGCTAAAATGTCTGAATACATATTGTTCTGTAACAGAAAAAGAAATGAGAAAAACTAGGAGAATGCACAGGAGTTTGTACAATGGAATACGTAATATAGAAGAGTTATCTCTGGCTAAGTGGAATTAACTATGTATAATATCAAAACAATAGGGTTGCTTATTAATGGAAAAGTATTTCTGGAGTCCTTACTTTGTGCAAAGTATTGTGATAGTTACTATCTGTACGTTGAGATACGGTCCCTGTTTTCATAAAGTTGACATATTTCTAAGTGCAGAGAAAAGGTTTGAAGATGATTTAAACAAATATATGCACAATTTCTACTTATATTTAAAACATCATGATAACCCTACTCTAAAGGTTGAATTATAAGGAAGGTTGTGTATTTGCGAGGGGGTGGGATCCAGTGGCTTTTTGGAAGGCAGATAAAAGATGTTTAATGCAAGCTAGAAACGATAGGGCCCTAGGCTAGTGTAGTGGAATAGAAATGGAAGGAAGTACATGGATTAGAGAGATATTTTTGAGGACCTATTAATGATTAGTGGAGTTAATGGAATTTCAGAGATAATGAGGGATCAGGAATGGATTCTAGGTTTTAGGTTTGAATATAGGGTAGATGGTTATGCTTTTGGTTAAATATAGAAGATAGAAGGAAAGAGGTAACTATTAGGGGGATGAAGACAAATGTGGTTCTAGTTTTTTTTTTTTTTTTTAAATAACTTTTATTTATTTATGGTTGTGTTGGGTCTTCGTTTCTGTGCGAGGGCTTTCTCTAGTTGTGGCAAGCGGGGGCCACTCTTCATCGCGGTGCGCGGGCCTCTCACTATCGCGGCCTCTCTTGTTGCGGAGCACAGGCTCCAGACGCGCAGGCTCAGTAATTGTGGCTCACGGGCCTAGTTGCTCCGCGGCATGTGGGATCTTCCCAGACCAGGGCTCGAACCCGTGTTCCTTGCATTGGCAGGCATATTCTCAACCCTGCGCCACCAGGGAAGCCCTGGTTCTAGTTTTGAAATATGCTTTTACAGAGTAAGTGACAGAAAGGGGTTGGAAGAAATAGAGTGGAGTTGACAGTTGTATCTGTGGAAGAGGAACTCTGGAGGTACACAGCTAGAAACTGAAAAGCCTTTTACTGATATGTGACTGATTTTTAGCCATTTTGTTTCCAGGATCATCTGTGTAAATCTCTCTAGGGCAAAATGCTCATTCTAAGGACCTACCAAAGCGAAATCAACAAGTCTCATGAGGGTACTAACAAAAGCTTGTTAATTAGGAATGGGAAAAACTGGCTACTTGTAAGCAGTTAATCCCCTTGGAGCCAACTGTGAGCTGTACTGTGAAAGACGTTTTCAAAGTCTGCTGTTAGAAAATGTTTCAAAATATTGAAATCTGAGCTCCTGTTGGTTTGAATAGCAAAATTTAGACTTAAGACCTGTCACTTTTGTGTTGTTACTCTCTAACAAGTTTAGTGTTCTGTAGGTTACTCAGAATGCACTTTTGTGAAAATAATTACCCTTTAAAGTCAAGATAACAAGAGAGTTTAAAAGAGTTTATTTCTGGGTATTATTTCCACTCATTTCTCATTTGTTTCAAGTTTCAACTTGTATGGACTGCTCATAAAACAACTGACTTTTACGAATATACAAATCATTCCTGTTCTTCCAAAACCTGAACAACAAAAACAGCCACTCGAGGCTCCAGGCTATATCAAAGATCGAACATCCACTTCAAATGCCCTTACATTTTTATTTTTATCCATTAGGTTATACTCTCGTATCTCAAAACTGTCTCTCAGGGAACCTTTCTTGTCTGTGTGGTCAAAACGGAAAGATCATATAACTTTCAGAGCACCAACATCCTTCATCTTACTGAATCATCTATTTCAGCAGTACAGGAATTTATACAATAGGACCTGCTTTCACAAAGCATGATCTCAAAACGTGGTTAAGTGTACCTTAAAAGTAAAGCAAGTCTCCAAATTACAACTAAATAATAAAGCAGAAACATAATATGAAAATCATCCTTCCTCTTCAGTTTAGTTTTTACACAGCTAAACAAATGGTTAGGACCGTGGTTTGAATCTCTCTGAGAATTTATAGCCAAATTTCACTATTGACATGAAGTAGAAAATATAAAATAAAATAATTCCTATTATGTTCTTTTATAAAACTGTAATCCATGCAAAATCTCATACGTACTCTGTGCTCTCCATATATTATGGTCTCCATTTTAGGTGTGAGATTGTCCATTTCCTAGGTAGATAAAGAAATAGAGTCATATTTTAAACTTTGCTATGCCCCCGAAAAATCTATTCACTCCACGGTTGAGAGTTACTCCAGTCAAGCTTAATTGCTGGGCATGTTATAAATAATATTGCTTTAATTTACTTCATTGACAATATGCCTACTAAGTGGGGAGACAAGCAAGGAATCCTGTTAAACAAGAAAAAACAATATGAATTAGTTAATCTTTTATTTTTGATTTCCCAAGATTGCCTTAGATTGTAGTTTTCTTAAATATTTTATGTCTGTGTTTTATTTGTTGCACTTAGCAGAGTGTAGGAATTTGACCACTGTTCGTGATAATGAGGACTTCCTTTCATTTGATAAATCCCTGAGGGGGAGTGACACTAACAATTTGATAAATGATGTGACACTATAGTAGTTAAAGATTAAAGAGAACAGATTACTCCACATGATTTACCGTATTCTATCTTCTTATTGAAAACATATTTCATTTTAAACAAAAATGATCACTTTAATTTGGAAATATATGCTTCACTTAAAAAACCTTGTGAATGGGATATGTTCTCAGATGTGTGTGTAATTTTTTTGTTGTTGTTTATGATAAATTATTTGGAAAAGACAATAAGATTATTTGGGAGACACATGTTGGTGCTATATACTATTTGACTTCTGAAGTAATTGCCAATTTGTAATTTGTGCTATCAGGAACCAATATTAGGCCTATAGGTTAAGGTAATACTCATCTCAATTGAAGCATTTCCAAACTCTATTATAAGGATATAAAATATGGCCCATTAATTTTCTAGTAATACCAGATTTCAGTTGGCAAAGGAATATCCTTAAGTATGTTTTTTCACCCCTAACATGCTCCCCAAAGCCTGTGCATTTCAATTCTGAAAGTCTCAGAGTTGAGTTTTTAAAAATGACCTACCTGGCAGCTGTTGCTATTACTGTGTCAAATAACTCATCCATTGTCTAGATCTCAGTGGATGATATGTGGGAGGCCCCATAGTTTCTTTCCAGCTGTTACTTAGTCTGGGATAATGTTTTTGGTTTCATACAACTCACAGTGTGCGGTCTGCTCCTGACAGCCTCAATAAAATTCCGTTTAAGCAAAATGATTTAAAAGTAGGTGTGAACAAAGTTTAGAAAGAAACAATTAAGAACTCCTTTTGAACTGGCTTATGCCTTGTAAAGTTTCATCTTGAGGAAACCTGTCACCTTGCAGGATAAAATACCACAGGCAGCTTTGCAGTAGCCTGATCCTACCTTTTGCTTTTCTGAGCAAACTCTTAAAGGAGTTAGAAGAGCTTCTACAGAAATAGCTGGAGCTTAAAGCTGGCAGCATCTGTTCAGTATAATAACAGTAGCAGCCTTCTTGGCGGCAGTCTAAACCCTAAAATCCCCAAATATACCCCAGACCTAGAATCAGAGAAAAAAGATTGTGTTAAACCATCATTTTTCAAACATTCCGAAGGGAATCACATCTGAGAGCTGCAACTCGCTCTCCCCGAATTCCCCACCCCCTCATACACACACACACATACATAAAGGTGCACACAGAATAAACAGAGAAGATAAGATGGTATAGAAGAGTCAAATGTGAAATGAAAATGAAAAGAATATAGTGTGTTTTAGGAAACTGACTAATGGGAAGACAATGGTTGCTCACTGAATTATTCAGCGATGATGACTCATGGATAATCAAACCAACACTGGACCATCAATACACTTATAAACATATATTGCCAAGAAATCTTAATTTTCAACAAGTTTTGCCTACTCCTAGTATATCTTAAATTGGCTCTGCAAATGTGTATACATTATACTGTGTATTGTTTCTTACCTATGCTACTAATTATACAGCAAGATTCCTTGTGGTTGAATCTCAACTCTGCCCCTTATTAGCTGCCCCTGTGCCTCAACTGGCTCACCTGTAAGTGAAGATAATTATAGTACCATCTCTTATGGTTACTATAAGGATTAATGAGTTAATACACATAAAGATCTTAAAAGAGTGCAGAGTACGTAATAAAGACATATAAGGGTTTGTTATTATTATATCATCTATCATTTTTTCTAATAATTTCTTTTGTTCATTGGTATCATAGACTTAGATGAAAACATCAGCAAGTGAGCTGCAAATGACTAAAGTACATACACATCTTATTGTTTCCCTTTAAAATGATGCTTTTGTTCAAATAAACTAATAGTCCTATTAAAATGGGAACGCATTGACATCGTCCCTAAATGAACCTATTTACAAAACAGAAATAGAGTCACAGATGTAGAAAACAAACTTATGTTTATCAGGGGTGAATGGAGGGAGAGAGATAAATTGGGAGATCGGGGCCCACACAAAGAATACAAAAAAAAAAAAAAAATACCATTCATAGCGTTTAGCTATTTTAACAGGTTTCCTGGATTTTTTCATTCTTTAACCATTAGAATATTTAGAAACTACAGGATGACTAAAAAAATGCGTTTCCGCAAAGGTTGGCTGCTTTCAGTGGCAGCTTTCATACTCAGTCAACTATAATTACTGAGTTCCTTTTTTATACCAAAAATTGACAAGGACATATTCTAGTATAATTAGTTAAAATGAAATAGACAGCAAAATTTTACCTTAAAAAGTATTTTTTTCTGAAAAGAAAAGACATAAGATAAACACATTGAAAAAAATACCCAATATAAAAATGGGCTTTATTGTTTATCTATGTCTAATTGGCTTAAATATGATGCCATTTAGTTTGAAATGTGAGAAGAGGATGATGGCCCTAACTTATATTATTGTTAGTATTAAACTAGTAAGATTTATTATTGATGTGAGAGGTTTAGTAAAGCCACTTTGGCCCGGGGCTGCGGGAAGGCAGCCGAGCTGGTGCTCCCCGGCCGGCAGGGGGCGTGCGAGGTTCTTGAGCTCCAGGGTCCACACACAAAATTCTGCAGATGCTGAGACGAGCGAAGACAGCCTCCAAGAGCCTTCCTATCTGTGGTCCCTGTGTTCTTGAGGAAACTTTGAAGACTTTCAGAGACTTCAGTTCCAGTTTCGTGTCTTTTGTATTTTTTCCCTTAGGTTCTTAGCAGCTGGATTTGAAATGTTCCGTTTGTAAATATCCAAATGTCGAGGCAGGAGCTTCAACACTTCCAACCAATGAAGCTTGAGATAAGGCCCTGTTGGCAGTCACCATGCAACTCGGATTGCCTGTTCGAGTATTTAGTTTGTCAAAAAATGCCTTTATAGTATTATATTTTGAGCTCTCTTTAACTCAAAAGTCCCCTAGGTTGAATGACAAATTGCATGGTTACTCTACCCATTGAAGTTTAAAGTCTTAGCAGTTATAATATGCTTGTGCTTCCCTAAAAACGGCCTTTCTTCCAAGCAATAGTCCATCAAGGAAGACACATCGTCACTGAGTTCCGGAGCTCCTTTAGCTTCTCGTGTTAGTGCAGTGAATAGGACTAACATATTCTCTTACATTGAATTGCCCTGTATCATGTCCCAAGCTCCTTATTAATAAGGATGCCTGTCATCAACCTCATTCTATGGCTAGGGAACTTGGTCCTCTCACCTGTCTGTGCCTTCCATTTCTGTAACTCGCAAATTCTCCATAGTAATTAAATTCCCTATAATTGTCTAGACTAGGAATGTATTCGGAGAACGTACTTAATAAAGTTTGCAGAAGTCTTTCTGTTTGGATGAAATATCAGGAAAGGAAAGAGCAAGTGCAAAATAAGAAGGTCTCATGGCGCTGATCTCTTTTCTTCTCTGGTATTTTGCATTCTATAAGTTGTTCTCAACTCATTTCCCTTTAAATTTAAGTTTATTTTGTTTTTTTCAAATTTAGACCTCAATTTCAAGTTTGCCTCTATTCACTCATTTAATGCTAATGCCTTCCCCTCTAGATTCAAAAGGGGAAAAAAATGTAGACTGTTTTTGAAAAGAGTAATTGAAGAATAATTGATGATTTTGAATAGTTTCTTTCTACAGGGAGATTATCAATGGAAAACTAATGTATCACTTTAACCTGAACGGATGACATGGGACACCCCAAAATGCCCTTCTAAACTCTTATAAAGAAATAAAAATATCTTTGGATTTAAAAACACATTTACAAAAGTATACGATTCTCTGTTGTCTATCAAATTGGGTATGCGTTTTAAATTCAGACATTTAATGTGTTCCAACATATTATCTTGAAAAATAGCGTGGCTTGTGAATGAGAAATGTTGATGGAGGTCCTAAAATAATGGTTTGCTCATTTCTACATTTAACCCTTCTTCCCAGGTGACTTACATTATAGTTCAGTGTTTTCTATATCCTATTGTAAGCATATTCTTTTATTTTATGGCTTCTATGCTTCTTCTCAAAGTAATCTCCTGCCTGAAAATGCCACCATTGAATTTTTAGCTACTGGTAGAAAGACTATCCACTCTTCGCTACCCATTTCAGTATTCATTGTCTCCAATATGCTTTTCTCGATGCCCCAGAAAATCAGATTGCTGATTATTTTATACATATATCAATATAATGATTTTCTGAAAATATTTTTGGGCTCCCTTTGGGGACCTAAAATTCTTTGAAGGCAGGGGCTGTGCCTTATTAATCTTTGCAGTGTGCAGATTGTATAGTATGTAGAAAATTGTGCAATGCAACTTGTAAACTTCAGATATTTGTTGAATTGAATTAGAATTTTTTTACAGAAAGCATATAGTTTGGGGTCAAGCATTTTTAAAGTAGCCTTATATCATGTATAAAAATACTGTGCATGATTTATAGAGCAGTATAAACAATAGCTGCATACCATAATAGATGAATTTATCTATATCTATACAATTTTATTAAATATTTTACACTTTTACATAATTACAATGTCTTAGAGTTATTTCTTTGCCTTTATTCTTTATTTTAACTATTCTGTATGAACCTGATCCTAAGTTTTCAAGCCAAATATATGATTTCCAAAAATATACTTTTCCTTTGAGAAAAAATGCTTACCTGTATTATGAGACATAGCCTAAGAAAACAAATATGAAAAATCAGGTAATTGTCGTGTTTTCTTTCTGTACTCCTGAAAGTCTCTTATCTTTCCTGAGGATAAGAAAAATTGTTTTTTAAATAGTTATAATTGAGATTTGATAAATTTAAAAATAAAAATATTTTTTCAATAAAGAGATTTAATATAGTACATAGTTAACAAAATTTAATGTTCATATATCTTTTTTATACTTTATATCCTATTATAAAATAATCTGACTTAAAATTATTTTGTGGAAAAGAAAACCTAGGTTGTTGGGCACTTAAGCAAATGCTTCTTCCTTAAAGTGGTTGGTATTTTTATCTTCAAGTATCTTTCCTAGGCTTCATCTGCCTCTATATCTCCTTGTCTGTTTATTTATTCAAGTTGGAATGAGAAAGAAAACAATTATTTTTCTTAAAAAAAAGAACTGTGATTCCTATATTTTTCAAAAATGTATTTTCAAGTGTGTTGTAGATAATGTATCAGAAATATCTTTAAAACTTTATTGGTTCAGGAAAGTTGTGTACTACCAAATTTATCCTGGCACCTGTAATGAATTTTTGATGTACCAAATGTTCTTTTGAAGACTCATCTTGTGTGTTGAATGCAGCATTTCCATTTTCCTTTGAGTTTGAAGAAGAGGAAGTGAAGTCACTAAACAGTTTTTTAGAGGTTAAATTTCTCAGTTATAAAAGTAAGCCTAATTACTGCTTAAACACAAAATGTACTGAACAAACAAGACACTTTGTATGAGTACTCCAATTTGTGAAAAACAAAAGAGTCAAAGCTTTATTGTCAAGATTCCATAATTGGGAATCTCAAAGTGGATAATCACCTTGTATAGAAATGAGGATAATTTAAGCATTCAAGATTTTACCTGTATTCTGAATATTATAGCCATAGAGCACACAATTATCTTCAGGTTAGTAACTGAAGTTTTAGATTCGCTCTGGCAAAAGATAAGAATGAAGACTCATCTGAAGATGGTCTTAAAAGTTGATTTAAAAAATGTCTCTACCTACTCGCTTTCTTATTAAGATTTTCTGATTCAAGTTGGCAAAGCAAATTAACATCATACATATTATATGGGCATGCACATAAGCACATATGATGGAGATAACATCATGAAATAGTAAGCTGATATTTTTCCATGTCTGCAGCAGACAGATCAGATCCCTCCAAAGCCATCAAATATTACAGCTAGTGCAAGGGGTCAAAGGCAAAAACTCCTTCATGAAAAATGAGAAAATGATATAACGAAAGTCCTGCCCACTTGGAAAGACAAATAAAACACCTTTTATATAGGAAACTATGAGAACACAAAAAGAAGAGGTGAAGGAATAAAGTAGTTAAGCATGAGTGTTCTAGCTCCCTGTTCAAATACACACACACACACACACACACACAAAGATTGGGAGATTATAAAAGAAATGGAGGTGAAAGGAATTTAAGGTAAACCCCATTGCCCTTTTGGTATTCTTGAGAAAGTCTACTGCCATGGATAAACCCTCTCTAAAATAAGCATGAGGTGATTAGGCATAGAAAAAGCCTCAGCTATTCTCACATGCCTCCTACAGCTACCACCTTGTGTAAAGTCCAGAAATCACAAGTATTTTGTGGCAGACGTAGAAGGGGCTGATGTGAGAGTCAGTGCCTTGGGGGCTGACTTGGGCAAGAGCCAAAAGGCTTACCAGTAGCTTGAACATCTTAAATGGAGGACCAGTTAAGAGAATGAAGGTGTGATTCACAAGAGTTGTGCAGTACCGTGCAGAGCTAAGGTTTGACTGTGCCAACAAATCTTCCATGCTTTAACTAAGAACAATTCCTCCATACTTCAAAAGTGAACTGAGGTAGAGCCAGAAAGAAGACCCAGAAGACAACATATAGCTTCTCTCACCCTTGATGATGGAAGTGTGACCCCATTTCCCCATGCCTACAAACCTGAAGCGTCATTTTTCTCCAGATATGAAATCTCATATGTATCCAACCCTGCATATTGTTCACCCGTCCTTGTGCAAGCAACACTGCAGAAGTGAGAGATCTTGACTAATGAGGAAGATTTGTTCTCTAGGTTTATTCAGGAGCCCTGGTTTTTCTATCTTGCTGTTCCTCCTTTCCGTAAGCACTAGGGTGCTTTCTTCATCTACATGTTTGAAACAAGCTCTCAAATCATTATGCTTTCTAGCTCAAAAGGAGGGAAATGAGGAATTTGTAGTTAAACAATTTCCATTAAAGAAAATGATGCAGAAATTTGCACACATCAGTCTGTGCACAACTCAGTAGAAAATCCAAATTGTAAGGAGGCCACAAAATTTTGTTCCTAACCTTAGTTTCCATGTTCCCACTAAAACTCTATTATCATGAAAGAAAAAAAAAAAAATTGAGAAGTTGCTTGTCTGCCACACTTATGATCTGTCAAAAAGACATTGAGTTTGAAAGAGATTAACTTCCTACTCCACCACCAATTCTGTACCTCTACTATTCCTCACTATCTATCACGATGAATAAAATAGAAGGTCTAATTGACTATATAAACTTTAAAAAGATACATTTTATTTGCTGATTTGATTGGAATAATGAAACGGTGTCATTGTAACCTCACTACCCTCTCACCTATTGCAGGAGTGCCACAAAATTGGGTTTAAAAATGTCTGCTGAATGAATGTATGGTGAGGATAAGCTCTTTGCAAAACCAATATACAGATGTGTGTGTGCTTGTGCAGTGTGTGTACTGTGAGCTAAATCTTACTATTCCTCAAAAAGCAGACTAAAAGAATCTCGTTTACAGAAATCTCAGCCAATTTTTTCATAGTAAGTACTGATAATATACGACTATAGAATACCATGTTGTTGCCTTCGAGACGTTATGAAATCCAGCCAAGAAATGGATTTTTTGGTGACTAAACCAACACTGTTTCACATTCTGCTCCAAACTCTGAATAGAACGTGTGCCATGGTAGCCCCTGCTTTATGTAAATCTGTGTTGTTTTATATTAGTTCTTTGGTTTTATTTTTATGTTTGTATAAAGGAGTTTTAAGGACAAAATTTCCATAAAGATGTGGCTTGAATTACTCTAACAGCAGTAAATACTCTGTAGACTACATGATTAACAGCATGATTGCAGAGAAGTTTTATTACTTTGTCTTATGGGATAGTATAGTATAGGATTTTCTAAAGAGTCCTAGAGGCAGATGTGCTATATTTTTAATGACCTTGGGCAAATGATGAAAACTCTCTAGACTTCAGTTTTTGCATCTACAATAATGGAGATAATATCAGCTTCAATATCTTAGAATCGTTGTGAAGAACAAAAGTGATATATTGGGTTGGCCAAAGGTTTCGTTCGTTTTTTTCTGTAAGATGGCTCTAGTAGCACTAAGTTGTCTCTAACTTCATTGGAAACAATTTTGTTAGATTGTATGTGACAGCTGTCATATCAGTGTGCCTTTAAAAAAAGACATCAAAATTGGTGAATTTTTGTGTAACCATTTTAATATTGAAGATGGAAGAAAAAAAAACATTTTTGGCATATTATGCTTTCTTATTTCAAGAAAGGTAAAAATGCAACTGAAAGGCACAAAAAAATTTGTGCAGTGTATGGAGAAGTTGCTGTGACTGATCAAACGTGTCAAAAGCGGTTTGTGAAGTTTTGTGCTGGAGATTTCTCTCTGGACGATGCTCCACGGTGAGGTAGACCAGTTGAAGTTGATAGTGATCAAATTGAAAAAATAATTGAGAACAATCAATGTTATACCACGTGGGAGACAGCCGACATACTCAAAATATCCAAATCAAGCGCTGAAAATCATTTGCACCAGCTTGGTTATATAAATTCTTTGGTATTTGGGTTACACATAAGTTAAGCAAAAAAAAACCTTCTTGACCGTATTTCCGCATGCGATTCTCCACTTAAATGTAATCAAAACGTTCTGTTTTTAAGACATAGTGTGACAGGCGATGAAAAGTGGATACTGTACAACAATGTGGAACAGAAGAGATAGTGAGGCAAGCGAAATGAACAACCACCAACCAAACCAAAGGCCGGTCTTCATCCAAAGAAGGTGATATTGTGTATATGGTGGGATTAGAAGGGAGTCCTCTATTATGAGCTCCTTCCAGAAGACCAAACGATTCATTCCAACAAGTACTGCTCCCAATTAGACCAACTGAAAGAGATACTCGACGAAAAGCATGAAAAGCATCCAGAGTTAGTTAAAATAAAACGCATAATCTTCCATCAGGGCAACACAAGACCGCATGTTTCTTTGATGACCAGGCAAAAACTGTTACAGCTTGGTTGAGAAGTTCTGATTCATCCGCCGTATTCACCAGACATTGCACCTTTGGATTTCCATTTATTTCTGTCTTTACAAAAGTCTCTTAATGTAAAAAATTTCAATTCCCTGGAAGACTGTAAAAGGCACCTGGAACAGTTCTTTGCTCAAAAAGATAAAATGTTTTGGGAAGATGGAATCATGAAGTTGCCTGAAAAATGGCAGAAGGTAGTGGAACAAAAGGCTTAATACGTTGTTCAATAACGTTCTTGGTGAAAATGAAAAATGTGTCTTCTATTTTTACTTAAAAAACTGAAGGTAATTTTTGGCCCACCCAATACCATGTTTGGAGATAATACATAGCAGAGGGTCTGCCACAGAGAAAGGGGTCAATAAATCTTAGAATATTACTGATGACTAGCCAGGTGTTCCCCAGATCCACTTTGGTAGTATGAAAGTTGCCTTGCGTAAATCTGCTAAAAACTATGTAAATTAGAAATTGTGATCTTCATCCTACAGATGAGAAAACTGTAGCTCAGAAATATAAATTCCCTACCGTCACACAGGTTGTGGGCAGCAACGCCAATTCATTTTCAATTTACTTGCATTATCTTGTCCTTAATTAATAACCTACCTTCAGAGGTCTTTCATTTCAGATAACCTGGCAACCAGAATGAGAAAATAAATCTTTGAATTATTCTTTCTTTTGTTTGAAACTGTTGGTGTGTGGACAGTTAAGCAAGAGAGGGTGAAGATAAGAGAAAGTGAGAAAAGAAAGGAAGAAAATAGCAGGAAGTCAGAAAATAAAGTCTAAAGTGCTAATGATACTGTATATTTTAAGGAAACTAGACAAATAAGTCATTTTTTTCTTTCTTTCTTTTTCCTTAAAAATGCCCCAATAGTAGATTCTTAGCTAATTATCGGACAGATCTTTAAGCTGTAGAAAGAAATCAGAGGAGTATGTGAAAAAATATATGCCTTATTATATTATTCTCTTTTAAAAGTTTAAATTACAAACAGTGTCTCAATTCTAAAGATGGGGAGTGGGGCAAAGATTTGTCTATTCCACTCTCTCACTTTAGAAAATATATTCTGGAGCACAATTTAAAACGTTCTATGTTGCCCTTTCTATGTCTCTTTCTACAAGCACTTTTCTCCCATTCTTTCTGTCTCACTCAAAGGCAAAAGTAGCTATTAGGAAAGAATGTAAATTTTCGAGGGTATCAGAGGTGGAAGCTATTCCAATTATTGTGCTGCTCTGACATAGTTTCAATTATGAATCAGTCTGTGAGTTCATTTTGTTAATTAAAAATCTACTCTATCAGAAACACAATCAACACATTTTACAAATCACAGACCCAGGGTACACTAAACATTTGAGATAAATGGAAATTTGATCCATGAAAAACCACATTTGAGATTTTTCTCTGTATTAGTATTCTCTCCCTTTGGCAGTAGGACAGTGTTCTGTTTCATTTAAATATCATCATTTAAGATTTAATAATATCCATCCTTTCTTGGTTTCTCCTCTCACATGTTGGTGTGGAAACGAATTACTCATCTCTGGTCCTGAAACCTCTTTAGTCTAAGCTCCCTGACATCACTGTGTGGTTTCTTTTTACGAGTTAACTGCTTCAGTTTTTTTTTTTTTTCCTCCTGTCTTTTAGTTCCCAAAGGGCACCAGAGGCAAACAGAACCTTGAATTATCAGAGATAAATAATTTATTTTCCAAATAGTTCTCTCTGGGAACAGAGGAGTTTGCTTCTTATATTTATGTGAAGGGCTTATGGCTGTGTTACTCTCTTTCAGCTCTTCCCACAAAGCAGTCCTGGATACTGGCAGATCCTCCTCATCCTCTCAATCAGCATGCAGGCAAAGTGGTCCAAGAGCAAACTACTCACATGCTTGTGGGGGGTGCACATGTGTTCGTGGGACATATCCTTAGCCTATACTAGTTGACTGTCTTTGAAGAATTTTTCTAAGTTCTTCACTATTTTTTATCTTCTTAAGACTGAACGAGATTATTGCTAAGTTCTGATTGTTAAATTTATATATTGTAAACAAAATCTCTTAAAAAATTGGTGTTTTTTTAAAAATCATTTTAAAGTAAATGTAAGTAGGACATCACAAAAGCAAGTACATTTTTTTGAAAACTGAAGATACTGAAAAACCAAAAATGCAGCTAGTCACAAAACTTTCTCACTGTTCCATTCCCAGTCTCTGAAAGTGATCTATCTACAGGAAAATAATTCTGGGCATCATTTGTGTAAATGAGAAAGGAGTCATGGGAAAGAAGATTTACTCCAGCGTGTCACCATAGAATACAAGCATAATCACCTACAAAGAAATCTTAGCTGTTAAGATTCCCCGTACAATAATAACTTACAATGTGATTGCACAACTCACCAAAAAATGTCCAAAATCACAGCACTAATAGCTGCTCCAGGCTCAGCTCTAGAGAGGAATAGCTCGTTATGTTTTTTTGCACAGATGGCTCTGTTGCCTCCTTGAGGCTACATTCATAAAAGCTTTTTGATCACACTCTGCCTATCAGAAATACGATAGAACATGTGCTAATGAAAAGTCAAGATTGGGCTGTGGTGCTCGACTTATCTGTATTGGATATCCAGCTCTGTCTCTGATTAGCTTGCTTCCTTGGGTTAGTTATTCTACCTTTCTAAGTCTCAATTTTCACATTTCTAACTTAAAAATGGATTTACCTTATAAAATTGGCATATTCTAGTGGTTTTAAATAATGTCTCCATGTAGAAAATGCTAAATAATTTGTAACTATTATTATAATGTAAGTTACAAATTCTGAATCATTTTTCTTGTGTTTTTGGTGTTTATTTGTTAGAAATGTAATGACTGTTCTTTTAAATTTAAATTCATCAAATTTATCAATTAAGATTATGTTGAGAGGGACCAAGAAAAAATAAAATAAAATAAGAGCAGCTAGTAATAATAATTTTTTAGTTGAAGTGCTTTTTTCCTAATTCATAGAAATTAAATACAGAAGAAGCAAATTCAGGACTAATGTCACAGCTCCTAGAAGGCCAAGAATTTTCTACATTATTACTCTACTACCTTAAAAATATAACTTCAATGATAGTAATAGCAAATATGTTTTCAGTGCTTCCTATGCATCAGGAACATAGCAGTTTTATTTGCACTTCATTTAATAACATTACAATCATAAAAGTATTTCAATGTTATACATGAAGTAACTGAGGCACAGAGGTAATACAGGTATTGTCCAATATCACACAATCCCAACATTTGTCTTGTCTAAAGCCACCACATCTGCACTCAAGCAAACAAGGAGGATGGACGCAAAGAAAGGCATGATTTTCAGGACACTTTTTAGGTGTTGCACATAAAATTCCACTTTTATCCCATTGGCCTCAACTTAGTAACAAGGAATACTTAGTTGCAAGGGATGTTGGGAAATGTAGTCTTTATTTTTAGAAACAATGTACCTATTAAATATTGGAAGTTCACCTATTTGGGAAGAATGGATATTGAGGGACCACAGGCTGTTTCTGTTACACAGATGCTTGCAATTCTGTTGAATTTTGTCCCCATGGATATTTAGAGCTATAGATTCTGAACAAAGACACACTTTATTCAAATCTACTTTTTTTTCTCTCTTCTCTGTGTCCTGGAAGTATCCTCCTGCTAACAGCAGATCTTAGACAACCATTCCCAGAACGTGAAGCCATTGTACATTCCATACAAAATATGTTATCCTTCAAGACAAATCTCCTTCAAAATCTTTGCTGCCAGTGATCTTGTATATATTTTAAATTTAATCTAGAAAAGTTAGTCTCTTACCTACAAGTTCAGAAACGCAGAGTTTCTGATCATTCATCATATATTTTTAAAGCATATACTATTTTCCAGGAACTTTTTCAGCACTGGGCTTGTAGAGATAAGTAAGACAAGTCCCCATTTTCACAGATGTTACACTTAGGTGAGAAAAAATATATATATATAAGATAATTTGAATTCTTATATTATTTACTGGATGATTGATATATAAGTTACATTTACTACTTTTGAGTAATTTAAAATTCATGTGAGAAATAAATATACCCATAGAATTGCAAACTTAATCCTATGTTATTACTAAATAATGTAAGTGACAATCACTGTGGATAGCATCAAGAGCTATGAAGGGTCTGAAATTTTATACTACTTGTAAACCAATAAGTTAGGCTGCGAGGGTTTCATAGATGCTGGCTGAAGATGCAAGGTTCCTATATCAGAAACAAAAAGGAGGCTTCCCTGGTGGCGCAGTGGTTGAGAATCTGCCTGCCAATGCAGGAGACACGGGTTCGAGCCCTGGTCTGGGAAGATCCCACGTGCCGCGGAGCAACTGGGCCCGTGAGCCACAATTACTGAGCCTGCGCGTCTTGAGCCTGTGCTCTGCAACAAGAGAGGCCGCGATAGTGAGAGGCCCGCGCACCGCGAAGAAGAGTGGCCCCCGCTTGCCACAACTAGAGAAAGTCCTCGCACAGAAACGAAGACCCAACACAGCCATAAATAAACAAATAAATAAATTAAAAAAAAAAAAAAACACACCTTCTGGGTGATTCAGATGTCGCTAAGCTCATACATTTAAAAAAAAAAAAAAAAAGAAAGAAAGAACACCACTCTTCACAACATGAAGCATGAGATGTATCTTCATGTCAATTCTCCTTGCTTTCCAAGTCCCATGAGGTTGATATAGAGTGGTCCAGGTGGAGGCTGCATATACAGTAGATCTGTGTCCAACTGAGTAACCCCAAGCTTAGGAAGCCTGGATTCTTTCAAAGGGCCTGTTAGCAAATCTGCTCATGTTCTTTCTTGAAAGGGGACATTATGTTTATTATACCAGTTAGGAAACAAATCTTCCCTCTATCCTGAAGAGAAACACTATCTCTATCTTACAAGGCAGTTTATTATAAGAACATCCTTGAAAAGATAGTCCAGAACAGCAGCTGATTCAAAATGTGCAGAGACATCATGGAGGATTGTCTCTCAGTATACATGTAAGACCACAAAGGTAGTCATGGAGCTGGGTTTCCACAAAATTATGAGTAGTTCAGGTATTCAGATAACCCAAAGAAAAGACCACTACTTTAGTCCAGATGCATAGAGTAGAGATCTTTATGGTAGATTATAAGAGTTGGTGAGGATAAAAAGTAAAATAGGGGTATAGTTAAGTGCATTAGGGAAATCAGACTTTATCCTGGGGAATACAGAGAGCCAGTTAAACAAGAAAAATTATGTTGATAGCAAAATTTTGGGAAAATTTTATGATGAACTTGCTGGAGTGGGATCATTACCGCGGATCCTGGTCAGAGACATCTTGCACAGGGAAAACCCACTGATCAGATAAATAGGGCAAAGAAAAGGAATACATCCAATAAATTTCCAGTACTTTAAGCCTAAATAATGATGAGAATTATGGTATTACAGGAGAGACAAATACATCAGAAGAAGTTGTTTTACAGCTGGGAGTGTCAGGTTGATTTGAATTACATTTAATTTGATTGAGTCTGAAAATAGCCAAGTGGAAAACCTCCAATAGGATATGGGAGATTTGAGATTAGAAGACATGTTGAAATCAAACCTTTGATGGATATGAAAGTATACCAAACCCACTTGTGAGCTTGCAAGAAAAAGAGTCTCAGAACCTGCACAGTTCCTGGCAAATTGTCAATCTTGGATGGGGAAGGGTACAAGTAATTGTAAGTGATATCAAGAAGGATATTCTATATAACTTGAGATCATTTTCTGACATAAAAGAGCTTTGTCTTCTAAATGTTAATAAGTTTCTACATTTCACAGACCTTAACTCCAGTTTCAGTCTGAAAAAAATAAAATCATACTTCATCCAGTCTGGCAAGTATGGTACTCAGTTTCTTGTTGCCCAAGAGCATATAAATATGCTGGATTCAGTTAATTAGTAAACTAAATCTTCCCTGTCTAAAAAGCCCCTGAATATTTCTTCATTGCTTTCTATACTCTGTGGAGTTGTATCATAATTTGAGGAAGATTTAACTGTAATTTGAGCTAGCTGAGTTGCACGGAACACTCTTCAACTTTTCCCTCTGGCAGTTCATTTATCCATTCCTTCACCCACACATTTATTTATACAACATTCTTCTTTATCAGCAAATTGTGTCCGTACATTTCTCTAGGTATTGCCTATTAAACAACAATGAATCAACAATGTTTATATCTCATTTCATGTGAAAAATCCTTGCACTGCACCTCAGGTCTAGTCATTGAAATCGTTTGGTTGTGCCTGAAAACCTCATCAAGCCTACCTCAAGGAAGATTCTTAGTTACAAGCAGCATCAACTTACTCTTGCTGACTTAAGTAGAGAATACATTTTTTAAAAGGGAGAATGGGGACTGCCATGCCACTCTGGGAAGCCTGCTGAACTAGTGTCAGAACATGAGCAGAAACAAGGGACCCCTTGTGGTCAGAGCCATATGACGGTTTCATTGAGGACAGTATATTTTTCTTATCTATATCCTGTTGCATACCCCCTGTCAAAAGCCAACCACATAGTAATATTAATGACCAAAAGCTCTACGATGCATTTGTACATCATGTTGTAGGACATCTCTTGTACTCTAACCTTTTACCCAAACACCTCTTCCATCCTCTGGTCACTATCTTCTGATGTGTTCCCACTCCATCCTTTCATTGTCTGATCCTCCCCAGCACTGTCCCGTGGGGACCCCTCAAGATATTAGCAGGAATAGAAGACAGTTAACCACCCATGAACAAATCCAACGTCTAGACATTTTCTCTTACAGTCTTGAATTAAAATAATTTTAAGTAGTAGTTAACCTTTTGCATATAATTTGGAGTGTCTAATAAACTCTTGGGCTGTAATATATGTTTTAGGTACCAAAAACCAAAATCACTCTCCTTGCTTTCAAGATAGTCACTGTCTAGGAGGAAGAAGCCATATAAAAGCTAACTGTACTATAATGGAATAAGTGTTTTCATGGAGTTTTGTGTGTTATAAGAACACAGATGAGGGACTTCCTGTGGTGGCACAGTGGTTAAAGATCTGCCTACCAATGCAGGGGACACGGGTTCGAGCCCTGGTCCGGGAAGATCCCACATGTCACGGAGCAACTAAGCCTGTGCACCACAACTACTGAGCCTGTGCTCTAGACCACGGGCCACAACTACTGAAGCCCACGCACCCTAGAGACTGTGCTTCGCAACAAGAGAAGCCACCACAATGAGAAGCCCACGCACCACAATGCAGAGTTGTTCCCGTTCGCCGCAACTAAAATCCGCGCATAGCAACAAAGATCCAACGCAGTCAAAAATAAATTAATTAATTAAAAAAATAAAAAGAACACAGATGAGACACTAATTCTGCCTGCAAGTAGTCAAGAGAAGCTGCAAAGAAAGAGTTCAAACAGTTATCAATACAGCGTTCAGGAATGAACATAATTTCTCTACTTGTTCAGGGTGTGGATCTTCAACTGTATTTTCAATCAAACATAAACATTTAATTTTCTCTACTCCACAGGTTTGAAGTAGTAAACTGTACCTCAATGAACAGAATTTGGCTAGCTTCAAACAGCCTCCCCAGATCTACAGTCGTATAGCATTTTGGTCCTATCCTTTCAAGGCCCTGGGCTACACAATACATTTCCTTAATATTAACAGTTGTGGCTGATAAGGGAAAATAACATGTAACCAGAAAATAGGATTTTAAAAGCTGTTTTCAATGTACCAAGGAAATGTATTCTGGAAATGAATTCTTTATCTTGGAGATGTAATCTGCCTGGGGTACATTCTTGGAGTGAGAGGAAGACAAGGCAAAAGTAGATATAAATGGAAAAGGATTCAAAAGTTTACATTTTAAGCTTTCCATTTGATACTTGAAGGTGTCGTAGATATTTTTTCGAGCTCTCTCTGTGTGAGCTGAATCCATCAGCCTGCTTGTCTGAGGAATGGTGCAAACAGCTCTCAGTAAGGATCATGCAGAGTTTGGTGCCACAATCCCTAAAATGCCACCAAACTTTGGCACTTACATTAATAAGGAGGTGTTTTCTTTTGTTTTTTAATTTCACAAAGTGGAATTCCTGAAATAATGGCTTTATCAGCTTGTGGACAGACTCCTGCAGGGGCTGGGCCAGCTGCTTCAAACTACCTCACTGCCCAGCTCACCTGCTTACTCTGAGAGGGTATTGGACTTGTTCTTGTCTCAGGGTATGAAATAGTTGACTCTTGTGGAGTAATTCCCGGTATTCTTTACTTTCCCTTAAAGGGAAATGCTGATTTTGCTTCTGTTGAAAATCATTTTTTGGATTATAGAATTGTTTCTAAGAAGACACATAGATATATGAAAATATATATGTATATACATTATATATTAAATATGTATATATGAAAAGTCCAGCATTCCAGGAGGTAGCACTTTTCTAGAAACATTTTACTCACCAATAAATTATGTTATATACACCATTAGAATAAATCCAGGAATGGATGTGTGATTAAATGGATAGATGAAAATTAGTTGGCTATAATTTTAGATAGCAAATCAGATGTCTATATTGTAATGATTGGAATATTCCTAAAGCAAGGGGAATTTTCCAGAAATAGTAGGCTCAGAGAATGCATCAAAATTAGAAGTAAGCCAAGACACAGATAATCTGTCTACAGGAAATGAGTTGAATGAAAAAAAAATCCCCTGATTTGACAAATACATACTGAAGGATTGACAGTACACTGTGTGTGCGCATGTGTGTGTGCATGTGCGTGTGCGTTTGGCAATAAGCACTGCCAATGCATTTTGATTGCAGGTGTTAGTCCCCAAAAGGCCGTGACCAGATCCCTGCAATTTCCAGTTAATATTCTATTAATATATTCAAAAAATGCTTTGTTCCCTTGATTTTCCTAAAATGAATTTTACAAAAACACCATCATGATGTTAAGGATTATCTGGCAATTCAGATGAGTGTGTACACTGATGATTGATTATTTGATTAGATTTTTGAGCCTGATTTCCCTTGCTACAGAGAGAAGATGCTGAAAATGTCCAGGATTGCAAATTAATTTTGTAGGACGTCCTTTATAACTTACTCATTCAAAAAAAAAAGCATAGGTTATTTAGGCACCTTCTGTGATATAAAATAAGGGGGTTATGCAACTCTACAAATTCAAATTGGCCTCAACAGGGTTGGAATTATTTTCCTCATCAGAATGAAGTTGGCTGATAATCTTTTCTATCAGGCCACATAATCCTTAGCCCTCGGGTAGGCAGGGAAATAAGGAAGTGGGGGATATTTTAAGATGTAGTGAGGACATCACATTTGAATGAAAATATTTTCATGATTGTACAAGTACTAAAAAAGCTGTTTTACTCACCAGTTCTTTAGTCAAAATTCCCCATTAATCGTCATTTCTTCACATCTTTAAGTAAAATGGCAGTGTTAGACTTAATGATGGCTCTAATATACTGTGAGACCATAAAAATACTTTCTGTGTTATCATGGCAATGAAATAATTCTCACCATGGTTTTCTCATTGATTATATTTTATTGTAAGTTTAGGAAAATTACTGGTTCATATATCATACATATGATAACTTCATTAACCCTAAGATTAGATTAGAAAGGAAATTTCATTCCTCAGCCGTGTGTGCAATAAAACAGGAAATTACTATAGAAGCAACTAAGTGTGTATGTGTTGCTTCCATGGGTGAACAAAAGAGGTCAAATAGAGAAACCTACTGAAGTTTACTGCTGTCTCATAAAGAGTGTATATAGCACCCATAAAGAATATGGTAGGGAAGTAAATTATTTACTGTGAGAGCCTTGGCTGTGAAATCATTCATATACCACTAAGGGATTTTGCATACAGTGGAGGAAGGAGAGCTTGAGAATAGTATTTCTAGGCATCTTTTTAATTCTTCCATCTGAGAATAAGGCAATAAGCTTCTTAGATTTTAGGCACACAATCAAAATGTCTATCATAAATTTTCTGGGGGATAATTGCCTGAAGGGATTTCTGACATTTTAAAATTTAATTGTGGTTTTCTTTGTTCTTTAAACAGTATATTGGACTTTCTAGCACTTTTAGTGTGCTTTAAAGTGTATTATCAGGCAATTTAAGTGCATTTTGTGTAACCTGAAATATTCATTAAATACCTGCCACTGTGTTCCTTAGAGAATACACAGAGAACCACCTACATAAGAAACAGAGAAAAAGTCCATGCCCCTGGGAGATAGACTGTGGGTTAGGTGAGTCTTCCTTACACCACTTAATGTTAGTATAAAATCAGTCCCACACTCTTGGAGAGTATTCGGAGGGAAGAAAAAAGATCAATTGACAATTAGATTAGATTGTCTCTTCACTGAAAAGTGAAATGTCAAATAATTATTTGTGCTTTTTAAAGCCACTAAATCTAATATCTTGGCACATCTGAGACGGAGCAGCAAAGAAACATAGGTTTTAAATCCCATCTTTCTGCAGAGCACAGTAGAGTTAACAAAATAATTCATCTGACTTGTTTGAACCTCAAAGTAAACGCTGGAATTAAACATAAACATTGTTCTCATTTTCACTTCACAAATGGAAAAAAAAAAGACTCAGGAAGGAAAAGTGACTTTTCTAAAGACAGAGAGAGAGGTAGGGGAAAACTGGAATAGAACTGATTTATTTCATCCCGTGCATTGTTTACTTGGTAACATGTTCACCCCTGCCCTCCACAATCTGCCCTGAGTACACAGAGATAAGTAACTGCTCCCTATCCCCACCCTCTCTGTTAGTATGAAATCTCACTTTTTTTGTTAGTGTAAAATGTCCTTGCTCTTGGGTTGCCCCAAGTGGGTGAGAAATTCCTGAAGTGACTTTATTTTCTAAAAAAAATTGTATTGTTTTTCACCTGCAACTTTAGTTCATCAGTCGTCATGTTATGCACAACTGTTCTATGGAAATTTTAAAAAAATAAGTTAGCAACAATTTTTGATTATACATAACTAATATCAGAATAGAAAAAAACAAAGTTGTGGGTTTTATTCTGCCTTGGTAGTAACTGGATGTTACTCACAGAAAAAGTAATTCCACATAAATTTCCAGATGCTTCTGTCTTCACAATTGCAATATAGAGTGATGATATTTAGGTGTCTTGATATTAGTCATACTAATGTGTTTGAGGGTATCTCTCTCTCTCTGTCTCTCTCTCTCTGTCTCTCTCTCTCCTTCTGTCTTTCTCTCCCTCCCTCCATCCTTCCTCCCCTCTCTCTTTCCCTCTTAAACCACACTACTTTATTGTAACTTACTGTAGTAGGTGTTCTGCTTTCCCTTTATTTCTTACGATAAATTTTATTTCACTTTTTTATTGCCTGCCATTTTCTCAGGTAACTCCAGAGTATAAACTAAGATTGGAATTATAAATGTTAAGGTTGCACTGAAAATCGTTAAGCTAGTTAGGAAGCATACTCATAGGTGATGTGTTGTAGACAATTTTTTATTTCACACACTAAGAGTGGTCTAGCTACCTTCACGAGGTCATGGGCCAAGTTAATGGTATACCTTGGGATTGACAGCCAGTCTCCTACCCTCTAGGAAACTTTTTTTCTTTTCTTTTTTTCTGTACTATGCAGCCATTTATAATTTGCTTAATTGTAAAGTCAATGAGTACAAATTGTGTATAGGAGGGGGTTTTGGTCAGAAAGTAATTATTAACACAAAAGAAGGAATTTTGAAGGGTTACTCTGAAAATCATCAGTAAGTCTGGTGAATGATGCTCAGAAAATTGCTAGGAATCATGGTAGCTAACATCCCGAATGACATCAAAACCACATGCCAGGCACTCTATGAAGACACAAGCCCACTCCTGCCTTTGGACACTGGATGTTACTAATGCCACTCCTTCCCCAAAAGGAAAAAAATACGTTGGATTTTTGGTTTTAATCATGAAAGTGGCTTGGTCTCTTCCTAAATAAAAAAAAAAAAAAAAAAAAAAAAAAAAAAAAAAAATTCAAGTGCTATGCACCCATAAAAATAGATGATAATTATCTATACATTAGAGCTGTATCAACAATTAAAAGAAATATTCAGTTCCTAAACAATTGAAAGATTTATTTGTGTATTTATATTAAAAATGTGTTGCATTTGCATATTAAAATTAGCATTTTAATATAATATTAGACCTTTAATTTATTTTTTCTTATCAAAGAACTCCTAGTAGGTACAGGGAATAGTTTTTCCTCTTTTATATAAATAAGAACAGTGATATTAGAGTGTTCTAAAAATTTGGACAATTTTTGACTGAAAGTGATAACAAAGAAATGACCAGAATCTGCAAATCATTTTGATATATTGAAAAATGAAGGCACAAATGTAGAATCAGTGTGTAGAATGTGATGGCATTTTATCTCAATATTTCTTAAAATCAGGTATGAAAATAGGCATATTAAATTCATTGTATGTTTTTAGAGTTGCAGAGTCATCAAAAATTCAAGTAGTTGTCATTAGGAAAAAAGATGAAATAAAAATCACTTTTCCTATATCTTGTCTATTTGCTTTTCATTCTCAGATTGTTGTGTACTTTTAGGCTATACTTCTTTCTAATTTGTGCTACAACAAATAGAAGACATTTGCACATCTTTTTTTGTAATCCTTTAGAAAATATCAAAAGCTTTCAGTTTGCATTGCTATTTTCTGAAGTCGAATGCTTTGTTTGTAAATAAGGATAAAAATCAAAAAAATTGAATTTGTAAAATTAGCTCCAAACACATACTACAGTGTTTCTTCTTAGCACAACAATTTAACATATTCAATATATAGCTGTCTATACGACTACATTTAATATTTGGAATTCTGTAGTAACTTCTTCAAGACTAGCAGTGACTGGGATAATCTTTAGTCTTTATAAGAAGTCTTTTCAAATAAAGTATTTTTTAAAAGTTACATTAAATTAAGTGCAACTTAATTAAATAAGCAAAGTAAAATGTACACTCTTACTTTCTTAGGTGTAAATTGCAGCAAGAAAAAATAGAGAGAGAAAGAGAGAAGGTGTATTAACTTTCACTTACCCTACTCCAGTTACTGGTCTCCACTCCCCTGTAAATGCTCACTGACTGATGCCTACAGCACACCACTCTCCAGGAAAAGGCCAGTCCTAGGCTTGCAGAGTCAGATTTTTGCTTCCAAATTTGTTGAAGCCAGTTACATTTGTTATTGTGATGAAGCAATTTAATTAAAATTGTATAAGCATATGAAATATATTTGAAATGAAGATGATCCATTTTAAACACCATGAAACAAAGTTGAAAGGTTTTGGAGGACTTGATAAAGGTTAAAACGGTTTGCCAATGAATTTTTGTGGGAGACAACTGTAAAAGGTTAGAAAATATACCAACTGGAAAGTTTCTGCTTTCAGATTGCCTTATAATGTGTAAGTCCTAATGTCGCTGAAAAGACATTTATACTAGAAATGGTAGAGATGCATTTGGGGCTGAATTTTTTGCAAAATTGTTATCAGCAGGTTAAAATAGGGAAGAGAAGAGCCTTGTTTCCATATTTAAACATTAGTGAATAAAAGCATATGTATGCATTTTATGTGAAATTAAGTATTTAAGATATCATAAAAAGGCAATGTTTAGGTTTTATCTTTACTTAAGTCTTGATAATCTTGTACAAATTTAAGCTTAGTTCTCTTGTGAATTCCAACAAAGTAGGTCACCCTCACCTACTACTGCAGACATGTGCCATTTCCAAGATTGTTATGCATTCTACACATGCCTTGGACACTGTGGAAAACCCATGCATTTTGTGAAATGAATACATGTTTATTGAATTTTAATTTCTTTAAACTTGGGATGACAATAATACATGTATAAATTATTTATTTTTAATAAAAAACAAATATAGTACATTTATTTAGTATAAAATAAGTTTTCTTCAAATTTGGAAAATAATTTAAAATACATAACATTGCCTTTTGAAGACAAAGCTAGAAATGTGTTAATACACATTGGGCACACACTATGTGCTTATTATCTACAATTCCTTTTACCTTTAAAATTGTTCATATTTGATTTGTCCATGATATATAGAGTTGATATTATATATATATATATATATGACTTGAGTCTAATAGATTTTGAAGTGTACTAATTTATCAAATACATTCTTCTAAGTGAATCCTGAATCTTTACCTTTAAATCTGCAAGCTAAGTTTCCCTTTGAAAAAAATGTTCAGTTATATTCTAAAACAAATAACACATTTTCTGGGAATAAGTATTTACTGCAGTCTACTTGTTTTGGTGATGCTGTTTGCCTCAGTGTTGTAGAAAGTCTTTATATTAAATATGACTTGGTTTGATTTCTGGGATACTTGGCAAGATAATGGTTAAGATCTTTCTTAAACCCCAAAATATCTAATTTAATTAAATATAAATGTGGTATTGTTCAGGTCTGTTGTGCTTCAAAATGCAACTCGGTTCTGTATCTAAAAATTTCACAAACACAGAGGACTTGGAGAACATTGAAACTAGGAATAATCATCGATAGTAGAATTGATTCAGCTCACCAAACATGTACAAATATTCATCAAATAAAGTAGTCTCTCTACACTTAACATAATTATTCAGTTGCAACGTTTTACAAAAATGAACCGGTTAAGATCTCCTGCTATTTCAAATAACAGTATGAATGGAAACCAATTTAATAGTAAAAAAGAAAAAAAGATAATTTATTTTCTCTTTATGTATTTGACTTATAAAAATTGGTGCTTTAAAGATTCCATTTGCTTATTATTAATTTTTAAAGGATCAACTAGGGAATTTGGTCTTAAATATGCAATAAATGAAAATTGGTGAAAATCTCTTGGGTGGCCAAAGTCAATATCCGAGTGTGTATCTCTTGAGAAAGGCCAAGTGGCTGTATCCCCAGAGCCTGAGTGACTATACCATAGCCTAAGTTGTTGACCATCAGTATTTCAGGGCTGAGATACGTCGATTTGCCAAGGGTAGACTCACAGTGATAAAATTCATCAGACTGGGCAGAAAATAAAAAAAGAAAATTGATTCATTTATAATGATAAATAGAGCCTCTAAGGAAACACTCTTGGATACAACAAATTAATTCAATATGTGCAAGATGAATTTGCATAGTTCTCCTATGGTTTATTATGTATTGTTATGAAAATGTAAGTTTTAAGGCCACTTTCCTCATTTCCATATTCTTTTGGAAATCTTCACTAAAGCCTCTCCCTCATTCCCCACAATGTAACATCCTCTTCTTTCCCCTCCCCAAAGGGGAATAAAAATCAAATATTGTTGACAAGTATAAGGTCTATCGAACCAATTTTTAAACCTTTATCTATTGTGAGATCATTCAGCCAAATTTCCATCTAAAAAGAATTTAATTCTGTGCTTACATCTATTTAATTTTATTCTGACTGACAGTCCATTTTACGTGGTCTGTGTTGTTTTTTTTTTTTTTTTTTTGAATTTGAGCTGCATTGTCCCTTATAGATGCCTTTATTCCAGGGCACAGAATGGCTGCTCAACTTCCATTATGTCCCTTCAGAATCTCAGCTTCTCTTCCTGTTCTGGGGCTGATATTTCTCACCCAGGGCAGCCATTCATTTCCCAATATAGAGGACACATGCTCCCACTTCCCAACTATTTTTAAAAATCTTATGGGAAATTTATCATCTTGATTGATAAAGTTTGAGATTCTGGACCAGTTCACATTTAAAGTGCCCTCTTTCTATTTTATTTTAAAACATTGCATGTTCTCAAAGCAGAATCAAATGTGTTTTCTTATTCTTAAAATTTTTCAACAACATTCTAGTTTAATGAATGTCTTTAATAAAACCTTTTGGTTTGAGAGGCAACAAAAAATTTGACATATAATTAAGTTCATAGTTTGTCCACTTATGGACATTAAAAAGTTCAACTATTTATTGTTTCTCATGAAGACATCTTGTTTAAAAATCTTGTCATGTTTCTGTATTAGTTGGCAAGGTTTGAGAAAAATGTTGAAGATTATCAATAAGTTTTTTGTTGGCAGTGCATGGCCAGCAGTAGTTGGAGAACAACACTGGCAAACACATTGCCATCTCAAATACAAATGTTTTTCATTTATATCTAGGTGTGGAGAAGGAGATTTTAACAATACATTCAATAAAGCATTTAACACTCATAAAGTGTTTGCATTTTTTTCACAATGAAATTTTTAGAGCCTAAAATGCAAGTTTAGTTCTTTTACAATATGCTAAGCATGTTCAAGATGATATAAACTTAGTATCAATGCAGCAAACCTGCACTAACCTCATAATCAATCCAATTGCAGCTGATATAGAGAGAGTCAATATTACCTCAAGGAAAGTTTTTGAACAACTGGAAAAAAGGCATTAAAATTGCAATTGTACATCCTATCAGCTATCTAATGAAAAATTTTATTGCAATTAGGATGAAATTATTCTAGGGATCTAGGAAACTCTAACTACATAGTTCTCAATAAAATAACCTTTCCCCATGAGTTCACCCAAAGGGAACTGTAGGCAAAATAATAGAGTAAGACAAAAATAAAATAGACTATATTATTAGGAGACATTACTGCCCCAATCATACTATAGAATCCTGTTAAGTTAGACTGGATCATGTGGAAGATTCTTTTGGCCCAACCTAGGTAATCTAATTAGCCCAGTATCAGAGTAGGCTATTTGCCCGGACGAGTGCTGTAGGACTTCCTAAAAATGCTTTAACATTGTTCTCAACAACTTTCAACAGCTGTGCCATTCCTTTATCACTTCCTCAAATGTATAGGTATGTCTCTGTCTGAGGATCTTTGCACTTGCTGTTCCTTCCTCTGTCTGCCCCCTAGTTTTCTTTATGTCTCAATCTCTTACTTTGTTCACATCCTGATTCAAATTTCCCCAACTCAGAGAGTCTTTTCCTACCCATTCTGCTTAAATTCACTCTGTTCTCTACCTCTTTAAATTTTTCTATTCCCACTCTCCTCCTTTTCTCATTATCAGTTATATTTTACAAACGCCTAATACATCATATGTTTCACTTACTTATGTTTTAAATCTCCTCCATCTAAGATGATCTCTTTTAGACAAGGATGGGGAGTTGAAGGTATATCTCCAGATAATACTGTATACTAAATATTAGGATTTCTATCTAGGACACACCTGAGTCACTAGCTGGTAGCTCAGTCTTCACAGTCTGTGGCACATAATAGTTTTTCAATAAGTAATTTGTAATTCGTGGATAAATTGCTCTCTTTTTTTTTTTAAATAGTCTTATTGGAAAAGTAATTTATGTATCTTTATTAAAGGCCTTCTTTTCCCCAAAGCAATCAATATGCTTTAAGAATAACATATGTCTTTATAAATGTGTATGAATATGTATGTGTGTATATATATTTATAGTTCTATACACAAATGGGAGTGTTCTGAAATAAGGTAGCAGTGTATCTTGGAATTTATTCTACTTTAACATACAAATATCTATCATGTTTTTTATAGCAACACTATATCTCATCCTTCATGTGGATGTATCACAAATTGTTTAATGTCTCTAGGAGTCCTTTATGAATATTTAAAATAGTGTTACTAATAAAAAATGCTTAACTCTTAGATGATTTCAAACATAATAGCCTTGTGTACAGAGGCAGAGAATAGTGACAATTTTAGATGGAAAGGTGAGAAGAGACTCTCTAAGTTGGTGATATCTGAGTTAACATCTGAAGGAAGTGAGGGACCAAGATAAAAAGGAGTCTACAACACAGATTCCCAGCAGCAGAAAAAGCAAGTGCAAAGACCCTGAGACAGGAAAACATTCCTGTTGTGCTTTAAAAAGATCAACAGGAACAGGGTGGCTTTTACCAGTCTTCTTGAGAAAGAAGTTGGACCAATCCTAGGAAATTGTAAGGCATGTTTTTTGGAGAATGACATCTAAAAAAAAACCAAAAAAGATAACTTGGCTTAGGAAAAAGATATAGTTTTTTAATTACTCTAATTATTATAGGTTTTTTTAAAAAGATAATACAATGTACTGCTTCTCTGTGTCCATTCTATTACCTTAAAAACATGCAATATTTTGGGCAAAATGGTCTCTGCAGTCACCTCCATAGCTGATATTATATACATTAATAAACATATTAGGTAAAGGGATATAGATTTCTAAATTCTCATGAAAAGAAAGTGAAGAAATAAACTACCTAAGTTCACTGTAGAAGTTAGTGGAAGAGAAGAGATTCAGACTCAGAGGTTTCTAAGAGAAGAATCTGTGAACTCTATCACTAGTACATTATAAGAGCATTTAAGACTTTGATTATAATTAGATGTATCCATTTCTACAAGAAAGAAGACAGATCATCCTTGCCACTGGATGGACACTGCCAGATTTGCCTTTAAGAATCTCTAATTTCCAAGTACTTGGGGCTAACACATTGTCCCCTTCTTTTTCTTCTTCTTCTTTTTTTTTTTTTAAATAAAGATGTACTAAGTTGTTTATTTATTTATGTATTTGGTGGCACAGCGTGGCTTGCGAGAAATTAGTGCCCCGACTGGGGATTGAGCCTGCCCCGTTGGCAGTGAATGCTGAGTCCTAACCACTGGACCGCCAGGGAATTCTCAACACATTGTCTTCTGTGAAGCAGGTGTTTTCTATCTTTTATTTTTTTATTTTTTCGGCCATGCTGCTTGGCATGCAGGATCCCAGTTCCCTGACCAGGGATCAAACCCGTGCCCCCTGCAGTGGAAGCACGCCACTGTACCGCCAGGGAAGTCGCTTTTCTACCTTTCTAAGTGGACATTTTGCCTGGTCACTACAAAAGACTCAGACATGTGACTAAACCAATATCTACCCAGGACTTTTTTATCAGGTTTCTAAGAACAAAAGTGCTCTTTTTGGGGTGAAGTGGTGAGATGTGAGTATTGAGGGACCCTCGTGACTACTATACATAAAGAAAGTCTGTGCAAAGAATGGAGATACAGTCCTATGGTGTTGTTGGAGCCACCAGGCCCAGACAACCCTGAAGTCTACCATATGGACTTTCCTGTTTCATGGTCAATAACACTACTTCACAGCATCATTTCCTTCCTTCCCTCCCTCCATCCCTCCCTCCCTCTCTTCCTCTTTCCCTCCCTCTCTCCCTTCCTTCCTTCCTTCTTCCCTTCTTCCCCTTCTTCTTCTTCTTCCTCCTCTTCTTCCTCTCTTTCTCCTTCTCCTTCTTCTTCCCCTTCTTCTTCTTCTTCTCCTTCTCCTTCTCCTTCTCCTTCTTCTTCTTCTTCTTCTTCTTCTCCTTCTCCTTCTCCTTCTTCTTCTTCTTCTTCTCTCTCTCATTTGGCTTAAGTTATTTTAAACTGGATCTTTGTATCTTGCAACCAAAGTGTTCTAAATGCTAATTTACTAATCTGTCTAATATTTAATTTTGTCTCACATCATGTGAGACATATGCCTAGAATAGTATCTAGGAAATAAATATTGCTGAATAATAAATGAATTTACTCAGGATACAATCAAGTCTTAGTCATCTAAATGTATTTCTTCCCCTTTAATGTGACTTTGCATATCTCTGTTTTGATCGTAACCTCAGAAGCCCGTCTTACTCCTCTTATTACAAAGTTCTTAAGAAAACAGTCACTGTAAACAACAATTTGATAACATTGATTAAATAATTCATTTGCGCCTAAAAGTAATATTTATTACAAAAACTTTATAAGCAAAAGGCCCTATGCTTGGCACTGAAGATAAAAACTTTTAGACTTTGACCTAAATGGTTTTGTCAGTGTTCCACTGAGGATTTTTTTTTGTTTTCTTTTTTTTGTTTTTTTTAATGAAACTATTAGAAAGTAGAGTAATGTAGACAGATAGACTGCTGTAATATAAAGGAGGAAAGTTTATTGAATAACTGTTGGGATATTGTTAAATAGCCTCTAAGAAGGCTAAAATGCTAATTTCTCCATCACCTGACATTACAGCCATACGAAATGGGACAAAGTCTCTTGAGAGAAATGAAAGATGTAAACACAGTTTCACAGAGTACTTTCTGGAAACAAGCTTTGCTGTGTCTACTGCATTCCATATCCACTGTCTACAACTAATAATGTAGAACTTAATTTCTTACCAATAGGATGTTATAAGTCGTCTTCTCACTTCCATTCATCAGTCATTTCTCCCTAGTGCAATATTTCTAAAATACATATGTAAATCTATCACTCCCCAGCTTAAAGCCTTTCCATAGCAGGATGGTGACCTCAAGATAAAGTCTTCATTCCTCTTCCCTGCCTCTTCAGCCTTTCTCTCACCATTCATTACCTGGCATTGTGCCATCTCAAATACGCCATGTGTCTTTCTTCTCCAGACTATGAACACATCTTTCTTTGGTCTGTAACATTTTTATGCTTCTCTCCTCCTGGTCAAATGTCTTTCATCATTCAGGACTCTATTTACCATCTTTTTTCCCATCTCAAAGCTTTTCCTCATCCCCTGAGGGTTGCTTGATGGCAAAGATTTAGAATAATGTCCCTGCATCTCCAGTACCCAGCACTTAGGAAACACTCAATTAGTATTCGTCAAATAGGTGAATTGGTGGATGAGCAAATGAATGATGACTGAAAAGGACTAACTTGACTTTCATCTCAGACCTTGATTCATCTCTCTCTGCTGTTTTTAGGTTTATCCCTGATTAGGGAAAAATGACAAGATTAAGTAACTTTCTGAGGCTTCATTTAACTTTTGCCTTGAAAAGTAAATTATGTATTTTTTTGCCTTGCTAGATATCAAAATGGCTCTAATCACACCTGGAAAGAGCAGAATGATTATCTATACACCTCAAAATAAAATTATAAAAAATTCTGGCTCTTTCCTAATCTGTGTTTTCAGCTCAGCAGCAGAAAATGCAAGCCTTTTGTCATCACCAGTTTCTGTCACTGAAGATAATAGCAATGCTTGGTTAATGGTTCAAGGAAAATAAAATGAACCCACTGAATTCTCTGTTTTATTTATTCTATTATGATATTTTATAGTATGCAATTTCATTTATGGCACTATTTATCATTAAGTAATATGCCATAAGTGATGTGACAGGGCTTGAAATAATGTGAAAATATAAATATAATACTTTAGCTGTTTTAACTTCAAATTTAGGATTGAAAAGCATGCTAAGCCATCTGAAGGTGCAATTTCTAGGGGATACTGATTCAAACAAACAAATTGGAAAGTTCTAGAAAGAAAACTTGTTCTTAGGTGCCTTTAAGCAGGTTAAACTAATAACCATATTGTCCACTCTGAGTAATCTTAAAGGATTTAGATGCATTTGCTCAAATAATATAAAAAATTAATGCTACTTTCTTCCAAAAACAACTTTCAAAATATTCCTCTGCCATTAAGCATTTTGAGATTACTGTTATTTCAGCATCTTTAAAATATCGATGGTTTTTATATGTTTATTTTTTCTTTTTGTTGTTCACATGAGCTAATGGAATAATCATTTTTCTTTACAATTAGCTCTCTGCATTTCCATTCATGTTAACTCTCAAATTGTCTAGTTTTCTTTTTATACATTCAGTTCACAATGTAAAAGAGATTACTTTTCCTCCCAGCCCCCTCATTCTCTTTTGAGAACCAGCTAACTGCACAAGATGCTCTATGACCCAATCTGGTAGGTCATCTGCTAGGTTTACTTTGGGGCTGCCTTGTCCACATGTAACACTGTTCCTGTACAGTTGTTATGAGGAACCAGCACAGGTTGCCTCTGTTGATTGACCAAACGCAGGGATTTTTATTTTCCTATATGTTTTTTAAAAAGGAGAGTAGGTTTAATCAGACTGAACATGATATCTGTTCTTTTTTATAACCATATTCCAATTCTGCTTCTCTGAATCTCAGAGTCCTAATCTGAATAGGGGGAAAATAAATTTTACTGCTATAAAAGGGAAAATTAAATGATATAACATACCAGGGGCACAATAGACATTAACATGTACTAATCGTCTCTGCAGATTGTGTCCTATGGTAACTCTATCCAACAAATTGTAAATTTCTATCCACAAACTGTAAGTTTCAGTGAGTATCTTTAGAATATTGTTTCCTGTGATGAAAAGGGAGCAGAGTAGGAAAAAACTATATAAATGGATGTGTGTCAACTTCAATGGGCCAGTCCTTCTCTTGTGTCTTTATTTAGCTCTCCATCCTTAAAGCAACTTTTTCTTTAATTCTTGCTGCTTGATGCTGCCTTAGCAGCTTAGGCTTCCAAGCAATGTAGTAGTATTTGGATACATTCTCTTCATTTCTCCTAATAGATGAAGTTTAAGACTGTATGTGAAGAGAGAAAGTCAGGAGTTTTGTTAGATATCAATTAGAAATTTAACTGGAGATATCTAGTAGGGAGTTTGATAAATAACTCTGCCTTAAAATACAAGAGTGGATCAGAACTCCAAGAGAAACAATGCTGTAAGCCAAAATTAGGAGTTTGTGATGGAGAAAGCTCAGTCTTGATGACTAACCAATGGGGATGATAATCCTGAGCTGAGGGCATGTTAATTGTACCTCCCAGTTCCGCCATGTAAATGAGTGGGACTTCATATCATTTCCCCTGTAAGAGTACTCTTAGTAGGTCAAGAACAGATCTGAAATGAAAGTCCAGTCTTTGGGTATTCTGGGAAAATGGCTGATAATTCTACAAAGTCTTTTTATATTCAACTAAGATCTATTTGCTAATAGCTATGTGGCACACTGAAGAAAAAAAGAAAAGGAAAAGGAAAACTCAGCATTTGTCTTTAAATTGCCTCACCAAGAAACAAGGTTCTACAGCCTGGTTTTTTACCTGTTTTGAGTGATTATTCTAAGTACAGTCTGAATAAATATTTTTAAAATAAATATATTTTTAAATTTGCACTTATTTAGAAAATAATCTTTGTTTAGAGAAATACATTGATAGCTACTAACCTTCACTTAAAAAGTAGCTTGCCAAGTTTTTAGTTTTGTTTGATTTCTTTTATAGCTAACTTTAGAGTATCAATTAAGTGAATCTCACTTGCAGGTTAGTTTAAAAAGAATGAGTGACAATGAATTTACTGGCTCATATTTATAGGCTTAAGATAGTACAACTAGATTCATTAACTCGGAAATTATCATTTTATTTCCTTCTCTTGGGTCTTCTGCCCTTTGTCTGAGCTTCACATGCTTCTCACAAATCTAGGTTTCATATTCATACCCAGAAAAAAATTGATTTCTTCCAACAATCCCAGCAAAAATCATATTATATATTCCTAATACTTGTTGGACACATGTCTGTCCCTGAAGCAGAGATAAAATGATCCACGGTCAGACCTGAGTCATTAAAAGGAGCATGAAAGTATGATGACTAGTCTAAAAAAAATAATGGTCATGATGGATAAAGTGTGTTACTGCAACACAATTTTGTGCCAATAATTTAAATATGTTTGTGTGTATACATATATATGTTAAGAAACATACTATATTCTTAGAAACATGAATAGTTTGTGGTTTTCTTACTAAAACAGATGTGTGCCAACCACACTGTCCCAATTTACCCTAAATGTGCTTATATAACAACATTTTTTAAAAATCACAATGTTATTTTTCCACTGGGTATCATTAGAGAGGAGATAAAAATTTCTAAATAAATTATAGGCAAGAGAAATAAAACAAAACAAAAAACTCAGAGACATTGATATATATATGATCAGTTCCTTTGGCAAGTTGCTATTATCTAAACATATATCTTATCATGGTGTCCTATTCAAAAACAACTGTAGTGAAATCTAAAGAAAATGAAATATTATTGATATTCATTTAATTTTCAAGTTTATTCTCTACCAGAAAATGTGTTTTAATAACAATGTTATGCTGGGCTTAGAGTTTTTAAACCCTCTTTAATGAAAAATTGGATATATATTTCCTATTGTCTAATGATAGGTTTCTGAAAGACAGCAACTAAAATCCTCTGCTGTATAATATACACTTTACAAAATATATTTAAAAGATTTTTTTTGAGGAAAATAATATAATATATTAATTAAGAAAATGTGTATCACCTTCAACAAATTGCAAAGTGTTTGGTCATTCCAATTTTGTTCAATTAAATTTTATTTCTTATAAACCTATATTTAGAGCAAAATTTTAAATTTCCTTATATATTTTTGTAATAGATTTCAAAGGATAGGGCGTCAGGTTGGCATAAGTAAAATCTTTGATTTAAAGTGCCCAGATTTAATAAGATAGCAATCAAACATTTTTCATATACTCAAAAAAAAAACCAAAACAAAACAAATAAATTTTTGCAAAGGTTAAATGGTTCTATAGTTAAAATGTTATTATTTACTGAAAAATTTGCAATGGAACATTGGATAAACAAATATGAATACATAAATGAAGTTCTCTCATTGGAACTTTAGAATACGTGAAGTGTTGGTAAAAATGATATCTTCACCCAGGGATCTTCCCATCAACTGAATGGCTAAATACAAACTTGGCCAAGATTTTGCATCTTCTAACAGCAACTTCTAACAGTAATAAAAAAAATAATGAGGTGGTATACAACAGGAACACGCAGAGTCCTTCACAGAACAGTTTAGTGCACTGTAAGTACAATGAAAGTAACCAAATGCCATGGAGAACATTAGCATTTGCAAGTGCTCAGTTGATATTTAATTACTTGAGAACATTCAAATGAATGTCAGGTTTAAGATTAAAAGCAGATGACTTTATAATGAGTTCACAAAAAATTATTTAGTTGACAGAGTTTGCAGTATGTTGGTAAATTATTCCCTCATTCTCAAAAGGAAATCATCATCATCATCATCATCATCATCATCAGTGCTAATTTAACTCATGGGTATTTTATTTAAATTTAAAATAAACTTTTAAAAATGAGAAGTAATATAACTTCCTTATTGTCACAATTGTCAGAATGCCTAAAATGTATATATTTTTTTCACCTACAAATAGAGGTACGAGAGAAGAGACCTTTCAAAAGTTTTTTTTTTTTTTTTAATTGGTCAGTATATGCATAATAATGGCAGATTTTTTTTTAAATCAAAAGTGCTTCATTTATAAATATTCATCAAAATAAAAGACAGCTGATGTAACCTGCAGCTGTTGGTTGATCATCTGGAAGAATAAAAGGATATATTTATAGAAGAAAAAATAATGTGTTATTTTCCCAACCCATCAGTTTCATATTTTTAGAATTGATGTTTATAACCTGCTGGGTAATTTTGAAAATGGTTATGATTGTAAATAAAATAGCAGTTAAATACAGATTATATAAAGTTAAAATTATTTTACATGCATATTGAAGTTGTATAATCTTTTTAATATGGCTATGGTTATAATATTATAACTATTAGGTCAGTTAAATTAAAATGTAATATTTTAAAATATGCCCTAAATTGACTATTATACTAGCTCGTATCTCAATATAAACTTTAATCAATAGGTGTGAATACCATGGACTATTCCTTTACATTCTTTTATATACATTTACTATTGATTTACGCATTTTTGCATACTGAATCTCCATTCAATAAGCAAAGGTCAAATTAAACATAAAGCTAAGATAATCATAATCAGGAAAAAGGGATCAAAAATTACTTATTGAATAAATATTTAAATAAGCATACTTTTAGTCATCATTAAATAGTTTCTATTTAATAACTTTCAAGGCTGTAACAGTTTAAACTTCTATTTCTTATAAAATATGTTCATTCAGATAGATGTCCACTTTCCACATTAGAATAATTAAATTCTTGTTAGGAACTGATGGGGAGAGCAGAGAAGAAAATTGAACATGTGTGGTAACACTGTCCCCAGAATTAAAATTACGCAATTACTAACATGGGTTTTGGGTGTTTAGGAAAACTCCTCTTATCAATATCTTGTGACTAACAAAAGGTTGTTTTTTTGTTTGTTTGTTTTTTAAATAACATAAAGTGGAAAATCCTAGTCAATGATACAAAATATACTAAAAGATTTTATTCTAAATTCACATACGGAAATGTACTTCCATTCACCAATATTTTAACAGAAAAATAAGGACTTGTCTCTTAGAAAGGTAAAACTTGAATTTAAAGCCACATTGGAGCATGCTTTGTGACTTTTATCTTTTTATTCCAGTTGTTTTCAGTGTCTTCCCCAAACTTCACTCTAGAATATTTTAATAACTTGTCTTTATCAAGTCTTTCCAAGCGTCTACTTCCTGTGTGAGTCACCTTAGCTCCCATCAGATGAAATTATTTGTTTCTTCTCAACACATTATACATCTTAACATCCACGTTCATCAAGTTGTGATGATCCTTATTCCACAGCTCCATATATCCCTGAATCCAGTTCCGTCAGTAGTATCAATTTGTTCGCTAATAAACAGGACCCTTTGTTCTCCCTTCAATTTCTATCATGAACTATGTAATTTTAAAAATTGCCATTGGTAGAATATTCTTACCAGCATCATTAACTGATTCTACTTTCATTGTTTTTATAACATACTATGTTCCCATAATCATTGCTTTTAATTTTAATCCCTTAATATCTAATTTAATGCACAGGTCTCCAAACACTTCCCACCCTCCACTCCCATAAGTCAGGCACCTCTAGTTTGCTGTGAAGGGGTTTGCTTGCTTTATACTCACCCCTTCCTTCTTATTTATGCCTCATATGAGCCTGTTTTACAGTGGACGGAAATGGAAGGCAAAATATTTTTTTTGTTTTGTTCACTATCATCAGTGTCCAGAAAAGCACCTGGCACATATTAAATAGTCAATAAATATTTACTTAATGAATGAAATAAATGAAACAATAATCTAGTTTTATCATAATCCCTATGGATTATCAATATAATTGCTTATGAATAGGAAGTTGCTTAACAAATAGTCCACTGATTCAAATAATTATTATTGTTCTGTAAGACAGAAACATTTTCGATGGCATATTACTTTTCTTTCTTTCCATCATCTATCTTTTTCAGTACTAAGAATTATATTAGATGACATTTTAACTGATGACAAAAAGGAGGGCTTCATTATTGTGTTTAGTACAAACAAAAGGTTTATATCAACAACAGGATTGCTGTAGTGTTAGACTTATGATAAAAAATACACTCAAGAAATTCACTAAATCGTTTTTCAAGGTTCATTGACATTAAACAATTAGAATTTTTCTTTAAATATTTAAATTCACAGCACTTTCCTTTGTGTTAATTAAGTAGTTACAGCATAAAGATTGTTGTGAACTGAATATATGTATAATAAATTCATAACAAATAAACACTTTTATTCCTTTAATTCATTTCTCTTGGGATGCAAGTGGAAGTCACACATTTAATAAAGTCCTGACTTCTTACAAGTGCAATAAAATCGAATTGGAGCTTATAATCACATTCTTTAAAAGATTTATTTCACATGCACTGTAAACAAAATCACCCTTAGTTACAAATGTTGATGTGTAAATATGAAAGAAAACGATGTAATAAAGGTTAGGCTTTGAAGTAAATGGAAACATATGAGTTAAATAAAACTCTCTTAGTGACAGAGCCAGTGAAGCGAATAAAACCCAGTACTACTCTATGTTGTGACTCTTTTTTTTAAGGAAAGCAGAGAAAAGAGTGACAAAATAATAGTGATAATGCAAATAGACAACTGAAAAATACAGAAATATCAAAAAAGGAAAAAAGTGATATACTATTTAAGGACATGCTAATATTTTATAATCTTTTTACCATATCAGTATGATCTCTAAAAACAATACATTTTGGAACACAGATTAAGTGATGTCCATTTTTCCGTTTGAGTATGACTACAGACACTTTGTTCAGAATAGTAACCAGATTTATTCTGTAAGTGATTATAAGAATAAAAATGAATGAAAAGTAAACAACTTGATTATGCATACAAAAATTGTTGGCCATTTTTATAGTGGCATCTTTTCTACACTCATGATACAGATTTCTCTATATTCAGAAATATGTATTAATAAATATACATTATCTATTAAAATATCTCTATTTTAAAATGAGACAACTGTATTTTTTTATGAAAAAATATCTCTAAAAATACAGTTCTGTAATACTGCAAGAGTTTAGTTAAAAAACTAAACAGAGCCATAGATAAATAACTGAACTGTTTATCTACAGGATTCATATTTAGGGTGAATTGGGAAGAATATTCCAGTTAATACTGAGAATAATACAAAAAAGCATATTTAAACTCAAAATAAAGTAGCTTAGTTGGTATTTCCATTAGCCTCATACTAAGGATCTGATAAGAAACTCAGTGATTTTAACAAAGAACTCTGGTTTAAGAAAATCTACAAAGGTGAAAAATTTCCTCAAGTTCATCACATGTATGTTTTTGCAGTATACACAACATGACTAAAGCACCTGCAGTCTTATTACAGCTGTAACTTATTATTTTTATTATTTATATCATTATTATTATTTAAAAATTCACAAAATTTTCTGAAGACTATGTATTCAAACATACAAAGAAACCTGTCACTTGTAAAAAAAAAAAAGAACTTTATAATAAATCTTATTCCCTTACCTTATATGTGGATGAGAAAATTGGTCCTCAAGTGGTTACTCATATTAGTTAAAGCAAGATTAGAATAGATAAGAAGACTCCTATTGATAAATAATTGTACTTGACACTACTTTTGCCTGTGATGATTGATAGTCATATTATGATATCCATTGTTTTAGAATCCATCACACAACTGAGCAGTAGAAAACTAGAGAAAACTTAAATAGATAAAAACATCTTTTTTGTCTGTATACATAGAAGGAAGAACTCCATTTTCTCAGAAAATAAGAGAAAGAATCAACATATCACAATGTTCTATAATGTTTCTCTCTCTCTAAGTGTGCATAAAATTCACATATATTTTAATAATATTTAATATACCATAATAAAATGACTGAACCATCCTCCAGTAAATGTTGTGGTATTGCAGGATTTCATATATAGATATTGGTATAGAGGATATAAATATGAATATATAACATTTCAAAAATGGAAATCAGAATAGCCACTTTTTGAAATATATCCTCTGAGGAAGCATATTATTCACAAATTCCTTTCTGACCTATCTTCTGTAATCAAAGTAATGTAATATAGGAACAAGCCCATACATTTAGAACAAATAATGAGGGTAATCAATGAGAAGGTGTTTCAAGAAATTTCAGACTTTTGCTTATAGCATTACCATGGTAAATATTTTTAGAAAGATGTCCAACAGTGAAAATCTTGCAACTGCTAGATTAATTACACTAACAGAATAAACAAAGAGTACATAATTCCAAATCAGAAAAAAGAAGGGAAAAAAGAAGAAAGGAAAAAAAAAAATAATCCAATAGAAGAGAAAATTAAAACTGAAAAAGAAAGGTATGATCATATAAATAAATTCAAATATACACATAAGCAAAACAAATGTAAACTTACTAAATTAGTCAGTTAGAAGACAGAGATTATCAGACTGGGTAAAGAAAGAGAAAAAATAATTACCTAAATGTTTTCTAGAAATAAATGTTTTCAAAGAAGCTAAAAATAAAATGTCTAGATAAAATGTTCTATTGCTAAACAAAAAACAAACAAAGAAAAACTGAAATAGTTTTGTTAATATCTGGTAAAAGGGATTTAAAGAAAAACAAGATTTTTTTAGAACACATAGTTATTTGATAATATAATCTTTCATTCAGCCAGACAATATGCTAATTCTAAACTTCAGTATGATTTAACATATTAGAAATAGAAATTTGTAAACATTCCTTCATAGTAAACAATTTTCTCAGAACAATTTTCATTCTTAAGAATGTGACATTGCCTTATCATTAGAAAATTTAATGTAAATTTATGCATTTAATACATATTTATATTTTTTGAAACATGTTGACACATATCCTAACAATTACTATCCCTGGTATAGTGGAAAAACTAGAAAACTCTTGAACCTAGAAAACTTTAAAATTGTACAGAGAAAGATTTTCTAGAATAATTTTATGATGATAAGTAACTGAAATCAATGTGAGTTTCTGTTGGCAGTAAATCCAATGAAATCTATTGCAGCAATAAAAAAGAATATTCTAATTATTCACAAATAATCATGTATGAATTTCAAAGTGAAAAATCAAGATTGAGAAAATATTTATGACATGTTTCCATTTATATAAATCCCAAACACCTATAGAACTTAAAAAATATATTGTTTAGGGATACTTATATATTTAGTAAACCTATAAGAGAGAAATATATTTTAGAAGAGGTATGCAGAAAGCTTCAGAGGGAAAGTCATGCTGTATTTTTTAAACTATGCATGAAATAAATATGAAAGAAAAGGATAAAGAAAGAAAGAAGGTACAGGACTGAGAAGACAGTGGATCTTATCCAGAAATAGAGTAAAACAAAATCCTGAAAAAACAGCACTGCATTGAGGCTAGAGAACAACCAATGGAGAGAAAAGTTAAATAACTTTTAGAGTACTATCTTTAGGAGAAAAGGAATCTGTAATGGCAAGATAAATTTGAGCTATGTTAAAGATACATTATTCTTTAATTAAAGAAAACAGTAGGTACTTATAAACTCAAGGAAAACAAACTAAATTCTCATTTTTCATAATGGTGAGCCAACAGTTTTGTAAAGAATATGAAAGAAGAAAGAGAACCATAAGCATATTATTTACAATGATGTCAGCAACAATTGGAGGTATTTAAACAGATATTAAAAGAGGTTTCTCTGGGAATGAACAGAGAAAAGAGAAGTTTCATTGTATTTTTATTTTTTATATTTTGCAATTTCAACCTAAAAATTAATTACTTTATTAAAAATGAAATTTTAAATGATAAAGCTGAGCTTCATTCAGAATACTGGAAACTAAATAAATAAAAAGTTATATCCCCAACTTAATCTGCAGATTCAGCAAAATCTCTATAAAAAGCCCAGGAAGATACTTCATGAACATAAAAAAACTGATTCTAAGGTTTACATGGAAAGAAAAACAACTGAGAATAGCCAACACAATAATGAAGTACAAGGTCACAGGAGTAACACTACACAACTTCAAGTCTTACTATAAAGCCACAGTAATAAAGACAATGTAGTATTAATGGAAAAATAGACAGAATAATGGAACTGAATAGAGAACCCAGAAATAGACCAACACAAAAATAATACATTGATCTCTGCCAAAGGAGCAAAGGCAATCCATGGAGAAAGGATAGTTATTTTGAATGCCATTTTTCGTACTTAGTCGAATTGGCTGACACCTTAACTCATTTTTTTTCTTGTTTTTTTAGAGATATCTATAGATTACCACTTTCATTGTTTATGCTAAACTTAATTAATGAATACATATTAAATTATCTTTTGTTGTTGTTATTAACTATAGGACAATTCCCACTTGAAATTTCCACTACTTTGTTTAACAACCATTTCTGGAGCAGAGGCTCCTTAAAAAACTTAATTTGTCTTGGCTCTTTATTAACGGCATCTACAAACTATCAGTCATTTATTCCCATTGTCTTTCCTTCTCTTATATTACATTTTCCAACATTTTTCTTTTCTGTTTTAAATTAATTAATTTATTTATTTATGGCTGTGTTGGGTCTTCGTTTCTGTGCGAGGGCTTTCTCTAGTTGCAGCAAGCGGGGGCCACTCTTCATTGCGGTGCGCGGGCCTCTCACTATCGCGGCCTCTCTTGTTGCGGAGCACAGGCTCCAGACGCGCAGGCTCAGTAATTGTGGCTCACGGGCCCAGTTGCTCCGCGGCATGTGGGATCCTCCCAGACCATGGCTCAAACCCGTGTCCCGTGCATTGGCAGGCAGATTCTCAACCACTGCGCCACCAGGGAAGCCCCCAACATTTTTCTTATGTCCAAAGATGAAGAAAATGCTAGTGCAGAGGCTAGAAAAATCACACTGCTTTTAATAAATTTGGAGTTTATGTTTTACTTATAAAACTTAATATACGCAATAATACATGAAGTAGGAATAATTCTTTAATTTTTCTTTTGAGAAAACTGAGGGTTGTATTCTTTAATATTCATCTCAAATTCACACAGCTAGTAAGTAAGAAGCTGGCTTTTAAATTCTGCTTGCCTGAACCTAAAGCTCAAATTATATCTCCTCAATTTTGTTCTCACTGTGCACCGTGTTGCTAATGCTCTTTCTGTCTCCAATATTCTACAGTTCCAATGTGGTCAATAAACAATGGAAGAAATGGTTGGACATGACCCATGTCTTTAAAGGGTTTACAGCTAATCATCTGCTTTCTTAAATATTTGTGGGTCAAAATAAATAAGATACACAAGAAATTTTCAAATTACAAAGAACTTTCATCAAGCAAGAAATAAATATCAAAGTGAAAGATTAGATATGGGAGCCAGAATCTCTTCCATTAAACAGCCTACACACTCATAAACATATACACAGAGGGAGGGAGAGAGAGAGGGAGAGTGAGAGCAGAGAGAGGGAGGAAATAAAATATTGTAAAGTTAGTCATTACTAACTTTGAAGGTCATCAAAAGGTACAAACTTCCAGTTATAAGATCAATATGTCCTGGGATTGTAATTTACAGCACGGTGACTAGAGTTAACAATACTGTTATTGTATATTTGAAAGTTGTTAAGAGAGTAGATCTTAAAAGTTCTCACCACAGGAAAAAAATGTGTAACTATGTGTGGTGATGGATGTTAATAAATGTATTGTGGTAATCATTTTGTAATATATACATATATTAAATCATTATGTTGTAATCATAAAAATAATACAATGTCATATGTTAGTTATATCTCAGTAAAAAAAGTTAAGGTTATAAGGATGGCTCATGGAACAGAAGGATGGCGAGAAATAAAAATTAAGACTCTCTTTCAAAAAAACATTATAAGGAATATTCACAGTAACACAGAATATGTGAGACTAGAGATAGGACCTCAAAAATAAATAGTATCTAATAAAAAGAGAAAGACAAGGAAAGGAATTCTAGGAACAAGAGGCAACATGAAAAAAAGGCCAGCAGCAATATGGGATATGATACAACAGGAGGAAAAAATAAACTAGTAAAAGAACCGACATAAGCAAAAATTCATTAGCAGCAACAGGCAAGGAAATTAGATAAACCTCATAGTATTAACCTCATGACTCTGGACTGCCTAGAAATCTCTCCACTCCCTTCCCACACTTCCTCCCAGAAGCAAACGAGGAAGGAGCTGATTAGATAGAATCACACCAGATAGAAAAGTTACTTAATTTGTACTACATACAAAGTAATTTTCAGTTTTCAATCATTTCTAAAAGTCAGTGGTCAATAAGCAAGTAAATTTTAGCTTTATTTAATCATGCTTTCTAGATTCTGTTGCTTTCCTAAAGTGGCCTTCATATTCTGGTATGATTTGGAGGATAAGAATAAAAGTAGTTATCATGTAAAAAGGTGGTGTCTTGAATACATTTTTTTAACCTGTACATTTCATTTTCATCTAAAGTTCGCCAAAGTGATATCAGCATTTTATTTCTGTTAAAAATTCTTCAGTATTCCTCCCGCATCAATCTTCTTACACATTTTGGAGTTTTTTTGGGTTTTTTTTTTAATGCCAATTAAGTTCTAATGATGGGAATTTGATGCCACATCCCCTTTTATCTGTTCTTAAATTAGCCATTTTTTCCAAATAAATTAACCTTAAAAAACCAAAAATATTATCTTGTTTTTAAAATAAATTTAATATTATTCTGGTTATTTAATAAAAGCCAGATTAAACCTGAATTGATAATGTTTATTAATTATTTTTTTCTTAACTAAATCATCGGAAATAAAATTACTTGGAATAAATTCTTTGGGAAGCCTTTATTCAGTACATACAAATTAAGACCATTCTTTCAAAAGGTGACTTTAATAGAACAATCTGCATGTTACCCAGCTGTGTATATTTAAAATAAGCACAACGCAAAGCTGATTGGGTGGAACTCATGCTTTGCACCTTACTATGGTATCCAGCAAGTCCTCTATCCATGCTATCAACAAATTTGGACATCTAACTAGTGCGATAATACTCATTTTCAAGTGTTCTATTAAAAAGATCCACAGCCTGGACATTGCCCAACCTCAGGTTAAAACGAGGCTCAGATAATCATAATCACATTTTTATACAAATAAACCATTGGTAAGTTGACTGAGTATAGAGGTTATGTAATAAGTTACATGTTGATCATAGAATACTCTAAAACAGGGGTCCCCAAACCCAGGGCCGCCGACTGGTACCGGAACCGGGCCACACAGCAGGAGGTGAGCGGTGGACGAGCGAGCGAAGCTTCATCTGCCGTCCCCCATGCTGCCTATCGCTCGCATTACTGCCTGAACCATTCCCCCACCCGCCCCATCCATGGAAAACTTGTCTTCCATGAAACCAGTCCCTGGTGCCAAAAATGTTGGAGACCGCTGCTCTAAAAGATCTCACTGAAGAATTATATTGCCTTGCTGTGTTTAAAAATGTTTCCATAAATGTTTCTTCGGAGACTGAAAGAAAACTATAATTTTAGAAAGTTATAACAAGAGTTTTAAATAGATCTTTCTGTCAAATCATATGAGAATTATACTTTCTATATTCAGCTAAAATGATTGAAAGAGATGTTTATGTATAGCAGCCCACTTTGATTTGGTTTTATATGTTTTCTATCTTATTTTCCACTTTTCATCTTTAGTATAGGCTTGCTGAATTCATTATAAATATTTATGCAGAACCTGAATGTTGATTCTTTATCTTATATGATTTCCTCATCCTCACCCTTTGATCCAAGTTTTCACAATGAAATTCTATCCTTGCTTTCACCAACTAACCATCATTTCCTCTATGTTGTATTTCTCTCTCCTGATATATCATCATGCTTCACATACTTAGTTTTTAACACAAATATTTCCACTTTAACCACATTAACATGAATGCATATGTTGATATATCTTTTTTCATAAGCTGTGCTGAGGACAGAATTAATTGCTTTGTTTTTGGAGGCACAATCTACTTTGTAAAATATTCTGTGCACAGTAGGTGCATTAATTTATTTGTCAAATTGATAGTGTTGATACATGTGAATACTTAACTGTTCACTTACTTACATGTTATATGACAAATACATAACATAAATAGGAATGACCTCTTAGCCTTGTAAAATAGCTCTTTAATAAAATCCCTTTGTATAAAAACTGGATCTTTTGGGGGAAATGAACAGCTTTTATTTAGAAATTACTTATAAACTTTATAAACAAACTCAATATTTGTTGACACTAATTTAACCTAAATGTTTTATGAATCCATTCAAACTAGAAATATTAATCAATGGGAAGTATTTTTGAAATAATGAATAAAGATTAATAGCTTTCGATTTAAATGTTACAACTTTAAATAGAAAATGATTCAAAAAGATATCTCATAATTAGGGTGATGCATACCCATGTTCTATTAGTCAATATACAGATTAACAGAAGATAGTTTAGAAGATGGATAAAGGAAAAAATAATAGGCTTTGAAGTAAAATCCAGTGTCCTACATATTAGCTGTGTAACTTTGAGCAAGTTACGAAAGTTTTCTGAGTTTTGGCCCCTTCTTAGGAAACTGACAAATATTTCATGAAGTTTTTAAAATATTTTTATGGGGATGTAATTGTACATTGTGTGAGTTTAAGGTGTGCACCCTGTTGACTTGATACATTTAAATATTGCAATGTGATTCCCACCATAGCATTAACTAACACCTCCATCACATCATATCATTATCATTTTGTGGTAAAAACTTAAGATCTTGTCTCTCAGCAACATTATAGTATATAACATATCATTATTGACTATAATCACAATGCTATGCATTGGATCTCCAGAACTTAGTTATCTTCTAGTAGCAATAATGTACCCTCTGACCAACATCTCTCTAACTCCCCTAACCCCCACCCCTTGTAACAACCATTTTATGTTCCTAAGAGTTCAGCTTTTTTAGATTCCACATATTATTAGTGATATCATACAGTATTTGTCTTTCTCTGTTTGACTTATCTCACTGAGCATAGTGCCCTCAAGGTACATTTATGTTATTGTAAATGACAGGATTTCCTTCTTTCTGATGGCTGAATAATATTCCATTGTATACACATACCACAACTTCTTTTTCATTCATCCATTAACAGACAGGCTGTTTCCACATCTTGGCTATTGTGAATGATGGAGCAATGAATAGGGGAATACAGGTATCTTTTTGATATCACATTTTCATTTCCTTTGGATACATAATCAGAAATGGAATTGCTGGATCTTATGATAGTTCTATTTTTAATTTTTTGAGGAATCTTCATACTGTTTTCCATAGTGGCTGAATCAGTTTATATCCCAACTACAGTGTACAAGGTTTGCCTCTTCTCTACTTTCTCACCAATACTTATTGCCTCTGCTGTTCTAACAGATGAGAGGTGATATCTCATTGTGATTTTGATTTGCATTTTCCTGATGATTAGTGATGTTGAGCATCTTTTCATTTACCTGTTAGCCATTTGTATGTCATCTTTGGAGAAATGTCTATTCAGTTTCTCTACCTACTTTTTACTAACATTGTTTGTTTGTTTGTTTTTCTATTGAGTTGTATGAGCTCTTTATATATTTTGGATTTTAACCCCTTATCAGATATATTGTTTGCAAATATTTTCTCTTATTCCATAGTTTACATTTTCATCTTGTTGATTGTTTCTTTTGCTGTGCATAATCTTCTTAGTTTGATGTAGTCCCTCTTGTTGATTTTTGCTTTTTTGCTTGTCCTTTTATGTCATATTAAAAACAAAAACAAGAACAAAAACAACTGTTGCCAAGACCAACGTCAAGGAGCTTTTTCCCTATGTTTCCTTCTTGGAGTTTTACAGTCTTAGGTCTTATGTTTCAATATTGTCTTGAAAAATGCATACATACCTAACTCAGTCAAGGTCACATATTAAATATCCTATGAATACTAGGACATTTCTTTCCCCTTCATTTCACATATCTTAAATGTCTGTATGTCTGCCTAATTATATTATGCCTAAAGAGCACACTGTGGTTAATATCGAGAGAGAAGAAAAACATTCCCAATGTATGTAAAGCTTTGTATAAATAAAAAACTTCTGGCTTGACTAAATGTCAACAGATAAAAATATGTTTGCTTAGTTGACTTCCCTGGTAATAAATTCAGACTTGTAAAATTCAAGGGCATTCTTTGTACAGCTAGCAAACTTATTTAGCCTTAGAGAAGTCTAGCAACTCAATAGTTAATTTGCTAATTGATTTTCCCTTTATGAGCATCAGCAGGACATAATTAAGATATTTTTGAAATAAGTATATATGCATTTAATACAGTGGATACTACTCATGGCTCATTGAACATTTCTTTGTCGACTATTTATATTTAAGTATTAAATATAAAAGTATAAAATACCTTTAGTTAAAATTAATTCTCCTATAATTCCTCTTTAAAAATAGTTTTAAATTAATACATGAAAACACTATAATAAATTAAATTTAATTTTAATACAAATAAAATTCAATTCTATTATGGAGTATTCCAACCCCAGCTGAGGGGTATACAAACATGAAAAAAATGCAAAATTTTAAATAGATATGCACTTATCCTCACCAAAACCTACTAGAAATGTACTATTATCCTGGTTACTATTTTGCACCACCATGAAGGCTCACTCAAGATACTTCACAGATAAAGCAGGTGCAGCCAAATGTCTGAGCAAAAGAAAACTCAATATAGAAGCGCTGACACAGCAGTGCGGGAATTCTGGCAGAGGGGCTAGCATTTTCAGTGCTCCTATAGTTGAGCAATATTGAGATTATTTTAAAGGAAAAATAATGCATTGGCAAATCTAAATCATCCTTATTTTCAGAGAGAGATGGCTGGGGCAGTACTTTCAAAAATAAAAAATGTATACAGTAAGGATATGTAATAACCTATTATGGAAAAGAATCTGAAAAGTATATATATATATATATATATATATATATAGAGAGAGAGAGAGAGAGAGAGAGAGAGAGAGAGAGCTGAATCACTTTGTTGTACACTGAAACTAACACAATATTGTAAGTCAACTATAGTTCAATTAAAAAAAAGAATGAATATTGCATATCTTCCTATATGACCTCTCTTTAGATCAGAGAAAACTTAACCACACCATTAGAAGAAATTGCAAATGTTTAGACACTCAAAGATGTGAATGAAATACTATTGGTACCATTTTTTTATAGCTAACAAAGAAAAAGGAACATCAATATTCTTACCCCAGCTTTAAAGGGAGCTATGCACACTCTGACAAATTATCTTAACTACCATCAAATATGAAAGTCATCATCCTATGGAATATCACCAAGAAAAAAATGTGGCCAAAGCAAAATAATCATATTTTTGGCATAAGAAATCTTTGCACACATAGGAAAACATCTCTTATCTTTACAAGATATTTTATATTTAATAATCTTGCCATTGCACTCCTTTGTGATGTGCCTAAGTCTTTTGTACATATTATTTATTGAATTGGTTGTCTTTATAAGAATTGATTTGTGGTTATATATAATGCAAATATCTTCTCCTACTCTGTGGTTTACCTTTTCACTGTCTTAATTGTGTCTTCTGATAAACAGAAACCTCTAATTTTATTGGAGACCAATTAATCAATCTCTTAATTTATGGTTAGCGTTTTATGTGACATAGGAAATATTTTCTACCCCCAAGTTCATGAAGTTACTCTTCTATGTACTCTTTTGAAAGATTTATTGTTTTACCTTTCATATTTATATCTATAACCTGCCTGTAATTGATCATTTTTTTCAGTGTTAAATAGGAAATAGGAAAAAATGTCTTACTGTGTTAGAACATTGGGCAGAATGTTGAAGGAAGTGTACATCCTTGATTCATGGAAAATTCTGAGAAAAACATTCAGTAATGGTCCATTATGTATGAAGGCTACTGTAGATTTTGTAAATACAGTTTTTCACATTACTGAAGCTCTCTTTTATCTCCAGTTTTCTAGAAATTGTTTATTTTGAATGGTTGTTGGATTCATACAGATATAAAAGTGTTATACCTTGCTGAGAGATTGGTGATTTTTTAAAAATTATTCTGAAAGATCATTCTTTATTTATGGCAATGTTTTACTTTTAAAATCTAACTTGTCTGATACACACATAGCTACAGCAGCCTTCTTTTGATTAGTGTCTATAAGATATACTTTTTCCATTGTTTATAGGTCAGTTTTTCTGTATTTTTAATTTAGGTGTATCTCTCCTTGGCAGTACATTGTGCCCCCTACCTTCCAATCTGAATATTTTATTGTTCAATTGAAGAATCTGGTTTAGTTTATACTATATAATTAAAAATGTTCAATCTTGTTTAAATCTCCTGATTCTCTCATTTCTTGCTTTCTTCTGGATTAAATTACTTATTGAAAATTCCATTTATTCATTCTATTAGTTTATACTCTATTAGTTTAATTCTATTATTTTTTTTTTAGATATATACTTTTAAAATATACTATTCTACTTGCAGTTACCCTAAAGCTTACAAGATTCGTGATTAATTCAAGTATATTTGTAATTATTCTTTTTACAACTTTCCAGGTGATATAAAGAACATAAAACTATTTATTAACTTCTTACCTTTCATGCTATCATTCTCATGTTTTTAGATTATAGATATATTTAAACTATGTTTTTGTTATTATTGCATCAATACTTACTTTTTATTTATTATTTAACACTCTGTATTGCTCTTTATTCCATCCTGCATTTCCATACTTCCACTCAAGATCATTATAATAATTTTTCATTTTTTTTTCAACAACAACAAAAACACTTAAATTTAGCAGAGTGAAGGGAAAATTTATAATTATAAATTAAATGCGTACTACTATCATCCATGTAAAATACTGAGAAAACATCAAGAAAAGTACAATAAAATTTAACAATGGATACAGGAAAATAGGTGACTTTTTCTCTTTATACTATGATTTCTTTCCATTTTTCAACAATGCACATGCATTATTTTTATAAATAAAAACACTTTAATTGAAAAAAATATATAGCCTAAGTTTTTGTGGAACTCTCAGCTGAAAAACATTTGGCTTAAAGCCAGAATTTTCCTCATGCTCATAAAAGAAGTCAGACTTCTGGCTTTTTTTTTTGGCTGCGTTGGGATTTCATTGCTGCGCTCAGGTTTTCTCTAGTTGCGTCGAGCGGGAGTGACTCTGTTGCAGTGCGCAGGCTTCTCATTGTGGTGGCTTCTCTTGTTGTGGAGCACACAGCTCTAGGCATGCAGGCTCAGTAGTTGCACAACGCGGGCCCTAGAGCGCACGGGCTTCAATGGTTGCGGCACGTGGTCTCAGTAGTCGTGGCTTGCGGGCTCTAGAAAGCAGGCTCAGCAGCTGTGGCGCACGGGCTTGGTTGCTCCGTGGCATGTGAGATCTTCCCGGACCAGGGAATGAACCCATGTCCTCAGCATTGGCAGGCATATTCTTAACCACTGTGCCACCAGGGAAGTCCTTATTATTATTTTAATTGTTTGTTAATGATAATTTATTTCAATATTTATAGAAACAAGTCTTCATTTTACCTTCAATTTTTATGTATTTTTTTTCTGGCTATAGAATTCTAGTTCAGCAGGTATTTTTTCAGAACTGAAAAAAGTTCATTTAATCTGTCTCTTTCATTAATTCTGTTCAAGTGAGCTGTCAGCCTTACGGCTGATTTGTTGAAGATAGTGTGCCATTTTGTCTTTTTTTTTTTTTTTAAGTTTTCTCTTTGCCTTTAATTTTCAGCAACTTTACTATTATTTCCTTGAGTGTATTTTTTGTGTATTTTCATGCTTTGGGTTTATAGAATTCTTTTAATACATGGCTTAATCTATGTAATTAATTTCAATATTTTTACCCATTAGCTTTTAAAATATTGCTTTTAATTCTACCTCTCTTTTTCTCTCCCACTCTCACTTTCACTACCTCTTCATTGCTGAAGATACATAGTACTCAAATTTCCAGTAAGTTTGATTTCTTCACTATGTGCCATGTCACTTATGTTAATTTTTGAATTTTTTCATTATTTTTTCAACATGCTTCAATCTTCATATATTTTTCTGATCTATCATCCAGTTTACTAATTCAGCTAAGATTAATCTGTTATTAAACCTATTTCCTAAGTTCTTAACCTGTTAAGGTATTTTTCATTACAATTATTCAATTCTTCATGTATAGTTTCATTTACCTTGCACTCTATTTCATGTGCATATTAAATATATGAGAAAACTCCAGTGGGTGTGTCTCTATTGTATGCTTTTTATCTTTCCATACCAGACCATACAGACTTTTTAAACTTTTTTATTTCACATTATTTTAAATTTACATGATACAAATATACTACATAGAGTTTTAGTGTATACTTCACCCAGTTTTTCCCAAAGATAGCATCTTACACAACTATTACCTGAATAAATATATTATCAAAACCACAAAGTCTCCATTGCTACAATGCTACCAACTACATTACAATTCACACCATATAGGCATATAGCTCTTTTTAACTGGTACATTTTATGTAATTTTATGAGTCTACCATAGTTTAGTTAACCAATGTTATGATAGACTGCTGTTTTTGCTATTACAAACAATGTTGCAGTTATATTTATCTACATAGCATATATCTTTGTGTATTTGTATGAGACTATCTGAAAAACTGACTGAAGAGATTGCTTGGTTTAGCTTTTTTTTTTTTCATAAATATTGCCAAAATATTGTGTACAAATTTAATGGATTTATAATTCCAGCAGTTAAACTCTCTTCCAAATGTTGTAGTATCAAACTTTGCCAAACTAAGTAAAAATATTGCTTTATCTTGCATTTCCTTGAATAATATTGTATACTGTTTTATATGTTTAGTGGTCTCTTGTGTATTGTATTCTAGGAACTGTCATATTTTTTCCTATTTTTTCTAGTTTGATTAATCATAAAAGCACTTTGTGTGGTCAAGAAATTAGCATTTTGTCATACAGCCTGAAAATATATTACCAGTTAAAAACTTTTGCAACAGCTTATCTACTTTTCTATGAAGAATGTATTTTATGTAAATTTATTAATCTTGCTCTTTATTACTTCTGAATTCAAGTCATTTTTCTGTCTTTTAGTAAAGTTTTAAATTTATCTCCATTTATGTCCACCACCTATTTTAGTAAATTTATTCCTATTATTTTAAATGTTTTCTAATAAAGTTGGATTTTTTTTCTCCTTTTCCAGTTTTTATATGGCTTTAAAATATTAAAAATCAATTGATTTTATATAATAATGTTTTTACTCAAATGTTCACTGAATTTGCATCTTTTAAAACAACTTTCTCACTGATTATCTTCAATTTTTCAGTTATTCAATCTTGTCATCTGCAAAATGCTAATTTTGCTTTTCCTGTGCAATATTTACATATCATACTTACTTTTCACATCAAAATGTCTTGCTAAAACTCCCAGAGTAATGTTAAAGTTAAATAATAAAGATCAGCATAGATATCTTTGTACTGTCCTAGACATTGATGGGAAAAGCTTAGTGATTCTCCATTTAGAATGCAGCTGACTTTTGAATATTTATATATCTATATCCATACAATATATCTATGTATATCCATGTGCTAAATAAGAATCCATCTGTTCTTGTTTCATTAAATGAAAGTCAGCATTGATTCCTAATTAAACATCAGAAACTTTTTATCATTTATGGAGTTCATTGATTTTTTCTTTTTTGATTTATTTCTTTTTTCTTTTATTTTTTTTGATTTATTTTCTTTATGATATACATGCATTCTTAACAATAACCTTTGAATTACATATATACACATACACACACACACTCACACATACACGCACACTGGATTCAAATTGCAAAACTTTTAGTAAAGATAAATATGTTTATTAGTAAGCTGAGTATATAATGTTAGTTTTTGTGTTTTAATTGTGCTTTTTATAAATTTTGGTATTTATATAAAAGCTTAATTCAAAAATTAATTAGAATCTCTCTTGATGTTTTTGTGCTGTGGAATATTTTCAATAGCATCAGAATTATTTTTCTTTTGAAATTTGAGAAAATGTACCCAGGATACCATCAAGCTTGCAATATTTTTCTAGTAACTTGTGTTTTTTCTCACACATTTTTATAATTACTATTCTAAGCTTTCTATGTCTTGTTTAGTCATTTTCTTTAATTACCTGAACAAATTCATGTTTTCAAATAAGGTTGAGAACAGGCAATTCTACTTTTAATGAATACCTTAAGCTTTGGCATATCTCCTGAACTTCATTCAACCTTACATATTCCTTTATACAATCAATGGCTCCTCTTGACTGTTTAACACACTTGAAAGACTTAATACAGTCCAAACCAAGCTCTTGATATTTTTCCCCAAACTAATTTACCTTAGTGGCTGCTATGTCAGCAAACAGTAATTCTAAACTCCCGGGTTCTTAAGGTGGTAAAAATGCTTTGGTGTCATCTTTCACTGTTCTCTTCCTTTCAAAATCCATCAGCTAGTCCTGTTGGCTCAACCTTAAAAACATATCCAGAAACCAGACTCTACTTACTTTCCTCTCATTCACACTACCTAAGGCAACATCATGCCTCTTCTAGAGGGCAGCATTTGACTTCTGAAGGTTGTCCTCACTTTGGTCTTAGACTTTCCACTGTATGGCAAATGTCATCTTTGAAAATGTGAGATCATGTCACAACCTTGTTCCAAACTGTACAATGTTTATTCCTCCCCCTGCTCCCACTGCCTTCATTTCCATTTAGTCTTTTATCCATTTCCCTTTCCTTCTAGAAAATTGAAATACAAAAGTCACTATGTAGGGCTGCAGGACTAGCAGTTTTGTTTCCCACCAAAGTGCAGGAAGGGGTTCTGTGGTGGCCCTGGTCGTGGTGTTAGAGACTAAATGGGAATAGTCTACAAAGTGGCAGAGTGACTGACTGATGAGGAATATTATACCATGAGTAGAGTTAGGAGGCACAGGGTCAGAAAATGTAGGCAGCCTGATAATAGGGTTGGATGGAGGGTTTTGGGCGGGGAGTGAGCAGTGCAGAGTTTTAGAAACTGGATGAGTGAGAAGTGTGTCCAAAGTGGGGTGGGGTAAGGAGGTTTTTTGCAGGCAGTGGCCTGGGGAGGAGTGTCCAAGCCTGAGCTGGGTAAACGGGGTCTCTGTGGAGGGGACGGGGAACAGCTATGACAAGAACAAAGACAACCACCAAACCATATTTAACCACCAAAACATATTTAAAGCATCTGCTAATGTCACCTTTGCTAACATCTCAATTTAAAGCAAGTCTCATGGCAAAACCCAAAGTCCATTAGAGGTGGAAATATGTACTCTGAACACTCTATTGCAAATCACATAGCAAAACATATATATATATATATATATATATATATATATATATATATATATAATTCTATTGCATACTCAGACTGAAGAACCTAAAATACTAAGGCATTCTTCCTCATCCATCCATGCCATTAAACTCATTTTCCTCCATTAATAGTTTATGATTTTTTTCAAGGCTATATAATTTGCTTTTATAGAAATATGTGTGTGTTGTGTGAAATCTGAAGGAGTAAATGTAAGATCTCAGTATCCTTCATTATACAATCTGTATATTGCAATATACAGTTCACAATCATTTGTTCCAAACCTAGTTTTATGAGAAATACTTTTTCCTATTAATCAGTGTTTTTTATCATTTTTCATCGGTTTTAGGAAATGTAATAAAAACCTCTTTACTATGTCACTTTTTATGTAAATTTTTAATTTTTAAACATTAGTCTATTACCAGAAAAAAAATGCATTAAATCCTTAGTTATGTAATCAGATCAAAATCTTTCAACTAGGTCTTGATTTATTTATCTTTTTGATATATCTGTTTTTAAAAACATTTTCTCTAATTAGCTCCAGAATTTACTGTATCTTCTTCCTTCCAATGGATTTCTTTTACTTAATGTAGTTCTTTTAATGAGTACATTTATATTACTATTTTAAACTGAAGTTTGAGTCACATACTCAGTGACAGAAGAGAAAAAACAAAAGAAAAAATCCATGGCTATTTTCAAGGGGATTAATAATAACTTTCAGTGTCTCTGTGGCTATATTCACAGAGTCTCAGACAAGGCCACACCAAAAGTGGAGGTGAACAATTGAGTATATTACCAACAAATTAATATTGGTTCACATGATTTATTTAATTACACTAGGGCCATTGAAAGATAATTAACTTGCAATCAAGAAACCTGAATTCTACTCTTGATACTGCCCAATAGTTTATGACTTTGGACAAGTCACTTAATGTGTCTTTCACAGGTTTTTGACTGTTCTGGATTCTAAGTGAAGTCCATCCCTAACTCTCTAATAGACTTTTTTCTTTTGCCATCTGAAAATAAAATAATTTAAAATGATGGATAAAATGACTGTTATTGGCAAGGTCTATATTCATTATTTTATACTCTATGTATAAACAAAATAATAAAAGCATGAAAGTTTGAGAAAATTTTAAGCTAAATGAAATAACTGAATCCATCAGGAATTTTAGGAATCTTACAACTGTACTAATGGTAGCATTCATGTTAATATAATGTTTGAGGATTGATTTAAAATATCTTCTAATAATCACATGGTAAAATTAGAACCAGTTACTTGAAAATCCCTACTGCTGACTTTGATCTAGAAGGCAATTTTGGAAAAAAGACAATGTTATAATTGAATGTTTATGTCCCCCCAGTAATCACATGATAAAAACCTAATCTCCAGTGTTTTGTATTTTAAGATGAGGTCTTTGGGAGGTAATTAGGTCATGAATGTAGAACAGTCATCATGAGACTAGTGCCCTTTTAAGAAGAAACATGAGAGAGCTTCCTTTCTGTGTCATATGTGAGGACCTAAACAGGAAGAGAGTTCTCTCCAGGAATCAGATCAGCTGGAACCTTGATCTTGGACTTCCCAGTCTCCAGAACAGTGAGAAATACATTTCTGTTGTTTAAGCCACCCTGTCTATATAGCAGCCCAAACTGAATAAAACAGACTGCATATAGTTCTCCCACATATAGACTCTGTATAGAGTCTTCCTTTTAAAAATTGGGACCATGGGTTATTTAAGTTATTTTACTCTGTCAAATTGATAAAAGTTACTTGATGATACAAAAATTATAAACCTGAAAATACAGTATACAGAGATAGTTGAAAAGACAAATGAGTTTCATAACCCTTTTTAAAGGCAGCCTAAAAATACATCCTGAATCCTTGTGCTCTTAAATATATGGCATGCTGAAGACATATGGAATATTGAAACACTTAGTGGGTCTATTTAGACATAAGGCCCTAAGCATTAAGTATCTATTTATTAATACTTTCTGGAAATGGCAGCTACACATGGATCAGGAAACGACTCTAAGTGCATTCTTACAATGATAAAGCACATCTGAAGGACTTCTGTAGCACTGGATTGCTAAGCAGATTCTTGAACCAAAATATTTTATGCACTTAGCAGCATAATAACAGTGTTGTCGCCAAGTAGCTGCTGGGCCAGAGACATTTTAGGGTTTCTTAAAAAAAAACAAAAGTGAAATTTTAAACATTGTATTATTTTAGGAAAAGCACACAGTTTGGAGTGTGTTCAGAATTAGCACACAGGTTAGGAAGAAAGTAAAAATCATCACAATGCTGTAATACAGTGCTTATGCTATTTATCTGGAGAAGAGATTATTTAAGGAATGTGTTAGGGCTCTCCATTAGGATATATATATACATATATATATATATATGTATATATATAAGTAAAATTTTTATATATACATATATATAGTGTGTGTGTGTTTTCTACACAAATGGAAGTTTCCTTAAATTTTAGTTAGAATTTTCAAAGGCATTATATATTCAGATTAATGAAACACTTTATAACTTAACAAAACCATTTTCCAAAACAATCCTGAACGATAGGACTTTTTCCTTGTAGTTTTATTTTAGTCAGGGAAACTTAGTCTCAGATTGGAGAGCACAAAATGCCCAAGGTCAAAGGGCAATGGTGGAATATAGGGATTTATACTCAGGTCTTATGACTCCCAGACATGTCTGTTCCAATATCCTAAGCTCATGTTAGACTTTGGATGAGGCAAAGTTTCATATTTCTCTCCCAGCACTTATTAGAAGGATTATATATTTTAAAATTTTTTTATTTTATATTGGACTACAGTTGATTTACAATGTTGTGTTAGTTTCATGTGTACAGCAAAGTGATTCAGTTATACACATACATATATCTATACTTTTTCAGTTTCTTTTAACTCTGCTCAATAATCTGTAGAAGGATTACCTTGAATGAGATCCAACATCTCTGACCTCAGGATCATCATCTCATAATAAGGCTAATTCTACTACCTAATCCAGATGATTATTCTAGATACTAATTGATTTAAGATACAATTGGTAAAATTATTAGACAATCAGTCCATAATAAACTCTTAAATGTTAAGTAATGCTATCATGATTGTTAATACAATTTAATAACAACAAATAACTCCAGTGCAATGATGGTATATGTCAAACAACTGATGCTCCAGGGGAAAGAAAAAGCCCAGATTTGCTCATTTCCATTGTCTAAATGCCCTTCTTTTCCCCTCCTCCCCAACATCCCCAACACTTATTTAAAGCTCCCAAAGTGACTGCACTGACTGTTGAGTTGGGAAAACATCCATGAAATTTGTGTGATCTGGTTCCAGCATACCACTGTCTAGCACCACCATTTCTTTTAAGCAAGGAAACTGTGTTTGTTGCAAAATACATTGTGATAACTTACTTTGTATGTGATTTGGAGGTGAGCAGAAAACAAAACAACAAAAGAGAGCATGCAAAGTCTTTGTAGGGAAAAAAAAGAAAGAAAGAAAATTAAAACAGGTAAATTTGTCTGTTTCTCCATGGGAAAATGAAGTAAGAGGAAAATGATAGAAAAGGAGGGTAGGGAGAGTCCAGAGGGGAACCAGGGACGTGTCAGTGGCTGGGAGACAAAAAATTAACTTCACAGTAAATGTTGTTGGCAAAGGACTTATATAAACAAGATTGTTTGATTTTTTTTTGAAAGTGATTTTTTTGTAAACTATTTAAACTCTTTACAGTTCACTCCAGTTAACCCTGATTATTTACAACTCTTGGAATCATTTGCTATGTACCCAGGGATAAAGTTTTCCTGAAACTCTTAAAAATGTGTTGCAGCTAATGGTGATTATAAAATTTTTAAAGTGATAAAATTTTTAAAACCATATTTTACAACTGTTCAAAAATTTATAGTTGTTTACATTATATTTGAACACTGTATTTGGACTTCTTTTGCAGAATTCCCAGATGTAAACTATTGTTATTTTGGTGGCTTATCAATTTATTGGCAGGATTCACCACCAGAGAACAGTGAGTGTTCTAGTGGCTTTCTTTAAATCATCCCACTGTGTCTTATTATTACTTTAGCCTGAATGTATTTATCATCAGTAAATCTTGTTGCCTGTAATTTTAAAACATTTAGCATCCCATTCCACTTAATTTGCAACCCCGTTTTATTGCAGTTTGTCTTATTAACAAGGAAGATATATCCAATTATTATTGTAGTATTAATAATATTTGAAGTATTAGATATTTCTACATAAAAAAAAAGTCTTGTTAGTGTTCTTATTTTTTCCTTCATTCTTTTATTTATTGTTTTTTTGATGTCAATCAATTTAGTTTCTTTGGGCAAAGCAAAAATTCAATATCTGTTTCTAAATTAAATAATTATTGAAAGTAATTTTCAAATAAATTCATACATTCAAGGGAACTATTGCTAGTACAACTTCAAAAAATCAATATTTCAGAATAATTTGATGCTACATGACTCTACAAAATATATATATATAATATATATATAATTATATATATATATTTTGTCATTAAGATTTTACCCATCCTCAGAAATGGTGTGTCACATGCCCAAGGAATGGCTCCTCAGAATTCAGATGTGCAAGAACTTCTCCTCATAAATCTAAATTCTAGCTCCATAGGGAGTCTGTTAGTCTGCTCAGGCTGCCATAACAAAATGTTATAAACTGGGTGGCTTAAACATAGTTGTATATTTGCTCACAGATCTGGAAACTAGAAGTCCAATATCAAGGTGCTGAAAGGGTGGGTTTCTCTTCAGACTTCTCTCCTTGGCTTACAGACCTTCTAGATATGTCCTCACATGATCTTTCCTCTGTGCATACACATTCCTGGTGTCTCCTTCTCTTGTTATAAGGACACCACAGTTACTGAATTAGGACCCTACCCTTACAAACTCATCTAACCATAACTACCTCCTTGAAGGTCCTATCTCCAAATAGAGTCACATTGAGGGTCAGGCTTCAAACAATGAATTTGGGGAGAACACAGTTCAGTCCATTACAGGGCTCCTCATCTATGTTTATAGATTTTAATTATTTGAAACTCCTCTCTCTGTTCTCTTAGGCAGATATGTGATATCTTTCTGTTATCTAGTTAATATCTTTATTAGATATCAACAAGACATCATCAAGTCTTTATTAAATTATCTTTGAATAACTAATGTGGATTCTGGTTCCTGACTGAACCTGACACAAACACCACCCTACTAATGTTGGCCTTGACCATTTGATTTGCCTTGGCAAACGTGATGGTGCCTCACCTGGTAAAGTTGTAGTTGTGTTTCTCCCTTTGAGCCTCATACAATTACTACAAGAACTTAGAGCTTTCGTTTGGTAGCTGCTGGATCTTAAGTCTAGGTTCAAAAATAAAGACTTGTAGAGCCCCAGCCACTGCAGCACAAAGCAGAGCTGAACAGATGAGACCAACATACATCTAGAAGAATAAATTACTGCTATTATAAATTACTGAGATTAGGGGTGGTGTTTACTGAACACCATTTTGACAATAGTCTGCTGATAAGATCCTTTTCTATGTGTTCTTCCCTGTATTTCTATGCTCCAGAAGGTAGTGTAATCACAACAAAAATATGGCAGAGCTTAAATCCGTGTCTCAAATTGTGGTAGGTAGATTATTTGGAGTGCCATTTATTATTAATAAGCACTCAATATAAGTTATCTATTATTATTATTGTTCTCTACTGGGACTTAGATTACCTGTTAAATATGCAAATTACTGAGTTCCATTTACTCTTTCAAATCTCTGAGGTTGGGCCTAGAAATCTGCATTTTAACAAGGTTCATAGTTAATTCCAAATGATTTCTATAACTGATCCTCTTTCTGTGAATAATTTCTGACGCTCACATACCATTTTAGTAGATTTGGTTATTCACCTTTTTAGTGTCCAAAAACACTTAGTATTTAAAAATCAGTTAGCCATTGTTCATGTTGAATGTATATACCTTATTAGCCACAGTTTTTCTACATAGGAGGTATGTTTTATTCATCATTTTTATACGTAAAAACTACCTCCAGTGGGTTTAATAAAAGTTTGCAGAATGACACAGATGGGGAAAAGAAAGTAAATGAGAGGAATAAGGAGATAGATAATTTGGAGCTGGACTTGGGGACAAGGGAGAGGGATGCCCTGACTGAGAGAGTCTTAAAAGGTAGCAGTTTGACAAGGATAAATCTTGCAAACTTGGTGAATTTGTCTAAGACCACATCATCTGATTAGCATTGACAACCAGGCCTCTGACAAGTATGCCATTAGTTTCCACTGACTACACTTGGAGAATCTGAATTGAACTATCTAAGAGAATAGATGAGAATTCAGTAAAGGCCCTCAGAGATGACATATAATTTAATTTAATTTAACGTTTAATATTTTTTCAAGAAAGATTTTGATCATACTGTGTCTCATGTCTACTCTAAGAATTTTGAATTCTCTCTTTCCCTCTCCATATATATATGCATATATGTGTATATATATAAATACACACACACATATATATATAAAATATATGTGCATATATTTTTAAACACTGAACAAATTTTACACCTCATTTTTCATTGAATTCCCAAAAGACGGTTAAATCTTTCTACACTCTTACTCCTGGATTCATACCTGGAATAATGATATTATCTCTCTCAACATTTACACAATGTCTTACTGTGCTCTGCCATCATAAGGCAGCTGCAAAGCATTATTCAATGTGTAAAGACGTTATTAAGTCACATCTCAGTTGTATGAAGGTGGAAGAGAGTCGTGAAAGCAGAGGGCTTGACCTAAGACTTTAGCATACAGCCTTCTTCCTTTTTGATAAATAAGCTTAAACCTAAAGAGATTAATTCAACTTATTCCACTGTGGCCTGCAGCCTTGAAAGTGTACAGAAGATGCCAAAGGCTTCACAATCAGATAAAAACATGCTCTTGTTATTTTCTATAGTGGAGCAACAGAGTGGCAATGCTATTTGTAAGGAAATCCCTGACCTACTTGAGTGCTTACCTTTTTTATCCTACTGAGAGCATTATTCAGCCTACAGAAATGGATACCCAGAAGCCAGCAGGAAGTTATTTGGTTTTATAGCTTCATATCATGTAATAGACTTTGAAGGATTTAAAAAAATCAGGGAAGCTTCATTAGAATATTATAATTAATCCCACAGTAAAAACACTAAGAAGAAAGGAAATTGGAGGATTTACAACACAAAAGTAAAAAATATGCCAAGTATGTGGGAGAATGAGGGAATCTCTTTTGGCCAAGAAATGTGGTTAGGAATTTAATTGACTGAAATGGCTTCACTCAGTGGGGATTAGGACAAAAGAAGCTAAACATACAAAAAGTATATCTTCTTAGTTTAGGCTGCTGTAACAAACTACCTTAGCCTGGGTGGCTTATAAACAATAGAAATTTATTTCTCATAGTTCTGGAGGCTGGAGTCTGTGATCAGGGTGCCAGCATGGTCAGGTTCTGGTGAGAGCTCTCTTCCTGTTTGCAGATTGACAACGTCTTGTATCCTCCCATGGTAGAGAGCAGAGACAGGAAGCAAGCTCTCTTGTGACTCTTATAAGGGCATTAATCCCCTTCATGAAGGTTCCACCCTCATGACCTCATCTAATCCTAATTACTTCCCCAAAACCCACCTCCTAATACCACCACTTTGAAGGTAGGGTTTCAATGTATGAATTTTGGAATGACACAAATATTCAGTCCACAACAGGGCACAATAAATATGGGATGCTGATGATAAATAAAATTTAAATAAATTATCACAAAAGACAGCTTGAGCATTTTAAATTCAAAATATTATTTTATAAATACATACCAAACAATGTGTTCTGAATTTAACTGATACCAAGCAGGACCCTGTGGGGCCCCTGGGCACAAAAGCCTTTCTGTGTCCACTGTTTCTTGATTACAGGAAATAGGCTTCATTCAGCCTCCATGACTTTCCTTGAGTTCCAAAGAGCAGGTTCAAACAGTTGCTAATTAGGGAAGGGAGGGGATGTGGAGACAAAGGAGGAACAGTCAAGAGAAATGACAATGCAGCCTTGGGGCAAGGTCCTGGTTCCCCCTCAAGGGGAACAAATCTTTGAGCTGTTTGGCAGATACTGAAATTCTCACCAGGTAGGGTATGCTGCCCACAAGCAAGCAGACTCAAGACCAGTTGGAACCGGAGGGTTGATGATGTTGACTTCCACTTATCTCACCACCAATCAATCAGAAGAATGTCCACGAGCTGATCACGCCCTCTTTGGACAATTACTACAGAACTTCTCACTACCCCCTCCAAGTTGGGACACACAGTTTTGAGGGCACTAGCCCACTGTGGCCCCTTTTGCCTGGCAAAGCAATAAAGCTATTCTTTTCTACTTCACCCAAAACTCTGTCTCTGAAAATTAATTCAGTGCCAGGGTACAGAGGCAAGATTTGGCTTCATAACCAAAATTACATTTTATCCATCTTATAATTTCAGTATCAGCAATCAGCTGTGGACATTCTTGTATTCAATTTTCATCAAAGAGAAATTCACTCATTTTTAGTTCTTGTCAACTTTAGAAGCTTTCTTTTCCCATTTTCTTCTCTTTCTCTCTCTTTTTTTTTTTTTATTTGAGAGTTGTTTTGACTAATAATGAAACCTACAATGTAATTTTCTTATCACATGACAATAAAAGCTACTATTTCTTTTAGCACTAATAAGCTGCAATGATAATTTCCTTTCCATATGTGTTTAATTATATGTTACAAATAGAAACCAATGTACTTTCAAACAGAATCTTAAAACCTACAAAACAACAAGCCCATCTTAATTCTTATTAAAAATACATACTTATAACCATATTTTTGCTGATCCAGGGCAATCCCTTTATTTAACCTCATCTATTATTGTGGCAATTTCTAATTTTTCACCAGGTAAGACCTTATAAAACTTTCGCTAAGCTCAGGATGTTTCTACCTGTGAATTAATTGCTAATTTGATCTCTTCTAAAGGAGATGAAGCATCCACACCCAATCAATCTACTGAAGTAAGCATGGGATGAATGCTTTTTTTCAGAAATCAAGAGAGCATATCCTCCTCCAGTATTTCTGATGAAGGATGTAAGACTCTATAATAGAATTGGAATGCTTGGTTAATTGCCATTGCTTGCATAAGTGAGTGCCCTCATATGTCTACTTAGTAGGACAAAGCTATTTCAGTGAGTTTGCATATAAATGTTCAAGAGCTTATGCATGCTTACTAATATAATTTGCACTAATTATAATGATCATTGTCTAGGTTATTGATATAATAATAATAATCGCAAGGATTTACCAAAAATTTCATGTTGAATTCTTATGTACATTAACCCTTTCTCAATCAATGATCCAATGATCCTTTCTCAATCAAGAAGGAAAGCTAAGTTTTAGAGAGGTGATACAGGATAAAGTCACACAGTGGACAAGGTCACACAGAACAGAGTTAGAAATGCCAACAAGAAGTCTAAATGAATCCAAAACTGGTGTCCTTGAGCACTTCAAATTATTTATCATAGTATCTGCCTCCTACCTACAGTATCTGTTTCCTTAGTTCAAAGATTTGAAAATATGCATCAAAAGGCTTTTTTTTAAAACATAGTTTGAGGCAAGAATTTCTAACAACTTATTTCTCTCCTGCTTTTACAAATTATAGTAATTTTAGTGCATTGGTTGCAAATAAATGATGGATCTGGAAGATTATTGAATTACAGGGGTCGATTACAATAAGATTAAAGATATCTCTTTTGCTGATACAAATTACTGAATTTAGGTCAAACAAAAGTAAACACCATCCTAGAAAAACAAATAATCATACACATTTATTGAGAGTTAAGCACTTATTGTGCATTTCTCATTAAAATTTAAATTAAACTATACAATATAATGTACATATTGGGGTGGAAATATTGACTAACTCATTCTAATAGCATTTTAACACTATACAGATTTTGGCCTTTCCCAGAGATTTACATTTCCACATATTTAAAGGCTACTCTAAAAAGAAGAAAGTAGAAAGCATAAACAAGGCACACACTTTTTCTGTTATATTTCCCACAGTTTCTATGAAGATATTTTGCACTTTGATTATATTCTCAAAAATATTTGTTGCAATGAATTTAAATTTTACAGTTAATGTCTTGGAAAAGTACCTACATGTGTATTTTTATTTTAATCTACAAATCTATAAGTACTTGTTCTAGGACATGTACAAACATGCAGGAGTAAACAATGTGTTCTCTGCCCTCAAGGAACACTTAGTCTAACCAAAGACATCTTCTGTATTATATGCTGAAAGACAACACTCATATTCCTGTGAGTTTGAGACATAAATAATACATCTGAATAAATCAGATTTTAAAAATTGTCAGCAAATTTGGTCTATTAATTTTTGAAGTTGAGAAGTACCGGTTACTGCCAATATCTCTTCTCCCATTCGTATTTATTTATTTATTTATGGCTACACCATGTGGTTTGCAGGATCTTAGTTCCCCAACCAGGGATTGAACCCAGGCCACTGCAGTGAAAGCACCAAGTCCTAACCACTGGAACGCCAGGGAATTCCCTCTCTTCTCTCATTCTTATCTATCAATGGAACCCTAATGATTTAGATGAGCACATGTTCAATAGGAATAAAAAAGTATGTTTCCTAGCTCATTTTGCAACTTGGTGGGGTAAGGTAACTAAGATTTTGCCAACAAGATATCATCCAAGGTCTTCTGTTTAACTTGCAGGAAATACCTTTAAGGGAGTGAGGACATGTTTTTTTCCTGCTTTTCTTCTGATAGAATTCAGAAGTGACAACAGGAGTTTTATCTGCTATTATGGGTAGAGTGATCATATAACTTATTGTTCAATCTGCAGTATTACAGAGTGAAAGGAGGTATTTCTAATAATTAATACAATAGGTGTAAAGTATAAATGTCGTGGGAAAACCAATATATATTGTCACTCTAAACTTAGGCTTGTAAGAAGAATCCTACTAATGAGGATTGTGGAGGCACATAATATTGTAAAAGCTTACATACCTGATACCCTGAAGCCTCAATACAAGATTTTAATTATCTTGTAGGCATCTCTTCTGTGAAAGCATAGTACATTTCAATCTTTTTAGAACTCTTATTTGATAGTTTCTGTCACATGTGACAGACTGTAATCTTAACTAGGACAGTATTTGAAATAAGTACTTTGTGCTACTTAAGACAGAATCTAAAATATTTTCATTGTCCTTGGTCAAGAAGAGGGTCAGTGAAGATATTACTGTAGTTTGGAGAGCTGGGAACCTTTTTTAAATCTTGGCAAAATGCTTGGTTAAATTGTCCACAACGGTTTCAATAAAATTAAGCTAAATTATGCTACAAAAACAAAAATACCAAAATCTCAGTGGCTCAACACAATAAACATTTATCAATGTAGCAGAGTTCACATGTGGCTCTAAGCAGCTGTTATCCACATTTCACACTACATAAATTTGGGTGTAATTTCATCTAAACTCAATGTAGGAAAGGAGACGTGAATATTATTCAATGGCTCTTCTACCTATAGGTGACTTAAATCAAACCCACTTAATTTTCAATGAAAATGGAAAATCACGTGACTATGTTTAACTTCTGAGGGTGGGTTATTTAATCATTCTGTATAAACTGGAAAGGAAAGATACCACAAATATTGGTAAACACTAGTGAATTCTGCTATATCTGCTAGCAAACAAAGATAGAACATTGAGGCAAATGTTAGGAAAAATTCAGAAAGTTAGAATTTGCTATTTTCTTCTCGCTTTTTAAAAGTAAATTCTCGTGAGAGAGAGAGAAAATTAGGCTAAGATGTATCAGTGAGCAGAAATAAATGGAAACAAATTTAGATTTTCTAAAGAAGGTATTCTTGCATTTTACAGTACAGATTTATTCCCATAATTTGGAGCCTTAAAGGGATGTGAAAGAAAGAAAGAAAGAAAGAAAGAAAGAAAGAAAGAAAGAAAGAAAGGAAGGAAGAAAGAAAGAAAGAAAGAAAGAAAAAGAAAGAAAGAAAGAAAGAAAGCCAAAAACCTGAGGTCAGAAATTTGATGCTTAAGAGACATTAACCTTCTCACTCAAACTGGCACTGAGTTGGGGGAAGCAGTTATTCTAAAATAGATGCCAGTGAGTAATAGACTTGAATTTCCATGCCTGTGACCATGGCAAGAGAAGAACTTTGACTTTAGTTGTATTTATACATGGAATTGATCAAAAGCCAGTTAGACAAGCTTCCTGACATCTTGGAGCTGGAATTCTAATGGGAGATACACAGAATAAGCTATAGGTAAATTGCATAATATTTTTGAAGATAAGTACTTTGGGAAATAAAGCAGAAAATGTGGTCTATGATAAGGGATATTAGTAGCAATGAGGTACAGATAAATTTTAAGATAGATTGAAAAGATTAGACATCTATAACAAGTTGGCATTTGAGAAAAGACTAACAGCAAACAATGGATAAAACTTCTAAACATCTGGGAGAAGGATGTCTTGGCATTGTGTAGCAGCTAATGTAAAAGTAGACCCACAATGTCCAGTAAGTATTACAAAACAGAAGACAGTGTGACTGGAAGTGTTGGCTGCTCTTGAGATCTGAGAGCAAATATTGAGGCATATCATGCAACAGCTTGTTGGTCTTTGTAAGGACTTTGATTTTTCCCTCAATGAAATGGGAGGCTATTGGTGAGTTTTGAGCAAAGGAGGTGCATGATCTGATTTGTCTTTTAAGAGAATTGCTCTGGCTTGAGTCATGATTTAGACTATATGCAGTCAAGGAAAGTAGCAATGGAAATAGAGTGTTTTTACATTAATCAAGGAAATAAATAATGAATTGATAGCATTGAAAGTAGAAAAAAGAAAACTTGATCCTGAATATATTTTGAGGGTAAAGTCTTCCCTGATGGTTTTCACATGAAAGAATGAGGAGATTTGAGTATAAGCCCATACTCCATATTTTTGTCTGAAGTAATTCAAAGGTTGATTTAGCATTCACTTAGATGAAGAAGATCACAGGTAAATATTTGGGGGGCTAGAGTATAGGTAGGGAAGAAGAAATGTTATGTTCATATGGATAAGCTAGGTTTCAGAAGTCTACTAGATGTCTAGGTGGATGAGTTAACTAAGCCATTGGATATACTAGTCTAGGTTTGAGGAGAGAGGACAGACTAAAGATATGTATTTGGTACATTGCTTTGGCAAAGCAATGATACTAAAGGTCTTGAGATGATCAAAGTAAGAGAGAGTTACTATAGATAAAAAGTAAGAAAGGAGGAAAAAAAGAATTAGTCTCAGAACACTACAATATTAAAATATAAGGGAGAGGAGATAGAAGCTGAAAAAAAAACTGTGATGAAATGAACAGTGGAAGTAGGAGGAAAACCGTTAAATCATGGTATCCTGGATGTGAAGTGAAGAAAGTATTGTCAAAAAAGGAGTACCGAGTTCTGAGGGAATAGTCCCCAAAGATTGTCCTTACTTCTGACACCCAATGTAAGTTTAGGGGGTTCCCCGAACTACCCTCAAATACAATAATTCACTAGAAAGATTCACAGAACTCACTGAATTACACTCACAGTCATGAATTATTACAGGGAAGTTATACAATAAAATTATCCAAGAGAAGAAATGCCATGGGCAGAGTCTGAGAGGATTCCAAATATGAAATTTCCATTGTCCTCAGGACAGATTACTCTCCTAATGTTGATGTCTGACAATCTGCATAGAGTATTTCCAACTGGGAAAGCTCATCAAGCTTCAGTGTCCAAGACTTTTTACTGGGGAATCATTGTAGTAGTAAGGATTGATTGTTTGATTTTCCACGTGGTAGAACTCAGTCTCTCATCTCCAGTTCCCTGGAGATTGAGCTGATATCATGGGCCCACCATAAATCACCTTGTTAACATAAATTATCAGGTGTGGTCCCAGAGGCCCATCAAGAATAACAAAGACATTCTTATCAGTCAGGAAATTCCAAGGCTTTAAAGGCTATTTCCCAGAGGCAAGGGACAAAGGTCAGACATCTCTTTGGGCAAGGTCAAATTCTTTTCTACCCATGGAGTGAGTGATTATATCATATGCTGCTGAAAGGTCACATAATTATTGAAGAAATACAACATTTTTATAAGTTGATGGTAATGATCCTCTAGGAAGTAAATGTTGACAATGTATAAGGAAGAGGGAAGAATCACTGGAGCAAAGTTTTTAAGTACATAAGATCAGATGGAATCTGACCCCCATGAAGAAAGATTGGCTATATGATGGTTTACTCAAGTTAAGGTAAAAGACTTGGTACGTGGGTGCAAACACTGGAAAATGGATTGATGTGGTATAAGTCTGTAGAAATTCTTTTCAGATTACTATAATATTTTTCACTGACATATGAAGCAAAGTCGTTAGATAAGTGTGAGGATGGGAGAGGAGGTATTGACCATTTAAAAAGAAAGCAGAAAGTGTGGAAAAGACTCCTAGGAGTACAGAAGAATTAATGGATTAAAGTATGGTATGATTGCCTTCAACAATAAGCATTCACTTGAAGTTAGTTGCCATACATTTAAATGCTTCTGTTTACTGTGGTTTTTAGGGATACCTCCAGCCGAATTGAGACGCATGACGCAGGTGTGAAATAGACAGAGTGGGATTTACAAGGACTGTGATTTTGTCAAGTGTACAAGTGTTTCATCAATTGGCTCACTCTTTCTCTCCCACCCAGATTTATCATTTACATTTCAAACTCTTACTTCGCATCCCAGGAGGTTGGGCCCTATAAATGGCGTCACAAAGGCACTCTTTGCAATTGACTTCAAATTGAGGCTCAACCAATGAAAGGCTCTGAGAGGAGACTGGAGAGTAGGAGAAAAAATAATTCAGGATATTTCTTTCTATGCCCTCTCCCCTCTGGAAGTTCTTTTCTAACAGGAGCAGTGTCTCTGTCATTGTTATAGTTCTCAGTGGAACAGCCATGCTATTGGATCTTGTTGCTTCAGTCTCAAGACTGTCAATGCCTTTCCACAATTGGCAGGCCCCGGCTGCTTCACCATCCACAGCTGGTTACATTAGTACTGCTGACACCTCCATAAATATTCCCTCCATGGAAAATCTTGAACCATATGAGTGGGAGTCTTTTTCTGTCAGTGCACTAGTACTTCACATGAGTATGACAAACTAAAGTCCTTTAGGGTTTATTCAAAGATGGGATTATAATAATTGACCATGGAATATATTAAGTGAATATTTGTTATACCTCTATTATGATTGCAGATTTTGAATCAGAAAGGAATTTTTGAGACAAGATCTTCGTATACTATTAATTTGACCTCAACTCTATACAAACGAGGCAATTAAAATCCAGATTGCTTTGTTTCTTAGTTTTTTTGTTTTCGTTTTTGTTGATTTTTCATTTGACAAAGGTCTCAGACAAGGCAAATGACAGAAATAGGACTAAAACTAGTGTCTTTTGATTCTTAGTTCAAGATGTATACGTAATGTGTCTGTGTTTAAGAATCCCCTGCTTCCTCATAAACAACAGAGATATATTGCATTAGTTATAGTTGTAGAGTAATCCAATATTCATGCCAAGTGATCATTGGGTGATAAAGAGGAGTTCAGGGTTAATTCAGTTTATTTGGGCCCTTTTTAAACAGTAGATTTACACTCAATATATTCACAGTATTTGTGCATGTGCTTTTTCAGTTCTGTGCAAATGGGTCAACACATTCTCAAGGTTGCTGAATTTATACCTAAATCTTAGAGATAAAAAAATTGAAGGCACATATAAAATCATAAGTTCATAAATCATTTTTGACATCTTGACTACTAAGACACTGCTTCAAAATTTCAATCCATACCTCTACATTTTTTCATCTAAAATTCCTTTGTCTAGCATTAAGAACTTAAGAAAAGCAAACTCCTCCTATGATGTTTGCTACACCAAAAACATATATTTTAAACTGAGTTACTATAGTTGTAAATTCAGGTTTTTTAAAATTTTTTTTCATTTTTAATTTAAACACCTTAGGGACTGAGTTACCTTTACAGCATATTTTTATTGAATGTTTATTTTTCTTTCTCTTCAGGTTTCATGTGACATATTGAATTGTCAAAGCAAGGGATTTTATGTATAGAATGCTTATTTATGTCAGATAAAAGGGAGTATTCAAACAGACAAAAGAAATAAATATTGCCTGATGAAGTCTAACTACCAACTACATCTCATTTAGTGGTCACGCCATGTCCTACAAAAATAAAAATGATTGTATAAGCTAGTTTATATATTACTGTACTGCTTCTATCCATTGCTGCTGAACTAGGCAAAGGACTGAAATAAATGCACATTAGTGGAACACAAAATGTAAATGAACCTAATTTGAAACTAAGAGAAACAAAATTGTAGAGAGTTAATTGCTTTGTTTGTGTAGGGTGATTGGAATAGGACTTCTCGCTCAAAGGCACACCATAGCTTGGAACTTTTATATGCTTTTTAAAAATCTGTACACTGGAGTTTTAATAGAAGGAGTAGAGTGATCTGGGTGCTTTTAAGGACATTCTGACTTGCTGATTAAACACCATAGACTCAAAATATGGGTATCATCTTGATGAATTCACCATACTCTGTGTTTTGGACTTAACTTTTCATGCACTATGTCATCTCTTCATTTATTCGGAGTTAATAAGACCTAAGGAAAATGAAAGAGTAACTATCTCTATAAGAGTTTGAGTTGGGAAAAAAAAAGGTGTATTGTTATAGGTTGAATTGTATCCCCTCAAGTTCATATGTTGAAGCCCTAACTCCCAATACCTCAGAATATGACTGAATTTGGAGATAGTCTTTAATGAGGTGATTAAGTTAGAGTGAGGTCATTAGGACGGGGCCCTAATCTAATAGCACTGGTTTTCTTATAAGGAGAAGAGACTTCAGGGTGCTTGTGCATAGAGAAAGTTCATGTGAGGACACAGAGAGAAAGTGGTCATCTGCAAACCAAGAAGAGAGACCTCAGAAGAAACCAAACCTGCTGACATCTTGAGCTTCTAGCCTTCAGACGGTGAGAAAATACATTTCTGATGTTTAAGCCACCCAGTCTGTGGTACTTTGTTATGGCAACACTAACAAACTAATACATGTATTAATTATTACAAAATAAGATATATAAATATGAAATGGACCAGATACTATATCATCTGACCAGCACTTTTCTCCATAAAAGAAACTTACACAGGCAGAAAGCAATAAGCGGAAAACAGACTCCTAGTTATGTAATTAAATAATTAAGATTTTCACACCAGGAGACCCCAGTTTGGGACTCACAAATCCAGGTCCAGTAATGCAAACCAGTAATAATCTCTGGATAAATGAAAATATTAAAGATCTTAGAACAGATTTTCTTACTAAATGTAGTCAAATAACTGAACTATCACCTTAATATTGTTTTGGTTTTTCATTTAGTGTATATTTTTTGTGGACTTGAGTTTGAATGTGTATGAAAATGGGCTATGGTAGATTTCCTAATACTTTTAATGGCAAAATAAAAATAGAAAAACTTTATCTCTCCATTATTTAATTTATTTGTTCTTGTGTATCAGGGTTTCCTTTGGATCTAATTTTCTTGTGTAACAGAAGCTCAGAGGTAGCAGTAACGACGTAGGCCTTTTTTTATTTTCCTGCTCTTTCATCCGAAACATGTAAATTCAACCTGAGATGATTCTAATATGATTCATTTCTTTTTTTTAGACACAAAAATCAGGAAAATATTTATAACAAATTTAAATGAGACATATGTCTTTTTACAAGAAAGGATTCCTTTACTAGGAATTTCCATACACATTTCACTGTTCCTAATTATATCACACGATGACACCTGGCTGCAAGATGTGCAGACCATTTACAAGAAGGAGGTAAGAGGAAGATGGCTGTTGAGGGCTTTAGACAGCCATTGGACAGACTGAGTCAGTCAGTCCATGAAATACATAGCCTATACAAACCAGTCTTGATGATTCTAACCTCCCATTCCTGTCTCTCTGGATGCAGCTCATTTACATCCAAAAGTGGCTTTATTTTATTCTTTATTTCTGATAAACTCTCCCTCTCCACCTCTTAGGACTGATCTTTTCTATCTTTAGATATGTGAATATATTCAGTTAGGTTTAAGTAAGAAGTCATTCTGCTTTGTGAAATTTGAGTTCTTTATTGCTACCGAGACTCTTCATGTGTTGAGTTAGGCTACGTGTCATAAGGTTTCTTAAGTGAGAAGCCTGCCTATACACTGTGAAGTGTGTAAAATATTACCTACCTGGGATCTAACAAGTTAGCCTGACACAATTTTATGGACGCTGCAGAATATACAAAACTCCTGGGTTAGAGACTAAGGACAGTTTACTTTGAACAGCAAAAGCAGTAGCCCAAGTATCAGGACTTTTTTTATACATTGGTTCCTCAACCAATTTCTAATTTCCACAGGGTGACACAAGATGGCCAAGAGACAACTGCATGTTCCATGGTTTTTTTAGAGGAAAAGGATGTTGAGTTTAGGGGTCTGGAATATTTCAAAATAGTCAGTGAATATGCCTGCCTTTTGCTCTGGAGGAACCCACTATACATTTGAAGGTTATTTGTAATATAAACATATACAAAAATATTGTCCAAAGGGAAGTTAGAACCATGCTCACAAGACTTTCAGGAATATAGGAGAACTGTGAGAAAATGTGTCCCAATATACGAGATGACTCCCTCAGAACTAGACATTTAAAAGTGGTTGCTGGGAAGTGAGAATCAATGAAGAGAAAAAAACTCCTACAATATCAGGAGCCCAGTTAAATTAAATGTATGATTTTTTATATTGAAATATAGTTATTTCTAATATTATATTGTTTCAGGTGTACAGCATAGTGATTCAATATTTTTATAGATTATACTCCATTTAAAGTTAATACAAAATAATGGTTGTATTTCCCTGTGCTGTACAATATATCCTTGTTGCTTATCCATTTAATACATAGTAGCTTGTATTTCTTAATCCCATACTCTTATTTTGCCTGCTAGTTCATTCTCTATATCTGTTAATCTATTTCTGTTTTGCTATATACATTAGTTTTATATTTTAGAAGCCACATATAACTGATCATATATAGTATTTGTCTTTCTCTGTCTGACTTATTTCACTAAGCATAATATTCTCTAGGTCCATTCACATTGTTGCAAATGGCAGAATTTCTTTCTTTTATATCACTGAGTAATAATCTATTGTGTGTGTGTATATAAATGTGTGTGTATATGTATATATATATATATATATATATATATATATATATATATATACATACATATACACACACACACACACCACATCTGCTTTATCTAGTCACCTGTTGATGCACACTTAGATTGCTTCCATATCTTGGACATTGTAAATACTTCTGCTATGAACATTGGGGTGCATGTATCTGAGTGGCTTGCAGGGATTGAACTTGTGCCCCCTGCAGTGGAAGCACGGAGTCTTAACCATTGGACCACCAGGGAATTCCCCAATTTTTTTTTTTTTTTTTACTTTTTTTCTTCGGGCCATGCCACAGGCTAACAGGATCTTAGTTCCCCAGCCAGGGATCGAACCTGGACCCCTAGCAGTGGAAACGTGGAGTCTTAATCACTGGACCGCCAGGGAATTGAATTAGTGTTTTCATTTCTTCAGATAGATACCCAAGAGTGGAATTGCTGAATTATATGGTAGTTTATATGGTAGTGTTTTGAGGAATCTCCATACTGTTTTCCATAGTGGCTGCCCCAATTTACACTCCCACCAACAGTGTACAAGTGTTCCCTTTTCTCCACATCCTCACTGACATTTGTTATTTGTGGTTTTTTTGATGGTAACCATTCTGACAGGTGTGAGGTGATATCTCATTGAGGTTTGGATTTGCATTTCTCTGATAATTAGAAATGTTGAGCATCTTTTCATTTGCTTGTAGTCCATCTGTAGGTCTTCTTTGGAAAAATGTCTGTTCAGGTCTTCTGTCCACTCTAAAATCTGGTTGTTTGGGGTTTTGTTTTTGATATTATGTTGTATGAGCTGTTTATATATTTTGGATATTAACCTCTTATCGACCATATCGTTTGCAAATATTTTCCCCCATTCAGAAGATTGTCTTTTTGTTTTGTCAATGGTTTCCTTTGTTGTGTAAAAGATTTAAAGTTTAATTTGGTTCCATTTGTTTATTTTTGCTTTTATTTCTTTTGTCATAAGAGACAGATCCCCAAAATATAGCTATAATTTATGTCAAAGGTCATTCTACCTATGTTCTCTTTTAGGGCTTTTATGGTTTCAGGTGTTACATTTAGGTCTGTAATCCATTTTGAGTTTATTTTTGTATATTGTATGAGGAAATGTTCTAATCTCATTCTTTTACGTGTAGACAAAAAGTAATATTTCATTGTGTGTGTGTGTGTGTGTGTATATATATATATATATATATATATATACACACATACCAGCACCACTTGTTGAAGAGACTGTATTTTCTCCATTGTTTATTCTTGCTTCCTTTGTCATAGAGTAATTATCCATAGATATGTGGGTTTATTTCTGAGCTCTCTGTTCTGTTCCATTAATCTGTGTCTTTTTTTGTATCAGTACCATACTGTTTTGATTACTGTAGCTTTATATTATAGTCTGAAGTCAGAGCTCATGATACCTCCACTTTGTTCTTTTTCTCAAGATTGCTTTGGCAATTCAGATCCTTTTGTGGTTCCATTAATGTTTATGAGTATAAGAGCAGAAGGAATGCATCTCTTCAGTAAAGAAAAGGGAACTCACAAAATTTACAAAATGTCTAAGGACAATCATTTATTTTCCATAACTTCTATCTTTAATTTAATGTACAAATACATTACCTTGTACATAGAATAATTTGCATCTACTATCTTACAGTTCAATAAAATAAGAAGTTAAATGAAATGCTACAAAATAGCTAGATGGAATCAGCATTATCTAACAGAAACTAACATTTACTTACTATATTAACTGTGAATAAAAATATTTAAATACAAGAACATAACTTTATTTAAAATTGTAAAAGCAAATTAACACATGTTACTTTAATAAATATACCTCAATTAAACACTTTCTTTGAAGGAAGACTTTTTCCATTAACTTACATTTTTGAATGATGGTTCAATTTATGAAGTAAAACTTCTTGAGAAAAAAAGTCAGGTCTGCACATAGGATGGATAGATTTGGGTCTTCCCACTAAGCTATTTACTCAGGATTGTACAATTGACCATCAAGAACCGTGGAGGGTCTGGACTTTTTCCTTGTTTGCAAAATAACAAATTAGGCTGTAGCACTTTCATAGATGCTGGCAAAAGACAAGAGACTCCTGGCTCTGAGACAAAGGACTCTGTTAGTCGCGACACAACAGACACCATGAGATTCATGTTAGTATTAGTTTCTCGTGCCCCAAGTGAAGGAAAGGAGTAACTCAGCAGTCTTAGGTTGTTCAAACCCTGCACATTCCCACAAAAAAGCTCTTTTCAGGATCTTTGGCTGACTGCTGGGAACTAAACTGTTGAAGTGGTCTGATGAATACCTTTGTACATTTGAGGCTTTGACCCAAGCTGTACTAGTCTGCCCGGATAGTTTATGTTTTACAATATGATTTACAGTGAGCATCTGCTTTTTCTCCAAGGGTCTAGAGCTTGAGGCAGTCACCTAAGCACTGTACACCCCAATGAGTATCTCCCAGTTTAAACTCTGCACATCCAAGCTCAGGTGAGCATCTCTGGTTGGCAGCACTTTGTATGCACTTTTCTTACTCATTATTGATGGAGGACTAAGTGTGTTCTCTGCATCTCCACTGGGAGGGGAGGGCCTGGTTTCCTCCTGACTTTGTGTAAGCTTATGCCTGGCTTCCTCCAGGCTTTGCCCCCTGTGCCGTTTCCTTTTGCTGATTCTATTCTGCATCCTTTAATTGTAGTAAACTATGACCATCCATATAAGAACTTCTAAGTCCTGTGAGTCCTTCTAACAAATCACCGAGGCCAGGGATGGTCTTAGTGACCCCTGACACATACATAGAACCCCATGGCTACAATGCAGAGTGGCCCAGGTCATGTTGTCATACAGTGAATCTGTGTAACAGCTGAGGAGCACTACGTTTAAGAGACTGAAATCTTTTAAAGAGCTAAAGCAATTCTGCCTAATCATTGCCATGGAAGGATAAACTGTCTTTATTACCTTGTTTGGGAAACAAATCTGCCCTCTGTCCTTGAGGGAGACACTAGTTCTACCTTTCACGGTGGCTTGCTATTCAAATAACGTTTTAAAAGATCATATTTAAAACATATTTTTTTTTAAAAACATATTTTAAGTTATGTTGTTATGTTAAAATGTTCATACCACCCAACACAATCTACAGAGTCAATGCAATACCTATCAAAATTTCAATGACATTTTTCATTGAAACCATAAAACTCCTAGAAGAAAACATAAGCAATAAGCTCCTTGACATTGGTCTTGGCGATTTTTTTTTTTTTTTAATCTATCCCCAAAAGCAAAGCAACAGAAGCAAAATTAAGAAAGTTGGACTATATCAAACTAAAATGTTTCTGCACAGCAAAAGAAACCATCAACAAAATAAAAAGGCAACTTACTGAATGAGAAAGAGTATTTGCAAACCACATATCTGATAAGTGGTTAATATCCAGAATATATATAGAACTCAAACAACTTGTGAAATAAAATTCATATTTTATGGAAAGACAAGAAAAATTTAAACATAAAATTTTTTCTCTTCCCTTTGGCCTCCTCTCTCCCTGCCACTGTGCATTGTGTATCTGCATTATGCATCAACCAAACCTCCCACATCTGAAGAAATACCTGTTCAACCATAAAAAGCAACATTCTCCTAGACCAATAAGACAACTCCTTAAAAGATAACATTCCCTCTAGATTTTGTAAGGGGTCACAGTGACCCACATCTTCGTACCTGCAAATCTGGATTTTGTAAACTGTTAATAACACATCATTTAGAGTACAGCCTTCTGTCTCAAAAACCTATATAACTGTGCTTTGACCTTTGTTGGGTGGAACAATTCTCAGAGCTTTCTGAGGGGCTGTTCCTGGATTATAATCCTCAATTTGGCTCAAATAAAATTTTCCATTTCTTTCTTAGATCAACCGATTAACATTTTGCTGACAAACTTAATAAAAATTAAAAAAAAGAAAGAAAAATAAAATAAAAAAAAAAACAATTCAGTTAAAAATGGGCAGAGGATCTGAACAGACATTTTTGCCAAAGAAGGCAAACAGATTGCCAATAGACATATGAAAAGATGCTTAACATCACTAATTATCAGGGAAACGCAAATCAAAACCACAGTGTTATATCTCCTCACACCTTTTAGAATGGCTGTCATCAAAGACAAGGGATAACAAGTGTTGGCATGGATGTGGCCAAAAAGGGAACTCTTGTGCACTGTTGGTGAAAATGTAAATTGGTATACCCACTATAGGTGAAATGGGTTAAGGGGTCAAAAGGTGCTAAATACGTCATAGTGATCCAATATACAGCACAATGACTCTAGTTGTTTTTTTTTTTTTTTTTCTAAAGGGATAGTCCAGAAAAAATAAAAGCTGTTATTATTTGCGACAAACACACTGGAAAGTGACCATAATCCCTGCCACTTGAGTTGGGCAGGAACTGTGACTTTCTTCTCACCAGTATAATGTGGCAAAGTTGATAGAATGCCACTCTTTAGATTTGGCTGCAATATAAGCCAGATACGTGTGATGTACACATGTTATGTATTAGGTTATACATTGTATGCTATATATTAAATTATAATTTATAATTAAATTATAATATAATTTGGCTATATATTATACAGTCTGTTATGTATTACACATTCCATATGCTATATGATATATCATTATATTATACATTATGTTATATGCTATATGATACATGATATATTATGTATATGACTCCATCTTGATACTATGCAGCAGAGAAAAGCTTTCCTGCTGGCCTTGAAGAAGCAAATAGCCATGTTATGGATGATGGAGAAGAACATGTAACAAGTAATTCTTGACATCCACTAGGTCATGAGGAGAACCTCTACCCAAATCCAGTAAGAAGCTGGGGCCCTCATTCATACAGCTACAGGAAAATGAAATCTGACAGCAGCCTGAATAAACTGTGAAGTAGATTCTTCCCCAGCTGAACCTCCAGGAAAGCAGCTTGACCAATACCTTGATAGCAGATTTGTGAAACTCTGAGCAGAGGACACAATTAATCTGTGCCTGAACTTCTGACCCACAGAAAGTTAGTGATAATAAATGTATGCTCTTTTAAGATGCAAAATCTATGGAAATTTGTTATGCAGAAAAAGAGATAACTAATGCAATGCCTTTGCCATTAGTGATGCAGAAGCACCAGAGACCCATGAAGAATCATCTCCTAATATTATACTGAGGTGCTGTCAACTATACATCTTATAAATTAAATAACTTTCCTAATTAAATAACAAACCATCAAATTCAACCAGACAATTGAAAAGAGACCCTGAAGAGTACAATTATTTCTGCCATTTTCTTTTTTTCCACACAAATGTTGAAACATTTCTTTTTGCATGTGTTAAGATAGTATGTAATATACAAATGGATGAAACATGGATAATGCCTTAAAAAGGTTACATAATCTAGTAGCACAGGTAAAATACTGACTTGCAATCCAATTGTCACATCCTTTGTTGGGAAACAATCTCAGCCCCATGAGCAGCTAAATGTGACCCCCCCCCACCCTGACACATATACAATTGTATAATGTATCCAATTCAAACTTCAGAAGATGTAGTGTACTGAGTACACATAAAGAGAAAAATCTTTTTTCTTAGCATTGAAATTTCCAACTACTCATCCACTCCATCCCCAGAATAAAAGAATATGTTGCAGGTAATATCACCCTTGAGCTACTTAGGACACAATGCATAATCAATTGAAAGCTTTCCTAGAATACTGGGTTTTGCCAGTAACTAGACAATTTTTGTTTTGCTGCAAGGCATGTGCAATCTGAAAGATAGCACTGAATTATTTAGGAAGGAAGAGCAACTTTAGATGCTATTTGTGGACAGGGAAAGGGAAAGATAGAGGGTAATGTAGTGATGTAGCTGGTGGCCAGAGAATATCTCTTAAGAAAGGAATAGAGATTATTTATCTATGTATCTATTTAAACACCTATCATCTATATTGTGTTGTCATACGGTATACAAGGAAATAATTTTCCATGAATTCCTTGATATTTCAATAGAATCTCTAATTCTGGGTATGATGATTTTTAGATTATTTTTTTGGTCATCTAATCTTAGCAAGAATAGATTACTTGCAAAGGGTTACTTTCACAAGGTTACTGCAGAGTGAAAAAACCAAGGATTCCATTGGGAGCTCAGTTACATGTGAAATGCAATTTTAATGTACTTTTAAATTTACGTGTCAGTCTCTTATCAGATAAACCAAGAACTTCCTTAGAATTCTTTAAGATAATATGTATGTATGTTATTTATGTCTGTATGTGCTGTACTTGACACAGCACTCTGTACCATGGCAGGTACATACAAGTGTTGTCATTATTTTATTTTAAATAAATAGATAGATAAGAACTTTACAGTCAACCTCCAATAGAGGTATTGTGGCCATAGACTAAATGAAAACTAGTTGTTGTCCTTTACATACATTGACTTCCTTGGCTTATCTTTTGTTTTTCTAAATCTTGTTAATTAATATTTAATACATTATCATTCTATATTCAGAATAACTAATTTGTGCCAGACACTATGCTAAGTGCTTTATATTCATAATACCATGCTTTATTAAGAATAACTAATTTGGCAAAGAACAAGTACAGATCAGGTTCCTGAAAACTTGCCAAATGTTATAATGTTGTTTTGATTCATTTAAAACAAGTATATTATCATGTGGCAGAAAGTAATATAATTAATAGCATAGTGAATTGTAAATGGTATCAATACTAAAATACAAGTCAACTAAGATGTATTTGAGAAATTAAATTACCTGTCAGTGATTTTATTGAATTAATTTTTAAATTTTAAAAACAATAATAACATAAAATATAGCTTTTCAGAACATTATCAAAAATTTAATATTTTACTTTGCTTATATTTGCAACCAAAATAGAATCATACTTTAACTACTTAGGTGAAAGCAGTGTTTGCTCTCAAAGAAACAGCAAGGCAATGTATACGTCTGCATCAAGATTCCAGTATGTTATGTTCGCTTGTAGGGATGCAAAATCTAGAGTCTTCATTATAGCCATGATATAAAACTACAAAAAGATTTACTTTACTTGGGGATTTTTGAGTAACATCTTATCAAAATCTGAGTGCATTAGGCATTATGGTTTGAGGTTTTAAAAACTTGAGTGAACAATGTCTAAACATTGTATGCATGAATTATATGCTACATCATAAATTATAAAAATGCTATGTAATAAATTATACATTAGATTGTATGCTGTATTATAAATTATACATAACTATATAAATGTGAATTATATATTTATTTTTCATTGCTAGTGCAGAATACTGGTCACAAATAATTATCATTTCTGTATAACATAAATCCATGTGAGATATCTGCAACAAGATTTCAAGCAACAAAACACATTAATTATGTTTTTAGAAATTTAAGATTTTTAAATCGAAGAGTTTATATTATGTAAATAATTTATAATAGAGCAGACACATAAACTAGAAAAAATTGTAAAAACAAAGAACAGAATATTTGTTAATCATTGTGTTAGTCACAACACTTTGTCGCAAGTTACCAAAACCCACTAAAACAATCTTGGGTAAGAAATGGAAAGAAAATGGGAGTTAAATCTAGTGGAAACACCAGAACAACTCCAGGAACCTCAAGGAAAAGACGTTTGTACTAGAAAACACACAGAAAATTGTAATATTTTTCTTTAGGTTCCTGGAGTTGTTCTTTGTCTCAGCTCCCAGCCATTGCAGAAATTTGAAGTCTGGTTAAGTGATCCACTGAAAAAAAATCAACTGCAGCAAAAGGAACTTATAAAATTTAGTAAAACAGCCAACGGGATTGTTCCACTGGGTGTATCAAGTTTCTGTGTATGCTTTTGCTTTTTACGTCTCTACTTATATCTTCCATATAGATAATAGAAACATTACAGAATTTACTTTTTCCTGTTTAGATACATGAGCATAATAAATAAACAATTCAGTTTCTCTTTTGAGAAGCACAAAATTGGGAGCTAAGAGTGTTCTTAGATAGATTAACTGAAATGTTTTGAAAAACTTCAGTAAGAACTAAAACTTACTAACCAGGAAAATTTATGACAAAAATGGTTAAAATCTCTTTTGGTTTAGTTAATTACCTTTTAGAAGATAGTCTATACAATTGATATAGTTTTAAAGATAATGGAAAAGTGAAGTTAACTACATAAAACTCCTCATTATACAATTGAAGAAACCGAAACTCGTAGAAATAAAATGGGCTTATCCTGGTCATCGAGCTAGTTAATAAGATATCATCAACATGGTACATATTTGGTATGAGGGGAAAAATCTATATGTAATATAGATTTACGTATTTTTATTTATATGTGTGTATGTACGTATATACATTCATATCTTCATTTTTAGCATTTTCTTTATATTTCAGTATTTACACATATTGGCATCTATACAGGGCTAATATGTTTTAAATGTTCAATTTGAAGAACATTTCAATATGTTTACTGTTTTCTACCCTTTCCAAATTTATGTCATTTATTCTTTCTGGTCTGTCTCTATCTATCCATCTAGCTATCTATCCATTTACCTATCAATCTATGTATTCTTCCATCATATTATGCAAATTATAGGAGATGTAATGCAATCATATAGATGAAAAATAGAAAAATATAAATATGAGTTGAGAGAATTAACTTATTCAATTACTTTAAAACTAAGTTTTATGAGATAAATCTAGACAGTAATATATTTCTAAGAGCTGTGCTAAGATCTCTTAAGATATTATAGTAGTTTCCCATTACATTGATTTCAAATTATTTGACTTGTACTTGAACATCTACAGCTTTATCTCATGATCCACAAAATATATAGAATGTATGCATTTCCATTTTTTGGTTTCCCATGTGTTTAATATTTTTATAAAGTATTTTATATTTTCTTAGGATGAAATAGGCTCTGTACTTTTATAATTTGGAATTTTGTGAAGTTTATATTCACTCTATATTTTTCTAATTTTATAGTCAATAGTTTCCTTCAATTTTTTTATTAGAAAAACGTATTATCACTCTTGTATTTTCATAGGTAGCATTTTTATCTTGGAATGAACATGGGCTCTGATATCTGTTCTACTCATCTATACCTGTTTAACAGACTGCCCAAAACTTAGTGATTTAAAACAACTATTTTACTTTAGTTCAGATTTTGGTGAGTCAGGAATTCAGGCAAAGATCAGAGGAGGGATTCTTCTGCTCCACATGGCATTGGGATCACTGTGTTACACGACTGAAGACTGAGCTGCTCTGTCAGCTTTAAGACATTCATACCCCTGTCTCGTTCTTTGCAGAGATGGAAGGTAGGTGGTATCAGTCAGGTGCTTCTTCCTCTTAGGTCTCAGGGCTTCTCAAAGGGTCTCTCCAGCAGGGCAATTGGGATGTTAAATGATGGCTCAGATATCCAAGAGCAGGTGCTTTAAGAGCAAGAAGTAAGAATAGCCAATCTCTTGAGATCTGGGCTTAGAAACTAACAGAGCATCACTTTCACTGGTCAAGAAGTCACAGAGTCCAGATTCAAGGGGAAAGGACATGGACTTCACTTCTCATAGGAGACATAGCGAAGAATTCGTGACATCTTTTAAAATATCAGTGTCAGAATTGAATGACAGTTAGCATCTTCAATGGCTAACTAGCTTTTGACTTTGAGCCTTGGATTGATAGCTGGAGGAATTGTTTTTAACAACACTAAATATCTCCTATGAATTTATGTCTTAATTTTATTTTCAATCTTGCTAAATAAAATAACTCTTTGAATTTACCTTTTTATTAAGGTGAAATTTAGCAATAGCTAATATTAGGATAGGTGATGTAAAGAAATAAAGTATCCCTGCCCAGTGAGTTAAGTAAAAGATTGCCTTATTCAGATGAATATTTATCCTCACTATCAATGTAGAAACAATAAACAACTAATTTGTAAAAAAACAAAAAACAAAAACAACAAATAAAACAAACTTAATTTTTCAGATTTTTGTTTCTTAATCCATGAAAAGAATATAATTGATTCACTGCATGGAGTTTTGGTGCAAGTTAACTGAAGATATGTCTGTAAAAACAGCAAACCACCTCTCCTATGGTAAATGCTTATTACATGTGTTTTCTTTCCTTTATCTGCACTCTATCCTTATACAGATATTATCTTATTGTTGTTGCCTTTTCTAGAATTCTACAAGTATGTAAAATGTTCATGTTGTTAATAAAACTCTTTTTGTTTTTGCTCTTATGTTGATATACTATTATACTGTGCAAAGAGATAGGCCAGGAAATAATTGCAATATTGAAATCTCCTGTGAAAAGTATGGACAAAAATAATTCTAAATAATATTAAAATATAATTCTCTATACTGAGATTAAGAAGCAATTACAATGTTTAAGTTTTTTTTTTTTTTCTTTCCATCCACAGTAAACCTAGTTATGGGACAAGGTAATTACTCTAAGTAATAGGAAATTGAATTATCTATCAAAACCTCAGGAATGCACACACTAATGGACATCGGACATGATCTAAGCCCAACTTATTAAAATGTGTTTAATAGAGATAGTTCAAATAGGTCTCTAGTGGATATAAACTATGCAGAAGTATCTTAATCAAACTAAAATATATATCTTATCTCTTCTTCTAAAATAGGCAATGTGCCTTTAAATGTATTAGTACCAGTAGACATGGGAATTGAAAAGTTCATGTAATACCATGACTTGAGATGAGAGCTGTTATATTCTCTGGTATATTCTTTCCAACAAGCTTAGAATAAATTAAATTTACAAGACAAGATTTTCGTTTGTGAGTTTATCATTCTGATATACAATTAAGATTGCAGATATTGTCTCTCTTCTTATTAAATCCTGTAAATGTGCCCAGAGGCTACTGCAAAGGGAATATTCACAAAATGAGATCAAGAAATACATAAATAAGAAATGTGAGTTTAGTATTCGTTACTCATGATTTCCAAAGTGTGCATAAGTGTGAGCAGAACATTTATATTCATTCTGCTTTACTAATATTGACCTAGCAGAATGTTTTCTATACAACATTGTGATGCCAGGGACAGTAGGAAAAAAGAAACTTAGAGACCACTGACCCTAGACTTTCATTATACAGATGAAACAAACAGATAAATAACAACAAGCAAGCAAACAAACAAAATCTTGAGGCCCAGAAAAAGAAAATGCATTTTGAAAATCCAAAGACCTAGTAAATGATGAGCTGAAACTTTGAATCTGAGTATATCATTTATAAGTTTAGAATTCTCTTTACTAATCCATTGCTAATGCTTATTCTGAAATGCAATTTATTAAGAACTTTACAACATACATTCCAATATTATAAACTGCCATTAATCCACTCTGATGACCCAAATGATAATCTGACAACCTATATTTTCATGAGAACTAAGGTTTCTACACATATTAAATATATTAAATATATCTAAATATATTTTTCTCTCACAGTCTACAGTGATAGAATCACATTGCTCCAATAACAATTTCTCTTCTGGTGGTAAGACAAAACTGGAATTGAACATTTGGGTAATTTAATGTAGCATTCAACTAACACAAGCTTGAAAACAAAAGCAATACTCTCAGAATGCCCAAATCCATGAAATGTAATCAGAAGCATGTTTTTAGGGAATTTTTTAATCAAAGCGATTTATATGATATTTTAACATACTGTGATTAAATACACTGGATTATGAATAAGACAAATTTGAATCATAATCCCTTTTCTCTTACTATCAAAATGATCCTGAACAGTTATTTAGCATAGTTAATTTTTTATTTAATCACCTGTTTAGGTAATTACATCTACCTCATGAGACTGTGTGTTTGGTGTATGCCTGTGTATGTATGTATGTGTGGGTGTGTGGGTGTGAGAGAGACAGACAAATGGACACAGGGAGACATTGAGATTGATTGCTTTGTGGTAAGCACTCACTAAGTTTTGAGCAGGCAGCATGTTATAATAGTTTAATTTGGCTAGAGTTGAATAAGCAAGGGTTTGAATCTTGTCTTCATCACACTAGAGCAGGATATGACCTTAAAGAGAGAAAAATAATAATTCTTTGAGTTTGTTTTCTTGTGGGAATAAAATCGATAATTATTGTACATATCTATGAGTTTTACAAGCTTTGAAAACAGGCTTCTCATTTGAGATGGACTCAAAAAAGTTGATGTGTACCAACATTATTCAACAAACGGGAGGTATCTCAGAACCAAAACTCTCAACATGCATTATAGACATTCAAGTTCTTGTTTAATTTCATTCTTCCTCAAAAATAATTTCTTCCATAAGGAATTAGGCATTTATCACAAAGTACAATTCTTTCTCTGTGTTACTGCTTATAAATATTATCTGGATATACAAATATGTGTAGAATTTGTAGCCACATTCCAAAATAGTACTTAAATTTGCATTCATCTTACAGAGGAAAATGAATATCCTTCTGGTTCAAGCACCATATTTGCACAAAGAACCACTCATTATAATTATAGTTTATCATCTCCAGAGAACATTAAGATGTTTACATTGTTACAGAAGTTAATGCAGCTTGTAGAAAGAAAAGAATGGAAACTGAAAATCTTGTGGAGTTTTGAAATAATGTATGAAATTATAGGATATTAATATATGGATATTCAGCTCTATTTTGCCTCTTGAAATTGTGATACACATAACTCAGATGCAGGGAACACTTATTCATCCATTCAGCAATCATGGACCAATGCTTATTACGTTCTAGGCATATTTCCAAATACTGAAAACAAGAATTAAAAAGATTCAACACTGGTTCTGAAGTTTTCACAGATTTGTGAAGGAAATTGATATAGAAGTAGGTGTGATGAGAACAGAAGTAAGGGGCAAATGTCATGTGAAAAGCCCTTCTGAGTTTACTTTGCCAACTTTGTTTAGGTAGGCAGGACAAATGTCTGATTTTGCAACTATAGTCACTTCACAACATGCCACTTGGCATTTAGATTGTTTCTGAACACATCAATTGGATTGAGAAGAGAATTTTATTTAAAACAGAAACTTGAGGGTCAGGAAGACTCTCCACAGATTAACAGTAAAGGGAGTTTCTCATCTTTGCCTCTGAGCTACCCTCTGCCTGTAGTAGACCAGGCTGAATAGAGAGGTACCCTGTCTGCTCCCATGAGGATACCAAGCTTCCAACCTCACTCTGCCACTACCTAGTACTGGAAATGTAGCTGTCGCTTATGTTAAGTGTAAAGGGCTCTTCCTAGTGTCTTTCATAGAAATATTCTATATGTGGTAACATTAATAATTATTCTCTGTGTCTCGATTTGTGGGTTTTTATTTTTTTGCTTCAAATTAGAATAGCAAACCTAATGAATTAATGGAGTTGTCAAGAAGATTAAATAAGTAGTACCTTTTAAATTTTTATATTCTTTATGGTAGTAAAATATTTTCCCTTCCATGAATTGTATTCAAATAAAGGGAATGTTGGAAAGATACAATATTCCCTATTTTTAAGACTAAGAGAATTTCAGCTTTCTCTTTGAAGTATTAGATTTATTTATGTTTTTGATGTCATAAGAGAATTGGGACCATATTGTTTGTTCTAGTGCATTTTTTCAAGTAAATAATGGGAAATGTTTAAGAGAGTTAACATGCCATTTTTCTTTATGGTTGTTTATTCAATTTTTTGATCCAAGGTTTATTGAGAACCGAAGTTTTTAATATCAGGGGTCAACAAAAGAGAGCAACAGAAACAAAAATCCTTGCCCTCCAGGAGCTTTTATTGTAATTGAGGGTGAGGGGAGGGTGCAGATGACAAACAAGTCAAATAAAATTTTTAGTAAGTTAGGTAGAGATACTTAACAAGGAGAAAAAAAATAAATATTAAAGCAAAAAAAGTGAACAGAATGTGTCGGGGGGGGTGTCAATTATAAAAAAAAAATTGGTTTGGAAAAGATTCCCTGATCATGGTGACATCTGGAATCTATAGCAAGTGAGAGACAGACTAGGACCACTGCATGTAGAGGAAACTGCAATGGCAGAGACCCAGAAGTGGGTGCGTGCTATGCTGGATATTTTTAAGGAACAGTGAAGCAGGCAGGGACAGAAGAAAAGTGAGGAAGAGGGAGAAAAGTAAGAGATGACCTCAGAAAGTTAACAAATGAGGGTTGAGGGGGCAGATGTTGTTAAGCTTTGAAGGTTTTTTTATTTTTATTAAGTGAAATTTGAAAAAGTTGCAAGACTTTGAGTGAATTTCTAGCATAATCTAAGTAAGTGTTAACAAATCATTACAGCTGCCACCTCTTGTATAGAGTCTAGCCTTTATACAGTAAGAAAGCAAGAGAAGAAACAGGAAGATGGTCTGGAGGCTAATGCAGGAATCAATGCAAAGGTTGATGGTCACAGAATCAAGTTAACCAAATTCTGTATATAGTTGGAAGTTAAAGCAAAACAAAGTGTTGGATTGCTTAGATTGGGGGTGAAAGAAAAAGGAGGCAAGGATTGACTTTGGCGTTTGGAACCTGTTCATCAGAAAGAATGATATTACCGTTTACTGAGAGTGGGGTACAGGATTGAGATCAAAGATCAGGAACTCAGTTTTGGTATTATTAAATATGAGGTGCTATTAGGCATTTAAATAGATGTACTGAGTAAATAAATGTATGTACTCTTCTGAAAGGAAAGTTAGTAATAGAGAAGAAAGAGAATTTCTGGGGTAATATTTTTGAGGCACTGGGAGATGATGGGGTCTAGTGTACTGTTAAAAAACAAGACAACAAACAGCTTTAAAATGGAGTGGCTTATGCTAAGCTCCAGGTCACCAGTAGAGACTTGACTTAATTACTGTTTTGACTCTCCCAGAAATGAAATCTCAAACCAGTCAATCAGGAATCACCTGATCAGCACTAGTTGGGTCATCTGCCTGAATGACCCATTCCATCCCCTAAAGGACGGTAACCTTGCAATAGCCAACCTGCTTTTTGCCTAGTATAGCTTCCTTGTTCCCACTCCCTTCTGCCTATAAAAGTCTTTCATTTTGTACAGCTCCTTGGAGCTCCTTTCTATCTGCTAGATTGGATGATACCTGATCCGAATAAATTTTTGCTCAAATAAACTCAAAATTTGGAATACACCTCAGTTTACCTTTTAACAGTTCACATTGAGAGTTTGGGCTTAGCTAGATTTTCATCCATAAGAACAGAAGAGCATTTTTGTGGGTGTCTGGGCACAAGTGTATGTAGGTGGAATTTTTTTTTCTATTTATTTTACTTTTCTCATTAAAGTAGGAAGTATAGCCACCAGGTGAGAGTGAAGAAGAGAAATGAGGTGGGAAATAGTTGGGAAGAGGAAAGAAATCAAGAAATAGATGTTTAAGAAGTTGGGGGAGTGAATTCAGTATGGAACAGTAGTATACTTACTAGACAATTGTAAGAGCCCACTTGAGATAAATGAACAAGAATATAAAGCGAGACCAGTTGTACACATATGGCAAGAAGTTTAGGAGGAGAGTTACATTTAAAAAAGGCTGGGTTTGGCCATAGAAGTAACATTTGAGAGAGGCCAAGGAATTGATTTCACATACAAAAGAGTGATTGAAATGACTGACAATGGATTTTAAATATGATTTTTAATCAATTTTTCAATAAACACTTAGGACCCTGATGGAAAGATAAGAATGTGATGTTTTTGAGTATCCATGCAAGACTTGTTCCGTGCTTGGAAAAACTAATTTCTAGTGGCCAAACCAAAATATAATAGACTTTTGAGCAAAGAGTAGAAAATATATTAAATACAATTATAATTAAAATATTGGCTAACTACAACAAATTAGTTAAATGCAACTACACAAAAATGCATTAAGTAATTGCAATACAAACTTTTTAGTGCATTAGACATTAGATTGTACTTTATAATATTGAAAAATTCTACAGGGTTGTGTAATAGATTCATTCAGTCATTCATTTCATAAATAATTACAGATTTCCCACATTGTGCTAAGCAACTGTATTACTTTTCTGTTACTTGCTCTAACAAATAAATTACCACAAACGTGGTCACTTAAAACAATACACATTTATTATCTTACAGTTCTGTATGTCAGAAATCCAAGACAGGTCTCACAAGCTAAAATCAAGGTGTCAGCAGTTCTGAATTTTTTTCTGGAAACTTTAGGGAAAAATCTGTTTCCTTTACCTTTCCAGCTTTTAGAGGCATTTCTTGGCTTTTGGCCCCTTACTCCATCTTTAAGGCTGGCAATAAAATACATCTCTGACCTTTCCTTGGTAGTCACGTGCTCCCTCTCTGACCACAGCCTGGAAAGTTTCTCCACATTTAAGGACTCATGATTAGAATCAGCCCATCTGGATAATCTCCTATCTCAATGCTGTTAACTTTAATGAAATCTGCAAAATCCCTTTGTCCACTTAAGGTAAAATATATTCCCACATTCCAGGAATTATGATGTGAACATCTTAGGTGGGGCGTGCCTTTTTCTGTTTACCATAGCAATGGAGATATTGTTCTACCTCGATGGAGTTTACATTTGAGTGGGCAAGAATGTTTCTGTGTAGTACATGATTCCCATTAATTTACGTGGTCTAGTCCTGTGCCATAGCATTTGTACGTTAATCATGTGGTTTTAGAATTCAGAATTGTGGTGAAAACTGACTGCGGTGCTACATTAATAAGCAGAAGCAGTAACTCATAAATATCTATGTGGGGAACACCAGAACATCAATAATTGATTAAGGTGACAAAGTCATAATATTCAATCTCACCAGTCTCTTTTTGGAGAGAACCGAGAACCCTAAGTGGAGAGAAGTGAAGTATTCCTAGGGCACTCTAGACAACACCCATCACGCAAATTGTGTTGCTGAGGGACCTGTGACCTGAAGACTGGTGAATTGCAGTAAAGGGAAGGATGCGAGTACATCAAGGAACAGGTTAAATTTCATCAAGGCACCCGGCATATGCAAATGGGGAAATCCTATGTGGGACTGGGCTTCCTTAGAAGACTATGGTATTTTTTTTTTCTGAAAAGACCCCCTTTCTACAGGCATTGAGAGAGGGAAGGTCAGTTCATTATTATATTCTCTAATTTCACCCCCTTGTCAAGTGTTCTCCCAGTTCCCTATGCCCCTGACCTTGAGGAGTCTGCAATCTCTTTCAGAGACAAGGTTACATCAAATAAAAACTTGGAATAAATACTTTTAGATTACAGGCAATACTGACTCTAAATTTGAGAGAAGGTGAGAAAAGGGAAAGATCTAGATTAGGAATAACGAATCTTTGGATGCTCAAGCCTGTGTTTATTTGAACACTTTTTCTTTATGGTCTGTTGAGAGAGAGGAGGGGATATAGAGCTTCATCAGATAGAGGAGATTCATTTTCATTATGTCGAAGGTTTTCTATCTTACCTAACCTTACAAAAGTTTTGTTTGTCTGCTGAGGAACACCTCAGCACATTTGTGAAAGAGCTTTGGCAAGCACACTTGTCTTCATCAACAGAGGCAGCAACAGTCAAGTGCTTTGTCTCCAAATTCTGTCATCTCTCTTTCTGCTTTTTCTCACCATATTACATAGAGCTGTTGTTCAGGTACTTTCAGACATGCCCAGTGATTCAGGCTGACTCAAGCAAATTTGATCTTGACAGCTCTTAATAATGGTGGTTGCCAAGTGAAAGCTGAATGAGAGTTAGTCACTTTCTCAAAATCTCATCACCAAATAAATTCTGCTTTGTATAAAACGTTTATTAAACAAATATTTAGTATGAAAAATATTGTTGCGGCTTGTTCAATAAAGATGATGAAATTCCTTATTTCTGTTGTTTCAGATTCTCCCACTATAATTTTCCTGAAAAGTTTACTTGTGTCAGACGTTATAATATTTTGGAAGCTGGATTTAGTTAACAGGATGAGGCAACTAGAATCCTATGAATAAATAGCTGGATTTAGACACATTTTGGAATAAATCCTTTACACCATCCCTAGAGATCAGACCCTTAGGCTTGCTATATAGGCAAGAGTGAAAAGGGTCCCTAAAATAATTTATTAATCCACATGCCCTGAATACATATAATTTTACCAATGAACACCCATTTCTAAAGTCTGTTATGATAATTAATAGGCTTCAGATATCACAAATAAAAATCAATTTCTAAAATTTGCTATAAAAATTAACAAAGCTTTGGTGGTAAAGATAGTTGAAACATTTATAATACTGTCCTCTGGAGTACAAGCTTTCTTATTGAATACTAGTTGACTTCCCGGAAAGTGTGTAAATTTCTGATTAGAGCAAATGATGGTTCTTGCAGTATAAATTGACAAGGATTTACACCCATATAAATACACACAAACACAAATACACATATACACAAATACGCTGATGTATTTAAAAATAAATTACAAGCAACTTATTACCCATTAGAATTCAATATCTAGTCATAAAAGAATCATGTAGTATGAAAATCCTCATTGCAGATGGAGGGCTAATAAACATTATGAAATCATAAATTCATTTTAAAATTTGATTTAGTTCAAAAGAATTTGAAGCATCCAATGAGAATTACTTCCTTTCTTTGCCTGCACATATCCCCCTTCTTTTATTTCCTTTCTTCCTGAACATTTATGTAGTGCTTACTATGTGCCTCATTCCATATTTTGGCGATCTGAAGGTAAAATAGGATTATATTTTCCCTGGAGGAACTTGAGTTGAGGAAATTGATACAAACAAAGTATTTTAATAACCATCCAAAACTTATCATTAGAAATAAAGAATATTAAGAAAGACCCTAAGTTTCCCTGTAAATTTCAAGGAACTCTTCATTAAGTAGCTGACATTGGAAAAATCTTGAAAAATGAGTAGGCAGTGAAATAAGTCTATATAGCAGGGATTATATCTGCAAAAGCATAAAAATTGGAAAGCATGGTATATTTAGGAAAGCACAGAATAGTTCATAATGTTTGTTGTATAATGCTAAGAAAATGTCAAGAGATCAAACTAGAAAGGTAAGCCAGGGCCACCATTTCTGTATTTAAGGTTCATATCCTACTGTCTCTTTGATATTTCATCAGGATAGCCAACTGTCTTCTCAAACTTACCATGTCCAAAACTGAGTTCTTCCTGCAATATTCTCCCTCTCATAAAATAACTTTATTCTTGTCGGTGGCTCAGACTCACAATTGGCGTTCTCCTCTTCACCTCTCTGTCTCTTAAAAGCCTATATATTACATCTGTCAGCCATCAACGTTGCCATCTTTTCCTCTTGACTAGTTTCCCAACTTCCATATTTGCTGCCCTTCAGGTGTCAACACAGGAGTCAAAAACAATTCAGTTCATGTTACGTCTATGCTTGAAATTTGATAATGGCTTCTCTTATCACTCAGGGGAAAAGGCCAAGCTCTTGCACTAAGCTACTCCTCAGTGTATTAAGTTTTACCTTTCATCAGTGAGATGGAAATGCCTACTATGTTATCTCCTATTCAGACTTCCCTCTAAATTACAGACTTGAACACTGCTAAATTCCACTGCTTCCCACGTACTCCACAAGAGTCTCTAATAACACATCCAGTCTAATATATCCAAATAACATCTTGATTTATAACCCATCTCTTTCATACTCTGCCTTTACACGTTTCCTATTATCCTATGTAAAACCAGCATGCACAAATTTCTCTGGTCGATAACAAGTATGCCTCATTTCTCTCTTTCCCTTGTTCTCATCTTCTTAACCTGACCTTCTAGAAATCCTGTCCATGCTTCTTAAAAGTCTTTCTACTTTCACTGAACCCCTCATAGTTGAAGACACCATCATTTCCTTTATGGTTTAGTCAAACGGTCTCCTAACAAGCTTCCGTTCCTTCTGTCTTTAACTAATCCAGTCACTACATAGCAGACACACTGAACTCTTGAGGGTTTAAATCAGATAATACCATTCCAAGCTTGAAAGTAATCAAAGATCCTCACTACATTTAAAATGAACTGAAGACTCTTTATTTTGATCTATAAATTCCAGAACGATCAGTTCCTGCCTCATTTCAATATCATTTCACATGGTTTCCTCTTTCTCTTTGTTCTCCAACCATGTTGACTGTGTTTTATGGAAAAAATAATAATTCTGACACTTTAAAAATGCTTAGGTCTGTTTTACTGTCAGTGATAGAAAAAAAAAATGAGGCCACTGTTTTTAATAAAGCTGGAATAAAGATGATTTTTATTTACAAAATTGCTTTATCTGAATCACATGCAGTCGGTGGCCTCTTTTCAACACGTGTAAAACACTCTGAATGACTGGTCTCTAATCAGAAGGTGTTGCTTTCACTGTGATAAATCCTCAACATTCAGAAGCAGCGCAGATAAAATATACCAGCCAAATTTTCACATTAAAAAATAAACATGCTCTTTAAAAGGTAAAAATTGAGGAGAGGAAAATATATCTATGCATATCATAACAGAAAAAGAGTAACCTTTTGCCCCCACTAATTAAGGATAAGCTTATTCATGCCAAGCCCTCATTATGAAGTATCCCCATTATAATTTTTATTGGCTTTTTTGGTTGATTGTAATCGTTATTCCAGTTATTTCATGAAAAAGAAGATGGAGTTTGAAGGCCACTGACTATGAATGTATATTTTTTAAGCAGAAAATTGCCAAAACACTGATAAATCTATTACATTTAGGAGCTTGGGAAAGTCCAAAAACCTCTTGGATGATAAAACTCCGCATTTGATCCTGAAATTATGAGGCCATGGAAGAACCTCCCAGCTTGGGCATTGCCATTGTTAGGAAGTGGTATTTAATTAATTTTACTGATGGGAATATCCTATGGCACAGACAACATCACCTGGGTACGTAGAGAAACTTCATATGATTTTCTCATGAAATATTATTAAAAACTTCTGAAATTCAATGAATGCCAGAAGCATTTGAAGAGCTTTAAGTTGAATTATATGACAAAGTAATACTTGTCAAAAAAAAAAGAATTTTCTAAACTAACAATTCTATTTTAACATTTTTCTGTCATCATAATTAAGGGATAATTATCATATACTTAAGGGAATCATAACTTTCAATACATCTAAGGTCTTTCTCCCTCTCTTTTAATGTATTATTAAATAAAAGAAGATGTTAACAACACATTTTAATTCAGTACTCTTTATTTCTTCATTGTTTCTATCTTTGAATTCTTTTGCTCTTAGGGTAGTTAGTTTTAAAATTTTCTTTTTAGTGAGGCATTGTCAACCACCTTTTTAAAAAAACAGTGACAACTTTTGTGTTACTGAAGGCTTCAAATTGTTGGTTAGATTTAGTACAAACTTGTAATATTTTAATTGGAAGCTAAGCTTATTTTATACTTGGGTGGGGATTTTGCCAACTATAATGTTTCAAGGACATTTAAAAATCGGTTACACACTTCTTTTTTTTCTTACTATAGAACTAGGTCTTCTTTGGGAGAAATATCGATATTCAGGAGCTCAGATTCACAAACAAAATGGAAGTATTAAAGATAACTATTTGTAATGAAAACATATTCATGAGAGGATAGCATTGGATTGTACTTTCTTCTGATGCATATAAAATAGGATTTCATTTTCAGAGTTAATGTGAAATAATCCTGCAACATTTTTTACTTCAATTTAATCTTTTCATTGTTTTACTAAAATATTCAAGTTATTTAAGTGATTTAAGGAAATCGCAGCCATCATTCTTGTTAACATGTGGATATTAGAGTACAGTATAAGGAATTACATACACACACACACACACACACACACACACACACACACATATGGCTTTCAGATTTATCCAGGTTCAAGTTTTATCCTTCACTACTTGATTCAGCTAATGTTCAAAGATTCCTGCTGGGCTTAATTAAATTATTTTATTTTATATTTTCTTACTAAAAAAAGCTACAAATCCATTGCCTAATCTTAGTCATTGTATCTAGAAATGAAGTTGGATTTTATCATCAAAAGGGTTAATTTGATTATCTATACAGACACTATATTTTAGCTTCATTGAATTTTCCACTGGTCTCCAGTATATTTTCAAACTCTTCTAATTATTTACATTTCCCTTGACTTTTTCTTCTGTTGCTTTCTTTCCATTATAATTTAACGACCACGACTTGTCAGAATTAATAGGAGGGACAATGGGGTCTGAGAGTTAAATACTTGGATTTTGAAATCTTATATCCCTGCATGAAAGTGCTGACTTCACCATTTAATAGCTGGGTGACCATGGATGACTTCCTTAACAACATAAGAACTATTTTTTTACTTGAAAATAGGTATCATAAAGATATCTAACCTCACAGAAGCATTATTATAATTAAATAAAATAATGTATGTCAATGTGTTTGCACAGAGTGAGAACAAAATACGTTTAAATGAATATATTGGAAACCTTTTATAATTTGAGGACACAACATGGAAATCATCTTGGTAAAAGTTTTAATCTATAGTCTTTTGCTTTCTTTAACTATTCTCATTAGATGCATTAAAAAAAAAGACTGATGACATCACTTTTTCTAAAATATGCTTCATAGGAGAGAGCAGATTTAATAAAACCCTGTAATAGTAAACTGCACAATAAAGCAAGGTTCATCCTGATTGTTCCTAAAAAGTGCTTCAGAATCACAAAATCTAACCAACTACATTAATGAATACCTAAATTTCAAATGTGCCAAAATACCTTTCCAAAAATAACGCAACAGACTGTCATGGTTGATATGAAAGGAAACAGATCTGAGCTACAGTTTGTTATTTCTTATTTCTGAGGTTTTTTTTTTTTTTTTACATTCCCTCTAGGAATCAACAATAGAATTTAAAATTGTTAAATTATATTGCCTTGAGATGAATTTGAAAAATCATAACTTGTTCAAAGAAAATAAAGGACAGAGGTAAATTTTTGTGCATAACTACCTTTTTGTTTTGTTTTGTTTTCTTTAATATCTTTATTGGAGTATAACTGCTTTACAATGGTGTGTTAGTTTCTGCTTTATAACAAAGTGAGTCAGCTATACATATGCATATATATCCATATCTCCTCCCTCTTGAGTATTCTATCTCACCCCCCTAGGGGTGCTCTCCCCTAGCACCAAGCTGCTCTCCCTGTGCTATGTGGCTGCTTCCCACTAGCTATCTATTTTACATTTGGTAGTGTATATATGTCCATGCCACTCTCTCACCCCATCCTATCTTACCCTTCCCCCTCCCCGTGTCCTCAAGTCCATTCTCTATGTCTGCATCTTTATTCCTAACCTGCCCCTAGATTCATCAGAACCATTTTTTTTTTTTTTTTTTTTTTTAGATTCCATATATATGTGTTAGCATACGGTATTTGTTTCTCTCTTTCTGACTTACTTCACTCTGTATGACAGACTCTACGTCCATCCACCTCACTACAAATAACTCAATTTTGTTTCTTTTCATGGCTGAGTAATATTGTATATATGTGACACATCTTCTTTACCCATTCATCTGTCGATGGACACTTAGGTTGCTTCCATGTCCTGGCTATTGTAAATAGAGCTGTAATGAACATTGTGGTACATGACTCCTTTTGAATTATGGTTTTCTCAGGGTACATGCCCAGTTTTTAAGGAACCTCCATACTGTTCTCCATAGTGGCTATATCAATTTACATTCCCACCAACAGTGCAAGAGGGTTCCCTTTGCTCCACACCCACTCCAGCATTTATTGTCTATAGACTTTTTGATGATGGCCATTCTGACTGGTGTGAGGTGATACCTCATTGTAATTTTGATTTGCATTTCTCTAATGATTAGTGATGTTGGGCATCCTTTCATGTGTTTATTGGCCATCTGATATCTTCTTTGGAAAAATGTCTAATTAGGTCTTCTTCCCATTTTTGGATTGGGTTTTTGTTTCTTGGATATTGAGCTGCATGAGCTGCTTGTAAATTTTGGAGATTAATCCTTTGTCAGTTGCTTCATTTGCAAATATTTTCTGCCATTCTGAGGCATGTCTTCCCATCTTGTTTATGTTTTCCTTTGCTGTGCAAAAGCTTTTAAGTTTCATTAGGTCCCATTTGTTTATTTTTTTTTATTTCCATTTCTCGAGGAGGTGGGTCAAAAAGGATCTTGCTGTGATTTATGTCATAGAGTGTTCTGCCTATGTATTCCTCTAAGAGTTTTATAGTGTCTGGCCTTACATTTAAGTCTTTAATCCATTTTGAGTTTATTTTTGTATATAGTGTTAGGGAGTGTTCTACTTTCATTCTTTTACATGTAGCTATCCAGTTTTCCCAGCACCACCTATTGAAGAGGCTATCTTTTCTCCATTGTATATTCTTGCCTCCTTTATCAAAGATAAGTTGACCATATGTGCATGGGTTTATCTCTGGCTTTCTATCCTGTTCCATTGATCTATATTTCTGTGTTCATGCCAGTACCATACTGTCTTTATTACTGTAGCTTTGTAGTATACTCTGAAGTCAGGGAGCCTGATTTCTCCAGCTCCGTTTTTCTTTCTCAAGATTGTTTGGCTATTTGGGGTCTTGTGTGTTTCCATACAAATTGTGAAATTTTTTGTTCTAGTTCTGTGACAAATGCCATTGGTAGTTTGATAGAGATTGCATTGAATCTGTAGATTGCTTTGGGTAGTATAGTCATTTTCACAATGTTGTTTTTCCAATCCAAGAACATGGTATATCTCTCTATTTATATCATTAATTTCTTTCATCGGTGTCTTATAGTTTTCTGCATACAGGTCTTTGGTCTCCTTAGGTAGGTTTATTCATAGGTATTTTATTCTTTTATTTCAGTGGTAAATGAGAGTGTTTCCTTAATTTCTCTTTCAGATTTTTCTTCATTAGTGTGTAAGACTGCAAGGGATTTCTGTGCATTAATTTTGTATCTTGCTACTTTACCAAATTCATTGTTTAGCTCTAGTAGTTTTCTGGTAGCATCTTTAGGATTCTTTAAGTATAGTATCATGCCATCTGCAAACAGTGACAGTGTTACTTCTTCTTTTCTGATTTGGATTCCTTTTATTTCTTTTGCTTCTCTGATTGCCATGGCTAGGACTTCCAAAACGATGTTGAATAATAGTGGTGAGAGTGGACAACCTTGTTTTGTTCCTGATCTTAGAGGAAATGGTTTCAGTTATTCACCATTCAGAACGATGTTGCCTGTGGGTTTGTCATATATGGCCTTTATTATGTTGAGGTAAGTTCCCTCTATGCCTACTTTCTAGAGGGTTTTTTTTATCATAAATGGGTGTTGAATTTTGTCAAAACCTTTTTCTGCATCTGTTGAGCTGATCATATTGTTTTTCTCCTTCAATTTGTTAATATGGTGTATCAAATTGATTGATTTGTATATATTAAAGAATCCTTGCATTCGTGGGATAAACCCCACTTGATCATAGTGTATGATCTTTTTAATGTGCTGTTGGATTCTGTTTGCTAGTATTTTGTTGAGGACTGTTGCATCTATGTTCGCCAGTGATATCGGCCTGTAGTTTTCTTTCTTAGTGACACCTTTGGTTTTGGTATCAGGGTGAGGGTGGCCTTGTAGAATGAGTTTGGGAGTGCTCCTCACTCTGCTATATTTTGGAAAAGTTTGAGAAGGATAGGTGTTAGCTCTTCTCTAAATGTTTGATAGAATTCTCCTGTGAAGCCCTCTGGTCCGGAGCTTTTTTTTGTTGCAAGATTTTTAATCACAGTCTCAATTTCAGTGCTTGTGATTGGTCTGTTTATATTTTCTATTTCTTCCTGGTTCAGTCTTGGAAGGTTGTGCTTTTCTAAGATTTTTTCCATTTCTTTCAGGTTGTCCATTTTGTTTCCGTATACTTCTTTGTATTAATCTGTCATGAACCTTTGTATTTCTGCAGTGTCAGTTGTGGTTTCTCCTTTTTCATTTCTAATTCCATTGATTTCAGTCTTCTCCATTTTTTTCTTGATGAGTCTGGCTAATGGCTTATCAATTTTGTTTATCTTCTCAAAGAACCAGCTTTTAGTTTTATTGATCTTTGCTATCGTTTCCTTCATTTCTTTTTCATTTATTTCTGATCTGATCTTTATGATTTCTTTCCTTCTGCTAAATTTGGGGGATTTTTTTGTTCTTCTCTCTCTAATTGCTTTTGGTGTAAGGTTAGGTTGTTTATTTGAGATGTTTCTTGTTTCTTGAGGTAGGATTGTATAGCTATAAACTTCCCTCTTAGAACTGCTTTTGCTGTATCCCATCAGTTTTGGGTTGCCGTGTTTTCATTGTCATTTGTTTCTAGGTATTTTTTGATTTCCTCTCTGATTTCTTCAGTGATCTCTTGGTTATTAAGTAGTGTATTGTTTTGGCTCCATGTGTTTGTATTTTTTAAAGATTTTTTCCTGTAATTAATATCTAGTCTCACAGCATTGTGGTCAGAAAAGGTACTTGATACAATTTCAATTTTCTTAACTTTATCAACGCTTGATTTGTGACCCAAAACCCAAGATATGATCTATCCTAGAGAATGTTCCATGGGCACTTGAGCAGAAAGTGTATTCTGTTGTTTTTGGATGAAATGTCCTATAAATATCAGTTAAGTCCATCTTGTTAAATGTATCAATTAAAGATTGTGTTTCCTTATTTATTTTCATTTTGGATGATCTGTCCATTGGTGAAAGTGGGTATTAAAGTCCCCTACTATGATTGTGTTACTGTCGATTTCCCCTTTTATGGCTGTTAGCATTTGCCTTATGTATTGAGGTGCTCCTTTGTTGGGTGCATAAATATTTACATTTGTTATATCTTCTTCTTGGGTTGATTCCTTGATAATTAAGTAGTGTCCTTCTTTGTCTACTGTAATAGTCTTTGTTTTAAAGTCTATTTTGTCTGATATGAGAATTGTTACTCCAGCTTTCTTTTGATTTCCCTTTGCATGGAATATCTTTTTCTATCCCCTCACTTTCAGTCTGTATGCCTCCCTAGGTCTGAAGTGGGTCTCTTGTAGACAGCATATAGATGGGTCTTGTTTTTTTATCCATTCAGCCAGTCTATGTCTGTTGGTTGGAACATTTAATCCATTTACATTTAAGGTAATTATCGATATGTATGTTCCTATTACCATTTTCTTAATTGTTTTAGGTTTGTTATTGTAGGTCTCTTCCTTCTCTTGTGTATCCTGCCTAGAGAAGTTCCTTTAGCATTTGTTGTAAAGCTGGTTTGGTGCTGTTGAATTCTCTTAGCTTTTGCTTGTCTGCAAAGGTTTTAATTTCCCTGTCAAATCTGAATGAGATCCTTGCTGGATAGAGTAATCTTGGTTGTAGGTTTTTCCCTTTCATCACTTTAAATGTGTCCTGCCACTCCCTCTGGCTTGCAGAGTTTCTGCTGAAAGATCAGCTGTTAACCTTATGGGGATTCTCTTGTATGTTATTTGTTGTTTTTCCCTTGCTGCTTTTAATATTTTTTCTTTGTATTTAATTTTTGATAGTTTGATTAATATGTTTCTTGTCGTGTTTCTCCTTGGATTTATCCTGTATGGGACTCTCTGCACTTACTGGACTTGATTGACTATTTCCTTTACCATATTAGGGAAATTTTCAACTATAATCTCTTCAATTATTTTCTTGGTCCCTTTCTTTTTCTCTTCTGATTCTGGGATCCCTATAATTCAAATGTTGGTGCATTTAATTTTGTCCCAGAAGTCTCTAAGACTGTCCTCAATTCTTTTCATTCTTTTTTTCTTTATTCTGCTCTGTGGTAGTTATTTCCACTATTTTATCTTCCAGGTCACTTTTCCGTTCTTCTGCCTCCATTATTCTGCTATTGATTCCTTCTAGAGAATTTTTAATTTCATTTGTTTTGTTGTTCATCATTGTTTGTTTGCTCTTTAGTTCTTCTAGGTCTTTGTTAAACGTTTTTTGTATTTTCTCCATTCTATTTCCAAGATTTTGGATCATCTTTACTATCATTACTCTGAATTCTTTTTTAGTAGGCTTCCGATTTTCTCTTCATTTGTTTGGTCTGGTGGGTTTTTAAATTGCTCCTTCATTTGTTGCATATTTCTCTGTCTTCTCATTTTGTTTAAATTACTGTGTTTGGGGGTCTCCTTTTCACAGGCTTCAGGTTCATTGTTCCTGTTGTTTTGGGTGTCTGCCCCGAGTGGCTAAGTTTGGTTCAGTGTGTTGTGTAGGCTTCCTGGTGGAGGTGACTAGTGCCTGTGTTCTGGTGGATGAGGCTGGATCTTGTCTTTCTGGTGGGCAGGACCACGTCTAGTGGTGTGTTTTGGGGTGTCTGTGAACTTATTATGATTTTAGGCAGCCTCTCTGCTAATGGGTAGGGTTGTGTTTCTGTCTTGCTAGTTTTCTGGCATAAGGTGTCCAGCACTGTAGCTTGCTGGTTGTTGAGTGGAGCTGGGTCTTAGCATTGAGATGGAGATCTGTGGGAGAGCTTTCGCTGTTTGGTATTATGTGGAGCTGGGAGGTCTCTGGTGGACCAATGTCCTGAACTCGGCTGTCCCACCTCAGAGGCACAGGCTTGACACCCGGCTGGAGCAACAAGACCCTGTCAGTCACACAGCTCAGAAGGAAAGGGAGAAAAAAAGAAAGAAAAATAAATAAAAAGAAAGTTATTAAAATAAAATTTTTAAAAAAATTATGAAAAATAAAAAAAATTAAAAGGAATTTAAAAAAAAAATTGAAAGAGAGAAGAGAGTAACCAGACCACAAAACAAATCCAACAATGATAACAAGTGTTAAAAATTATACTAAAAAAAAAAGAAATTAAAAAAAAAAAACAATGGACAGACAGAACCCAGGACAAATGGTAAAAGCAAAGCTATACAGACAAACTCACACAAAGAAGCATGCACATACACACTCACAAAAAGAGAAAAAGGAAAAAATATATATATCTATATATAAAAAAAAGGAAGAGAGCAACCAAATCTATAAACAAATCTACCAATGATAATAAACTCTAAATACTAAACTAAGATAAACATAAAACCAGAAACCAGTCAGTCACATACAGCAAACTCCAAGTCTACAGTTGCTACCAAAGTCCACTGCCTCAATTTTGGGATGATTCCTTCTCTATTCAGGTACTCCACAGATGCAGGGTACATCAAGTTGACTGTGGAGATTTAATCCGCTGCTTCTGAGGCTGCTGTGAGAGATTTCCCTTTCTCTTCTTTGTTCGCACAGCTCCTGGGGTTCAGCTTTGGATTTAGCCCTGCCTCTGAGTGTAGGTCGCCTGAGGACGTCTATTCTTTTCTCAGACAGGACGGGGTTAAAGGAGAAGCTGATTAGGGGGCTCTGGCTCACTCAGGCTGGGGGGAGGGAGGGGTACAGATGCGGGGCGAGCCTGTGGCGGCAGAGGCCTGCGTGACATTGCACCAGCCTGAGGCACGCTGTGTGTTCTCTCGGGGAAGTTGTCCCTAGATCACGGGACCCTGGCAGTGGCAGGCTGCACAGGATCCCAGGAGGGGAGGTGTGCATAGTGACCTGTGCTTGCACACAGGCTTCTTGTTGGCTGCAGCAGCAGCCTTAGCGTCCTATGCCCGTCTCTGGGGTCCACGCTGATAGCCGTGGCTTGTGCCCGTCTCTGGAACTCTTTTAGGCAGTGCTCTGAATCCGTCCTCCTTGCACACCAGGAAACAATGGTCTTTTGCCTCTTAGGCAGGTCCAGACTTTTTCCTGGACTCCCTCCTGGCTAGCTGTGGTGCACTAGCCCCCTTCAGGCTGTGTTCACACCACCAACCCCAGTCCTCTCCCTGGGATCCGACCTCCGAAGCCAGAGCCTCCACTCCCAGCCGCCACCTACCCCAACGGGGGAGCAGACAAGCCTCTCAGGCTGGTGAGTGCTGGTCGGCACCAATCCTCCATGCGGGAATCTCTTTGCTTTGCCCTCTGCACCCCTGTTGCTGTGCTGTCCTCCGTGGCTCCGAACCTCCCCCTTACCCCCCGTCTCTGCCAGTGAAGAGAGTTTCTAGTTTGTGGAAACCTTTCCTCCTTCACAGCTCCCTCCCAGAGGTGCAGGTCCTGTCTCTATTCTTTTGTCTCTGTTTTTTCTTTTTTCTTTTGCCCTACCCAGGTATGTGGGGGAGTTTCTTGCCTTTTGGGAAGTCTGAGGTCTTCTGCCAGAGTTCAGTAGGTGTTCTGTAGGAGTTGTTCCACATGTAGATGTATTTCTGATGTATTTGTGGGGAGGAAGTTGATCTCCATGTCTTACTCCTCTGCCATCTTGAAGGTCTCTCCCCTGTTGTTTGTTTTTTTAGTAATGCTACTTGAAATATAAACTACCTGCTGTTGAGAAAAGAAAAAAACAAAAACAAAAACACAGCATAGCAACTAAACATGAGTTGTTCTGTTTGAATATGAACTGATAATATGACCTAAAATAAATCATCGTCACATGCTGTTATTTTTTGGTAACTAGTATGTGATAATCATTAAATAACCAAGATGGTATTACTGCTTCATTTAGTTTGAGTAAATTTCAGACAGTTTTCCTCCTGACTATAGACCACTGATACCCTTTTTCTTGGAGAATTTATCTTGGCAAACTTACAAAGGTAAATTTTTTCTCCTCACTTTTGGGATGTAAATCTTTTTAAAAGCCTCTGGCCAGTTTCACAACTCAGGAAGGTCTTTCTCAAGGATCAGGGAATCATCCCTTTGAAATGTAAATATTAAGGGATATATTGCTCTATTCTCCCAGTCTCTGTGGGAGGGTAGGAGCCTAACTTTTACAAGAGTCAATTAGCAAACACGGATGATCTAATCACATTGACCAAACCCCTCAGTAATGTCCTCCAGTACTCTTCTGAGAGTTCACCTCAGTGCTTAAAAGCTCTCCTGCTTTTTGTTTCAGCAGTGTTGAATTTAATCTCTACCCAATTGCAATAGCCTTGACTTCTGTTGCAATAGTCTTGTATAAAGTCTTCCTTGCTTATGTAACACTATCTGGTACAATGCTGTTTGTTTGTTTGTATGGTTGGTTTTTTGGGCACAGTCATAAGTCAAATGATGCTTCCTATTGAAATATGACCCCAAAGTGGGTTTCTCAAGCCTCATTTCAGGCAATTAAGACTTGTTTGAGCAAAGCTTCTATGTAGCTATACTTTTTATGGCTGAATAAGTATTATGCTTATGATATCTACATTCATGAGTATAAAATTCTGCTCAGGGCCTTTTTACGTGATGAATATTCCCTTTCAGAAATTTCAGGAGTGATAAAAGAGTAAAACAAATTCCCTCAGTAACACCAATAAACCAAGGTTAAAAATTAATGTAGTAATTGGGAATAGTCTACATTTGCTTTTGCTTTTCAGTTCACTGCTCAAGCTAGTAAGTGATCAGCTCTGTTGTTGATATGTTGAAAGATAATTGGAACTTACTTACACAGCATAAAGAAGAAAGAAATGTACACCCTGGCTTTAAGAAAACTCAAAGTGAAAGTTCAGTCTAATTATTCTGGAAAAGTTATCTTTGGAAGACCACCTATTATATAATTGTCAATACTTGATTTATCTCTTTTTTTAGAATTCAGTTGAATATGTTCCATTTTTAAGCATCACATTCAACTTCATCTGTATACTTATCTTTTATATTTAATATTTAAATGGAATTATTGTTGTTATAAAGAACTAAATACAAAAGGTATGGCTTGCAGGTTTATTTTCATCTATATAGTAATAAATGGTGTTAAAATTTGTGGAATAGAATGACCATATCTGGTTCAAATATGGTGTAGGCCAATGGATTTACTTATGAAAAGTAAATGTTAATTCATTCTCAGAACTGACCAGTCTATCATTAGAAGTTTAAAAATGCTCAAAAAGTAAAGAAAAACAATTCTTCTGGAAGTCTTCTCTACATAGGCAATTAGAGGAGATTTAAGGAGACTATTGCATATCTAGAAACTAGAAATTCTTATCTAGGTCTTCTGTCAACTTCAACAGATGCATCTGGAAAATTGGTGGTTGTGTTTTCTTTTTCTTCATCTGAAGAGGATTGCTAATTGTCTGATCCCCATTTCCTAAAGTGTTTCAATATTCTTATTTATAAATGTATAGTTTACCTTATACTATGACAACACTATAAAAGTTGAAGTGTAGGTAAACACATTTGATATTATCAAGGAACTTCTTTCAAAATGACAAAGACTATATCATCTCTCTGCATTTTTCATTGTATTTAGTTAACTGCAGCATCCACAGTCTGTGATGATAATATTACAATTTTAATCTTTTCAGATTTCTTCTGGAAAAAAAAAAGATTTTAATACGAAGAAGGCAAGTGGCAAATATATAAGTTGATGGTCAATAAATGAACAGCATTATGAGTCTCAACTGTGATAAGTTGACAGTGCTTTAGAGAAGATGGTATGGGTTTGTGGAAGTTGGACATAGTTCTGACTGATTGGGCTATAAAATTTTCATGGCTATCTGAAAAACTAGGCTGTGAACATGGAGAATTGAAGCGTTACAGATTATCTTTGGTCACTTGAAACCCAATACAGCCTCAAAAATCTAAGATAGATCACAAAATATATTTTGTGTAGGCAAACATCTAGGTTTTTAAGTGCCCAAATTCTGGCTCAGCAAGTTCAAAACTTACTCCAATAAAGTATTCAATATTCTGTGACATGTCTACATCTCTATGAGCAGAGATAGCTGACAAAATGTAGTCTATTGTGAGTTCTTTCCCACAAAATATAAGAATTTTTACCACAACCAGTTTGGACTACGTGATAAAAGGTTATTCAAAATCATTATTAAAAAAAGTATTTTGTTTTGTTTAATAAATGTGTTCATTGTTTTTATATTGCTGAATATACATTAAATGTATAGTAAATGCCTTCAGCTGACATCTCAGCACCCTGAACCTAAGAAAGCATTACATCTTAGGATGGGATAAAAGGACTGAGCTTCAGTGATATAATATGCATTACATGGAAGTCAGTAATGATGATGATACTAAGTCTAAATTAAATACAATATACCAGAAATTGATTCTAAAATATTAAACATTCAAGATAAATCTCAGATATTTCACCCAAAAGCCTACTTTGGGCTCAGATTTGGGCTAAATTCTCTCTTTCCTATCTTTCATAACATCATCTATGTATCAGCACTTTGCCACTTACCATATTAAATTCACTTAACTAGTTTCTATGTCACCTACATTAGATTCTATACACCTTTATGGAGAAAATCCATGTCTTTTAATTTTTGATACCTTCAACCAGGATCTGACAGAAATAATACATGCAAAAAATAATGATTGAACTATTTATTCCTCTGTCCTATTTACTCACTTTTGGTCAAATTCTTATAAATTACTATGCTCTTTTATATGTTGGGCTCTAGAAAGAGAAGGAACTTGAACACTTACAAAACAAATATAAACATAAACCTTACAAGAATAGATTAAAGTGAGAGAAACATCTAAGTGTTAATGTGGAGGTAGCCTTAAACAAACAAACAAAAAACCTAAAAGCAAGGCTCAGACAGGTAAGGGTGTGATAGGAGGTTGGTGAGTGTGGGCTAGCCAATGTATGCTAGAGCTCAAGCAGGGCGTGAAGGGCATCTGTATGCAGTGGAGGGTACTGGTGTGGAGCTCACACATGGAGTTTCAAAGCACATTTATATAGATTACTTTTTAATTGCAAAGCAATGAAAGAGTAGCTCTGCAATAGATAAGGCTTCTGGAAGACCCCACCTAAATCAAAGGATCTAAGTTAAAAGCATCAGTGCTAGGATAAAATGAAATTGTAAGCCAGTTGTTCAAATGCAAGGAAAAGAATAGCATCTTTTCTCTGACACTTTTTGTTAATATGAGGAGATACTGGACAGACATACGTTGAGTGTCATTCTTCAAAATAATTGGCCTGTGATATTCAAAACTGTCAGCATCATAAAGTCAAGGAGAGACTGAACAATGGTTCCTGATTGAAAGAAAGAAAGATTCCAACTAAATGTAATACAGATTCTGGACAGGGTATTTTTCCTTAAAGGACATTATTAGGATAACTGACTAAACTTGAAGTTTCAATGGTAGTAATGTATCAGTGTTAACCTCTTGATAATGATGTGTGTTTTGTAGTTATGTAAAATAATATCCTTTCTTGTAGGAAATGCACTTTATTATTTGAGATATTGCAACATTATCAGCAAATTACTCTCAAAAATTTCATGGAAAAACTCCTTTGTACTTTTCTTTTCTCAAAGTGTAAGACTATTTCAAATGGAAACATTTTAAAAAGTGAAAAGGTAGTATAAAATTGTTGAATATTTATACACCACATCCATAGAAGAGAAATTTAAAAAACCATGCTTCAAGAGACATTATTAGAAACGTGCATTAGATCGAGTGTGGAAGTTAGAGGCATACTCTTACCTTGGGTAAACTGAATTTTCTCTTAATGTAATATTATTTTGTAAAAAAAAAATTGTCAAATTTTCTAATCAGATGTGACACTCAATCTATGATGTGACAATACCTATCTTCTTTCTTGCCACCTCCAAAGATAATAGGGATATAAAAAGCATATCAAAAAGGTGTACAATGGAAGAATTTCTCATGCAGGCTACTAGGTACTGTGACACTCCTTGAAAATCAATATAGGTGCAATTGTTTGTGTGTATGTGTGTGTGTGTGTGTGTGTGTGTGTGTGTCCATGCATATGTAGCTTTGAAAACCTGAGGACTAGTGGTACTTGAATATCCCTAATCCCCTATAAAATGGACTCATGCAGAAATGGCTGATTCTATGTCAGGAGTATAGTAAAAAATGTGGCCATAAACATGTTAAACCAGAAACAAGGAAGTGCTCCAACATGACTGAGGATATGTCAGAAGGATATAGCCCAAGTGTAAAGGGCACCATAGCTGAATTCTGTACAATTTGAGCATCCAAAGGAATAATGATGACAATATTCATATTGAAACAAAAAGACCAAGAAGTTTATAATAAATCACAAAATTAGGAAGAAGGAAGAAATACTATTTTTAGAAAAAAGTTGACTTAAAAATCATTCTTTTACATTCCTTAATGTATTAAAAGATTCAGGCATATATCAAGAATTGATTTTAAAATCAATATATGCAAAAGTTTGGGAGAACGATATACTGCCTTGAAGTACCACCTTATAGTTTACTTATTATTAACAAAGGGAAATAAATGATTCTCAGAGAGGAGAGATCATAGAAAGTACCTCCTTGAGCAAGTAATGTAAATTAATGTCAATCAATATAGGATAAAAATAACCTCCTATGATTTTGGTATTATATGATGAGGAGCATACTAGATCAAATGCAAGATCACCTTTGTAATCTTTCCATCAGAAAATTTTACAACGAATCTAACCAGCCACAACAGTGAAGCACAGTTGAATTGTTGGAAATTCCATAAGCCAACTGGCCTCAACTCTTAGTATCAATATTGTAAAATTAAAAAAAAAATGTGGGAGCTCTTCTAGATTAAGAAGACTGAAGATAAATGAAAATCAAATGCAATGTATGACATTTAATAGTATCCTGGGTTGGGGGAAAAATGGATAAGGGATACTTTGGGGGTAATTGGGAAATTTTGGAAAATGAACTATTTAGTTAGATAATATTATGATACCAATATTTATTAACTTCCTTATGTATATAATGCTATTGTAATCATGTAGCAGATTGTCCTTATTCATAAGAGTTAGGTACTAAAGCTTTTCAAATGTTTGGATTAAGAAAAAAAATTCAAGGAGAGGGGAAGGAGAGAGAAAGAGAGAAGTAGGAGGGAGAGAGATGGGGGAGAGAGAGAAGAATGATGGACAAGATAAAGCAATGTGGCATGTTAACAATTAATGGGTCTTAGGTGAATATTATGATACATAGAAATTACTCTCTATGTTCTCATTTTCGGCAGAATTGATATTTTTCATAATAACATGTTGGAATATATGTTAACATGTGAGTCATCTAATTATAACAATGTACACTATATTCATTGTGATTCATAATATTTCTAACTGTCCACTTTAGAAATCTTGTAAAAATTCACGTTCATACACCTTTATTAAAATGTTTTCTTCTTCTCCATCAGGGATATTTATACATACTCATAATTTCTGTGAACAGAAGTTGTTATTTGTCTAACACTGATCATTGTGATGCCATCTACATTTATGATGCTATTTAGATAAATAAAATAATGTTCAATTTGTTATGCATTTTACTGCACCCCACTAAAGTAAAATAAGCATTTAGAATTGATGTTTCACATATTTGGTGCATATTTATTTATTATCTTTGTCATACATTCATAATAACATAATATATTTTTTCTATGCTTCATGACATTTACTTTTAGAGTCTGAAAAATCACTTCAATTAATCTATGAAATATTCACAACTGCTATATAGCTGGGGAAAAAAAACTATATTTTAGAAGTGTTTCACAGCCTTAAAATTTTCTTGTTTGAAAAATTGATAGGATTAATTTAAGAAGTCTCTTTTTCTATAAAAACAAATGTTTCATACAGCCCTCTGACCCTTTTTCACACAGTTCGGGCTTTGGAGAATATTCGTTCAGTATTTTATAAAATGCGATAACCAGGAGAATTAATCTTCTGTCGTAGATTGCAAATATGCCTTCAGTTCTTCACTCCTCTCTCCTCTCTGGGTCTTCATCCTTTGCATTCTGACAGCAAGTTTACCGTACTTAAAAGGCTAAGTATATTTCCCCATCTCTTGAATCTGGACTGGACTTGTAAGTTGCATTGGCTGATAAAATATGGCAGAAGAAATTGCATGCCAGTTCAGAAGCCAGGCCTCAAGAGGACACATGGCTTCACTGAGAACCACTATTGCTAGAGAAAACTGAAACGGTGTGAAAGCTGCCATGTTTCAGCAAAGTAACACCAGCATGGTCAAATATTAACACCCAAAGCTGTCACCACATTTTTATTCAATGTCATTTTTTGTTGCTTTTTCATTTTTTACAAGGGTCTTTTTATGTCTAAATATTATGATTTCTGTTTTATATACTCCCTACTAAATCATAAGTACATTTTAAGAAAACCTAGTTGATGCTGCCTATCTTAACCTTTACTGTCTTTACTTCCTCCAAATTATTTATATATATATATAAATAAAATATATTTATATATAAAATAGTATATAAATTATATTTACAATATAAATATGTTATAATGATTATATATTATATGATATACCTTTATAATATAAATAACTATATAAAATATATAATCAACATATACATTGACATATTTATATATGTAAAATTATTTATCTATATATAAATAAAAGCACACACACATATATAAGTAGAGAGAGAGAGAGAGATGGAGAGAATAAATCTATATTTAACCAATTCAAACACATAAGCTCTGTAAAAAGTTCAGGGCCACCAGGATGAGGTCACCTTATCCCACAAGCTCTGTTTAGCTCTATTTGCAAAAAAGAGCTCAAAACTTGTAAAGGAATATTTTTCTCTCACTGGAGAAGATAATAATGAATAGGAAATATGCTTTCTTGGTTAGCTAATATTATATTATTATTTCTTGGTTCATTTTAGTGTTCCCTTTTCAAATCCCCTGTTCGTTTTAATTAAATGAGTTAGAAAAAGAAAAAAGGTGCTGAGGTAGAGTAAAAAGCAGATGGAATTCTCTGTGTCCTTGGCTCTAATAAATTATAAAACTCCAAAGCTGCCACAAATCTTCATAAGTTAAAGTGGACCAGTGTGTGAAGTAAAAAAGAAACTTGGCTTAATAAAGCCAAACAATTCAGCAAAATAAATAAGTAAATAAATATTTACTTTAAAAATATCTACATGGCTGAAAAAGTAAGCTTAAAGCCACACTTTTGACAACATAGAAAAAAAAAAAATTAAAGATGTATAACTGTTAATATTGTTAATCTGTGTTTGCTGAAAAGTTCTCAAAGGGTTGTAAAATCACCATTTAGCATATTTAAAATAGGGCTTTTATATGTCAACTTCTGGGAGTTGTAAGAAATAGCAAGAAACCCTTGTAAGTTTTTTTCTGAGCTCCTGCCCTTCTAGGTTATAATTTTCAGATTTTTAAAAGTGCTTTTGATTAATGATGTTTGGAATTAATGAAAGCCATTTAATGAAGCTTACTTAGGAATGATTTTTACAAACTACTACTATTATTGGGAAAATTTCTGCTTGACATTTTGTGTTTTGACTGGCATTTTCTTGTTGCCAGCTGTCATAAAAAGGACTGCAACACATGCCTTTAGCAGCATATGCCTTTTTGGGTGCTGAATAGCATTTTCATACAAAAAAATCAAATGATCCATAACATATTATGCTGTCATTTGAAAACAGCATCAGAAATGAGACATTTTTCATGCCTGTAATATATTTTGTTCCCCAAGGCTTAATCTAGCATTTCCGTACTACATTTGAAAATATAATGTGGTGTAGGTTTATTCTTCTAATTGACACTATTAAGATTTTAAGAATACTATTTCTGTTTTACAAATAGAGATTGTAAAAATACTTTTAGAAGGTTTAGTATATTCTGTTTATTTTACTAGTGTTTTCTTAGCTCTCTGTTTCTCAGGAACACCTTTTCAAATACTTATTATGTATAAGTAATTACATATACTTATTACAATGAAAAGTGACATCTAAAGGCTATTTCATACTTTGGATTGGAGCTCACTTAATAGAATATATGCAAATCAGTGCAAAAGTATGTAGCAATAGATTATATAGATTAAATACATTATTAATTCTACTTAATTTGCTATGTAATATGTATCAAATAACAGTTTAGAATTTAAATTATATGAATATCACTAAAATCTTTTTCAAATGGTTTGAAATGAGCAAAATGCCTTTCTTAGTCCTCCCGAAACATTTTTCCTTTGTGAAGTACTTTATTATTCTCATAGATGTAGCAGCTTAAACTAATACAAATGATATAGTGATTAGAAAGTTTCTTGATTTATAGTTTTGTTTTGTTTTGTTTTTTCTGTGAAGTTTAAAAATCTCTCAGATAACATTTGGATGTTTTCAACAAATACAAAATGCTTTTATATTTAATTGTCATTCATTTCTAAAGGGTACTCCTCAAGCTTTTCATATCATATACTTAAATATGATTCATTTTTAATTTCCTTTCTCTATTTTCCCTAACAATCTCTAGAAAATGAATGTACTGTTTTTCCTAAAGAATATATATTTTTGTTAGACCAAAATACAGCTAAGCATAGAATTACCTCTGTTCTATATTTCTGAAGTATGATGACTAAAAAACATGTACTAAGTTTGTATAAAAATGTCTGTCTGATTTATACATTAATTTCCTTTGGTTAAAACAGAAGATATACCTTAGCAACTAATATCTTACTATTGCTCTTTCTTCCCAGTATTTGCTTAGGACAAAAATACTGAATGTTATTTGAAAGATTAGATGTGTGGATAATAGAAAGAACCCATAAAGGTGTTAGACAATGCTACTTTTTAAGAAAGTGTTAGAAAGCTAACTGATTACTACATGGAAATGGTAAATATAAAAACATCATTAGAAGAAGTATTAACATGATAAAGCTAACTATGACCTCTGAGAATGATGTGGTTCTTGAAGGGACTTACTGATCAAACCACTTCAAAATGGGCAGTTGGAAACTCAGTCTCAAACATCTGAAATTGAGGGTTCGTTTATGCATAATCTAAGTAGATTTTGATTAGGCAGTCAAGATGCTTACTCTCCCATACCAGCATTGTAGAACGTGAAATTTTAAGTCCCCATTAGGACACCAGAAATTTTCTGAGATGGGTCTTGAGTGTGACATCAGGCAGAGATAAAATAAGCTCCTCGTTTTCAACGTTGAGTTCAAACTGGTGGATCCCTTACTGAAAAGTTTTTAATGTGTGAAGATAATTCACAAATGTGATGTGAATTACTATTTGTCGAGCTACTACCAAGACTGTGGTTATCATTCTCTTAAGAAGAGAGATATGCAAAGTAAGTTTGAAGTGCAGGTTGAGGAATGTACCTTAAATGTCTTATGACAAGGATGTTAGGGGGTTTAAGCTCTTTGGTCTCTGGGCTTGTCAGAGAGGAGATGGTTCAGATAAAATAAATTAAACTTAGAAAGTGTTTAACTGAAGGTATCATCGAGCAGGCATTTGGTTATAAATCAAAATCTTTTATATTTCATGAGAAAATTTGTGTTTCTCTTGAAGCAAGACTGATTTATGCCAAAACATTTTACTAAAAGTGCACTAATCTCAACCATTTTGTGTGGTTGCTAACTAAGGTTATGGCATGTAACCAAAGAGAAGGAGACCAGTAATGAGATTTACTAGATAAAATGACAAAAACAATTAGGAATTAAATATATAATGAAAGACAAAAGAATTTTTTTTAACATCTTTATTGGAGTATAATTGCTTTACAATGGTGTTTTAGTTTCTGCTTTATAACAAAGTGACTCAGTTATACATATACATATGTTCCCATATCTCTTCCCTCTTGTGTCTCCCTCCCTCCCACCCTCCCTATCCCACCCCTCTAGGTGGTCACAAAGCACTGAGCTGATCTCCCTGTGCTATGTGGCTGCTTCCCACTAGCTATCTATTTTACATTTGGTAGTGTATATATGTCCATGCCACTCTCTCACCCTGTCACATCTTACCCTTCCCCCTCACCATATCTCCAAATCCATTCTCTAGTAGGTCTGTGTCTTTATTCCCGTCTTGCCACTAGGTTCTTCATGACATTTTTTTTCCCCTTAGATTCCATATATATGTGCTAGCATACTGTATTTGTTTTTCTCTTTCTGACTTACTTCACTCTGTATGACAGACTCTAACTCCATCCACCTCACTACAAATACCTCCATTTCTTTTCTTTTTATGGCTGAGTAATATTCCATTGTATATATGTGCCACATCTTCTTTATCCATTCATCCGATGATGGACACTTAGGTTGCTTCCTTGTCCTGGCTATTGTAAATAGAGCTGCAATGAACATTTTGGTACATGACTCTTTTTGAATCATGGTTTTCTCAGGGTATATGCCCAGTAGTGGGATTGATGGGTCATATGGTAGTTCTATTTGTAGTTTTTTAAGGAACCTCCATACTGTTCTCCATAGTGGCTGTATCAATTTATATTCCCACCAACAGTGCAAGAGTGTTCCCTTTCCTCCACACCCTCTCCAGCATTTATTGTTTGTAGATATTTTGATGATGGCCATTCTGAATGGTGTGAGATGATATCTCATTGTAGTTTTGATTTGCATTTCTCTAATGATTAATGATGTTGAGCATTCTTTCATGTGTCTGTTGGCAATCTGTATATCTTCTTAGGAGCAATAAGACAAAAGAATTTTTGAGGTGAATAATCTACATGATAATTTACATTTGGTACAAATAGGATCAGTTATTTGACGTGCTAAAGCAATGTTCTCACACATTACTTGAAAGCATTTCAATATAGATTGTAAGTTAAATTTTGTATTTAGTTTTAATCAAGATATATTTTGAACACAAGAGATAATTTAAATTAAAAAGCTAAAGAGTGACAAGATGATAAGGGATATTTAATATAATAATTATTTAACAATTATTGCCTGCGTGTACCTACTACACATATATGTAAAGAAACCAATTTCTTTCTGTCTTTAAAGAAGTACACTAAAATAAGGGAGAAAAATAAATGTTAAATGCTAAATTGAGGTTATCATCTATCACTTTATTTAAAAAGGAAAGATCTTTCAAAATTCATGAAATTCATCATTTTGCATCTGGTTGTCACCTATGGATTAAAGGAGAGGATCATTTTTGGTTAAAATGTTTGTAAAAGAATATGGCTTAGGGTATAACTGGGTATAACTTAGGGTAAACTTGAAGAAAATACAGACAATTTAGTGAGAAAATGAAACAGAAATTTCTAAGAATATTCGATTTAATTGGAAAAAGAAAAACATGACAATTAACATCTGCCCATTTGTTTATTTTCTTAAATATTCAATGAGGCTCTCAACAATAACAGCTTTGGTAAAGTAATGTAAACATATGGACAAAAGTAAGAGCAAGCAACAATGACCGTATTTTCCAAGGGAGTGCTATGACCAAATTGCCCCAAATAAGATATAATAATAATAAAGACTTTTTAAAACATCTTTTAGATGTTAGCTTCTGTCTTAATTTCTGATGATAGAAAAATATTCAGATCAAAGAAGAGGTATCTGACAGACTCAACAAAGGAGTAATGCCATTATCTACTTGTCATTTGTAATATTCCTCTATGGGAAATTCATTCTGATTTATTCATTCTCATTAATTTACTATAAGAGTATTTTCTGGAAATTGAGAATACATCTGTATCTCAGCTTTTTTGTCCTTCATCTTATGTCTTTTCCCATGAGTTAGTTAATATACAAAATATGTATAAGATGTAAGCTAAATAAGAGAAAGTTTTTGAGATGCATACACACACACACGCACACACACACACACACACACATACACGATATATAAGATACGAGATACAGAAAGTATGAAATCTATGTGAACTCTTTGGTTCACCAAGAGACTATTTCACTGATCAGTATATCTGGATATGAGGACAGGACCATAAATTGAGAAGAATTATCTTTTTTTTTTTTTCAGTATTTTTTTTTCTTTATCTTTTGGCACACCAGCATGAACAGGTGTCACAAAATGTACAGAGACGTGTAGAGCCAACGTGCACATTTGTCAGAAAAGAGAGTTCCGTGCACTCTTCCAATTTCACAGATGTCATAAGGAAAATTCTGCAAGATGTCTTTCTTAAACTTAGTATTACCTGTCACCTCAGGCTGTTGCCACTGCTGCCAAAGGTCCTACCAATCCTTGAGTAGGCAGTATGCCATGGAAACTGATGGGCACACATATAAGACACCAAAATATAAATCCTAAAGATGAAATATGTGTTTCTAAGGATTGTCATCTTAGGTGGGCACCCTGATGTGACTGGTATGTTATGGATTAAGCATCTTCCACATTGTCAAGTGCAAGTTATCTTTAAAGGAAACCAACACTAAGGAAAAAAGTTAATTATAAAACTATTTTCTGTATGATGCAATCTGATTGCTACTAGTTACCCTAGTTCTCAGAACACTAACGGCATCCATTCTTCTCCCATACTTTTAATTGTTTTGCAAAATACTTAAGTATTGCTTATTAAACAGTGCCTTCATTGTTCCCTTTCTCTTTCCATTTTTCCTCATGCCTATATTCCTTACTCACTCTTGCTCCATCTAACTTATAAAGCGTAATACCAACAATATCACTTTTCTACGCAAACATTGGATTTTTTTTGTATAGTCTACAGCCTGTAAGGTAAATCTTAACTTTTATTACAATCCAGCTTCAACAGGTAAGAATGTCTACTGTGCTGTATGACTTAGCAAACTCTTAACACAACTGGATAATGTTTACCCATTCTGTACTGGTAGTCTTATTTACTACTTTGTTGTTGTTACCCTTTGAGTGTTTCCCATCTTTGTTTCCAACTAATGTGCCATTTTTCTTGGGCAAAATAACTCATCCCTTTTCTCTTGATTCTCATTGTATTTTTGTTAGATTATCAACAAAATCTTATTTCATTCTGCTTTGTACTATAAGCTTATTTTAGTACCTCTCTTTCTCTGCAGTCAAGGAATAACAATTCTAGCAGGGAAAGTGTTTAGTTCATATTTATAGTCTTAAAATTATAAGGCAGAATGCTGGCGTGTTTTAATTATTCTATGTGGGAAATCTCATTAGAGTTTCAAAAATGGAATTTCAGAATTTTAAGAATCTCTCTAAAGATTTTATAACCACATTCATCAGTTAGCATTCAAATTGATTGAGGACTAAAAGTCAGTCAAATGTATCCATAAAGGGAATAAATTTTAGCTCAACCATTAAATATTTGCTTGACTTTTAGCATAGAAATAAAAACATCCAAATAATGAAAAAGATATCTATTTATGAAATGTAAAGTACTAAAAAGTAAGTAACGTACTTCCTGGCAAGCATAGCAATGCAGTTAAAAGGAAGAAAAATCGAGTAGTTTACCACATAAAACAAATTAATGAAGTCACTAAAACATTGTGCCACTCTATAAATTTGCAGCTTAAAATTTTCAAATATTGAACAACAAAAACCTATTCTACTTATTGCTTGTATGCATGTTTTCTACGTATTATCTCATGAATTTTGACAATAAACAAAGAGGTAGACGATATTTTTCCATGTTAAAATTGTGGAAACAGCATCAGTGACAGAGTCCATATAAATGCTCAGGCTTACACACCTGTGTTCCTCTGCATAAAATCTAGCCTCCAATCTCCAGTCTAGTTTTAATAAGCTCCAACAGAAGTTTGCAGCCCTGCAATTTTGTAAAGCTGTGTTTTCATTCTGCCTCCAACTCTCTTTTGTTAGTGAAAAAACAATTTATGTCCAATCCCAAAATATATTGAAATAACAATCCTACCCAAAACATTTGGGCTATATTAAAAGTACTAGCTTTTTAATTTTTTAAATAAATAAAATATGTGGCAGACTTAAATACTTTGACTATTTTAAGATATTGTGAAATTTGTTAAGACTCAGGTGATTCCTACAAACATGAGTGACTTCCTGCAGAAGCACCTATAACAGTTACATTAAAAATATTTTTAATTTTTTTATAGTATGTTTTATATTATATGACTTTTTTTGTTGTGGACCACTTTTAAAGTCTTTATTGAATTTGTTACAATATTGCTTCTGTTTTATGTTTTGGTTTTTTGGTCACAAGGCACGTGGGATCTTAGCTCCCCTACCAGGGATCGAACCTGACCCCACTGCACTGGGAGGCGAAGTCTTAACCACTGGACCACCAGGGAAGTCCCTAAAAACTATTCTTAATATTATAATTTCAGCTTGAACGTTGAAAACTTGAATTCTAGAATATAGATCTCTGCTGGCATAATAATGACACTTACTTCAAAAACGTGGTTGTCAGTTAAAATAAACAGAAGGAATAAGGTGACTTGAGCAAGTGACTGTATGGTTAGGTAGGATAAAATCAAACAGTGAGCAGAGAAGAAAAAGCACTAGAAGACATTGAAGAATAAGTTGTACAAAGGGAGTGACATGCTAGAAAGCAGGAGAAGAGAATAACAGGAGATATTATTCCCACTAGCAGGCAACAAAGAGCTTCTTTAAACACTGCCATCAAATAACCAGTGTGAAAATGTGTATGATTTTTCCCTCTTGAATTGCAAGTATTTAAAAAATTATGTATCTATATTTCAAGAATATGAGATTGGCCGAAAGGTAACATCTTTTGAGTTGAAAATTACGGCACCTTAAAATAATAAATAAGTGAAACAATGAATGTAAATAAGTATTAGTAGTACTGTCCAATTATTAACTGCTTACTCAATAGCAAGCTACATACCATGTACATTAAATACTTTCATTCATCTATTTATGTAACTAGATTGTGCAGATAGTATCAGACACAAACTCCCACATCTACATTTTGCAAATGAAGGAACAGACTCAGAGAGTTTAAGTAGTATGCTCAAGGAAATTTGGCTAGCAAATTGGACATTCAAAATGTTAACTCAGATTTATTGATTTCAAAGCTTTCACCATAAACCTAAGAGGTAGATGCACAGAATCATTCATTTTCGAATGGATTTGGGGTATTAAGACATTGGTAAAGACCTGCAGGTTGTATACTCAATTATAATTAATTGTATATTTAAACTATTTATAACAGTGCTAGGCACACAGTAAAAATTCAAACATATTATTTTAGTTTTTATTATTAATATAATGCTGAACCGTTGAAACTGCAAGATTAAGAGAAGCAGAAAAGTTTGACCAGGCCATATACTTGCAAAAGGTTGGACAATTCATGCCTAAAACAAATTTATTCTGGTTCCTAAATGATTTAATTACATTGGGTTGATGACCAAAATGAAGCATATAATGGCCATGTAGTTCCCATGTTCAGAGATGTTTATACAAAACTTATTTCTTTACAGCGATAGTGAACTAATATAGGTTAGTGTTACCTCTATTTAGCTCTAAGGAGAACTGACTGATGGAAGGGCATGGAAGCTTCAAAGAATAGACTTGATAGCATAGATCAGGCAAAGTCAGTCATTTGTCTGAATATCGTTCACTTGTGTGAGCAGTGGTGATGGTTGCATAGACCTGCAATTTACAGGGATTTTCTGGCACTTAATAAACTCAATATTCAATTTAAAAAATTTTTATGGATGAATTCTCATGAGGATATAAGATTTTTAAATTAAATTTGTGTATAAAGTGATTAAGTATTTCTACTAGAAAAAAGTGTAACCCCTTTTATTCATCAAAATATAGTATTAAACTTACTAAATATTCTTATAATCCCTACTATATGCTTTCTGCAGAATATAAGAGCATTTCTGTTCTTCCTTTACTCTAAAACCAAGTAGGAATACAAAGAATCAAAGTTAAAAAGAGACTGTTAGAATTCCTTTGAAGAATGTAAAAAGACTCAATTTTTGCTACCATGGCAGTGAAGTGAAATCGGAGGTTATCCACTGTGGGAGTAACAAGGTTTTAAGGTGAGACATTCAAAAAATTCTTCTTTGAATACACTTGTTGTGCTTTTGATCCTTTCTGAGGAATAGAAGAAGGGAGAGAGAAAAAAAATAGTGTGTTATACCAGATATGGCATGAGCTCCAGAAATAACTGGAATTGCACTGAATTAAATCTATTGCATTAAAAGATATAAATAACACACAACTGATGGTTTGGCAGCAGTTAAATGGTAGTCAAGTGTGAAATGTACCTGGTATTATTTTGCTCAGTTTCTCAAATGACACGAGCAGTACAGCATTCAGTGCATTGGATGTAACCAATTTTATGAATTTCTTTAACAAGTAAAATAGTCTTAAAGTAAGATAAATTCTGTCAGCTGTCCTCTGATTTGATTTGCTTTCCAGATGGCAGGCAAATGACAATTATTTTTTTCACTACTGCTGTTGTATTTTCTGTAGCTGTAGCAACACTGCATACCTAGATAGTCTGTTGTTGATACTGAAAATAAAAATATATAATCAGACCACCTACTGCTCAATTTTATTTTCAATCTGTAAGCGATGGAGGTAAATTTACTTTACTTTTACTGAATCTGTGTTGTAGCGTTCCTCTTTCTCTCTCTCTCTCTAAAATGCAATGAGGAAATAATATTTCAAAGAATAAATGGGGTTCAGTATAAGCTTGAAAATCAAGAAACTTACAGGCATCTAAATTGCCATTCAATTGAATAGGCTATTTCAATTAATAAAAAAATCCATTTTAAAGAGAACGGTTTCAGTCCTTGTTATAAGGAGTCATGAGCATTCAAGGAAGATTAATCTCATCAGCTCTTACAGGAATTATTCTTCCACGTGAATCCTCTGTCTTTTTCATATTCAAAATAATTGTCATTTTTCTTCCAAAGGAAAAGGAAAAAAATTGTAATAACTTTAGAAATTTTGACAAACATTTTCTTAAACGTTGACTGGCAGACATGTTGATGATTCCTGCAAAAAAGATTACAATGAAAATGCATTAGAGGAAAGAGGGGAGAAACAGAAGTGCTCAGGTCCTGGCAGAAACATCCTCTATTGAGGTAAAGTCAACGCTGGAAACGCGCTTTAGGGACACAAGTATTTTCCAGCCAAAACCCTTCAGTGAGGCCAAAATTAGTCCTGAGCTGGGAAAAGACAGCATGGATGTCACAGACCTTGCCAGTAAGTTGCAATCTGTATCCAAATTGCTGTGACAGAGTATGCTTACAAGAGAGAATATGTGTGTTTGTGAAGCCGCATCCGCAATTGATGGAAAAGTATAACATTCAGTCATGAAGTTGTCTTACCTGTATAACTTCTACCAGACATCCAGCTAGTATGGAAATAAAGAGACCTTTCAAAATTACCTTTTAAGGTGACTCTCAGTATGTGGGAGCACAGGAGACCACTTACTGACCCCTGCTCTAGCAACCAGTTCTAACAGCTTTGAGTTGTTGTGTGTAGCTGAGACTCAACTGCCTCTGCTAAGGCCTGCACCCAATCCCTCTGGCCTCCTGTCCTGGGCAGTTGCTCGGATGTTGCCTTGTGGAACATCTGCAGTAACCCTTTAGTGTTCAAGCACGTACAACCTGCAAGTGCAGCTGTGTTAACCCTTGACCAGTAGGGGAAAGAAGCCAATGGATAAATGCTTCCCCTTAATGAATGCTGGATAAACATTTGTGGGGTGTAAAATTCTTCTCAGATCTTTCTGTGAGATTGAGTACTGGGCACCCGCAGGTGGCCGACTCAATAATTCCTTGCATACTGTGTTTTGGTTCTTTGGTCTCTCATTGTTTTTCAGTCTTCTCAGCTTTTTATTTTATTTATTTTTTTTATCTGGCCTCTCATTTTTACTACAGAAAATAGCTTTCCAAATAAACTAGTCTCCTAAGCTTTCAGTCTCTGCTTTGGGGAGAACCTCAGGTAACTTAGTAGATGCATCTTGTTAGAGTGAGTGGGAGTATTTATTTCTAGGTAATGACTTTTTCTTAACTAGCATGCTATCTGGAGGTTCTTCATGTGAAAACCTATGTATAGTATTCGTTTTTGTTTATTTGTTTGCTTTTAATGATTAAACCACATTAAGTTGAGCAGATTTAAAATGGCATTATGCCTTGCTGTTGTCTATGAAACAAAATCCAAGGACTTTAATAAGGCTCACAAACCATTCAGGATCTCCAGGACACATTTCATGTCACCACCAACCACTACTTCAACACACACACACACACACGCACACACACACACACACCACTCATACACATACACACAAAGCCTATACTTTACCAAATCAAACAAAATTAATCAGCGTTCTCAAAGTCCGTGATGTCTCATGTTTCTTGGCCTTTCTATACCTATTCTTTTCTATGTAAAACTCTTTCCCTATTTCATCATCAGATACACCTGCTATTTCTTTTCAGTATCCTTCATGGGATCCTTTCATCTATATTAGTCAGACAAATTTATGTGATTCTCAGTGGGTTTATAAAAACATTTTCAATACCAGCTTTATAATGCACTATTTAAATAAGTGCTGACTTTAGTGTATTTTATATTAAATTGAGGGCAGGACCTTTGTTCTATTTATATTATATCTCCAGTACATCAGAGTAGATGCTCTATAAATATTTGAGAATAAGTCAGTAATTGAATTATGATAAGTATTTAGCCTTCACTTAAATATCTAATCCTTCTTGAAGGTCTCTTATCATGGTGACATTGGTTGAACTCTTGTTAAAAGAATCAAGTGGCATAGTTTCATATTGTTGCCAGGCAAAAAAAAAAAATGTGTTTTACACGCTCTGATTTCAACTCTTTTTGATTATTTCCCTCATATCATTCACTCATTGGACTAACTGATTGTGTGCTCACCATGTATCAAGCACTGAGACAGCGTTTGGGAACAAAGATGTAGGTATAGTGCTTGCTTTATTAAACCTTCCATTATAGCCTAATGGAGAAACCAGGAATTAACACCTGGACAAGTAAATACAATTTATACAATTAAAAGTTGTGATATATGATATAAAGGTAGTGAACAGCTTGTGAATAGAAAAAAGAAAGCTCTGCTTTAGAGAGGTGAGGAACAACTTACATTAAAAATTGGCTTTTACACTATAAGAAGAGTAAGAGAAAGAAAATTCAAGGCAGAGGGGACAGCATATAAGAAAAATCTGACATGGGAAAGAACTGATTCTCTTCAATGAACTGAAATAAAAGTGGTATGGATGGACCTGGTGAAAGGGAGAGAGGGGCTGATATAGAATGAATTCAGAGAGGAAAGCAAGGGCAAGAGCAGCGTCAGAAAAGTCATCACTAAAATTGGGTTTTATTTGGGTTGCAGTGAGAAGTTACTAAAGGTTTTAAAGGACTGGCATTATAACATATAATGAATACTTTATAAACAATTAGGTTATTACTCTATAGAGAAGCGAGGGGAAGGCATTAAGAGTAGAATTGAGAAGAGTGCCGTTAGATCAATGTGTCTGCAGACTATCAGAGAAATCAAATCGTACATGAGACATAAATTTGTGAGTCAATATTTAAATTATATTTAAAGCAAAGGAAATATATTAGATCACCAAGGGAGAGAAGAGAGGAAGAAGAGAAGCAAAAACTGTCCTTGAGTGGATTCAACAAAGAAACACTCAGCCTGTTAGAAGGAATGTCTGGAATATTCAGTGTCCTAGAAACTACAAGATAAAAGTGTTTCAAGATGTTTTGAGGATCATTAACTATGTCATATGATCCCAAGAGTTCTAGAAAGTTTATTACCAAAGTGCATTATTTGAAATTTGTAAAATGTAGGTCATTGCCAAGCCTAGAAGAAAAATATCGTACTGACTTGGTGTAGAGATGCCAGATAAGAAGGATATAATGAGTTGCAGTATCAATTAAAAATATATATATATATGTATATAGTTTTAAGTTTGTTGTAAATTTGTCCTCGAAGAGGCAAATACTGGGCTCTTACGTACCATTGCAGCAGAGATATGAAAATCACAAAGAGGAAGTTAGAGAGTCAGAGAAGACTATTTAGGAGATTAATTAGTTAAGTCCTGAGGAATAAATAGGAACCAGTCAGCCATTCTTGACAGACTAACAAGAATGGGACAAAGTGAAAGAAAAAGTGAGATCCTATTGCACTGGGAGTTTTCACATAGCCCTCGTCCATCAAGGTGTAGAAATGCAGAGCTTACCACTTCTACAGAGCAGTATCCAAATTCATAAATTCAATAAATTCAGATCCACATTCTTCTTCATATATTCTCCTTATAATAATGGGGAATTAGAGAAGATTGAATCTCTGCAGGAACACTAGACCATAAGGTTAATTTGCAAATTAATTTTTAGTAAGTATCCTTGTTGTAAATATTTAATTACATTTGATCTTCAATTTTTTTGTGATTTTTGTGATTTAAAAAATGTAATTTTTTAAAGTTTGAATCAAAATACCTAATTTTTCATGTTATAGTTTTGTTTATGCCTGCCCAGTTCAATTTGCAATCTAACTATATAAATTTAAAATATGCAATCATTTCAAATAATAGAATTAAAATCTCACACTAATTTTGTCTATACCATTTTAAGATCCTTTAATTGAGAAGAATATTGGTACTCAATGTGCAAGTTACTTCTACTAGTTTTCTTAAAGGATCAGTGATAATAAGATGTCCAGGTACACTGAAGAGTGAATGATGTGCTGAGTTTTGAAGAGAACATAGTTGACATGTGGTCTCTACAGGAAAATTACATTCTTGGGAGAGGTTTTTATTGGGTATTTTGGAAAAAAGTTTACAGTTGTCAGAATGTCTTCAGTAACAGAAAATATTTTCTAGGAACTTCCTTGGTTATAAATTCCAGAAACAGCAGGATTAATTCAGTGACTTTGATTTAGAGCCCAGTGAACTGAAAAGAGAAAGACTCATTTTCATTTCAATGCTCTGGAGAATAAGGCAGCTGGACACAAAAGTCATACAACTATATGACCTTATGTTGGGGAAGTGATATTAAGAAGGAATCCTGCCAGCAGTTATATGACTTGGGATTCAACGTCTCTAGACCTCAATGTAATACTGAAATATACCTTATTAAATTCGTTATTGTCAATGAAAATAAGAAGCATATGGAAAATTATTGGTAAAATAATCTTAATCTGTCCTTGTAAAAAGCAAAGTTTAATTGCTGCAGAAGACAAAAAGAAAAATCATACCTGTAACCACTGTAGTGACAACATTTGCATTTAAGTCAGATTGAAGTCAGATTGACTTCCTTCATTTTATAAAGGCAAGCATTGTTACCCAGATAGTTTAAACATAGTAACTAATTTTTAATAAGGAAAGTATTATACACTGTGGCCTTTTAAAGTTCTTTCAGCTCTTTTAAAAATGTGATCTATATGAGTTTAGACACATTTATTGAAAAAGTGATGTTAAAGATCAAGCAATTACTTTTAGAAAACTGTCATGGTTTTCAAGACCTAGGACAAAAATGATGACTTTTAACTGATAAATATAAAACTTAGTTATCACATATTTTGTACAGATAAAGGGTGGGTATTTTTAATGTAGAGCTGCATATATTGGAACCTAGATATGAAGTCAGAGGAAAGTGAACAATCTCAAGAGTCAAATTGTGCAAATCAAAGAACCAATATTACTTGGTGTATTAGTCTGCTCGGACTGCCAAAACAGAATGCCACAGGCTGGGTGACTTAAATAACAGAAGAATATTTGTTCACACTTCTGGAGCCTGGAAGCCCAAGATCAAGAAGCTGACAGTGTTGGTTTCTATAGTGAGACAGCTCTCCTTGGCTTGCAGATGGCAGCCTTCTCATGTCCTCATCTGGCTTTTCTTGGGCTCTCACTGACTCTTGGTGTCTCCTCCTCTTCTTATAAAGAGACTAGACCTGTTGAATTAGAGCCCCACACTTATGATCCCATTTAACCTTAATTATCCCTTAAAGGCACTGCCTACAAATACAGTCATATTGGAGATTAGGCCCCAACCTATGAATATTTTTTCGTGTGGGGTGGTGGGGATGGAGAGAGCACAATTTAGCACATAACATTTGGTAAATTTTTCTTGGATCAGCATATTCCAATGATGTTTTCACTGACCAATAGGCCACAGTAAGTGAATAAACTATAGCCTTAACAAGTAAACTGAGCTTTATATTCATTTGCTTCTTCCAAACTCTTAAATTTATTCCAATTTCAGTTGTGTCATTTATTGGATTTTTGAAAATGATCTGCAGTTGCTTACTCAACAATGGTTTTTAGTTAAAAATGGTAAACATATTTCTTCCATAGAGAGTAGATATTTGATGTACTTAAATAACAAATTAAAAAATAAAAAGGGTGTTTTGAGCTCTATTTTTTTTCCAACTCTATTTCCCATCATGATATTTCCATTATATCCACTATTGAAAATAAAAATATAGGGAACAAATTTACTTAAATATGGCTTTTGTGTTACTTGCACCTCTGAGCTCCCTGCTTCTAGTCAAACATGTAGAAAATGCATCTGGTTGAAAGACTTTATAAATTACTAGATTTTTAAACAAGTTGTAGCTACAAATTCTTCTTCCTTCATCTTTCTAAGGGCCTTAATTATGTAGCCTATCCTAGAAGACAGTGTAGATCATGTCTTTTTCTTTATATATAAGATATATTATATTTGCATTTTTTGATATTCCAGTATTGCTGCTTTAAAAAGCCTTCATAATAGTGGGATAAGACATAGATAAAAAAATAAAGAAAACTAATTATGGTCATAAAGCAGTAAAATATACCAGAGGTATAGGAGTCACAGTGAATACCTAGGAGCTGAAGAACTTGAAGAATTCTTTATGAAGACAGTCTTGTAAGTTGAACTTATACGGAGAGCATTTTAATAGACAAGGAAGCAGTTTACCAAAATATTTCATCTATTTTTTCCAAGGATAACAGAAACTGTATGATACTCTGACTTAATGAAATTTTATTTATAAGTGAGAAATTTTCATATATATATATGTATAAAACATATGAGGATTTCACATAAAATTATTATGCCACACTTTTCTGGAATGCTGTTTTCAACAGAAATTGAAACTTGAAAATAACATTAAATAGTACAGAACTATCTGCTTATTGCTTTGCTGGAATAACTGGTACTAGACCAGACCTGCCATGTTTACAACTATAAAATTTGACAAAATAAATAAAACAACTCTTCAGCTATTGAGAAACAAGCAGTATTTGACTGTGATCTTTTGGATAAGTAAACAACTTTTCTGCCTAGAGTCAGTCTTGGGACTGCTGCATAGAGTGGGGATGTCCAAGAAGAACAACTCGTATTTGCTGAGCTGTGGAGAAAGATTTGGGTTCAAAGCTACTGAGGTGGTTGAAAATTTCAGAACAGTGGAATAAAAGAGAAAGAAGCTGTGCAGAGAAGGAGCTCTTTAACTCTAAACAGTTCTCTTGAGTCTTGTCTTAATACTATAGCTGCATATGTACAAAACAAGAAGCCACAGATAGGTAAAGGACAACTACCATAGAACAAACAGAACCAGGAAACTATGATTTGAATACCTAATAGTTACAAAGGGCTGTGAAAGTTTTTGTTTTATACCAGAGTGACATACAAGTTTGATTAACCCAAGAATTCAGTACTGATTACAGAAACGTTAGAAAAAGTTTGTCTAGTTAAAAATCTCAAAAACAATCTCAAAATGGTTAAGTTGACCAAGATGTAAATTAACTACTTATTTGAACAAGCCCAGTATCATTTAAATGGTGATAACAATATCCAGTGAGTTAATAACATAATACAATATGTCCACTATCCAATCGAAAATAGCTAAACATGCAAAAAAACAGAAAATGTGAACAATAATTGGAAGAAAAGTCAATAAAAAAAAAACGTGAAATGATAGAGATAATGAAATTAGTACATGAATTGTTTAAAACAGCTATAACAAATATATTTAAGTTTGTAAAAGAGAATAAATTAGTGATAGAAGTGGAAGATATAAAAATAACAAAATGAAATATTGAATACTCAAAAATATAATATTGGAAGTGGAAAAAAATGACAATATAGGCTTAACATCAGTCTAGTCTCTCTTAAAAAAAAAAAAATTAGTGAACTTGAAGGTAAAATATATCTAAGTAGATTCCACCAAGTAGATTCTCCCAAGTAGACTCTACCTAAAACAAAGCACAGAGAGAATGAAAGGCAGAGAAATATGAAGAAAAACACAATGTAATGTGTATAGTATTAAACAGATTAACATAATCGTAGGTGAAGTGTGTGACAGAGTGTGGAGGAAGATTGGAGCAGAAAAATATTTATAAATAAGGTCTGAATTTCCCAAATTTGATAAAAATGTAAACCCAAGAGTTATTAAAGTTATATTAATGAATAATATGCCTTTAGCATAATGAAAAGCAGACCAGATCAATGAGAGTCAATTGATAGTCAGAAATAAACCATATTTTTATCAGTTGATTTCAATGAAGCAAATCAAAGCAAAGAGGTTAAGTGTATAAAATGGACTTTCTCAAAATTAAAAAAAAAAACAAAGAAATTTCTGTTCATCAAGACTCCAATAAAGAAATTAATAGGCAAGCCATAAACTGAGGAAAATGTGTGCAGAATATATATTAGACAAGGTATTTGTACCCAGGATATATAAACTATTCTTAGAAGTCAATACTGATAAGACAAACAACCTAATTTAAAAATGGACAAAGGAGTTAAATAGATATTGTACATAAAAAAGTATTCAACATCCTATGTCATCAAGGAAATTCATATTAAAACCACATGAAATACCATTATATACCTGCTAGAATGGCTAAACTTGAAAAGATTAACAATACCACATGTTGGTGCCTATACGGAGCAACCAGAAATCTCATGCAATTCTGGTGGGAATAAACAAATGTACAGCCTCTTTGAAGATCAGTCTGGCAATTTTTTGTAAAGTTACACATACACCTGCCTTATGACAAATAATTTGGCTTCTAGAATTTTACCCAAGAGAAATAAAAACATATTTTCACACAAAAAAATATTTGCACAAGGATGAGCATATCAGCTTTATTCATAATAGCCAACACTGGAGACAATGCAAATGTCTATCAAAAAGGAAACAGAGAAACAAATTCTTGTATATACATTAGAGGATCATTCAACAGTAAAATTTATTTATACACACAACAACATGGATGGATGGATGGATGGAAATCAAAAACATGTCGAGTGAAAGTAGCTAGACAAAAAATAGTGTGTGATATTGTGATTTATAATGAGAAATATGTATTTTGTCTTTGTCTCTGTTTCTGACACAGAACTTCTAAAACTCTTAGAATTTCCTGAGTGATGAAAACTATAAAAGTATCTTTTTTTATGTTAAGGAGGTGGCTTTTGGAAAGCACCTAAGGATGAGGGCAAGTTGCAAGGAGAGACAACCCTGTGATTAGAGGGTTGGAACTTCCAATCCCCCCACCTGACCTCCTGGGGAGGAGAGAGGGGCTTGAGATTGAGTTCAATCACCAGTGGGCAAAGATTTAATCAATCGTACCCATGTAATGAAGCCTCCATAAAAACCACAAAGGAAGGAGCTCAGAGAGCTTCTGGGTTGGTGAACACGTGGAGGTACAGGGCAAGTGGCTTGCCTGGAGAGAGCATGGAGCTCTGAGCCCTCTCCCCATATCTTGCCCTATGCATCTCTTCCATCTAGCTGTTCATGAGTTATATTCTTTTATAATAAACCAGTGATCTAGTTATGGGTTTCCTGAGTTCAGTGAGCCACCCTAGCAAATTAATGAAACCCAAAGATGAGGTCATGGGAACCTCTAATTTGCTGGGTCAGAAGCACAGGTTACAACCTGGGCTGGCAACTCGAGTCTGAAATGGGTGGGTGGGGCAGCCTCGTAGGACTTGGTTCTCAATCTGTGGACCCTGATGCTATCTTTGAGTAGGTAGTGCCCAAATTGAATTAAATTGTAGGACACTCTATTGGTATCCAGAGAATTCCTTATTGTTGGCATGAGAATTCCCCTCCACACACACACTGAATTGGTTTCAGAACACCAAAAGAGAGTGCATACTGTATGATATCACTCATTTGAAGTTCTAGAATAGAAAAAAAATCCATGTTTAAAGAAATTAAAACAGTGGTGGCCCTCTTGAGGAGGCTGGGAAGGTGAGTGGAATTTCCTGACAAGGCTCTTGAGTGACGTTTTTGAGGTCTGATCAAATTGTTCTATATCTTAACTGAGTTGAGAGATATATGGGTGTAATGCAATTAGCAAAAATCACACAGCTGGACTCTTAATCTGTACATTTCATTTATGTAAATAATTCCTCAAGTGACACCAACAACAATGCCATCTTGTTGTCACTAAAATTCTTATTAAATACACTTCCACCATTCATATGAGTTAAAATTTTAAAATATCAATGCATTCCGTGCTTATATGGGATTACCTGTTGCAATAATAAATGATAGGTATAGAAAGATAGATAGGTAAATAGATAGATAGATAGATAGATAGATAGATAGATAGATAGATAGATAGAGTGGTCTAATGAGCAAGTATTGACTCTGGTGTATCCCTCAGTATAATTTTCTGTAAGCTATTTTATAATTATTTTATTCTATACTGTGCATGCTCTTGGATCAATGGTTCTATTAAAGTTAATACTTCATTCTCTATTTCTCTGAACAAATCTGTGGCCCCATAAGTGAAAAATACTCTGAAGGAAAATCTTTCTGAAAATACATAAGAGGAATATAAAATTAAGCTCCTATAGCCTAACTGGACTGCATATTCTATAATTAGTTCTTTGTAGTTTTTAACATACCTCTAGAGCACTAAAAAGTAAAAAGGAAATCTTTTATTTTTCTCCTGAAGCAAGATTCCATGAGCATAAGCTTACCCAAAGGAATAAGGTAACTTAAAGGAGAAAAGAATTGTGTAAAAAATATTCAGTAAGAAATGTGAAATATAAATAAGTTAATATACCAAGGAAACATAATCTATTGCAAAGTTGAAACTGTATTTTTCAAGATCTATGAAAAAAAAAATTAGAATTAAGCTAAAAAATACTTTCTAAGGAAACTGACTCAGAATATTTACTTGTTTTTTGTACATGTACCAAGTGAGATCATAAAAAGAATATTATTTCAACTTTTTTTTATTATTAAATTTCTGCCTTCTAATATTAGCAATGTCATAAGTTTCCCTTTAACATATGAAGGTTTATTTATTAATACCTTTGGCCACGTATATGATTCTTTGTTCAAAGAAATGGTCTTTGCCATATAAATTCCATTATGCCACTCTAGTTCATTATGCTCTACAGAAGTTGTTGAAAAATAATCTATATAAAAGAAAATTGGTACAGGTAAAATATGTTAAAATATGTTAAGAAAATGGATACATAGCTCACTCACTTACCTGGTAGAAATATTTTGTTAAAAAGTAATTATGTTACTAAATGTTTATGTGTCTGAGTGTAGATTATGCATGTAGTTGTTCTATATTATATAAGGACATTTATTAAATTTGAAGATTCATTTGAAGTATCACTGTATTCCAAATTATCACTTTCCACTTTCTGTCCTAAAGAATTACATTGAACAAACCTCTGAATTTACTAATCTAGTACTACATAATCCCTAATTTTTGTCACTAAAATTAGGATGAAATCCATGTAAAGTTATAATGATTGTCGTAAAAACTGTATTGCTAAAATTATTCCGGAAAACATTTTTCTATGGTATTACTTCCTCTCCATCAATATTAGACATAGTGATTTAATTTTACATGTATTGATAAACATTTGGGGCTTGATTTTCACAATCATATTAATAATTACAACTTAAAATATTTTAATGTGTATATGTATATACATATATACACACATATATACATAGTTCAATGTATATATCAACATATACAAATATGGTAGAATTAATACAGTTCACTTTTTATAAATCTGAATAAACAGTATTTACAGGAAAATCTTATTCCTTATTTTCTCATCAAAATTTGATTCCTCACCAATCATCATCACTAAACAGAAAGTTAAAAAAAGAGATATTGCCAAATGATTTATTTACCTGGTACAGTTAAACTGCAAACCAAATAAGGCTAAAGCAAACAAAAGCAGGGGGAGAGAGTACACAATGTATTTTTTAAGACTGCATCATATTCAAGTGTTTCTTACGTTCTTTGCAGTAGGTCCCTTTCTCATTACTCCATTCTTCTCTTCTCAGTGACCAAAAAGAAGAATTTTAAAAAGAGACCAGAAGCAGGTGACAGCAGAATTATCATTTGAGATAGAAGTTTCAGAAAGTTGTTAGTTCTGATACTTTCCCCTGCCTCCTTCTTCCCTATGATGTTGCTTCTAAAATGGTCTGAAATACTTATCTTCAAATTCACAGGCTGGTAAATAGTGAATTAACAATCATAACTTGGAGTCATCTTGATAGATCCTTTTATTATGTAAGTATAAACACATTATATGTAATGTATTCTATTAAATATTGTATTTCATCATTATATATTCAAATTGCATTATACTGGCAAATAATGGTTTAAAAATTTAGTTGCTAAATGACTTCCTGAATAGATAAAATAGCTCCAATAAAACACAACCCTTTCAAGTTATTCCAGAAATTTATCTCTGAATTCTTGTTATTATTCTTTATTTCCTTCTCCTGCCTTGCTCTTGTTCTCTGAGAGCTGGTGATTAGCTGCCACATTTGGAAGCTTGGAGGATTGGGAAGAGAAATTGGCATTTCTGTTATCACAATCACAATCTTAGGTGTCACCAAAATTGATCTGACCACCTCCCCTCTATCCACAACCAAAAATTATTGAAATAAATGTCATCGCTCCCGGAAATAGTAGCTTATTTTAATATATTAAGGGGCACAATGAAAGTATACCTCAAAATAACTTGGTAGCAGAGAAAGGTGACATGTAAATGGAGAATCAAGAGGATGGAGACATGTAATACAGACAAATGAGATGATCAGATCAGTGGTACATTGGCAAGAAACCAAACAGAATGTGTATGGTTGAAGCCTAAAGGGCACGGCAGAGAGCCAGAAATGATGAGGCAGGACTACACCAAAACTGCATCGTTGATGGTTCTAAAAACAAGAAGAGTTTATAACTGTGCAGTTATTGATTGAACAAACATTACTCAGTTAATATATTATTAGATTCACATCAATAGATTTCAAAAAGAGAGAATTCAAATATGATTAAATGATGAACCACAGTTATTTATGGAAATTCCCCTAATTGTGAACCATACAAAGGCAGTTCCAGAATAAATAATGTATCCTGCTTAGAATATTCTTAGAGTATCTTAATTTTTTTAAGTCCTTATTAATTTTTTAAGTAATGTAAGAATATAGAATAAATGGGGGAGTACAAGTCTTTCTAAAACTAAAAAGTCTCTATTTTTCTTGCTACTAAGTTGTTTATTAAGATGTCAATGTAACCAATCATTGCCATATACAAATATTTCCTCCTAAAACTCTTTGGTTCACTTTATTTTAAATTGCATATCCACAGTTGCAAACTGATTTCCAAAATAAAAATTCTCTACATTTGCACTTGGACTTCAAATTCCTTTGCCTTTTGTTCAGTTTTTAATGTACATGTACACTTTAAGAAACATTTTGCTGTATCTACATATAGTTGTATATTTCCAGCTGTTTTATAAAACACGTCTTTATTTTTCAATACATACAAGAATGAATTCTTTATACCACTGAAATTCACAGGCTTTCACATAGCCACAACAAACCCTAAAATGAAAAGAGTTACTTGCTGTGAAATAGAGACATAAAAATATGTTAACTGGGAGTTATTGTAAAGCTCTTTTTTCTAAGCAATATATTCTTGGTATAATTACCTTTGCTACATCTACCAGACAAACTCAGAATTTCAATCTTTATGAGAAAAGTAAAATAAAACATTAATCCTTGTAAACTGGAGATAATAATAAAGCCAATTTTACCCTTATAAAAATATACTATAATATAATTTCTTCTAGTAGGAAGACATAACTAGGATGAAGACACTGAAAATAAGTATTATTAAACTAAAACCAGACATGGAAGATTTGAAAATAAGTTATATTTAATTATTTGGAAATATAATCAATATTAAAAATAATCTCCTCTCAAACAAAAATGAAAATGTTGAGTTAGAGATGTTATTACTTGCCTCCAAAAAAATAAAAAGTAAAAAATCTCCAGAGTTGAAAATCAGATGGGAAAGAGAAAATGCAAACTAAGTATGCAACAAAGGAAAGGTTCTATACATTTTATAACATGAATATCAAAAGTGGCTTGATCAAGAAATTGGGAATTTCACTTTCAGCTGTTTAATGGACTTGCTATTTTGGAAAAACAAATTTTATAATCCCTCTAAAATATACCGACACATTCTGAATACATTACAACAAATATTCTATTAATGCATAGCTAATCTAAAAAAAGAAAAAAAGTGTGAGGAAATTCCCAGGATGAAAAAAAGGAGTGTTTGAAACCAGTGTTAACTGAGTATTCAAACTCCTAGAGCATTTACCAATATCAGAAATCTTGATATTTGAGTTTACATGCAAATGTTGGAGAGAGGAAAAATGCATAGGTTCCATTAATGGTGGGGATTGTACCACTACAGAGAAGCAGGAAAGATTATACCCTGGGTGTGAAGACAGACTAGGTGAAAGTTGCCTGACAGCAAAAGGAGACAACGTGGTAAATTGATCACATGGTAAATAGATCGCATTCTGGGTATCAGGACCCGGGAATTCCACACCCAACAGTCATAAGGCTGCATACAAGGCTTTTCATGAGCCTCTTCTGTGGTCCCATCCTCTCAAGGCAGAGCACACTATGTAGGCTTACTGCTTGGCCAAGGAGAGGCTGGCTGTTCACCAGGCCGAAGGTGGGATGAGGTTTATGGACTGAAGACATATGTGCTACACGGCTTTATTGTTCATATGATGGTGTGCAGGGCCCTTGTTTGTAAGGAAAACAACTGTGGGTTGGCAGAAAAGAGTGGACTACAGGCCAGAGACCTACATTTGTGCTCTGATCCCTGCCACATAAATGTTAGAGATGCACCTGGTCTCAGGAGTTATTCCAGTTTGTAAAATAAATAACTCCCTTAGGAATTTATCTTCAGAAGCCTCTTCTCATACATGCAAATTTACACTCTGTGAGTGGTCTGAGGAGCACCAAATTGAGCAATAATGTTTAAGAGGTCTTATGTTGATAGTGATTGGAAATGACTACATACAGCAAAAGTAATCTCTGGAAAAATGCAACCCCTCCTCCCCACTAATCGAAAGATGAGTAACTCCTCCTCCCCTCACATCAGAAGACTTTTATGTCATAGTTTCCAAAAGTAAGATTAAACTTAAAAAAAAAAAATTACATCTTAATGTGCTACTCCATATATATCATACTTCCTTTGGCCCTCTAAATCAGATTTTGGCAAACCATAGTATTCCATCCACTTCCTTGTATAGTCTGCAAGCTAAGAATGGTTTTTATGTTTTTAAATGTTTTAAAATAATCAAAGGAAGAGTGATATTTTGTGACTTGAAAATTATATGAAATTCAAATTTCAGTATCTATATATAATTATTTATTAGCACACAGCTACTCTCATTTGATAATGTATTGCCTGTAGCTGTTTTTGTGCTACAACACCAATATCTGAGAACCAAAATCATCTACCGCACACCTAGCCTGGACAGGAGAATGTAAATGACACCTAACTGTCTACATTGACAATAGTTTTCTCATCCACTCTCTTCATTAGCATACTTTTGCTTTTTCAGGAACCCTTCTGCCCAGGCAAATGGCTTGGTTGTTCATTCTGAAAAGCCCATTAACTTTTCAAGAGAAAACATCAACAAAGTTTGCATCCTGAGATTCTTTGAGTTCTTTAGCTCAAATCCTGACCCTGTTATTTTCTCCAATCCTGGACTTTTAAGTTATCCTTACCCAATTCTAATGTAATCAAGGTCTCACAGTGAAAGGCCTACATACTCAAAATTGCCAATTATCAACAGATTCAGACCTTACCTCTTTCCCTCTGAAATGCTGCCAAAGCTTTTTTGAGGGGGTGTTCTTTCTCACTTTGGTAAGCAATAAATTCAGCTTTGCCTTATCAACAGACTGTGTTGGTAATATTTAGGGAGACAGTTTTCAACAATTTAGTAGTTGCCACATGGACCACATGGCCCACAAAGCCTAAAAAATGTATTAGCTGTCCCTTTACACAAAAAGTTTGTCAACCTCTATTCTGTATGAATAATATTAGTTCCAATGTAATCGAAATATCTAATTGAAATTCTTTTCAAAGGTGTACTACTGGTTTGTTTCCTTCAGACTACAAAAGCCTCCTTCCTTGTGGATTCTAAAACAACTTTTGGGAAGATGATGAAGGGTAAGGGGTAGATCATGGATTATACTCATATATAAAGGAGAATCTCTAAGTCTGATGTTAAAATTGAGGTAAAGTAGTCACCTGGCTTTTATCTGGTGGAGATTTCCCTCATTTCTTCTTGTATACAGAATTTTTAGTAATGGCAAAGATTATATTTCTAAAAATTCTAAGAGTGTGATATCATTTCCACCAACATTTGGTACCATCTTAGTAAGACTTGAAGCAATGTGAATGTAAAATGTAGTGGAGTGGGATACAGGACAAGGATGAGGTTTGCACATAGTCAAGACCCTTGATTTCTTACCTTTGTTTCCTTCTGTGGGAATATATGAAGACCACCAGGATGAAAATAAACAGGCTATTTATTCAGAACTGGCTAAAGGGAGGAAGTCAGCCATTGTCACTTGCACTTGGATGAGACTCAAAGAGTGGAAAAGCTTTATGGTGAACAAAAGGGAAGGCTTCAGGTGGGCTCTGGTTGTAGGTTGTTGGCAAGGGGAAGCTGGATTTGGTCTAATTAGAAGCAGGGAATCTTCTACAAGTGGCTTGGGGATCATACCTGTCTTTCTTTGGTTGGGTCCTGAGTTGCAAGTGAGGTCAGGCAATAAGAAACTTGGTAGGTATTAACTGCATCCTGACTTTTCTGGGCCTAGTGCTACAGAGGTGGTGGTTTGGCTTCCTGAGCTGGTTGCTGCAGAAGTTGTGGGTCAGAGTTGTATTTTCATATTTTGTTCTAGACAATGTCCATATGTACGTTCAGATTCTCACTGCTCTTTTTCTCTTCAACACTGAACCGTTTCCATTTTTTTCAAAGTTTTCCACTTTCAATTCTTCAAAGTTTTCATTTCAGGACTCATCACAGTTTACACCTGCAAGCTTGTTGCCCAGCTGCTCTTAGCTCTCCCACTCTCAAAACAAAAAAAATTGCATTTTTTTCTCATTTTTGTCTGCAAACCTGATTTATATCTTTACACTGCTTTATATGCCTGCTTCTCAGTGCAAGATTAGGAGAGTAAAAAGCAATCCACATTCAGTTTTTTGTTAATCAATTGTGGTCCCTGAGCTCTAAAATAAAATGTTATACTATATTTTATTTAGTATTCTAGAGATGATTCCAAAGCAATTGTTTGGTGAGGGCACCCAGGATTATTATGTTCTGAATTACCTAAGATAAAACGTGTTGGGGGGAACCTTCTTGAATTATGGAAAGATGAGGCTTAAAAAAGAATAAAATCCTTAATTGTGTCCTTTAAATATACTCAAATGAGGATATGAAATGACATTAATTATCTCAAAAGGGAAAATAAATACTTAGGAAAAAACTTTCTCCAATGCCTTGAAAAAGGCAAAAAAAAAAAAAAAAGTTAAAACCCTAACACCCATAGACGAGTTTCAGTCCCTGATCCCTTCACTAGATCACATAGGCAAATTATAACTATTGAAAAATGAAAAGAGAGAAAATATGTTTGTCAGAACCCTGACAACACAGTATATTTTATTATTTTTTTGATTTATTGAAAAAAGAGTAATTATATTCATTTTGTTAGGAAGCTAGATATTCAATATGAAGCAAAAAAGGAACATTTATATGTAAGAATTAATACACATATAGTACTATTAGAACTAGATTGGAAATATCATCATGAATGCATGCATATACAAAACCTGTCAATTAAAATTATATATTTGCTGTCTCTGTCCACAGGAATGTCCTGGTAGTAAACCCATATAATGCACCCTAATGCATAGCTTCTGGTCTCCAGTCTTATTTTTTCCACCTGAAGGAACCAGAGTTCTTTGAGACAAAAGATGGCTAAATCAGTCTCTAGTTTAAAAAGGTACAAGGTGAGCCTATAACACTTTGTTGTACCATAAAGCAATGAAGCTTTCAAAGATTAATGGGGTCATGCTGAAAGGACACAGGAGTCAATAAAAAAGAAGCTCCCACTGGCCAGAGTTGAAACAATCTGAGCATCCAAAGAAGACTTCTGGGAGAAGCTGATTGACATATAAGAAACGTGAAAATCCACAAGTACTTGTTCAGATTACTTACATCCACAGTATTAGCTTTCCTATTATTATTTTTTTAATTTAATTTATTTTTTTTATAAACCAGGTTCTTATAAGTTATCCATTTTATACATATTAGTGTATACATGTCAATCCCAATCTCCCAATTCATCATGGCACCACCCCACCCCCCACCATTTTACCCCCTTGGTGTCCATACGTCTTTTCTCTACATCTGTGTCTCTATTTCTGCCCTGAAAACCAGTTCATCTGTACCATTTTACTAGGTTCCACATATATGTGTTAATATACAATATTTGTTTTTCTCTTTCTGACTTATTTCACTCTGTATGACAGTCTCTAGATCCATTCACGTCTCTACAAATGACCCAATTTCATTCCCTTTTATGGCTGAGTAATATTCCATTGTATATATGTACCACATCTTCTTTATCCATTTGTCTGTTGATGAGCATTTAGGTTGTTTCCCTGACCTGGCTATTGTAAATAGTGCTGCAGTGAACATTGGGGTGCATATGGCTTGTTGAATTATGGTTGTCTCTGGGTGTATGCCCAGTAGTGGGATTGCTGGGTCATATGGTAATTCTATTTGTAGTTTTTTAAGGAACCTCCATACTGTTCTCCATAGTGACTGCATCAATTTACATTCCTACCAACAGTGCAAGAGGCTTCCCATTTCTCCATACCCTCTGCAGCATTTCTTGTTTGTAGATTTTCTGATGATGCCCATGCTAACTGGTGTGAAGTGATACCTCACTGTAGTTTTGATTTGCTTTTCTCTAATAATTAGTGATATTGAGCAGCTTTTCATGGGCTTCTTGGCCATCTGAATGTCTTCTTTGGAGAAATGTCTATTTAGGTCTTCTGCCCATTTTTGGATTGGGTTGTTTGTTTTTTTAATATTAAGCTGCATGAGCTGTTTATATACTTTGGAGATTAATCCTTTGTCTGTTGATTCATTTGCAAGTATGTTCTCCATTTCTAAGCATTGTCTTTTCGTCTTGTTTGTAGTTTCCTTTGCTGTGCAAAAGCTTTCGAGTTTCATTAGGTCCCATTTGTTTATTTTTGTTTTTATTTCCATTACTCTAGGAGGTGGATCAAAAAAGATCTTGCTCTGATTTATGTCAGAGTGTTCTAACTATAATTTCCTCTAAGAGTTTTATACTGTCTGGTCTTATATTTAGGTCTCTAATCCATTTTGAGTTGATTTTTTGTGTATGGTGTTAGCAAGTGTTCTAATTTCATTCTTTTATATGTAGCTGTCCAGTTTTTCCAGCACCATTTATTGAAGAGACTCTCTTTTCTCCATTGCGTATCCTTGTTTCCTTTGTCATATATTAGTTAACCATATGTGTGTGGGTTTATATCTGGGCTTTCTATCCTGTTCCATTGATCTATATTTCTGTTTTTGTGCCAGTACCATACTGTCTTGATTACTGTAGCGTTGTAGTATAGTCTGAAGTAACAGAGTCTGATTCCTCCAACTCTCTTTTTTTCCTGCAAGACTGCTTTGGCTATTTGGGGTCTTTTGTGCCTCCATACAAATTTTAAGATTTTTTGCTCTAGTTCTGTAAAACTTTCCATTGGTAATTTGATAAGGATTGCATTGAATCTGTAGATTGCTTTGGATAGTATAATCACTTTCACAATATTGATTCTTCCAGTCAAAGAACATGGTATATCTCTCCATCTGTTTGTAACATCTTTAATTTCTTTAATCAATGTCTTATAGTTTTCTGAATACAGGTCTTTTGTCTCCCTAGGTAGGTTTATTCCTAGGCATTTTATTCTTTTTGTTGCAGTGGTAAATGGGAATGTTTACTTAATTTCTCTTTCTGATTTTTCATCATTAGTGTATAGCAATGCAAGAGATTTCTGTGCATTAATTTTGTATACTGGAACTTTACCAAATTCATTGATTAGCTCTAGTAGTTTTCTGATGGCATCTTTAGGATTCTCCATGTATAGTATCATGTCATCTGCAAACAGTGACAGTTTTACTTCTTTGTTTCTGATTTGTATTCCTTTTATTTCTTTCTCTTATCTGATTGCCATGGCTAGGACTTCCAAAACTATGTTGAATAATAGTGACGAGAGTGGACATCTTTGTCTTGTTCCTGATCTTAGAGGAAATGTTTTCAGTTTTTCACCATTGAGAATGATATTTGCTGTGAGTTTGTCATATATGCCCTTTATTATGTTGATGTAGGCTCCGTCTATGCCCACTTTCTGGAGAGTTTTTATCATAAATGGGTGTTGAATTTTGTCAAAAGCTTTTTCTGCATCTATTGCGTTGATCATATGGTTTTTATTCTTCAATTTGTTAATGTGGTGTATCACATCGACTGATTTGCGTATATTGAAGAATACTTGCATCCCTGGGATAAATCCCACTTGATCATGTTGTATGATCCTGTAAATGTGTTGTTGGCTTCTGTTTGCTAGTATTTGGTTGAGGACTTTTGCATCTATATTCATCAGTGATATTTGTCTGTAATTTTCTCTTTTTGTAGTATCTTTGTCTAGTTTTGGTATCAGGGTGATGGTGGCCTCATAGAATGAGTTTGGGAGTGTTCCTTCCTTTGCAATTTTTTGGAAGAGTTTGAGAAGGATGGGTGTTAGCTCTTCTCTAAATGTTTGATAAAATTCACCTGTGAAGCCGTCTGGTCCTGGACTTTTGTTTGTTGGAAGATTTTTAATCACAGTGTCAATTTCATTACTTGTGATTGGTCTGTTCATATTTTCTATTTCTTCCTGGTTCAGTCTTGGAAGGTTATACCTTTCTAAGAATTTGTCAATTTCTTCTAGATTGTCCATTTTACTGGCATAGAGTTGCTTGTAGTAGTCTCTTAAGATGCTTTGTATTTCTGTGGTGTCTGTTGTAACTTCTCCTTATTCATTTCTAATTTTATTGATTTGAGTCCTCTCCATCTTTCTTGATGAGCCTGTCTAAAGGTTTATCAATTTTGTTTATCTTCTCAAAAAACCACCTTTTAGTTTTATTGATCTTTGCTATTGTCTTCTTTGTTTCTATTTCATTTATTTCTGCTCTGATCTCTATGTTTTCTTTCCTTCTACTAAATTTGGATTTTGTTTGCTCTTCTTTCTCTAGTTCTTTTAGGTGTAATGTTATATTGTTTATTTGAGATTTTTCTTGTTTCTTGAGGTAGGCTTTATTGCTATAAAATTCCCTCTTATAAATGCTTTTGCTGCATCCCATAGGTTTTGGATCATCATGTTTTCGTTGTCCTTTGTTTCTAGGTATTTTTTGATTTCCTCTTTGATTTCTTCAGTGATCTGTTATTTAGTAACGTATTGTTTAGCCTCCATGTGTTTGTGTTTTTTTACGGTTTTTTCCCTGTAATTGATTTCTAATCTCATAGTGTTGTGGTCAGAAAAGATGCTTGATATGACTTCAGTTTTCTTTAATTTACTGTGGCTTGATTTGTGACCCAAGATGTGATCTATATGGAGAATGTTCCGTGTGCACTTGAGAAGAAAGTGTAATATGCTGTTTTGGGATGGAATGTCCTATAAATATCAATTAAATCTATCTGGTCTATTGTGTCATTTAAAGCTTGTGTTTCCTTATTAATTTTCTGTTCGGATGATCTGTCCATTGATGTAAGTGTGGTGTTAAAGTCCCCCACTATTATTGTGTTACTGTCAATTTCCTCTTTTATAGCTGTTAGCCTTACTTATCGAGTTGCTCCTATGTTAAGTACATATACACTTATAATTGTTATATCTTCTTCTTGGATTGATCCCTTGATCATTATATATTGTCCTTCCTTGTCTCTTGTAACATTCTTCATTTTAAAGTCAATTTTTTCTGATATGAGTATTGCTACTCCAGCTTTCTTTTGATTTCCATTTGCATGGAATATCTTTTTCCATCCCTTCACTTTCAGTCTGCATGTGTCCCTAGTTCTGAAGTGGATTTTTTATAGACCACATATAGATCACATATAGATGGGTCTTGTTTTTATATCCATTCAGTAAGCCTGTGTCTTTTGGTTGGAGCATTTAATCCATTCACGTTTAAGGTAATTATCGATATGTATGTTACTACAACCATTTTCTTAATTGTTATGGGCTTGTTTTTGTAAGTCCTTTTTTTCTCCTGTGTTTCCCACTTAGAGAAGTTTCTTTAGCATTTTTTGTAGAGCTGTTTGGTGGTGCTGAATTCTCTTCACTTTTGCTTGTCCGTAAAGCTTTTGATTTCTCTTTCAAATCTGAATGAGATCCTTGCTGGGTAGAGTAATGTTGGTTGTAGGTTATTCCCTTTCATCACTTTAAATATATCTATGGCACTTCCTTCTGGCTTGTAGAGTTTCTGCTGAGAAATCAGCTGTTAGCTTTATGGGAGTTCCCTTGTATGTTATTTGCCATTTTTTCCTTGTTGCTTTCAATAATTTTTCTTTGTCTTTAATGTTTGTCAATTTTTTTACTATGTGACTCGGCATGTTTATCCTTGAGTTTATCCTGCCTGGAACTCTCTGTGTTTCTTGGACTTGGGTGGCTATTTCCTTTCCCATGTTAGGGAAGTTTTCGATTATAATCTCTTCATATATTTTCTTGGGTCCTTTCTCTCTCTCTTCTCCTTCTGGGACCCCTGTAATGCGAATGTTGGCCCAGAGGTCTCTTAGGCTGTCTTCATTTCTTTTCATTCTTTTTTCTTTACTCTGTTCACAGCAGTGAATTCCACTATTCTGTCTTCCAGGTCACTTATCCATTCTTCTGCCTCAGTTATTCTGCTGTTGATTCCTTCTAGTGTATTTTTCATTTCAGTTATTGTATTGGTCATCTCTGTTTGTTTGTTCTTTAATTCTTCCAGGTGTTTGTTCTTTAATTCTTCTAGGTCTTTGTTAAATATTTCTTACATCTTGTCAATCTTTGCCTCCATTCTTTTTCCAAGGTCCTGGATCATCTTCATTATCATTATTCTGAATTAGTTTTCTGGAAGGTTGCCTATCTCCACTTCATTTAGTTGTTTTTCTGTGGTTTTATCTTGTTCCTTCATCTGATATATAGCCCTCTGCCTTTTCATCTTGTCTATCATTCTGTGAATGTGGTTTTTGTTCCACAGGCTGCAGGATTGTAGTTCTTCTTGCTTCTGCTGTCTGACCTCTGGTGGATGAGGCTATCTAAGAGGTTTGTGCAAGCTTCCTGATGGAAGGGACTGGTGGTTGGTAGAGCTGGGTGTTGCTCTGGTGGGCAGAGCTCAGTAAAACTTTAATCTGCTTGTCTGCTGATGGGTGGGGCTGGGTTCCCTTGTGTTGGTTGTTTGGCCTGAGGCGACCCAACACTGGAGCTTACCTGGCTCTTTGGTGGGGCTAATGGCTGTCTCTGGGAG